>NW_027224323.1:660163-1320326 GCF_023699985.2 Odocoileus virginianus
TGTTGGCTCTTCAGTGAAGATTGGTTTCAGTGTTGGTATGGAGGCTTTTGGATGAGCTCTTGTCAATTAATGTTCCCTGGAGTCAGGAGTATTTTTATATTCTTAAGTTTTGGATTTAAACCTCCTGCCTCTGTCTTTCATTCTTATTCTTACAGTAGCCTCAAGACTTCTCCATCCATACAGCATAGATGATAGAAACTTCTAGGTTAATGGTGAAAAAATTCTTCACAGTGAAGGACACCCAGAGAGGTTCACAGAGTTTCATGGAGAAGAGAAGAGGGAGGAGGGAGATAGAGGTGACCAGGAGGAGAAGAGGGGGAGTCAAAAGGGGAGAGACCAATCTAGCCAGTAATCAGTTCCCTAAGTGTTCAAAGAATTGATGCTTTTGAACTGTGGTGTTGGAGAAGACTCTTGAGAGTCCCTTGGACAGCAAGGAGATCCAACCAGTCCATCCTAAAGGAAATCAGTTCTGAATATTCATTGGAAGGACTGATGTTGAAGCTGAAACTCCAATACTTTGGCCACCTGATGCAAAGAGCTGACTCATTTGAAAAGACCCTGATGCTGGGAAAGATTGAAGGCAGGAGGAGAAGGGGACGACAGAGGATGAGATGGTTGGATGGCATCACTGACTCAATGACATGAGTTTGAGTAAACTCCAAGAGTTGGTGATGGACAGGAGAGAAGAAGGCAATGGCACCCACTCCAGTACTCTTGCCTGGAAAATCCCATGGATGGAGGAGCCTGGTAGGCTGCAGTCCATGGGGTCACTAAGAGTCGGACATGACTGAGCAACTTCACTTTCACTTTTCACTTTCATGCATTGGAGAAGGAAATGGCAACCCACTCCAGTGGTTCTTGCCTGGAGAATCCCAGGGACGGGGGGAGCCTGGTGGGCTGCCGTCTATGGGGTCGCACAGAGTCAGACACGACTGAAGTGACTTAGCAGCAGCAGCAGCAGTATTATTTTCCCAGGACTTGGACCAGACATGTGGATTTTGGCCCAATGTTTGGAATAAGTTCTACATCTTGAGTATTTGCTGAATCTTGTAGATTGTAAACAGCTCAAACACCATGGGTAGCTGCTCAGTGTTCTCTGCTCATGACTGTGGGAATGGCTTCTTTTTCAGACTACTAGCATCCACTGTTACTTGAAGCATAAGAGGATAGAAAACCATGCTTTCCATGGCTTAAATGTTGTGAACAGTGACAGCTCCCTGCCTGAGCTGTCAGTCATCTTGTTCCTGCAAGCATTGCACCTACTCCACGGTCCTATGAATGGACCAAGGGTCACCTGTTGCCCACCTATTTGATTTGTAGTGATCCAATCGTTAAGAAATATCAGTTCTTCAGTCCAGTTGCAGAAGGGATCATGCTGTCAGAATACGCTTTTCCCCTCATTTGTGGCCCGTTGCATCTTAACACTTTCTCTCTATGAAGCTCAGAGAATGGACACAAGCTCCTTTCCCTGTGATGAATACAATGCTCACTAGGGACAACTTTCTTGACCAGACTGTCCCCTCCCACTGCAGTAAAAGGATCCATAGCCCTCTCCCCTGTCCCATGATGGTTTAGTCCTTTTTCTCCTTCTGCCCAGGACACCTCTAGGGCATCTCTGATTAATTATCATCAGAAATGTCTCTGATGAACACTTATACTATTAAAGGTCTATGTTTCTAGATAGTTAAATTTAACGTGCACATTTGTGTGTTTTAAAATGGAGACTTTCGGTGAAGACACACATGAGTCTTGTGTATATTAAACTAATTTATTTAAACTCTCAGAAGTCAAGCACCATCAGACAGGACATGATTAGTAACTAGGAGGGATGAGGAGGGAAAGGGAGTGTGAGTGTGAAGAGAGAAGGATCATGCTAATCAGGAACCAGGAAAGTCGTCTTCGTGTTGTTGATCTTGATTGCATGGAGATGAGGATGTGCCTAGTCTCCGGGACTCTTTCTGTAGGTGAATAAAAAAGAACCAAAGGCTTAGTAGCAGAAGGCAATGGCAACCCACTCCAGTACTCTTGCCTGGGAAATCCCATAGGCGGAGGAGCCTGGTGGGCTGCGGTCCATGGGGTCGTGAAGAGTCACACACGACTCAGTGACTTCACTTTCCCTTTTCACTTTCATGCATTGGAGCAGGAAATGGCAGCCCACTCCAGTGTTCTTCCCTGGAGAATCCCAGGGGTGGGGGAGCCTGGTGGGCTACCATCCACTGGGGTCACACAGAGTAGGACACGACTGAAGCGACTTAGCAGGAACAGGAGCAGCAAAGATTTAGTAGAGTCAACTCTGTGATGGCGACAGGTGTGAGCCTCAGGCGGTAGGCTGTCCAGGGTACAGGAGTTGGTAGGTGATCCAGTGTCATATCCTGGTGGACCTCACTACTCCACATCCCCGTGATGAAGATGGGGGAGTTTTCCCAAGGATGTACATATGGTGAGACCTTTCCCATTATTGTTGGATTCTACAAACTATGATTTTAGAATGCATGTTCAGACTGTGATTAGCACATGTCAGTAATCCCATAAGCTGTTTGTTTGGGGTCTTCAAGAATCAATTATTTGTTTCTTTATTGGAGTGTACTTGACTAGCATGTTGTTTCACGCTATGCCATAGTGCACTAGTTTCACGTATGCCATAAAGTGATTAATTTATGCATACAGATATTAATAGCTGTTCTTTTCAGATTCCTTTCCTATTTAGCTTTTTACAGAATATTGATTATAGCTCCCTGTGCTATGGAGTTTGACCTTGTTTTCTATCCATCCTGTATATTACATTTTGCATCCGCTAACCCCAAACTCCTAATCCTTCTCTTCCCCAATCCCTTTCCTTTATGAATCGCAACTCTGTTCTCTATGTCTGTGAGTCTGTTTCTGTTTTGTAAATAAGTTCCTTTGTGCCATATTTTAGATTCTACATTTAGGTAATAGAATGTGATAGTTATCTTTCTCTTTCTACTTACTTCACTTGGTATGACAGTCTATAAGCCCAGCCATGTTGGTGCAGATGGTGTGATTTCATTGTCTTTTATGCCTGAGTAATATTCCATTGAATATATGTGCTACATATTTCTTATCATATTCCCCTGGAAACTAGTTTTCTTTGGCTTATTTATTCCATTTTTTTTTCCTCAAGAGAAAATTAAAACCCACACTTTAGCTTAGATCAATGTCATCTTCTGAGGCTGTCTTAATGTAGAAAGTTTAAAGATCTCACTTTAAGTAAATCCACATCTGATGGGGAATACAGTTCAAATACATGTTTCAAACACTGTGATTGGAAGGCCTTTGCTGGTTCTGTCAGAATTACATGAGATTAAACACTGATCTTGCAGTTAATGTGCACTCTGTCTAATCCCAGTTCTGCTGGAGGAAGGATGTGTTTGGGCAACCATGAAGTCAAGACTGACAGGAACACTAAGTAATTTCCGCCAACTTGTGGGCATTCCTGTTTCTCTGTGGTGAGTCAGGTCTGCAAGATCCCTGCAGGTTAAGGCTCTCTCACCCTAGCTGCTCAGCATGAATCAAGCCACAAATCTGCAATTTAATACAGCTCAAGAGAAGAGGAAGTACCTAATGTAACAGACAAAGGTCTCTAGGATAGAATGTAAGTGGTTGAGAGAAATAACCATTGTCTACAAAACTTGACAGGTATGAAATCGCCATGTGTCCTTATTGATTTACTTACTGGAGTGACATTTGTAAACTATTTTCACTTACTCTGAGGTGATTGAAGTCTCTTCTCCACAGGAACGATACCCATCTGGGGAAAGGTCAAAGGATAGGGAAAAATATGATCTAACAATTACTACCATTCCCCAGGAATTTTAAGATTTTTCTTTTAAGTGAAAAATATATATATATATATATATATATATATATATACACATATATATATAATTTCATTACCACTTTTGAAGAAATTCTCAAAATTTTTTTCTTTGATCTTTTTCTCTCTTGTCAGATCCTTGAACTTCTGCCACACTTCCTTTTCAATATCATTTACTTTAACTGAAAAACACCATGCAGAAAGTAGAATATTTGCCCCTTAGAACCCCACAAAAATATCTGAATGTAGAACAAGAAGTTTATTGTGCAAGACAGATCTTCACTTGATAAAAATTAGTCTCAAAGAGCTACCATGTCCCGTGACTCAGATATCTGCTCTTTGACTTAAGAATTAATCCCGTCCAACTCTGCAAATAGACCACCTCTCAGCATCCCCAGGAGAACCCCAAAGACTTGCAGAAGCTCCATGAATTTGGGGCTCCATCCATCACAGTATGGAATCTACCTGCTCCGTGACCTACTTCCTAAATCTTGTACCTACCACTCATGTCTTGTTCTGAATCCAAAAAAAATAGGAAACCTGGTTCTGCCATGACAGACATACACACCATGTCACATATAATAACATGAGTTGATTTACTGTTTAATTAACCTACTGTTCTCCCCAGTATCTTTCCTGAAATAAACACGCATTGTTCCAGTGGTTTTCACACCTCTCAGGGACTCTATGTGGTCATTTGGGTTGATGTCAGTGTTCACAAGAACAATGCATTTGAAAAGTTGAACAGGACGAAGATTTAGTATAAAAGCTTCTGTTCCAAGAATTAGAATGTATTGAGAAACTGGTATAAATTGAAGACATTTAGAGTAGCTCCATTACACCATGGCTTGAAATTAAAGTTTAAAAAATATACATGCCACAGAATATTTCATTTGTCCTCCAGTTATAAATAAAAAATTAAAAAGTATTTCTAGCAACACTCAATTCTTGATTTGTTAATGTCAACAGGTAGGAATTAGTTAGAAATGTCTGATGATCTGACCCTCCCCACCGCTATAAACTCCTCTTTCCTGGTAGATTACCTTTCAGGGTCTTTAATTCAGTTAACATAATAAAGCTAGGTTCTGTAGCCTGCATAATCCATATCACCGCCTATGACTTTGTCGATAAAAGTGCTGACAGTGAAAAGGTTTCATGACAATGTCGATGTGAATATGAAGATGTCACCCTTACCAAATACTCCCGCCAACTCTGTCATCTGGCTGTCATTATCCTCACTGTGATTATGTGCTACCAGGGTCTTTTTCAATGCATGTTTAACTTCAAACACATTTTTACCCTCATCTGTGAGAAAGAGAATATGCTTATATACAACAGCACCATAATTTATTGTCAGGATGATTGATCATGGCAAATTGAGAGTGTTAGCAACAGTTCCTCTTGTATTGATCTGTGTCTTACTCCATATGTCAGCAAGGAAAGTAGCCAGGACTTTTTTATTCCAACCTTTTCATACAGTTGACCTGATAACACTTACATGGTAGTCAAATATGTATCCCTTGAAAGAAAGTGAAAGTGAAAGTCACTCAGTCATGTCTGACTCTTTGTGACCCCATGGACTATATAGTCCATGGAATTCTCCAGGCCAGAATACTGGAGTGGGTAGCCTGTTCCCTTCTCCAGGGGATCTTCCCAACCCAGGGACTGAAACCCAGGTCTCCCACATTGCAGGCAAATCCTTTATCAGCTGAACCACAAGGGAAGCCCATGTATCCCTTAAGACATGTAAAATTAGAAGTGTTGCTTCGGACTGTCATGAAAAACTTAGGGATAAAAATCTTAGCACCTATCCCCATGGCTTAGAACAAAAACTGCTTTTATGGTTGAACTCAGAATGATTCCCTTGGATTCAAGTTCATCCACCAGATCTTCGATGGATTAAAATATTTTAAGACTGTTTTTTAAAAAGTGAATGACAATGCAGTGTAAACTCAAAATAGACCCTTGAGACATGAGTTTGTAAGACTATTGTGAGTCATCTGTGAGAACCCTATGAAGCACAGGTCTACACCAGTTATTGAATAATACTTATAATTGCAGGGAGACCTCCAAGCCATGTGTTTGAACCCTTGTCTCATGACAAAGTGCTTGGAGATCTTAGAGACTGGAGCCTGGTCCCCGCTCTGATTGTTAGTAGGAGTAGAATTCAGGTATGTGGGGTTATCTAAGGAATTTTTGCCAAGATTTCCACGCAAACATACTCTGACCAGTGAAACACTCATACTTACAGTCAACAGCATAAGTGCCATCATCTTGCTTTTTTCCCGTGACATGTACGTATTTCTATTTTCCATCCCACCTTAAAAACAGAACATATGCAAAGTGGTTGAAATAATGAAACAATTTGACATATAATTAGGATTTTGTCTGTTGTATCCCAAAGATTAAATGGGAGGTGTCACCTTAGTGCCTGTGAGCAATCTGACTTTCAAAAGAGACAAATCTGTTCTCTAAGATCAAGTAACTTATCAAGGAACACGGATGGCTTATCTATCCATTAAATCTGAACAATACTTCCAAAGATATGGTCTTCCTTGTGTCTCAGCTGGTAAAGAATCTGCCTGCAATGTTGGGAAGATCCCCTGGAGAAGGGAAAGGCATTCTGGCCTGGAGAATTCCATGGACTGTATAGTCCATGGGGTCACAAAGAGTCAGACACGACTAAGCGACTTTCACTTCTTCCAAAGATAAGCTGCAAATGCAAAGCGAGTTATGTTTAAAACCAAATAAACATGGAGAAATCTAGAATTTTAGGGAAAAATTAAAAGAATAAGCCTTTCCAAAAAATAATTCCTGGAAACAGAGAGGTATAGCCATCATGACAGACCTTGGGCATTCTCACAATGGCGACAATGATTCTCTAGACAATATGATGGTGGGAAAAAAATCACAAAAAAATTAGAGAACTGTTAAATTTTCTCAAAACACACACTCTTCTTGCATAACAATACCTAAGAGGATTAAACAGTGAACAACAGATGTATGTGTACACACACATTGACACATACACACACAGAAGCAAATACACAAGTACACATGATATGCTTCTATGACATAAGGAAGTCATATGTATAAATCTATGCATGTATGTAAAATTTATGATAGGTATATATTATCAACTACACACCAGAAGACTTTGACTGACTTCATGTATGTGATGTGTGAAAAAAGGTATATTTGGTCCATATTAGTTGACTCATTGGAAAAGACCCTGATGCTGGGAGGGATTGGGGGCAGGAGGAGAAGGGGACGACAGAAGATGAGATGGCTGGATGGCATCACCGACTCGATGGACATGAGTTTGAGTAAACTCCAGGAGTTGGTGATGGACAGGGAAGCCTGGCGTGCTGCAATTCATGGGGTCGCAGAGTCGGACACAACTGAATGACTGAACTGAACTGAACTGAAGCAGAGATTAACAGGGAAATACATCAACAAGAATTGGATTGATTTTTGAACAGACGCCTTAGAAATTGTTTCTGCAATGAATTGTGTTCACTGTCATTAGCATTGCAAAAATTCATTAAATTTCCTAAAAAAAAAAAAAAAAAAAAAAAACAAAATGGGAACAGGACCATTTCCCCATTCTGCAAAATTTACAAATTTTTATATAGGCAAAGAATATCCTTTCACTCGGCTTGAAAAAATGTGACATCCTGCATAAGCAGATCAGAGATAAATTTTTAAAATATTATACTGAGTGATAGAAGCTGGGGAAATGAAGCAAGACTCATAATCTTATTGCCTGAAGTTCTAGGAGAGGAGTGACTAAGCAGTTCCCTTATTACCTGTGGCTCAAGGAGTAGAGATTTAATGGCAAGGAAAAGATTTTTGGCAGAGGTGTAGGAATTTTACATCTGCACTGTGGAAGTTGTGAAAAAGGTGTGCATCTTTCAAAATACACAGAACTATGCCCTCCACAAGGCTGCATATAATTACACATACATTCACTTCAGTACAGTTGATTTCAGAAAGAGTATACTCATGAAAATTCAAGCATCTGTGTGTGTTTGCTGATGCTCAGTCCTGTCCGACTCTTTGTGACCCCATAGACTGTAGCCCGCCAGGCTCCTCTGTCCATGGGATTCTCCAGGCAAGAATACTAGAGTGGGTGGCCATGCCCTCCTCCAGGGGATCTTCCTGACTCAGGGATCCAACCCAGGTCTCCCGCATTGCAGGCAGATTCTTTACATTCTGAGCCACCAGGGAAATGAAATTCAAACCAAAATTGTAAACACAGCAAAAGACAGATAATGTAATATTCTTTGAAAAATTAGTGATATCAGACAGGTATATCTCCTCATACAGATGTGTGTGTGTGTGTGTGTGTGTGTATATATCTGTATCTGTATATGTAGCTGCAATTTGATTGCAAGTTTACTACCAACTATATACATATATGATATATAATATCAATATTTGTACATTTATATATATGTAAACCAGTCTCTCCAAGCAGAAACCTCTTGGTTGTTTATTCTTAAAATACATACCTAAAATGCATATTTTTCGGAAACCATCTGCCGTGTCATGGACCTTCCCTGAGTGGTCTTTAGTAAACTCAGTGGTGATGAAACCTCCCATGAGGAAGCCCCGAGGGCAGAGCTCACTGCGTACTCTCCCCCGGCCCTCAGCTTCTGGGCTCAGTGGGAACCGTCTCTTAGGAATTCTGCAGGAAGGGGTCAAGGCCCTGGTGGGGGCTGTGGGCTCCAGGACATGAGCCTCTTCTTTCTGCCATGTCCCCCCTTTCCTTCAATGAGTTGATAGCAGTGGAGCTTCTGGGAGCCCCACCATAAGCAAAGGTCCCAAGACATTCCCTGGAGGCTCACAGGGGGACTGCCCCCCAGCTCAGAGACCCTGCTCAGCCCCACAACTCAAGGGGTCATGCTTTCAACACCATCCAGAGAGCTCCCTGCAGACAGGGAAGCCACACCCTCCCTCAGGCTCGGGGTTTAGAGGTGTTTTCCTTCTGCATTGTTTTACATACTTGACCCAAAAGTAGAAGTCTATGTCCTTTTCATCATGAAACACAAGCTGACGGAAGTAAACCCTGAATGGGCCGTTCTGAATCTTCTCTGGGTTAGTGGATCCAATGTACACTGTTCTCCATTGTCCTGAAAGCTAAAAGTAGAATACCTATTCGTAGTTTTCATCCTTGTCTTTTTATTTGATGCGACATTCTTCATCACGAGTTTCCCATCCCTTGTGCAGAGAGGCACAGATTATCTAACTTGACTGAGCAAAGCAGGATGTATGAAATAATGTAAAAAAAAAAAAATGAAGTCAGAGGAAAAGAAGGAATTGAGACATTTCTGAGAGAGCTCGAGCTCTGATGTCAGATGCAAGAACTCCAACATCTGTTTGGCTGATCCTCTTTCTCTGTTATAAGAGCAGGAAAAATTCATGAGAGTCAAATTCAAGAGATGATGCAGAGATGAAATACAACAGGTATAGAGTTGAAGGGAGATGGATTGGCTCATGGATCCATATAACACAACCACAAAAGGAACACACACACACACACACACACACACACCCCAATACCTCCTCCCAGATCAGACCGTTCCTGGTACCTCGGAGAGACTTTGCTCAGCTTCCTCTTCTTGGCTAGCAGAAACCACACCAAGGAGAAGAGCCAGGAATAGAACCTTCCTCTGGTGTCTCTTCGTGGTTTTTCTTCTGGAAAAGCTGAGGGTGTCCCAGTGGTTGGAGAGGACGGGAGTCGGTGCCACTTTTTATAGGACCGTTACGTCGGTGTGACGTGTCATGAACCCATGGCTGTCCCGTCCAAGGTCACGGTTACCGAAATGTGATCTTCAATATGCTGCCTGGCAAAGGTCAGCTGTCATACCATTTTGTCACTTTAGTCCTGAGGACTGTTTTAAGAGAAGCTCAACTGAATCTGGACATTTGACCTGTAGATTGAGTGAGATATCACAATACACATTTGACATTTCAAGGTTAGGATATTTATTTTCCTTGCATCCTGAGATCCAAACTGTCCAGGAGACATAGCACCCACTCCTGTATTGTTTCGTTAACGTTGAGGCAAAGGTTTAAAATTTACTTTCTAAAACTGAAGTTGAGTGTGTGTTTTAACAAAGTTAAAAATATTTCCTTAGAGACACTTGGAAAGCCTCTTATTTCCCTTGAGTTGAGGAGCAGGCAGCCCAAAATGTTTATCACCTCCTCCTGCTTCACAGTAGGCTGTGTCCTCCTTATAACTAAGAGGAGGATCCATTCAAATGCCCCTTAACCTTGTCTGAGGATGGCATGTCTGTACATCATTTC
This sequence comes from Odocoileus virginianus, assembly GCF_023699985.2. Lineage (NCBI taxonomy): Eukaryota > Metazoa > Chordata > Mammalia > Artiodactyla > Cervidae > Odocoileus > Odocoileus virginianus. The sequence goes on from NW_027224323.1 coordinate 670,311, forward strand.
CATCACTTGTTTTTCCAGATACACTTTTATCTATCTCATCTGTAATGTATCATTTACTCATTGACTGACTTGTTTTTCAAGCAAAAAAGAAAGCAAGACAGTAGTTCTTGCAATTTTGACTCTAAATGCCTAATTATTTTCAACTTTACTCAAAAAGTCAAAGAATCTCTTCTTTGTTTTTTTTTTTTTTTTTTCTCAACCAGGGATCTTAATTCCCCGACTGGGTATGGAACCAGCACACCTCACATTATAAGAGTGGAGTCTGAACAACTAGACCACCAGGATAGCCCTGACTCAGGTTGTTTCCTGGGGGTTTTGTTCTTCATGGGCAGATTTGGGAAAGCATGTGTGTAACAGGAGCATTTCTCGGTGCAAAGAAAGGCCAAAGGACCTGTTACAGACTAGAATCCAGAGCCATTTTCCAAGGCTTATTCAGTCACATCCACGGGAGTGTAAGTTCAGAAGAAGGAGTCCTGGGCAGCTCTGTCCAGTGGACAAGAAAGAAGGCTCTAGAACACCAGGAGATGCTGGCCCAGGTGTGTCTAGAAGACATCCAGCACCCTGACAGTGATTGTCCCTGAGATCTGAGATGACAGGGAGACACATCCATCAAGGCTCCCTTAGACAAATGACAGTGTTTGCCCCCTCAGTCTGGCCTGACTCTTCGCAGCCCCATGGGCTGTAGCCCACCAGGCTCCTCTCTCCGTGAGAGTTTCTCGGCAAGAACGCTGGAGTGTGTTGCCATTCCCTTCTCCAGGCGATCTTTCCAACCCAGGGCTAGAACCCAGGTCTCCTGCATTGCAGGTGGATTCTTTACAGTCTGACCCATGAAGGCAGCCGAGGTAGAAAAGCAGAAACATGTAAGAATAGAAGGAAGATAGCCACTCTTGTTCTCTAGGGACTGTCCACCTAGAAGCAGGGTAACACAGGCCAGGGACTGTTCTGAATAGTTACCTGGGTTGCACATTTCAGCAGAGATTTCAAGGGTGCCCCAGTAGTCTGACTCGGGAAAGACTGATCATTTTTCCACTAAGTGTCAGGGAGACACTCTGAGATGAACACAGCCCAAAGGATACACACGCAACGTGATCAGAGGAGGTAACGTCTGTACTTTGTCTCAAGTTTTCCTGCTGGAAATCCTCACTACTCGGAGCTTCTGTGGAGCTCCTATTGACATTGAGAACCTCTCAAAGCTCTCCAGGTGGAGAGAGGAAAAGAAAGCTGATGTATCCATGACCTTCCTAATAACTTGTGGAGACTTTTAGGATTGCAGGTTGACGTGGACAGGAGGAAATCTTCTCCAGATATCAGAGAGGGCAGGTCCCACAAAGAAAGATCCCATTGTCTGTCACCACTGTGCACCTTTGTTTTCAAGTTCCGGTACTGGTATTTATTGATCAGCGTCTGTTTTCATCAGCGTCTGTTTTCCTTCCATCGTGCATGTTAGTTTTACTGAACGATGGACAAATTAATCCCTTTGTGGGCATTTGAATCAGTCGGCCTCTTGACTTGGTCCTTTTACAAACTGTGTTATTATTCATATCAATTTTATAGGAATTGGAGTTTTCCAGCCTCCACCCTATGTAATAATGGGTGGCTGTTAGCTAATGTTAGGTTCAAAACAAAAGCCAGCGTCAAAAACAGCAAACCTCAGACCAGCATTTCTCAACGTGTGGGCAGGAGTGAGAGAGAAGTTTCAATCTCTGCAGAATGTCTTGATTTCTCCTTTACCTGATGGCAACAGACTAGAGAATAATTTCTGTGCAATGATGTGTAAACTTGTACTCTCATGTGCATCATAAAGAATGTGTGTTCTGTAAGATTCTTCCTTGTCCACATTTTGGTCTGAATTCGGTAAATACAGATTTAGTGCCAACAGGAGCCTAAGCTTCAGAATTCAGCAGGAAGCAGGCAGACTCAGCACAACATCCAGTAAGCTGTCTTCCTGTGAAAGGACACAAATATATATTAATTCAAGAAGCAAGAAATTGCCTCATAAATCCCTGTTTATACATTGCAGGATGCAGAATAAGCAAAGTTGAGAACTTAAGAGTGTGTTTCCGGTCCTGTTTTGGAAAGAAGGAATATGTTCATACAGAAGGTTTTGAGTGATGCTCTGAATATAGTTGGAGCAGTGAGTTTAGTTTGTATCTGTGAGAAGAACACAATTCGACTTGAGAACAGAAAATACAAATGTGTTTTCAACAGTCACCTTGGTTGGGTGTATCTCTCAAAATTCTACAAATGTGTCCACTTTTTTAAAAAGATTTTTTTATAGAAAACCATATTTTAACACTTTATTGAATTGGTTGCATATTTGCTTCTGTTTTATCCTTTGGATTTTGCCTCCAAGGCATGTCTGATCTTAGCTCCCCAACTACAGATCAAACCCACATTGAAAGGCCCTCAACTCTGGACCATCAGGGAAGTCCCTTGAAGTGCATCCACTTTGATAAGGCATTCCATTTAAAAGAATTATGAGGCAATTCATACATACAAAAACCGTTAATTGGTTTGTTGATTGTGGTGTTGAAACATTAAACTTAAAAGCTTTTGCACAACAAAAGATACTATAAGCAAGGTGAAAACACAGCCCCCAGATTGGGAGAAAATAATAGCAAATGAAGCAACAGACAAAGGATTAATTTCAAAAATATACAAGCAACTCCTGCAGCTCAATTTCAGAAAAATAAATGACCCAATCAAAAATGGACCAAAGAACTAAACAGACATTTCTCCAAAGAAGACATACAGATGGCTAACAAATACATGAAAAGATGCTCAACATCACTCATTATCAGAGAAATGCAAATCAAAACCTCAATGAGGTATCATTACACGCCAGTCAGAATGGCTGCTATCCAAAAGTCTACAAGCAATAAATGCTGGAGAGGGTGTGGAGAAAAGGGAACCCTCTTACACTGTTGGTGGGAATGCAAACTAGTACAGCCACTATGGAGAACAGTGTGGAGATTCCTTAAAAAGCTGGAAATAGAACTGCCATATGACCCAGCAATCCCACTCCTGGGCATACACACTGAGGAAACCAGATCTGAAAGAGACACGTGTACCCCAGTGTTCATCACAGCACTGTTTATAATAGCCATAACATGGAAGCAACCAAGATGCCCATCAGCAGACGAATGGATGAGGAAGCTGTGGTACATATACACCATGGAATATTACTCAGCCATTAAAAAGAATTCATTTGAATCAGTTCTAATGAGATGGGTGAAACTGGAGCCCATTATACAGAGTGAAGTAAGCCAGAAAGATAAAGACCAATACAGTATACTAACACACATATATGGAATTTTAAAAGATGGTAATGATAACCCAATATGCAAAACAGAAAAAGAGACACAGATGTACAGAACAGAATTTTGGACTCTGTGGGAGAAGGTGAAGGTGGGATGTTTAGAGAGAACAGCATTGAAACATGTATATTATCAAGGGTGAAACAGATCACCAGCCCAGGTTGGATGCATGAGACAAGTGCTCAGGGCTGGTGCACTGGGAAGACCCAGAGGGATGGGATGGGGAGGGAGGTGGGAGGGGGGATCGGGATGGGGAACACATGTAAATCCATGGCTGATTCATGTCAATGTATGGCAAAACCACTACAATATTGTAAAGTAATTAGCCTCCAACTAATAAAAACAAATGGAAAAAGAAAAAAAAAGAAACATTTAGAAATAAATTTAGCAGTCTAGTAGTTGTTACAGATTCATAGTGGAAAACATAGGAAATTGAATTCATAAATAGGTTCTGTGTGAATCAACACAATCTGTAAAACTATTACTGGTTGAAATAAACAGAAAGATGATGTTCTTTCTATTTCAATTCTCATGTATGTGTAAAGCTAACAACTGCTCTCCAGAATGTTTGTGCAGTAATGAGAAAGCATGCATATGTATATAGAAGTGTTATAAAACTTGGAGTATAGTTTCGTTACATTGCTGTGTTAGTTCCTGCTTAATCAAAGGGAGTAAGTTACCCATATCCATATCCACTTTTTTTTTCAGATTTCCTTCCCATTGGGTCACCCCAGAGCATTGAGTGAGGAGAGTTCTCTGTGCTGTACAATACGTTCTCTGTAGTTTTCTATTTTATATGCAGTATCCAAAGAAAGAAGAAGAGAAAGATGCTGGGAAAGATTGAGGGCCGGAGGAGAAGGAGTTGACAGAGGATGAGAGAGCTGAGTGGTATCACTGCCTCCGTGGACATGACTTTGAGCAAACTCCAGGAGACAGAAAAGGACAGGGAAACCTGGTGGGCTACAGTCCATGGGGTCACAAAGGGTCGGACACAACTTAGCGAGTGAACAGCATCCACAGTGTATGTTGGGTCCGTCCCCATCTCCCAATCCATCCCATCCTCCCCTCCTCCCTTGGTGTCCATATGTTTGCCCTCTACGTCTGTATTTCTATGTCTGCTGTGGAATTCAGTTTATCTGTACCATTTCTCTAAAATCCACATACATGTGTTAGTAGACGATATTTGTTTTTCTGTGTTTGACTTGCTACACTTTATGTCTGACAGCCTGTAGTGACACCCACTTCTCTGCAAATGACTAAATAGTGTTCCATGGTGTAAATCCAGTATTTTTTGCCTTGGAAATCCCACAAACAGAGGAGCCTTAGTGGGCTACAGTCCATGGGGTCACAGAGTCAGATGGCTTAGCAAGTAAACAATAACAATAGTATTGACATCTTTTGCCATCCCCCTGTTGATGAACATATCACTTGCTTCCATGTTCTGACTATTATTCATAGTACATGCATGTACATTTTGGAATTACGGTTTTCTATGGGTTTGGTAGCTCAAACGGTTAAGAATCCACCTGCAGTGTGGGAGACCTAGGTTCGATTCCTAGGTTGGGAAGATCCCCTGGAGGAGGGCATGGCAACCCACTCCAGTATCCTTGCCTGGAGAATCCCCATGGACAGAGGAGCCTGGTGGGCTACAGTCCATGGGGTCGCAAAGAGTCAGACACGGACTGAGCGACTAAACACAGCACACGTGGGCTTGTAGACTTTAAAGAAATCGGTCGGAGGTAACTTATTCTGTCTAAGAATTAAGTAGCAAATTAGAATGGAAAAAAACTTTACTATGAACTCACAGGGTCCCAAGATTGGGAAACAACTTAGCAGTTGAACCACCACCATCACCACATATGTGTGATATTTCTTCTAAATTTACTTTTAAATATACCAGGCCTGCAAATTTGTGGAACAGTCTTCTCCATTTCATTTATAGACAAATGATATTAGAAATGTTTGGATTTATCATATATTAATTCTTGTAACCCATCATGCAAGCAATGTGTATATTTTTGTCAGGAGTATTAATTCCAAAAACATATATCTGTGTATAGTTTCCTCATAGTCTGTATCTTTTGACTTTGTGGTGATAATCCATTTTTTTATTAATATAGCTATCACAGATACACATAGTCACACACATGTATATTTGAGTATATATGTGTATCTGTATATATGGGTGTGTGTGTATATATATATATATATATATATATATATACATAATACATATATGTGTATACGATATTTCAGAATTGCTGACTTATTCATAACAGGTCTTGCACTTCAAAGTTTCTTAAGAGATTCACCCCATCCCTCTGTGTTCAGTTGCCTTTGTATGTATCCACCCATCAATCCAGCATTCCCAGACGTTCTGTGAAGATCATAGAACTTCAACTGCATACCTTGTGCTATACAAGTGGGAAAAATTAAAAGTTGTTACTTGACCTCTGTTACTACCAGCTAAGCCAGGGAAACTTTCGTTACTGGTGCCTTTGACATTGGCCAGCTGTAGCTCATTTGGAGGCTAAGTCTGTTGGAACTAAAACATTAATTCTATTACATATCACCTAGGTTTAGTTTTATTTTGCCAGCTCTTAAGCTGAATCTCTATGCTTTGTCCTAACTCTTAAAATAAATCCTATATCCTGAGAAAACTAAGATCACGGCATCTGGTCCCATCACTTCATGGCAAATAGATGGGGAAACAATGGAAACAGTGACAGACTTTATTTTTTGGGCTCCAAAATCACTGCAGATGGTGACTGCAGCCATGAACATTAAAAGATGCTTACTCCTTGGAAGAAAAGTTATGACCAACCTAGACAGCATATTAAAAAGCAGAGACATTACTTTGCCAAAAAGGTCCATCTAGTCAAGGTTATGGTTTTTCCAGTAGTCACATATGGATGTGAGAGTTGGACTATAAAGAAGGCTGAGTGTTGAAGAATTGATGCTTTTGAACTGTGGTGTTGGAGAAGACTCTTGAGAGTCCCTTGGACTGCAAGGAGATCCAACCAGTCCATCCTAAAGGAAATCAGTCCTGAATATTCATTGGAAGGACTTATGCTGAAGCTGAAACTCCAATACTTTGGCCACTTGATGAAGAACTGACTCATTTGAAAAGACCCTGATGCTGGGAAAGATTGAAGGCGGGAGGAGAAGGGGACGACAGAGGATGAGATGGTTGGATGGCATCACTCACTCAATGGACATGAATTTGAGTAACTCTGGGAGTTGGTGATGGACAGGGAAGCCTGGCGTGCTGCAGTCGGTGGGGTCTCAAAGAGTCAGACAAGACTGAGCGACTGAACTGAACTGAACTGAGCTATAGCTCATTTGAAGGTCAAGTCTCTGTAGGAACTAAAATGTTAACTCTGTTACATATCACTGAGGTCTAGTTTTATTCTGCCAGCTCTTAAACTCCATCTCTATGCTTTGGCCCAACCCTTAAATAAGTCCTATATCCTGAGGCTGCTAGATGTTGTAGATTGTAAACACCTCGAGCACCATGGGGAGCTGAGTAGTGTGCTCCACCAGTGAGCGTGGGAATGTCCATTCCTTGGAAATACTAACATGCCCTCCTCTTTGAAGCTGAAGAGGATGGAAGACCACTTTTAGAAGTTGTGAACAGTTGAGACTTCTGTCAATCATCGTGTTCCCGCGGAGACTGCACTGACAACATGTTCTTATGGATTGACCAAGGCTCGGTGGCTGCTGACCTTGGTTTGGCAGTGATCCAAAAGGTAATAAACATCAGCCCTATGGCTCAATTGCAGAAATTCTGGTGCTGTCAGAATACCCACTGATCCTGTTGTGGCCCATGGCATCTTATACCTTCTCTCCATGAAGCTCAGAGAGTGTAATACCTGCTCCTTTCCTTCTAATGAAGAAGAAGCTTTCCAGGGACATCTTTCTTGTCCCCTTCCCTACAGCGAGAGGATCCTGAACCCTGTCCTCTGTCCCATGAAGACTTAGTCTTTTTTCTCCTCTCCCCTGGACACCTCTGAAAGAAAGTGAAGTGGCTCAGTCATGTCCGACTCTTTGCTACCCTGTGGAGTATAGCCCACACAGGCTCCTCTGTCCATGGGATTTTCCAGGCAAGAATACTGGAGTGGATTGCCATTTCCTTCTCCAGGGGATCTTCCCAACCCAGAGATCGAACCCAGGTCTCCCACACTGCAGGCAGATGCTTTAACCTCTGAGCCACCAGGGAAGCCAGGACACCTCTATTTACTCCGTGTCTCTAATGGAGCAGCTCTCTGTTTAAAGGCGTATGTTTCTGGGCAAACTTAAGGTGCATTTTTGAAAAAGGAGACTTCCTCTACAGATACACATAAGTCAGGTGTGCATTAAACCAATTTAATTAAATCCTCAGGAATCAAGTACCGCCAGACAGGATGTGATTACAGATGAGCAGATATGAGACAGGAAAGAGAGTGTGAGTGTGAAGAGGGAAGGATCACATTAATCAGGAACTAGGAAAGTCGTCTTCATGTTGCTGGTCTTGATTCCATGGAGACAAGGGTGTGTCTGATCTCAGGGACTCTTTCTGTAGGTGAGTAAACCAGAACCAAAGGTTTAGGAGAGTCGGCTGTGTGATGGCTGACAGGGGTGAGCTTCAGGCAGTATGATGTCCATGAGTACCCGAGCTGGTAGCTGATCCAATGGACAGAACGCTGGTGGATGTCAGTATTCCACATCTCTCTGATGTAGGTGGGGGTCTGTGTGGAATTTTCCCCAGGAGGTACATGTGGGGTGACGTCCCCCATTTGGGTCAATTCTAGGAGCTACAGCTTCAGAATGCCTGTTCAGGGTTGTGATTAGAGCACATGCCTCTGATACTGCAAGTTTTATCTTTTCAGTCTTCAAGAATCAATTTTTTAGTTTTTATTTTATATTGGAGTATATTTGATTAACAATATAACATTGACAACATTGACCATTGACAATGCTATATTATTTCAGGAGTTTAGCAAGTTAAATGATTTTTACGTACACATATAAACATCTATCCTTTTTCAGATTCCTTTCCTATGTAGGTTTCTGCAGAATACTGCAGAGAGTTGCCTGTGATATATGGTTTGACCTTGGTGTCTATCCATCCTATAGATAATAGTTGCATCTGCTAATCCCAAACTCCCCATCCTTTTCTTCCCCAGCCTCCTCCCCCTTAACAACCTCGAGTCTCTTCTCCACGTCACTGAGGCTGTTTCGTAAATAAGTTCCTCTGTGTCCTTGTTTCAGATTCCACATACAAGTGGTATCATGTGATATTTATCTTTTTCTGTTGACTTATGTCACTCAGTATGGAGATCTCTATGTCCATCCATGTTGGTGCAAATGCAGGATTTTGTTCTTTTTTATGACTGAGTAATATTTCACTGACTATATGCCGCACCTCTTTCTTATCCCACTCACTAAGAAGCTAGAGTTTTTCTTTTATTTGTGTCTTTCATTTTTTTTCTTCAACAGAAAATTAGAAGTTACATTTTACCCGAAATCAGTGACAATTTCTGGAGCTGTCTTAGTTTAGAAAGCGTAAAGATCTCACTTTAAGGAAAATCTCCTTTTCAAGGGGAATATAATGGAAATGCATGCTTCAGATACATGGTTAGAAGTCCTTTAGGTTTTTTCAGAAACATGTGAGAGACATGTGCAAGACACTGGTCTTGCAGACAACATGAGCTCTCTCTAACCCCACTTCTCCTGGAGGAGGGATGTGTGTGGGCAACCATGAGGTCAGGGCTGACGGGAACACTAATTAGTTTCCACCCACTGGTGTCCATTCCTGCTTCTCTCTGATGACTCTGGTCTGCAAGATTCCTGCAGGATGTGGCTTTCTCACCAAAGCTGCTCAGCATTAATCAAGCAACCCATTTGCGATTTAATATGGCTCCAGAGAAGAGAAATAAGCTAATGTAATTTGTTGGGACAAAAAAAAAACATTACCTACAGAATTTGACAGATATGAAATCACCATGTGTCCTTATTGATTTATTTAATGCAACAACATTAATAACAGATGTTTTTCACTTACCCTGAGGCTGCTTTGAAATGTGTGATTTTCCTCAGGGAAGCTAGTCATCTGGGGGAAGATGAAAAGGACAGGAAATAAAGATCCACAGATTACTACCATTCCAAAGGATTTACAAGGGTATTTTTGTTTTTTAAAGTAAGAGATTATGGAAAAGATTATTTATGGAGAAAGAAATTTTAAATAAGTTGATTTGTTTACTAATAGAATATTTACCTATCAGGTGAATGATATATTTATGAAAAAGTATAATTCCATTACCAGTTTTGATGAAACTCACAACATTTTCCTCTTCAATCCCTTTCTCTTGCGTCAGCTCCTTGAACTTCTGCAAGCCTTCCTCTTCAATATTTACTTTAACTGAAAAATACCATGTAGAAAACAGAATTTTTTACCTCTTAGATCCCAGAAAAATTTCTCAGTGCAGAAAAAGTAGTGAGTGTGCAAGTCAGATCTTCACTTGTTACAATTTAAGCCTCAAGCCATTTGTATTTCCCATGACACAGATATCTGCTGTGTGTCTTAAGCATTAATTTCTGTCCGACTGTGTAACTAGATCCCCACCAGCATCAGTAACAGGACCCTTAAAGACTCGCAGTAGCTCGATGAATTTGGGGCGCATCCATCACAGTATAGAAATGACCTTCTCTTTGACCATCATCCCAGTATCTATAGCTGCCACTCGGGCCATGTTCTGAACCCAGATAAGTAGGAACCAGGGTTCTCCCCTGACAGAGAGATGTGTTCACCACGTCACACATGATAATGGGACATGAACTATTCTGTAAAAATATAGTGTTCTACCCTATACCTTTCCTGGAGCAGACACCTGATATCCTGTTGGTTCACATACCTCTCCCACTTCTCAGAGCCTCTGTGTGGTTATTTGGGGTGTTATCAGTGTTCATAAAAATAATGCATCTGAAAGAGATGAAGTTTAATTATAAAAGTTTCTGTTCCAAGGCTTAGAGAGTATTAAGAAACTGGTGTCAACTGAGGAAATTGAAAGTAGCCTCATTATATAGCCATGGCTTGATGTTAATTGAGGTGTTAAAAAAAAAAAAAACTAGAAACTGAAAAACATTGTAATTTTCCTCCTATTTAAATTTTAAAAACTATTTAAGCTGTTTTTAGTAAAATTCAGCTTATTTTGAAATTTCCACAGGGGAGAATTATTTTGAAATTTCTGATGATCTGATCCCCATACCCTTACAAGCTCCTCTTTCCTGGCAGATTACTTTCCAGAGTCCTTAACTCCGTGAATGAAAAGAACTAGGTCCTGTAGAGTGAGTCATGGATATAATGGATCTAGTCACCATATACTGATTTTATGGACAAAAATGCAGATGATGGAAAGGTTACATGATCATGTCCATGTGGACAAGAGGATGTCATACATACCAAATAGTCTAGTCAGTACTGTCTTCTTGCCGTGTTTATCCACATTGATGTTATGTGTTACCAGAACGGTTTTGGACACATGAACAACCTCAAATGCATTTTCACCCTCACCTGTGAGAGAGAAAAGATACATATATACAACCTTGCCTCAGCGTATCATCAGTTGGATGTATTGTGATATTTTGAGGTAGTAATGGTTCATGCTATATAGATCTGTGTCTCACTCCACGGGTAGGCTGAATGTTACGGTTGTTATGGCAGCAAGTGAAACAGACAAGACTTTTCCATTCCCGAGTTTTCATACCGTTGATTGGATACACTCAAGTTGTAGTCAAATATGTACCCTTTAGGCCCTGTAAAATTAGGAATATATTTTGGGGCTGTTATAAAGAACCTAGGGATATAAATGTTAGCCAGATTCCCCATGGCTATCAACAGAAGCTGCTCTGATGACTGAACTCAGAATTATTTCCTTGGATTTATGTTCATCCACTGAGCCTTGGATGGATTAAGATGTTTTAAGATTTTTTTTTTTAAAGTGAATGATACTGATGTGCATACTTTAAACTCAGGCGACATCAGTTTATAAGGCTGTTGTAAATTATCTGTAAGAACCATGTGAAATACAGGTCTCCACATGCTATATCATTGGGTAACACTCATCATTGGGTGGAGACCTTCAAGATGTTTGCTTGAAGCCTTGTCTCGTGACAAAATAAAATACTTGGAGATCTTAGGGACTGGAACATGCTCACCCCTCTGCTCATAGGAGTAGAATTCACATGTGTGGGATTACTGAAGGAAGTTATGTCAAGATTTCCACCCAAACTAACTCTGACCAGTGAAACACACATATTTACAGTCAAAAGCAAAAGAACCATCATCTTGCTTTATTCCCATGAAATGTTTATATTCCCAGTTTCCCTTGTGTCTTAAAATGAACTTCAAGCAGGTCGATTAAAGTCAGGAAAAAATTTCATATATAAATAGGATTTTCTTTGCTTCTCCCCAAAGGTAAAGTGTGACATATAAGCTCAGTGCCTATGCCCAATGTGACCTTCAAGAGAGAAGAAATATGTTTTCTAAGGGCAAGTCACTTTCAAGGGGCAAGCATGGCTTGTTTATTAAACCTGAGCCATAATCCCAAAGATAAACTACAAATACAAAGTAAATCATGTTTAAAGCTGAATACAGAAGAATCAAGAATTTTAGAAAAATAAAAGAATACCTGTTTAACATATACTTCCTGCAAACAAAGAGTTGTGGCCATCATGACAAACGTTGGGAGTTCTTACAACGCTGGTGATGATTTGTTAAATAACGGGATAGGATAAAAGTCACAAACTTAAGGAAGGAAGTATTTAATTTTATGAAAACACACTCTTCTTCCATCACAGTAGTATAAGGGGATGAAACAATGGAACACCCCAAAGTTGAGACGTATACATACACAAGCACAAATGATATGCTTATATGACATAGGAAGATTATATATGAGTCCCTCTTCCCTTTAATGAGCTGATGCAGGTGGAGCTTCTGGGAACCCCCCCCCCCACTCCCCAATGAAGCAAAGGCTCTAGGATATTCCCTGGAAGCTCGCAGGGGAACTTCACCCCCCGCCCCCCCAGCTCAGAGACCCTGCTCAGCCACAAAACTCAGGGCATCATGCTTTCAACAATTATCAGAGATCTCCCTGCAGACAGGGAAGACGCAGCCTCCCTGAGGCTTGGGGTTTACCTTTATTTTCCTTCCGGGCAATTTTTACTTACTTGGCATAAAAGTAAAAGTCTACTGTGCCCAGTTCATCATTAGACAGAAGTTTCTTGAGGCAAACCCTGAATGGCCCATTGGACTTGATCTTCTCCAGGTTACTGGGTGCAATGTACACGGTTCTCCATTGCCCTGAAAGCTAACAGCAAAATTCCCCTTAGAAATTGTAGTCCTTGTTTTTCTCTTTCCTTCAGCCTCATCAGGCATGAGTTTCCCATCAGGTGTGCAAATCAGAGACACACTCAAAATGGACTGGAAAAAGTAGTGTTTATAAAATATGGTAAAAGTGAATTTAGAGTGAAAGGAGCAATTGAGACATTTCTGAGAGAGCTTGAGCTCTGATGTCAATTGCAGGATCTCGAATCCAACAGCTGTTTGGCTGATCCTCTTTCTCTGTTACTAGAGCAGAAAAAATGCAAAAGAGGCAACCAATACACGGTAGAGATGAAATAGACATGAAACAGATAGGTATAGAGCCAGTAAGTGGACCAATGTTGAGATGGAGAGAGATGGCTAACATTATGGATCCACATAACAAAACCACGAAAGGATCACACACACACACACACACACACCCAAGACCTGCTCCAAGATCAGACCATCCCTGGTACCTCTGAGAGACTTGGCTGAGCTTCCTCTTCTTGGGCAAAACAAACCACGACAAGTAGTAAACTCAGGAACACAACCTTCATTTTGACGCTCCTGTAGTCTTTCTTCTGGCGAGGCTGAGGGTATCCCAGTGGTTGGAGAGGATGGAAACGGGTGCCACTTTTTGTAGGACTAATATGTTGGCATGATGCGTCTTGAACCAATGGTTGTTCCTCCTAAGAGCAAGTTTACACAGAAGTCATCTTCAGTATCCTGCTTGGCAGCAGCCATCTCTCATGCCATTTTGTCATTTTTATCATGGTGATTGTTTTAGGAGAAGCTTGAGGGGATCTGGACATCTGACCTTTAGAGTGAATGAGAAATCATAAAACACGTCTGATATTTCAAGGTCAGGAATGTTTATTTTCCTTTGTATCCTGAGATCAAACTGGGGATATGCTGTCCAAGGTACATATATCCCTACTCCTGTATTGTTGCCTTAACATTTAGATAGTTTAACATGTGTTTTCTAAAATTAAATTGAGTGTATCATTTAATAAACTGAACAATATTTCCCAAGAGGCTATTGGAACGCCTCCTGTTTCTCTGGGGTGACAAGCCTGTCAAAACAAAGGCTTTATCACTTCCTCCAGTCCCCACAGCAGGCTCTGTCTGTCTTAAAACTAAGAGGAGGACCTGATCAATGCTCTTTAACCTCATGCCTGAGGAAGTTTGTCAGCAGTTTATTTCCAGTGGACCTGTGAAGGATCTTGGATCCAGAGCCAAGGGTCATTCAGTCACACGCATGGGCGTATGGCTTTAGCAGAAGTGGTCCTTATCAACACCTATATTGGACAACAAAGAAGGCTTAGGATGTTGGAGTACAGTGGCCCCAAGTGAGTTTAGAAGTCACCCCACACCCCGACTCTGTGACTGTTTGTCCCTTAGACCTGTGACCTCAGGGAAAGAGAGCCCCAGGGTTCAGTTAGATAAACTGTAATGTACCAAGATGGAAGATAGACATGCATGTTGGTCTCTGGGGAGTCCCCAGCTAGAAGCAGGGTAACACAGAGGAGGGGCCCCCTCAATGGTCAACACAGGCTGTAGATTTAAGCATAGCTCCCAAGGCTGCCCTATTAGTCTGACTCAGGAAAGAAGCATCATTTGTTACTAAATGTCAGGGAGACATTTTGAGGTGCACAGAGCCCCTGTGAGGGACAGATCAACACCCAATGTGAGTGGAGGAGGTAATATCTATCCTTTGACTCAAGTGATCCTGCTAAAAATCGTCACCACTCGGAGCTTCCGTTGAGCTTGTATTTTCCATTGAGAACCTCTCGAAGGTCTCCAGGAGAAGAGGAAAAGAGAGATGTGAAAAGAAAAAAGGTAACATCTCCATGAATTTCCTAATCCTTGTGGAAACTTTTTGACTTGTTGAAGGTTGAATCGAAGAGGAGTAAATTTCCTACAAATATCAGAGAGGACGGGTCCCATAGAGAAAGGTCTCATGTCTCAGCACTGTGCGCCATTGTTTTTATGTTTTATGTTTTATTGGTATTTGTGAATCAGTGTCCGTTTTCTTTTCATCATACATGTTAGTTTTCTGAATGATGGATGCTTCCTTCCTTTCTGGGTATTCCAATCAATCAGCCTCTTGATGTAGTCCTTGGTCAAAGTGTGTTGTTAATATCAGTTATATAGGAGTTGGAGTTTCCCACCTCCTCCACCCTACTGTAATAATGGGTGAGTGTTAGCTGATGTCAGGTTAGAAACAAGAGCCATCGTCAGCAACAGTAAACCCCTGACCGGCCCTTCTGAAGTTGTGTGCAAGGAGTCAGAGAAAAGTTGCGTTTCTCTGCACAGTGTCGTGGTTTCTACTTCCTCTGACAGTCACAGACTAGAAACAAGTTCAGTCCAGTGTGCTGTAAGCATTTAGCCCTATAGAGGCATCATAAAGATCATGCGTTCTGTAAGATTCTTCCTGTCCGCACTTGGACCTGAATTCAGTGAATACAGATTCAGTGCCAACAAGAGCTGAGCCTCAGAATTCAGCAGGAAGCGGACAGACTCAGCACATCATCCAGTGAGCTGCCTCCTGGGAAAGGAATCAGACACATATGAATACAAGCCAACAAAGAATTGCCGAGTAAATCCCTCTTTAGAACCTGTAGGATGAGAATTTTTAAAAAATTAAATAAAAATGGAAAGTGGAAAGTTAGAGTGTGTTTGGGCTCCTGTTTGGTAACAAGGGAATAAAACTTGTTACCTGTTTGGTAACGAGGGAATAAAACCTTCCATAGAGAAGCTTTTGAGTGATGCTCTGAGGAAGAAAAGCTATGACCAACCTAGAGAGCATATTAAAAGAGAGACATTACTTTGCCAACAAAGGTCCATCTACTCAAAGCTATGGTTGATCCAGTAGTCATGTATGGATATGAGAGTTGGACTATAAAGAAAACTGAGCCCTGAAGAATTGAAGCTTTTGAACTGTGGTGTTGGAGAAGACTCTTGAGAGTCCCTTGGACTGCAAGGAGATCCAACCAGTCCATCCTAAAGGAACTCAATCCCAAATATGCATTGGAAGGACTGATGCTGAAGCTGAGGCCCTGATACTTTGGCCACCTGATGAATTTGAGCAAGCTCTAGGAGTTGGTGATGGACAGGGAAGCCCGGCGTGCTGCAGTCCATGGGGTCACAAAGAGTCGGACGCGACTGAGTGACTGAACTGAACTGAACTGAGGATAGTTGGAAGGCTGAGTCAAGTGTGAAGCAGTGAAAAGAACACAGCACACCTCGAGAAAATTACAGATTGATTTGAGAGGTCCCCTCGGTTGGTTGTATCTGTCAAAATGCTATGGACATAACTCCCTGACTGTGCCTGATCTTGTTTAGTGGGTTTCCCTATGGCTCAGACTGTAAAGTCTGCCTGCAATGCAAAAGACACAGGTTCAATCCCCGAGTTGGGAAGACCTCCAGAAAAGGAAATGACAATCCACTCCAGTATTCTTTCCAGGAGATTTCCATGGACAAAGGAGCCTGGCAGGCCACAGTCCACGGGGTCACAAAGAGTCAGACGGGAATGAGTGACTAACATCACACATTGAACTTGTTACAGCATTGCTTCTGTTTTATATTTTGTTCTTCTGGTTGCGAGGCATATGGGATCTTAGCTCACCAAATCAGGAGTTGAACCAGCAGCCCCTACTTTGGAAGGCAAAGTCCTAATGACTGGACCCTCAGGGAAGTCTGCAGAAGTGTGTTCACTTTGATAAGGCATTCCATTTGAAGAAATTATGACCCAGTTGATAATAATAAAAAAATTCATTGGTGTGTTGATTGTGGTGTTGAAACATTTAGAAATAAATTTAACCATCTTGTAGCTATGATACATTCATAATGGTAGATACAGATCTAAGATTCAAAAACTAGATCTCTAAGTCAATACAATCTGTAGAAATAGTGGTACCTAAGCAGAAATATGATTCTCTTTATAGTTTAACTCTCACACATGTTTTAAAAAAGACTGCTCTTCATTGCATTCATTTGTTTGTGCATTAATGGAAAAACATGCATATGTATATAGACTTGCTATAAGACTTCTATTTGAGTACAATTGCTTTACACTGTTGTGTTAATTTCTGCCATAGAGCAAAGTTAATCAGGTGTACATGTACATCTATACTCTTTTTTTTTTTTAATTTCCTTCCCCTTTAAGTCACCACCAGCGCTGAGTAGAGTTCCCCGTGCTCTCATAGAGTCTCATCAGCTATCTATTTTATACATAATATCAATAGAGTGTTTGTGTCAATCCCCATCTCCCAATCCATCCCACCCTCCCCCTCCCCCTACATGTCCATAGATTTGTTCTCTGCATCTGTGTCTGTATTTGTGCCCTGGAACTAGGATCTTCTTTACCACATTTTTAGATTCCACATGTAATGCATGAGTTAGTATATGATATTTGTTTCTCTTTTTCTGACTTGCTTCGCTCTGTATGACAGTCTGTAGTTCCATCTATATCTCTGCAAATGGCTCAGTAGTATTCCATTGAATAAATACAGTATCCTTTCCTGGGAAATCACATGGACAGAGGAGCTTGGTGGCCTACAGTCCATGGGGTCACAGAGAGTCTGACATGACTTAGTGATTAAACAACAACAACCACCTATTTATCCATTCCTCTATTGGTAGACATTTAGATTGCTTCCATGTCCTGGCTACTGTAACTAGTGTCGCTGCATATTGGGATGCATGTACATTTTGGAATGATGGTTTTCTCTGGGTATACAGAATTTTACCAAATCTTTTAGAATTACCTAGTTCTGTCTAGGGAATTAAGGAGCAAATTAGAATGTAAAACAATGTATGAACTCATATGATCATGTGTCCATGGCTGGCTTTCTAGAAGCCTCATGATATTTCTTCTCTAATTCTTGGTTTTGAGTTCAGTCATCTTAACTTTCAACTTTATGGAGCATTCTACTAAATTTCTTTAATAGATAAAGGGCCATAGAAACTTTCTGTTTTGTCAAGTATGAATTTCAGCAATACATCTTTCAAGTAACGTGTCCGTTTCATCAAGAGCATTGATTCCAATAACATAAACCTGTTTATAGTTTTCTCATCCTATTTATGTGGTTAGTGGTGGAAATCCATTTTTTCAATAAATACAGTTATCTAAATACTCAAGTCACTCACATATGTGTGTGCATATATATATATATGTATATAAGATATATCAGTATTTTTATCTTGTATATGTGAGGTCTTGCCTTTCAATATCTCTTAAGAGTTTTTTGTCTTTGCTCTGTTCACTTACCTCTTTGTGTATCCACCCATCCAATTCAGCATTTCTCGATGTACTTTGAAGACAAAACCAGAACTCCAAGTGTATACACTCTGCTATACCTGTGGGCGAACTTAAAGAAAACCCTTGACTTTCATTACTATGCACTAAAGCATAGAAACATTTATTGCTGGTGCATTTGACATTGACCAGCCATAGACATTTGGAGGCTGTGTCTTTGTAAGAACTTAAATATTTATTCTGCTAAATATCACTCAGGTCTAGTGTTATTTTCTCAGGACTTGGACCAAATCTCTGAGCTTTCATCCAACCCTTGGAATATGGGTTATTCAACCATCTAAATCTTGTGGGTGGATGATCTTGTATACTGTAAGCATCACGAGAACTGCGGGGGCTATGCAGCATCCTCTGTCCATGACAGTAGGGATGCCCAGTCCTTGCAAACCCTAGCATCCACTGCTCTTTGAAGCATACGAGGATGGAAGACAATCTTCAGATATTGTGAACCGTTACAACTTCCTGTCTGAATCTGTCAATCATCTTGCTCTTACAGACACTGCACGGATTTCATGGTCTTATGGATTGACTAAGGCTCAGCTCCTGCCCACCTTTGATACATAGTGACCCAAAAGGTAAGAAACATCAGTCCTTCAGCTAAATTGCAGAAGGGCCGGTGCTGTCAGAATACTGATTTATCCTGTCTTGGCCCATGGCATCTTCCATTTTCTCTCTATGGAGATCAGAGGGTGGAACACAAGCTCCTTTCCCTATAATGAATAGATGGTTCCTAGGGACATTGTTCTGGAGCAGACTGTCCCATCCCACTGCAGTAAGAGGATCTATACCCATGTCCCCTAACCTGTGGTGGTTTAGTCCTTCTCCTCCTTCTCCCCTGGACACCACTAGGACATCTTCATTTACTCCTCCTAAGAATTGTCTCTGATGGAGCACTTGTCTTTTAAAGAGATATGTTTCTGGATGGTTAAATTTAATGTGCTTATTTGTGTGTTTTTAAAATGGGGGCTTTCAGTACAGACACACATAACTTAGGTGTGTATTAAACCAATTTGTTTAACGCTCAGAAATCAAACACCACCAAGCAGGACATGATTAGTGATCAGGAGAGATGAGATGTGAAAGGGAGTATGAGTGTAAAGAGAAAAAAGGGTCCTGTTAATCAGGAACCAGAAAGTCGTCTTCGTGTTGTTGATCTTGATTCCATGCAGAAGATGACGTGTCTGGTCTCGATGACTCTTTCTGTAGGTGAATAAAACAGAACCAGAGGTTTAGTAGAGTCGACTGTGTGACGGCTGACAGGGGTGAGACTCGGGCTGTAGGCTGTCCCTGGTACAGGAGTGTCAGAATCCTGGTGGACCTCACTACTCCACATCTCTGTGATACAGGTGGGTGTCCATGTAGAATCTCTCCCAAGATGCCCATATGGGGTGACCTTTACCACTGGGGATTGATTATAGGAATAATGATTTCAGGATGCATGTTCCGGCTCGGTAAGTGGAGCACATGCCTAGTCTAGTCACATGAGTTTCGTCTTTGGGTTCATCAAGAATTCATTTTCTAATATTTATGTTACATTGGACTATAGTTGATTAGCTATGATATGTCAGTTTCAGGGGTATATCAATGTGATTAGTTGAAACATAAATACATGAATATCTATTCTTTTTCTGAGTCCTTTCCTATTTATGTTTTCTCAGAGTATTGCATGTGGTTCTCTGCGCTATACAATAAGATCTTTTTGTCTCTCCATCCTGGATATATTATTTCGCATCTACTAATCCTAAACCCTCAGCCCTCTTCACCAAACCCCTCCCTCCTTGTGACAGCCACAAGCCTGTTCTCCATGTCTGTGAGTCTATTTCTACATTGTGAATAAGGTTCTTCATGCCATATTTTAGATGCCACATATACTGTGGCCCAGAATCACGTATCATGTGATGTTGTCTTTCCCTTTCAGACTTACTCAGACTGAAAATCTGTTTGTCCGTCCATGTTGCTCAAATGGCATGATTTCATTCTTCTTTATGGCTGAGTAATGTTTTATTGAGTATATGAAGCACATTTTTTTCATATTAATCTGGAAGCTAGTGGGTTTTCTTTTGCCTATTTTTTTTCATCAATTTTTCTCTCAACAGAAAATTAAAAACCACAGTTTAGTCTAAAGCAGTGTGGTTTTCTGAGGCTGTCTTAGTTTAGAATATTTAAAGATCTCACTTTAAGAAAATCACCTCGTTAAGGGGAGCGAAAGTCCCTCAGTTGTGTCTGACTCTTTGCTAACCCCTGGAGTAAAGAGCCCATGGAATTCTCCAGGCAAGAATACTGGGGTAGGCAGCCTTTCCCTTCTTCGGGGCTTCTTCCAAGCCTGGGATTGAACCAGGGTGTTCTGCATTGCAGGCAGAGTCTTCACCAACGCAGCTATCAGGGAAGCCCCTGATAGAGGAATAGAATTCAAATCCATGTTTCAGACAGTGTGGTTGGAAGGCCTTTAGATTCTATCAGATAGCGTGAGATTAAACACTGATCTTGTAGAAACAAATTCTGAGCTCTCTTCAATGCCGGTTTCTTCTGGAGGAGGGAAGTGTGTGCACACAGCCATGAGGTCAGGGCTGATGAGAACGCTAATTAGTTTCCACCAACTCATGGGGATTCTTGCTTCTCTCTGATGACTCTGGTCTGCAAGATTCCTGCAGGATAAAGCTCTCTCATCAAAGCTGCTCAGCGTTAATCAACCAACCCGTTTGCAATTTAATATGGTTCAAGAGAAGAGAAATTAATTTATGTAACAGACAAAGTTCTTTAGGATAGAATGTACGTGTTTGGGATATGATCCTTACCTGAATAATTTGCTAGGTGTGAAATCACTACATGTGCTTTTTGACTTATTTAGTGGAACAACATTAGTAACAGGCCATTTTCACTTACACTCACCTTATTTTGAATTTTGTAGTTTTGCACAAGGGAGGACACTCATCTGAAGGAAAATCAAAAGGACAGAAAGAAATTATCCACCAATTACTACCATTGCCCTGGGTTTCCAAGGCTGTTTTTTGGTTGTTTTTTTTTTAAGTAAGGGATTGTGAAAACCATTATCTATGAACAAAGAAAATTTAAATAAATTGATTTGTTTCCTGTTAATATATCTACATGTCAAGGAAATTATATATTTAGGAAAAAGTATCATTTCATTACCAGTCTCGATGATATTCTAAACATTTTTATCTTCAATCTTTGTTTCTTTCACCAACTCATTGAACTTCTCCAAGGCTTCAGCTTCAATATTATTTACCTTAACAGAGAAACATCACACAGAAAGCAGGATTTTTGCCCCTTAGAACCCAGAGAAACTTCTGAATGCAGAACAAAAACTTGAATATGCAAGTCAGATCTTCCCTTGATAGTTTCCATTTCTCATGACACAGATGTCTGTTGTCTGTCTTAGCAATTAATCCCTGTCGAACTTTAACTAGACTCCCGCCAGCATCAACAGCAGGACCCCAAAGACTTGAAGGCGCTCCATGAATTTGAGGCTCCATCAATCACAGGATATATCCCACTTGCTCTGTGACCTACTTCCTAATACCGTATCTGACATGCAGGTCTTGTTCTGAACCGAAATAAATAAGAAACACCATTCTGCTCTGACAGAACCACACTCACCATGTCACACATGATAATGGGAGATGATTTAGTGTTTAATTAACTCACGCTTCCCCTCAATACCTGTTCAGAAATAGACTCATCTTCTGCTAATGGTATTCACATTTCTCAGTACCTCTATGTGGTGATGTGGAGTGATATCAATGTTTATAAGAACAATGCATTTGAAAAATTGATCAGGATGAAGATTTATTATAAAAGTTTCTGTTCCAAGGCTTAGAGTGCACTGGAACACTACTATAACATGAAGAAATTGAGAGAAGCCTCATTGATGCCATCATTGAAATGAAAGTGCTAAAAAGGAAAAACTAGAAACCAACACAGTATTGCAATTATCCTATTAAAAATAAAAACTAATTAAAAATATTTTTAGTAAAACTCAATTTTGTATGTTTCAATATTGAGAGTGAAAATTATTAGAAATGGCTGATGATCTGATTCTCCCCATTTGTACAAGCTCCTTTTTGTTGGTAGATTTTGTTCCAGGGTCCTTAACTCACTGAACAAAGAGGCAGGCCTTGTAGACTGCATAATGGATATTTTCACCAAACACTGATATTCTGAATAAAAGTACTGGCAGTGGACATGTTACATGAGAATTTCGATGTGAATATGATAGTATCATACATACCTAATATTACAGCAAATCTTGTCTTCACACCTTCATATATGTTATCAACTCATGCTACCAAAATTTTGTTGTACTTGTAAACAATTTCAAATACATTTGTACCCTCATCTGTGAGAGAGAGAAAAGATATTTATATACAATCCTACCTTCATTTATTGTCAATCAGATTTACGGTGGCAAATTGAGGATATTAGTGATGGTACATCCAGTTTTGATCTGGGTCTCACTCCATGTGTGGGCTGAATGCTGCAATTATTATGACATCAAGGAAAGCAGGCAAGACTTTTTCACTCCACCTTCTCATACAATTGACCTGATACATGTAAATTGTAGTCAAATATGTACTCCTTAGGCCATGTAAAATTAAGAATGCTGTTCATGTTATTATAAAGAATTTAGGGATAAAAGTCTTAGCCAGCATCCCCATGGCTTTGAACAGAAGCTACCTTCATGGTTGAACTCAGAATGATTTCCTTGGGCTCAGGTTCATTCAGTTTACGTTGGATGGATAAAGATACTTTAAGATTGGTTTTAAAAAGTGAATGACAATGATGTGCAGACTCATAATGGACCCTTGAGATGTCAGTTTGTAAGGCTGTTGTAAATTGTCTATGAGAACCGAAGGAAATAGAAGTCTACACAGGTTCTTCTTAATGAGTGACACTCATAATTGGGAGGAGACCTCCAAGCAGTGTGTTTGAACCCTTGTCTCATGCCAAGGTAAATTGATTGGAAATCCTAGGGACTGCAGCCTGATCATCCCTCTGATTGTTAGCAGGAGTAGAATTCAGATGTGTGAGCTTGTTGAATGTAGTTGTGCCAAAGCTTCCACCCAAATGTACTTTGACCAATGAAACACTCATACTTAACACTCAATAGTATAAGTGTTGCTGGCTTTCTTTATTCCCCTGACATTTTTTTCTTCCCATTTTCCATTCACCCTTAAAAACAAAACATATTCAATGTGGTTAATCACAGCAATGAAAACCTTTGACATATAGGTAGAATTTTCTTTGTTTCTCCCCAAAGATTAGTGTGGGGTGTCACCAGAGTGCCTATGAGCAACGTGACCTTTTTAAAAGAGAAGAAATGTGTTTTCTGAGATCAAGTCAGTGTCATGTGACAGGCATGGTTTCTCCTTACATTAAATCTGAGCAGCAGTTCCAAAGATAAACTGCAGGTACAAAGCAAGTTGTGCTGAAAGCCAAACAAACGTAGAGAAATGTAGAATTTTTGGAAAAAATTAACAGAATACACCTTTTAAAAATGAGTCCCTGGAAACAGAAATGCATCACCACCATGAAAGACCTTGTAGGTTCTCACAACCCAGGCAATGATTCATTAGAGGCTATATTAAGAAAAAGTCATAAAAATTAGAGAAAGGATTTCATTTTCATCAAAACACACTATCCTTCCATCACAACACCATAAGAGGGTTAAATATTGGAAGTCACATGCATGCATACGTGCACATTGACACAAATAGACACACAAGCAAACACATAAATACACACGGTATGCTTATATGACATAAGGAAAAATTATATATATAATATATGATAAATATATATTGTCATTATATAACAAAAGACTTTGACTTCATATATATCATGTCTGAATAAAGGTATATTTGCCACCTAGCATATGCATGAAACAAATATTAGACAATAACCCAACAAAAATTGAATAAACTTTTTGTCAGATACCAGGAAAATAGTTTCCACAATGAATTGTGTTCACTGTTATTACTCACTATGAAACTACATTGAAGTTACTCAAAACAATCAAATTTGAAAGAAAATGCAGTTTACTCTAACTGCAAAATATACAAAATTTTATCTATGCAAACAACACCCTTTCACTTGGTTTGAAAAATGTGACTCCCTACGTAAGCAGACACAGAGACAAACTTTTAAATATTCATGCTGATGGGGAAAATGACGCAGGGCTCCTACTCTTGTCATCTGAAGTTTTAGAAGAGGAGAGAATCGTTAGATCCATTATTACCTGTGGCTCAAGGGATAGATATTTAATGGCAAGGAAAAGGAGATTTTTGGCAGAGATGGCGGAATTTTAGATCTGGACTGTGGAGGTCACGAAAAAGGTGTGCTTCTGTCAAAACACACTGAAGTATGCCATCCACAAAGGTGCATATAATTACACCCAAATACACTACAGTAAAGTTGTTTTCACAAACAGTAGCCTCATGCCAATACAAACATAAAACTCAAAAATTGCAAAAATAGCCAAGAGAAAGATAATATGGTATTCTTTAAAAAATTAGTGAAAACAGACTGTTATATCTCCTGACATAGGGTGTATATAAAACTGTGCATCTATATCTGTATGTGTGGTGCTAATTTGACCCGGGTCCGATCCCTGGGTCGGGAAGATCCCTGGGTCGGGAAGATCCCCTGGAGAAGGAAATGGCAACGCACTCCAGTACTCTTGCCTGGGAAATCCCATGGACAGAGGAGCCTGGTGGGCTACAGTCCACGGGGTCGCAAAGAGTCAGACACGACTAAGTGACTTCACTTTCAGTTTTCACTTTCATGCATTGGAGAAGGAAATGGCAGCCCACTCCAGTGTTCTTGCCTGGAGAATCCCAGGGACGGGGGAGCCTGGTGGGCTGCCGTCTATGGGGTTGCACAGAGTCGGACACGACTGAAGTGACTTAGCAGCAGCAGCATCAGTAAACCGTCTGCAGTGTATCGGACATCCCCTGAGTGGTCCTTGGGGCTGTGAGTCTTTAGTAAACTCGGTGGTGATGAAACCTCCCTTGAGGAAGCCCCGAGGGCGGCGCTCACTGTGTGTTCTGCCCACACCCTCAGCTTCTGGGCTCAGTGGGAACCATCTCTTACAAATTCATCAGGAAGAGATCAAGCCCCTGGTGGAGACTGTGGATTCCAGGACACGAGCCTTTTCCCTCTGCTGGGTTCATCTTTCCTTCAAAGAGTTGATGCAAGTGGAGCTTCTGGGACATCCCTACCCCCATTCTAAGCAAAGGTTCCAAGACATTCCATGGAGGCTCTCCAGGGAGCTGTCCCCCAGCTCAGAGAGCCTGCTCAGCCCCACAGCCCAGGGAGTCCTGCTCTCAACATCACCCAGAGAGCTCCCGGCAGACAGGGAAGACACACCTTCACTCAGGCTCAGAGTTTGTAGGTGTTTTCCCTCTGGGTTATTTCTACTTACTTGACAAAAAAGTAGAAGTCTACTGTGCTCTTTTTATCATCAAGCAATACGACACAAGTAAACCCTGAAAGGCGTGTTTTCAATGATCTTTCCTTGTCACTGGATGCAATGTAGAAGGTTCTCCATTCTCCTGAAAGCTAACAGCAAAATTCCCCTTAGAAATTTCAGTATTTGTCTTTTTATTTCATCCAGGATCATCCCTCATGAATCTCCCAATACTTGTGCAAATCAGCACTTGTTATCTGACTTGACTGAAGAAAGCAACTATGATAAAATAAATTTAAAACTGAACTCAGAGGGAAAGAAAAAATTAAGACATTTTGGACGTAACTTGAGCTCTGATGTCAAATGCAAGAACTCCAACAGCTGCTTGGCTGATCAGCTTTCTCTGTTACAAGGGCAGGGAAAAGTGCGTGAGGGTCAATTAACACAGAGTAGAGATGCTGCCGAGACCAAATGGAAGAGGTATAGAGCCAGGAAATGGAGCAGAGCTGAGTTGGAGGGAGATGGTTCCGCTTATGGATCCACATAACAAAATCACAAAAGTGACACACACTCACACACAAGACCTCCCAGATCAGACCGTCCCTGGTGAAAGGTTGTTGCTGAACGATTAGACGCGGGATTCTTGGCCTCCGGAGGAGACGAATTCAATCCGGGGGGCCAGAGACGAGGCTGGATCGCTCAGAGCTTTTGTGTAATAAAGTTTTATTAAAGTATAAAGGAGATAGGGAAAGCTTCTGACATAGGCATCAGAAGGGGGCAAAAGAATACCCCCCTTCTAGTCTTTAGCTGTCTGTTATATAGTCACTCACAGTCTGTTAATGAAAAGGATGTCATAAAATTTAGAATGATACCAGATAATTCATCCCTGGCCATAAAACGATTGACTTGAATCTTGTAGAAGGGCAGAATACCAACAAATAATTTCATTTACATAGATTAGGGGAACAATACCTGAGTAAGTAAATTTAGGCCATTTGGCGGAACCAACTTGAAGATAGAGTCTGGGGTTCATTAACATAGCTTAAGACAACATTTCCATACGAAAAAGAAACGTATTGGTCAACTCAAGGTTTGAGAGTAGTTAGCTTCAGGTGAGACCAGGTGTCATGGCAACACAGCACTTTAAGAGAAACCTCTTTTAAATTTGTATAGAGAAGGAAAGACATATCGCTGGTTTGTTTCTTCCTGCCGCTTAAGAGAGATAAAAATGTCTGGCACTTGCAGCCTCTTTCTTTCCATTTGGAGACCCCTGGCCTTCCTGCCTGTTACCCTCTCACTGGTACCTCGGAGAGACTTTGCTCAGCTTCCTCTTCTTGGGCAGAACATACCAGACCAAGGAGAAGAGTCAGGAACAGAACCTTCATCTTGTGTATCCCGCGGTCTTTCTTCTGGAAAAGCTGAGGGTGTCCCAGAGGTTGGAGAGGATGGGAATTGTGCCACTTTTTATAGGATCGCTATGTTGGCATGTTGCGTCATGGACCGATCATTGTCCCTCCTAAGACGAAGGTTGCCCAGAAGTCATCTTCAATATCCTGCTTGGCAGGGATGAACTTTTATGGCATTCTGTCATTGTAATCTTGGGGTTTGTTTTAGGAGATGCTTGAGTGAATCTGGACGTTTGACCTTTAGAGTGAGTGAGAAATAACAATACACATCTGATATTTGAGGTCAGGAATATTTATTTTCCTTTGTGTCTTGAGATCCAAAATGGAATAAACTGTCCAGGAGGCATATCCCTGACTCTATATTGTTTCTATAACATTGAAGAGATAGTTTTAAATATATTTTCCTATATACTGAATTTCAAAAATTGAATGTGTGGTTAACATAGTTAAATGGTTTCCTTCGAGACCCTTGGAAAGCCTCCCATTTCTCTGAGGTGCTGAACACATCACCACCAAGTGCTCATCACCTCTCCTGCCCCACATCAGGCTCTGTCTTTCTTTTAACTAAGAGGACGATCCATTCACAGGCCGCTTAACCCCGTCTGAAGAGACCATGGTACCAGTTCATTTCCATCTCTCTTTTTCCAGACACCCTTTGACCTATCTGATCTGTAATGTATCATTTTCTCAGTGACTCAATTGTTTCTCAGACAAGTGAGAAAACAAGAGAATAGTTCTTGTAATTTCTAGAATGTTGAAGGAAAAAAAAACAGATTTCCTAACTCTAAACACCTAGTTACTTTCAAGGTCACTCAAGCAGTCAGTGAATCTGTTCTTTCTATTTTTTTCATAACCAGAGATCTTAGTTCCCTGACCAGGATGTTCACAGCACACCTGCAGTGAAAGGGTGGAGTCTTAATCACTGGACAACTAGGGCAGACCTGACTCAGGTTGTGTCCCGGGGATTTTGCTCTTGATGGGCAGATTTGGGCAACCAGGTATATGACAGGGCCATTTCTTGGTGAAAAGAAAGACCAAAGGACCTGTTTTTGTTGTTCAGTCGCTCCGTCGGGTCTGACTCTGTTAAGGACCCTGAATCCAGAGCCGTTTTCCAAGGGTCATTCAGGCACATGCATGAGAGGGTGGGTTCAAAAGAAGGGGTCCTGGTGAGCACAGCCCAGTGGATAAGGAGGGAGGCTTTAGAAGCCCAGGGGGTCACTGGCCCAGGAGGGCCTAGAAGTCATCCCCGACTCAGTGGGCATGAGTGTGAGTAAACTCTGGGAGTTGGTGATGGACAGGGAGGCCTGGTATGCTGCAGTCCACGGAGTCACAAAGAATCAGACATGACTGAGCAACTGAACAGAGCTGAGCTGAGCATCCTGATGGAGATTGCTTGTCTCTGAGGCCTGTGATATCAGGGAAAGACAGACATCAGGGTTCAGTCGGACAAGTGACAGTGTTTGTCCTCAATTGTGTCCAACTCTTTGCCGCCCCACGGACTGTAACCTGCCAGGCTCCTCTGTCCATGGGATCTCCGAGGCAAGGATATCAGACTGGGTTGCCATTTCCTTATCCAGGGGATCTTTCCAACGCTGGGATCAAACCTGGGTCTTCTGCATTGCAAGCAGATTTTTTACTGTTGGAATGTTGGAACCGCCAGGGAAGACCAGTTAGACAAATAGGAATGTATAAGGATGGGAAGAAGACATCCATTTGTTCTTTGAGGGGGGTGCCCACCTAGAAGCAGGTAACACAGAGTATGGATTCCTCTGAAATGGTTCACTGGGTTGTACATTTCAGCATAGTTTCCAAAGGTGCCCCCATTAGTCTGACTCAGGACAGATGTATAATTTTCCCATTAAATGTCTAGGGAGTATTTTCAGATACACACAGCCCAAGCAAAGGACAGATCAACACTCAATGTGAGCAGAGGAGATAAGATCTATACTTTGTCTCAAGTTTTCCTGCCAGAAATCCTCACCACTTGGAGCTTCCTTTGAGCTTGTAATGCCTTTGAGAACCTCTCAAAGCTCTCCAGATAGACAGGAGCAGAGAGACGTGAAACAAACAAACACACAAACAAAGTGACGTATCCATGTCCTTCCTAATCCTTTGGAAATGTTCAGGCTTCCAGGTTGACATGGACAGGAGGAAACTTCCTACACATGTCAAAGAGGACCGGTCCCATAGAGAAAGCTTCCATTGTATCTCACCACTGTGCACCTCTGTTTTTATGTTCCAGTACTGACATTCATCAATGAGTGTCTGTTTTCTTTCAATCCTGCATGTTAGTTTTACTATGAATGATGGACAGTCAATTCCTTTGTGGGTGTTTCAATGTCACTCGCTTGACTTAGTCCTTGATCAAAGTGTGTTATTTTTTCAAGTATATAGGGATGGGAGTTTTCCACCCCTATGCCCTATGTATTAATGGGTGAGTCTTAGCTAATGTTAGGTTGGAAACAAGAGCCAATATCAACAGTAAATCCCACACCTGCCCTTCTCAAGCTGTGTGTGCTGAGTGAAAGAACAGTTTCATTCTCTCTAAATAACACGCTTCTGAATAACCAACAAATCATAGGAGAAATCAAAAAAGAAATCAAAATATGCATAGAAATGAATGAAAATGAAAACACAACAACCCAAAACCTATGGGACACTGTAAAAGCAGTGCTAAGGGGAAGGTTCATAGCATTCTCTCCACCATGTCATGACTTCTCCTTTATCTGACAGGAACAGACAGGAAAATAACTTCAGTATCATGTGCTATAAACATTTACCTACATGTGCATCACAAAGAAATGTGTGTTCTATAAGATTCCTCCTGTCCACACTTTGGCCTGAATTCAGTAAATACAGATTTAGTGCCAAGAAGAGCCTAAGCCTCAGAATTCAGCAGAAAGCAGAGAGACTCAGAATATCGTCCAGCGAGCAGCCTTCCTGTGAATGGAGACAAATGATATTAATAGAAGAAAGAAAGAATTGACAAATAGATCCCAGTTTATAAGTCGCAGAATGAAGAATAAAGAAGGCAGGAACTTAGTGTGTGTTTGGGGTCCTGTTTCGGAAAGAAGGATTTGAATCCTTTCTTCAAGGAATTGAATGAACTTCAAGGAATTGAAGTCCATTGAGAAGGTTTGGAGTGATGCTCTGAGGGGAGTTGAAAGAGTGAGGTTAGTGTGTATCTGTGAGAAGGATGCAATACGGCTCAAGAAGAGAAAGCACAAATGCATTTTGAGAGGTCCCTGTGGTTGGTTATATCTCTCAAAATTCAAAATTGGAAGGGGAAGTCCTCACCTCTGGACCATCAAGGTAGTCCCTTGAAGAGCTTTCACTGAGATAAGGCATTCCATTTAAAGGAATTATGAGACAATTCATAGAGACAGAAACCATTAACTGGTTTGTTGATTGTGGTGCTGCAACATTGACAGGTAGCTTTAACCATCTCATAGCTATTAGAAATTCATAATGGAAAATATAGGAAATTAGATTCTTAAATTAGATCTCTATGAATCAACACAACTTGTAAAAGTGTTACTATTTGAAATGAACAGAAACACAATGCTCTTTATATTCTAATTTTCAGGTATGTGTTTAACAAAGACTCTTGTCCAGGATGTTAATATGTGTGTTAATGAGAAGCTATGTTTTACATATATGTACAAACATAGCTTCTCATTAACATATATATAATATATATATGGGGGGCAGAGAATTGTTATAAAATTTTGTTGGAGCATAGTTGCTTTACATTGTTGTATCATTTCTGCTTGCAGCAAAGTGAATCAGCTATACATATACATATATCCCTCTTTTTTGGATTTCCTTCCCATTTAGGTCACCACAGAACACTGAGTAGAGTTCCCTGTGCTGTTCAGTAGGTTCTTAATAGTGATCTATTGTATACAAAGTATCAGTCGTATCAAAAAATAAAGATAGAAGAAGGGGAAGATGCTGGGGAAAATGGAAGGCAGGAGGAGAACGGGACAATGGAGGATGAGATAGGCAGTTGGCATCACTGACTCAATGGACACGAGTTTAACCAAACCCTGGGACATAGTGAAGGACAGGGAAGCCTGGACTACTGCAGTCCATGGGGTCGCAAAGAGTCACACATGACTTGTTGACCAAACATCTACATCAAGATTGTGTATGTGCCAATCCCAATCTTACAATCCATCCCACCCTCTTCTTCTCTACTGGTTTCCATATGTTTGTTCTCTCTCTGTGTGTATCTATTTCTGACTTGGAAGTAGGTTCATCAGTGCCACTTCTCTAGATTCCACATACATGTGTTAATATATGATTTTGTTTTTCTGTTTCTGACTTATTTTGCTCTGTCTGACAGTCTGCAGGTCCCCTGACATGTCTGCAAATGGCTGAGTAGTTTTCCATTGTGCATATCCATTGTTAGTACTCTGGAAATCCATCAGTGGAGGAGCTTGGTAGGATACAGTCTATGAGGCTCGATGAGTCTGACATGACTTAGAAAGAAGCAATAGGAAAAACCACAACTTTATCCATTCCTCTATTGATGAAATTTAGGTTTCCTCCATGTCCTGACTATGGTGAATAGCGCTGCTGTTCATTGGGGTGGATGTACTTTTTGAAATTATGGTTTTCTGTGGATATATAGAGTTTAAGAAATCTGTCAGAAGGACCTAATGCTGTCTATGGGATTAACTAGCAAATTAGAATGGAAAATACTATAATATGAACTTATATGGTCACAAAAGTTGGACATGACTTAGTGATTAAGCAACCACGTATCATTATGTGCCAATGGATGGATTTGTCTAAGTTGAGTGAGGTTTCTTCTTTACTTCTTCACAAAGCTTCAATTAAATCTTCATTACCTGCAAATGTATGGAAAATTATAAAATATTTCTTTACCAGACAAAAACAGTAGAAGTTTTTGTTGCATCATGCAACAGTTTTGGTAACATATCTTTCAAGTAATGTGTACATTTCATCAGGAGATTTAATTCCAAAAGTGTTTATCTGTTTATACTTTCCTCGTGGTCTTTATCTTTTTGATTGGTGGTGACAACCCATTTTTATTGCTATAGCTGTCACAAATATACACACACATATGTTTTATATATATATATATATATATATACTTATATATATATACACACACACACATATATGCATGAATAGATATGTGTATATGATATTTCATAATTTTTACTTCCTTATGCAAGGTTTTCCATTTCAATGTTTCTTAAGAGAGTCACTCTGTTACTCTAGGTTCAGCTGCATATCTGTGTATCCACCCATCCAATCCAAAACTTCCTGATGTTCTGTGAAGTCCAGAGTCACAACTCCAGTGGCATACACTCTGCCATACAAGTGGGAGAATTTAAACATTACCCTTGACCTCCATTAATACCAAATAAGCCGTGGAAACATTCATTGCCACTACCTTTGATCCTGGCCAGCTGTAGCCCATTTGAAAGCCATGTCTTTGTAGGATCTAAAACATGTATTCTGCTACATATCACTTGAGTCTAGTTTTATTTTCCCAGCTCTTGGACCAAACCTCTGAACTTTGGCCCAACCCTTAAAATAAATTCTGTATCTTGAGGGTGTTCAATATTGTAGATTGCAAACAGCTAGAATACCATGGGAAGCTGACCAGTGTGCTCTGCCCATGACAGTGGGAATGTCCAGTCCTTGGAAATCCTAGTACCCACTGCTCTTTGAAGCATAGGAGGCTGGGAGACCATCTTTAGATGTTGTGAACAGTTACAACTTCCTGTCTAGCTGTCAATCATCTTGTTCCTCCAAGCACTGAACTGACTTCATGGTATTATGAGTTAACCAAGGCTCAACTGCTGCCCAACACTGACTACTAGTGATTCAATGGTTAAGAAGTATCAGTCCTTCACAGATCATCAAAACAGAGAATCAATAAGGAAACACAAACCTTAAATGAAACATTAGACCAAATGGACCTAATGATATCTTCAGGACTTCCCATCCAAATGCAGAAGAATGCACTTTCTTCTCAAGTGCTCATGGAATATTCTCCAGGATAGAACACATCTTGGGCTGCAAATCAAGCCCCAGTAAACTTAAGTAAATTGAAATTGTATCAAGTATCTTCTCTGACCACAACACTATGAGGCTAGATATCAACTATAGGGGAAAAAAAAAACAAAAAACACAAACTCATCAGGATTAAATAATACTTTACTAAATAACAAAGAGGTTACTGAAGAAATAAGAAAGGAAATCAAAAGATTCTGAGAAACTTATGACAATGAAAACACAATGACCCAAAATGTATGTGATTCACCAAAAGCAGTTCTAAGAGGGATGTTTATAGTGGTGCAGTCATACCTCAAGAAACAAGAAAAGCATCAAATAGACAGCCTAACTCTACATCTAAAGCAGCTGGAAAAAGAAGAACAAAAAAACCCCAAAGTCAGCAGAAGGAAGGAGATCATAAAAATCAGAGCAGAAATAATGAAAAAGAAATGAAGGAAACAATAGCAAAGATTAATAAAACTAAAAGCTTGTTCTTTGAGAAGATTGACAACAAAATTGACAAACCACTAGCCAGACTCCTCAAGAAAAAAAAAAAAAAAGGAGAAAAATCAAATCAACAAAATTAGAAGTTAAAAAGGAGTGGTTACAACAGACAACACAGAAATACAAAGGATCATAAGAGAATGTTATGAGCAACTATGCACTAATAAAATGGACTTCTTAGAGGAAATGGACAGATACTTAGAAAAGGCCAGCCTCCCAAAACTGAACCAGGAAGAAATAGAAATTATGAACAGCTCAATTACAAACACTGAAATTGAATTCGTGATCAAAAATCTCCCAAAAAACAAAAGCCCAGGGCCAGATGGCTTCACAGGGGAATTCTATCAAACATTTAGAGAAGAGCTAATGCCTATTTTTCTGAAACTCTTCCAAAAAATTGCAGAGGAAGGAACACTTCCAAACTCATTCTATGGGGCCACAATCACCCTTACACAAAAAAAAAACAGGAAAAGAAAACATGAAAAAAAAATTACAGGCCAATATAACTGATGAACATAGAAGCAAAAATCCTCAACAAAATTCTAGCAAACAAAATCCAGCAATACATTAAAAAACTCGTACATGATCAAGTCGGGCTTACTCCAGGGATGCAAGCATTCTTCAATATACACAAATCAATCAACATTATACACCATACCAATAAATTGATAGATAAAAACCATATGATCATCTCAGTATATGCAGAAAAAGCCTTTGGCAAAATTTAGCATCCATTTGTGATTAAAAAAAAAAAAAAACCTTCAAAAAATGGGCATAGAAGGAACCTACGTCAACATAGTAAAGGCCATATGTGAAAGACCACATCAAACATTATTCTCAATGGTGAAAAACTAAAGCATTTCCTCTAAGATCAGGAACAAAATAAGGGTGTCCAGTCTATGTTATTCAACATAGTTTTGGAAATCCTAGCTATGGCAATTAGAGAAAAAATAAAATAAAATAAAATTATTCTAGGTCAGAAAAGAGCAATTAAAACTTACCATTTGCAGAGGACATGATACTATACATAGAAAAGTCATCAGAAAATTACTAGAGCTAATCAGCATATTCAGCAAAGTCCCAGGATACAAGGTCAATATACAAAAATCACTTGCACTGTATATAATAACAATGAAAAATCAGAAAGAGAAATTAAGGAATCAATCCCATTCACCATTGCAGCAAAAAGAATAAAATATCTAGGAATAAATCTACCTAAGGAGACAAAAGACCTGTATACAGAAAAAAGACACTATAAGACACTGATGAAAGAAATCAAAGATGACATAAACAGATGGAGAGATAGTCCATGTTCCTGGGTAGGAAGAATCAATATTGTGAAAATGACTATACTACCAAATGCAATCTACAGATTCAATGTGATCCCTATCAAATTACCAATGGCATTTTTCACAGAACTAATACCAAAAATGTCACGATTTATATGCAGACCCCAAAGAGCCAAAGCAGTCTTGAGAAAGCATAGTGGAGCTGGAGGAATCAACCTTCCTGACTTCAGACTATACTACAAAGCTGCAGTCATCAAGACAGTATGGTACTGGCACAAAAACAGAAATATAGACCAATGGAACAAGATAGAGAACCCAGAGATAAACCCACACACCTATGGGTACCTTATTTTTGACAAAGGAGGCAAGAATGTACAATGGGGCAAAGATAGCCTCTTCAATAAGTGGTGCTGGGAAAACTGGACAGCCACGTGCAAAAGAATGAAATTAGAACACTTCTAACACCATACACAAAGATAAACTCAAAATGGATTAAAGACCTAAATGTAAGACCAGAAACTATTAAATTCTTAGAGGAGAATATAGGCAGAACACTTGATGACATAAGTCAAAGCAGGATCTTCTATGGTCCACCTCCTAGAGTAATGGAAATAAAAGCAAAAGTAAACAAGTGGGACCTAATTAAACTTAAAAGTTTTTGCACAGCAAAGGAAACTACAAACAACCCTCAGGATGGGAGAAAATAATAGCAAAGGAAATAACTGATGAAGAATTAATTTCCAAAATGTGCAAGCAGCTCATACAATACAATACCAGAAAGGCAAACAACTCAATCAAAAAGTGGGAAAGGGACTGGAGGAGATATTTCTCCAAAGAAGACAAACAGATGGCTAACAAGCATGTGAAAAGATGCTCAACATCACTCATTATTAGAGAAATGCAAATCAAAACTCACAATGAGATACCACCTCACACCAGTCAGAATGGCCATCATCAAAAAGTCTACAAACAATAAATGCTGGAGAGGGTGTGGAGAAAAGGGAACACTCTTGCATTGCTGGTGGGAATGTAAACTGATACAGACCCTAAGGAAGATGGAGACTCCTTAAAAAGCTGGGAATAAAACCACTTTATGACCCAGCAATCCCCCTTCTAGGCGTTTACCTTGAGCAAATCAAAACTGAAAAAGACACATGTAACCCCAGGGTTCACTGCAGCACTATTTACAATAGCTAGAACGTGGAAGCAACGTAAATGTCTATCCACAGATGAATGGATAAAGAAACTGTGGTACCTATCAGTTCAGTTCAGTTCAGTCGTTCAGTCTTGTCCGACTCTTTGCAACCCCATGGACGGCAGCACTGCAGGCTTCCCTGTTCTTCACCAACTCCTGGAGCTTGCTCAGACTCATGTTCATCGAGTCAGTGATGCCACCAAA
The DNA here is from genome assembly GCF_023699985.2 of Odocoileus virginianus. NCBI lineage: Eukaryota > Metazoa > Chordata > Mammalia > Artiodactyla > Cervidae > Odocoileus > Odocoileus virginianus. The sequence continues at coordinate 706,351 of NW_027224323.1, forward strand.
CCATGTCATCCTCTGCTGTCCCCTTCTCCTCCTGGTACAGATATGCAATGGAATACAGCTCAGCCATAAAAAGGAATGCATTTGAATCTGTTCCATTGGGGTGGATGAACCTAGAGCCTATTATACTGAGTGAAGTAAATCCAAGAGATATGTGAATATTGTATACTGACAAATATACATGAAGTCTGAGAAGATGGCAATGATGAATTTATTTTCAGGGCATCAGTGGAGAAAGCGATGCAAAAAAAAAAAAAAACAAACCTATGGACACAGTAGGAGGAGAGGAGGGAGAAGGGGAGATGTATGAGAGAGTAACATAGAAATTTACAATACCATGTGTAAAAAGATGCCAATGGGAATTCATTGTGTGACTCAGGAAACTCAAACAGGGGATCTGCAACAGGCTGAAAGGTGGGATGGGGAGGGTGATGGGAGGGAGGTCTGGGAAGGAAGGGACATGGGTATACTTGTGGCTGATTCTTGTTGATGTATGATAGGAAACCACAAAATTCTGCAAAGCAATTATCCTTCAATAAAAAAAAAATTTTTTTAAAGAAACATCAGTCCTTCAGTTCAATTGCAGAAGTGCTGGTGCTGTCAGAATACCCTTTTCCCCTCAGTTGTGGTCCATGGCATCTTACACTTACTCTCTATGAAGCTCAGAGAATGGAACACAAGCTCCTTCTCCTGTGAAGAATGCGATGCTTTTTAGGGACATCTTTCTTGACCAGACTGTCCCCTCCCACTATAGGAAGAGGATCCAGAACCCTGTCCCCTTTCTCAAGATGGCTTAATCCTTCTCCTCCATCTCCCCTGGACACCTCTAGGACGTCTTTAGTTAATCTTCATCAGAACTGTCTCTGATGGAACACCTATTCTTTTGATGATATATGTTCCTGGATAGTTAAATTTAATGTGCCTATGTGTGTCTTTTAGAATAGAGTACTTTCTCTACAGATAAAAATAAGTTGGGTGTGTGTTAAATCAATTTATTTAAACCCTCAGAAATCAAACACCATCTTGCAGGACATGATTAGTGACCAGAAGAGATGAGATGGGAAAGGGAGTGTGAGTGTGAAGAGAGAAAAAATCACGTTCATCAGGAACCAGGGAAGTAGTCTTTGTGTTGCTGATCTTGATTCCATGCAGAAGAGTACATGTCTGGTCTCAGTGACTCTTTCTGTAAGTGAATAAAACAGGACCAAAGGTTTAGTAAAGTCAACTGTGTGATGGCTGACAGGAGTGAGCCTCAGGCAGTAGTCCTGTCCGGGAAACAGGAGCTTGTAGCTGATCCAATGAACAAAATCCTGGTGGACCTCAACATTCTACATTTCTCTGATGTTGGGATCCATGTAGAAGTGTCCCCAGGAGGTACGTATGGTGATATCTTTCCCATTTGGAATTGAATCTAGGATCTGCGATTTCACAATGCCTGTTCAGGCTCTGTGACTGGAGCACACTCTGATTTCACAAGTTTTGTCTTTGGGGTCTTCACGAACCTTTTTTTTTTTTTTAATTTTTATTTTATACTGGAGTATCATTGACTAGCAATGTTGTATTAATTTCAGTTGTACAGCAAAATGATTTATTTATACATGTGTGATATTCTTTTTCTGATTCCTTCCCATTTAGGTTTTTACAGAGCATTGCATATACTTTTCTGGGCTATACTAGTAGGAATTTTGGTCAATGCATCCTGAATAGAAGAGTTTGCATCAGCTAACCCCAAAACCACCATCCCCCTCCCCTGTGGCAACCATAAAGCTATTTTCTATGTTGTGTGTCCATGTTGCAAATGAGTTCCTTCAGGTCATATTTTAGATTCCACATATAGGTGATACCATATGACATTTTTTTTTAATTTATGTATTAAACTAATTTATTTTTTATTTTTTAATTATTTATTTTAATTGGAGGCTAATTGCTTTACAATATTGTAGTGGTTTTTGCCAAACATTGACATGAATCAGCCATGGGTGTACATGTGTCCCCCATCCTGAACCCCCCTCCCACCTACCCTCCCCATCCCATCCCTCAGGATCATCCCAGTGCACCAGCCCTGAGCACCCTGTCTCATGCATCGAACCTGGACTGGCGATCTATTTCACATATGGTAATATACATGTTTCAATGCTATTCTCTCAAATCATCCCACCCTCGCCTTCTTTCACAGAGTCCAAAATCTGTTCTTTATATCTATGTCTCTTTTGCTGTGTCACATATAGGGTCATCATTGCCATCTTTCTAAATTCCATACATATGCATTAATATACTCTATGGGTGTTTTTTCTTTCCAACTCACTTCACTCTGTATAATAGGCTCCAGTTTCATCCACCCCGTCAGAACTGATTCAAGTGCATTCTTTTTAATGGCTGAGTAATATTCCATTGCGTATATGTACCACAGCTTTCTTATCCATCTGTCTGCCGATGGACGTCTAGGTTGCTTCCACTGCTGGGCATACACACCTAGGAAACCAGAATCGAAAGAGACATGTGTACCCCAATGTTTATCACAGCACTGTTTATCGTATGATATTTGTTTTTCTCTTTCTGACTTACTTCACTCAATACAACAATCTCTAGATCCATGTATGTTGTTACAAATGGCAAGATTTCATTCTTTCTTGTGGCTGAGTAATATTCTATTGAATATATGTACCACATATTTCTTATCATACTCGTCTGGAAGCTAGTGTTCTTTGTACTTTTTCTTTCATTTTTCTTTCTCGACAGAAAATTAACACCCACTCTTTAGCCTAGATCAGTCTTGCTTTCTGAGGCTGTCTTAGTTTAGCAAGTGTAGAGATTTCACTGCAAGAAAATCACCTTCTGAAGGGGAATATAATTCAAATGCACATTTCAGACAGTGTGGCTGGAAGGCCTTTAATGTTTCTGTCAGAAACACGTGAGAATAAACACTGTACTTGCCGGAAAGGTGAGCTGTCTTTAACCCCCGTTTACCTTGGGGAGTGATGTGTGTGGACAACCACGAGGTCAGGACTGACGGGAACACTAATTAATTTCCACCAAGTTGTGGCCATTCTAGTTTCTCCCGGGTGACTCTGGTCTACAAGATTCCTGCAGGATAAGGCTTTCTTTTCAAAGCTGCTCAGCATGAATCAACCAACCAATTGTCAATATAAAATGTCTCAAGAGGTGAGAAAATACCTAATGTAACAGAAAAAGTTCTCCACTGATAGAATGTAAGTTGTTGAGACCAAAAAAAAAAATTATTATCAAGGAAATTTGGTAGGTATAAAATCCCCATGTGTCCTTATTGCTTTATTTAATGGAACAGCATTAGTAACATATGACTGTCACTTACACTGATGTTGTTGTGGGCCTCGTTGTCCACAGGGAGCCCAGATATCTGGGGGAAGATCAAAAGGACAGGGGAAAAAAATCCACCAGTTACAACCACTCTGTATTTTCAAGGTTGTTTCTCTTTTAAGTAAGGGTTCATATAAAACATTATTTATGGAGATAGAAATTTTAAACAAATTGATTTGTTTCTGCATAGAGTATTTACATTTCAGGTGAACAATATATTTAGTGAAAAGTATAATCCCCTTACCCCTTTGGATGAAATTCACAATGTCTTTCTCTCCAATCCCTTTCTCTTGAACTTCTCCAAAGCTTCATCTTCAATATTTACTTTAACTGAAAGGCACCATGCAGAAAGTAGAATGCAGGCTCCCTTAGAACTCATAAAAATTCCTGAATACAGAACAGGAATTTGAGTGCACAGGTCAGATCTCCACTTGTTGTAAAGTGATCCTCAAAGAGTTACCATTTCCCATGGCACTGATGTCTGCTGTCTATCTTAACAATTAGTCTCCATCCAACTCTGTAACTAGACCTCTGCCAGCAGCAGCAGCAAGATCCCAAAGACTTGCAGGAGCTTCGTGAAGTTGGGGCTCCATCCATCACACTATGGAATGGACCTACTTCTTGGCCAGCTTCCTAGTACCTGTACCTGCCCCTCAGGTCTTCTGGACCAAAATAAATAGGAAAGAGGGTTTTCCCCTATCAGACGCATACTCACCATGTCACACATAATAATTGTGTGTAGTTGCTAAGTCATGTCTGACTCTTTGTGACCCCATGACGGTAACCTGCCAGGCTCGCCTGTCCATTGGATTCTCCAGGCAAGAATACTGGAGTGGGTTGCCATTTTCTCCTCCAGTAATAATGGTAGAAGATGTATTCTTTAGTTATCCCCCTCACAATTCTCTCCAGCACCTTGCCTTAAATAGATACATGTTGTTCCGACGGTATTCACACCTCTCAGTGCTTCTATGTGGGTATTTGGGCTGACGATCGCATTCATAAGATCAAAGCATTTGAAAAATTGAACAGGATGAAGGCTTATCATAAAAGTATTTGTGCCATGGCTTAGAGTGCATTGTGAAACTGGTACAAACTGAAGAAATTGTAAGTAGCCTCATTATAGCCATGGCTAGTAATTAATTGAGCTGCTTAAAGAAACTAGAAACCAACACAATATTTAATTTTCCTCTAATTAAAAGCACACACAAAAAAAACTATTTCTAATAGAAGTAACTTTTTTTAAAAACTTCAACTAGTTTGAGTTGTTTATAAATGTCTGATGATCTGATCTCCCTGACCCCTACAAACTTCTCTTTCTTGGTAGATTACATTCCAGGGTCCTAACGCAGTGAACATAAACACCTAGGTCCTGTAGACTGAATAATGGATATTGTCCCCACATCCTGATTTTATGGATAAAAGTGCTGACAATGGAAATGACACATGATAATGTCTATGTGAATATGAGGATGTCATACATACCAAATACTCCAACCAGTTGTGTCTCCATGCCTTCTTCATTCACATATACAATACACAGTATCTGAACAGCATTGGACTCATAACAAACTATAAGTTCTTATATCCTCTCATCTGTATGAGAGAGAAAAGATACTTATATACAAGCCCACTTGAATGTATTGTCAGTTATATTTACTATGGCAAAGTGAGGGTGTTAGCAAGGGTGCATCCTCGACTGATCTGCGTCTCACTCCATGGACAGGCTGAAAGGTACAGTTGTTATGACAGCTCAGACAGCAGGCAAGAATTTTTCACTCCAACCTCTTCACACAATTGATCTGATATACTTCAGTTCAGTTGAGTCACTCAGTCATATCAGACTCTTTGTGACCCCATGAACTGCAGCACGCCAGGCCTCCCTGTCCATCACCAACTCCCGGAGTTTACCCAAACCCATGTCCATTGAGTCAGTGATGCCATCCAGCCATCTCACCTTCTGTCATCCCTTCTCCTCCTGCCCTCAACCTTTCCCAGCATCAGGGTCTTTTCACATGAGTCAGTTCTTCGCATCAGGTGGCCAAAGTATTGGATTTTCAGCTTCAACATCAGTCCTTCCAATGAACACCCAGGACTGATCTACTTTAGGATGGACTGGTTGGATCTCCTTGTAGTCCAAGGGATTCTCAAGAGTCTTCTCCAACACCACCGTTAAATGTAGTCAAATATGTACCCCTTAGGCCGTGTAAAATCAGAAATGTTGCTTAGGTCCGTTATCAGAATTTAGAGATACAAATCTTAGCAGCATTCCCATTGTTTTGAACAGAAGCTGTCTTGATGGTTGAACTCAGGATGGTTTCCTTAGATTCACCTTCATCCACCATACCTTGGGTGCATTAAGCTGTTTTAAGATTGTTTTGAAAAAGTGAATGACTCCAATGTAAAGACTAAGGCTACACCGTTGAGACTTAGGTTCATAAGTGAAAGTGAAAGTTTCTCAGTCCTTTCTGACTCTTTGCGAACCCATGGATTTACAGTCCATGAAATTCTCTAGGCCAGAATACTGCAGTGAGTAGCTGTTCCCTCCTCCAGGAGATTTTCCCAACCCAGGGACTGAACCCAGTCCTCCCACATTGCAGGCAGATTCTTTACCAGCTGAGCCACAAGGGAAGCCCCACAATACACCCTTGAGACTTAGGTTTGTAAAGATGTTGTAAACTAGCTGTTAGAACCATGTGAAATACAGGTCTACATGTGTTATTCTCATTAAGTACGTGAGTGCTTAGTTGCTCAGTCAGGTCTTATTCTTTTTGATCCCATGGACTGTGACCCACCGGGTTCCTCTGTCTCATTGAGTTGCATTCACAGTTGAGAGGAGACCTCCAAGCTGTGTGCTTGATCCCTTGCTCCTGACAAAGTAAAGGGTTTGGAAAACTTAGGAACAGCAACCTACTCACCCATCTGGTTGCTAATTGGAGTAGAATTCAGGTGTGTGGGGTTATTGAAGGATGTTGCGCCAAGATTTCCACCCAAACATACTCTGATCAGTGAAATTATTATTTCACATGTATTATTTCCTGGTTTTCATTCAACCTAAAAAACAAATTATATTCAAGGTAGGTGATTAAAATAATGAAAAAATGTGGCATATAAAGAGGACTTTCTTTGTTTCACCCCAAAGATTAAATGTGTGATGCCACTTTAGTGACTTTGAGCATTGTGATGTTCAGAAGAGAGTATGTTCTCTAAAGTCAACTCATTATCAAGGATCAGAGATGGCTTGTCTACACTTTAAATCTGTGCGGTAGTTTCAAAGAGTAACCGCAAATACAAAGCAAGTCACCTTGAAAGCCAAATAAACATGGAGAAATCGAGAATTTAGGAAAAAATAAGAACAGTACACCTTTTTAAAAAAACACTTTGTGGAAACAGAGAGGTGTGGCCATCATGACAGACCTTGTGGGTTCTCAAAATCCTAGCAATTATCCATTGATAATATGATAAGAAAAATCACTAAAAATTAAGAAAAAATTGTTTAGCAGTAATCAAAACACACATTCTTTTTCCATCACAACACCATAGGAGGATTAAACACTGAAAGACACATGAATGTATGCACCTATGTTAACACATATACACAGAGAAACAGACACAGAAGCACATATGATATGCTTATATGAGATAAGGAAATTATATATATATAATAAGCATAAGTTGCCTGCCAAATAACAGGAGACTTTCACTGACTTCACATATGACATTATGTCATGTGTGTAAAAAGTGTATTTGTCACATAGGAAGCACGCACATGAAAGAAATATCAAAAGGGAAATAACCCAAAAAGAATTGGGTTAATTTTTGAACAGAGTGGAAAAAGAATGTCCAAAATGAATTGTATTTGTTGTCATTAGTCATGAAATTGCATTGAAGTCACTCAGAACAACAACCCAGAACAAAACCATTTTCCAATAATTGCAGAATATACAGAATTTTTTATATGCAAGCAATATCCTTTCACTTGGGTTGAAAAAGGTGAGTCCCTGCCTATGCAGGTACAGAGATAAATTTTTAAAGCATTATGCGGAGTGATAGGAACAGGGGGATATGATACAAGACTGAAAATCTTGTCATCTGAAGTTCTATAACAGGAGAGAATACGCAGATCTGTATTACCAGTGGCTCAAGGGGGAGACATTAATGGTGAGGATAAGGAGATTTTTGGCTAAGATAGAGGAATTTTAGATCTGGAGGTGGTGTAGAGGTGGTGAAAAAGGTGTGCTTCTGTCAAAACACATTGAACTATGTGCTCCACAACAGTGTATACAATTACACATAAATATACTTCAATAAAATTGATTTCAGAGTCGCCACTAGAAATCCATAGATTTTAAAAACTGGAAAAATGGCAAAGAGGAAGATAATATGGTTTCCTTAAAAGAATTCATGAAAACAGACATGTATATCTCCTGGGATAGAATATATACATGTGCGTGTATATATATAGAATATATATGTATATAGAATATATATACATTCACATGTCTGTGAATCTGTATCTACATGTGTGGTCATAGTGTGATTGTAATTATTCTATCAAATGCATACATATACAATATAAATATTTATGACAATATATCTATAAACCAATATATCCAAGCAGAAACTTTTCAGTGGTTTTTTCACTATGTTTTTATTCCTCAAAATAAACGCCTGAGTTTGCATGTTCTTAGTAAAACGTCTGCAGTGTAATGGACATTCCCTGAGTGGTCCTTGGGGCTGTGAGTCGTTAGTAAACTCAGCGGTGATGAAACCTCCCCCGAGGACACCCCGAGGGCAGAGCTTATTCTGTGCTCCCCCCCGCCCTGCCACCCGACCTCACTTCTGCACTCAGTGGGAACAGTCTTTTACAAATTGCGCAGGAAGGGATCAAAGCCCCTGCCGGGGACTGTGGCTTCCAGGACACGAGCCTCTTCCCTCGTGCAACTCAGCACACATTTTCTAACTTGACTGAACAAAGCAGAATTGATCATGTAAAACTGAAGTCAGAATAGAAGAAAGAATCGAGACATTTCTGAGAAAACTTGATCTCCAGTGTCAAATGCAAAACCTCCAACAGCTGTTTGGCTGATCCTCTTTCTCTGTTACAAGAGCAGGAAAAATGATAAAGGGTCAACTAATACACAGTAGAGATGATGCAGACACAAAAACAGAACAGGTATAGAGCCAGTAAGTGGAACAGTGTTGAGTTGGAGGGACATGGATCCACATAGCAAAATATCCACATAGCAAAACCACAAAATAAAAACACACACCCATAAGACCTCCTCCCAAAGCAGACCATCACTGGTACCTCTGCAGGGTCTTGCGGGGTGTCACCTTCTCGGATGGCACAAACCAGACGAAGGAGAAGAGTCAGGAACAGAACCGTCATCTTGCACCTCTCGTGGTCCTTCTGCAGAAAGTGAGGGTGTCCCGGTGGTTGGAGAAGACGCGAATCGGTGTCACTTTTATAGCATCATTGTGTGTTGGCATGACACGTGATGAACCAATGATTGTCCCTCCTAAGGCTAGGTAACACAGAAGTCATCTTCAATATCCTGCTTCACAGGACTGAACTTTTATGACATTTTCTATGTTAATCATGCAGATCGTTTTAGGAGAAAGTTGAATGAATCTGGACATTTGACCTTTACAGTGAGTGAGATATCACAATACACTTCCCATATTTCAGGTCAGGAAGATTTATTTTCCTTTGTATCTTGAGATCCAAAATGGGATATACTGTCCAGGATACACACCCCCCACTCTTGTATTAGTTCCTTAACATTGAGGTAATGGTTTAACATTTCTTTTCTAAAAGTCAAATTGAGTGTGCGCTTTCATATAGTTAAATGATTTCCTAAGAGAATGTTAGAAATCCTCCTACTTCTCTGAAGTTAGGAGCACATCAGCACAAAGTTAATCACCTCCTCCTGCCCCAGAGCAGGCTCTGTCCTCCTTATAACCAAGAGCATGTTCTGACCAGTACCCCTGAACATGCTCTGAAAAGCTATGTCAGCAACGCAATTTCACCTCTGCCTTTGAAGACACCCCTTTATCCATACAATCTGAAATGTATCATTCACTCACTGACTCAGGCACCTGAGAAAGCAAGACAGTAGTTCTTGTATTTTCTAGAATTTTGGAGGAGGAAGAAATTCATAACTTTAAATACCTAGTTAGTTTCAAGGTCACTCCAACAGTCAAAGAACCTGATCTTTGTCATTTTTCTCAACCAGAGATCTTAGTTCCCTGACCAGGGATGGAATCAGCAGCCCCTGCAGTGGAAGTGTGGCATCTTAACCACTGGACCATCGGGGCAGTCCTGATTCAGGACATTTTTTTCTTGGTGAGCAAATCTGGGCAATCATTTGTATAATCGGGGCATTTTCTGGTGAAAAGAAAGACCAAAGGGCCTGTTAAGAACCCTGAATTCAGAGCCATGTCCAAGAGTCATTACTCACATACATGGGAGTGTGGGTTTGAAAGAAGTGTTGCAGATCAGCACTGTCCAGGGGACAGGAAAAAGGCCCTAGAAAGCCAGAGGTCACTGGCCCCGGTGTGTTTAGGAGACTCCGTACACCTTGACTGTGACTTCCCTGAGACCTGCGGTGACAAGAGAGACAACAAGATTCAGGTAGATAAGTGGCAGCGTTTGTCCCTCAGTGATGTCCGAATCTTTGCAACCCCATGAACCATAGCCCACCAGCCTCCTCTGTCCATGGGATTCTCCAAGCAAGAATACTGGAGTGGGTTGCCATTCCCTTTTTCAAGAAGGGATCACCTTCTGTCTCTTGCATTGAAGTCAGATGCTTTGCCACTGGAGCAACTGGGAAGCCCAGTTAGACAAACAGGAATGTATAAGCATGGACGGAAATCCTCCGTCTTGTTCTCTGGGAATACCCACCTAGAAGCGGGATAACACGGAGCAGGAATTCCTCACAAATAGTGGCCCAGGTTGTACACTTCAGCATAGCTTCCCAAGGTACCTCATTAGTCTCATTCAGGACAGATTTACAATTTTCCCACTAAATGTCAGAGAAACACTTTGAGGTGGACACAGCCCAAGCAAAAGGTAAGCACTCAATGTGACCAGAGGAGGTAGCATCTATACTTTATCTCAAGGTTTCCTGCTAGAAGTCCTCACCAGTCAAATCTTCCTTTGAGCTTGTATTGCCGTTGAGGACCCCTCGAAGCTCTCCAGGTGGAGAGGAAAAGAGAGATGTGAAAAGAAGAAAAGTGACAAACCCGTGACGTTCCTGAGAGTTTGGAAACTTTTAAGTTTGCAGGTTGACGTGGACAGGAGGAAATTTCCTGCAGATATCAGAGAGGACAGGTCCCATAGAGAAAGGTCCATTGTGTCTCACCACTGTGCGCCACTGTTTTTATGTTCTCATGCTGGTATTTATCAATCAATCTCTGTTTTCATTGCATCATGTGTGTTAGTTTTACTGAATTATGGACAGTTAATTCTTCAAATAGATGGGGAAACAGTGGCTGACTTTATTTTGAGGGGCTCCAAAATCACTGTAGATGGTGATTGCAGCCATGAAATTAAAAGATGCTTACTCCTTGGAAGGAAAGTTATGACCAACCTAGACAGCATATTAAAAAGCAGAGACATTACTTTGCCAACAAAAGTCCATCTAGTCCAGGCTATGGTTTTTCCAGTGGTCATGTATGGATGTGAGAGTTGGACTATAGAGAAAGCTGAGCTGAGCTCACCGCTGCACACCACTGTGAACAATACCAAAAATGATGTTGGCATTGGTATTTATCAGCATTGGTATTTATCTCGTATTGATATTTATCAGTCAATGTCTGTTTGCATTGCATCATGTGTGTTCATTTTACCAAATTATGGGCAGTTAATTCTTTGAGCACTGAAGAATTGATGCTTTTGAACTATGGTGTTGGAGAAGACTCTTGAGAGTCCCTTGGACTGCAAGGAGATCAAACCAGTCAATCATAAAGGAAATCAGTCCTGAATATTCTTTGGAAGGTCTGGTGGTGAAGCTGAAACTCCAATTCTCTGGCCACCGATGCAGAGAACTGACTTCTTGGAAAAGACCCTGATGATGCAAAGATCGAAGGCAGGTGGAGAAGGGGATGACAGAGGATGAGATGGTTGGTTGGATGGCATCACTGACTCAATGGACATGAGTTTGGGTAAACTCTGGGAGTTGCTGATGGACAGGAAAGGCTGGCGAGCTGCGGTCCATGGGGTCTCAATGAGTTGGACACGACTGAGCAACTGAACTGAACTGAACTGAGGAGAAGGAAAACAGAGAGGATGAGATGGTTGGATGGCATCACCGACTTGATGGACATGAGTTTGAGCAAGCTCCAGGAGTTGGTGATGGACAGGGAGGCCTGGCGTGCTGCAGTCCATGGAGTCACAAAGAGTCAGACATGACTGAGCGACTGAACTGAACTGAACTGAATTCCTCTGTGGACGTTTCAGTCAGTGAGTCTCTTAACTTAGTCCATAATTCAAGAGTGTTATTAGTAATATCAATTATATAGGTGTGGGAGTTTTCCACCCCTCCACCCTGTGTAATAATGGGTGAGTCTTAGCTAATGTTAGGTTGGAAAGAAAAGCCAATATCAACAGTAAACTTCATACCTACCCTTCTCAAGATGTGTGCACTGGGTGAGTTTCATTGTGTACACAATGCCTGGACATCTCCTTTATCTGACAGTAACAAACTGGAAATAAGTTCAGGACAATGTTTACCTACATGTCCTACATGCTAGAAACGTTTACCCTTGTGTGAATCTTAGAGACGTGTGCTCTGTAAGATTCCTCCTGTCCACGCTTTGGTCTGAATCCAGTAAATACAGATTTAGTGCCAACAGGAGCCTAAACCTCAGTATTCAGCAGTAAGCAAACAGCCTCAGTGCAACATCCAGTAAGCTGTCTTCCCATGAAAGGAGACAGATGCATATTAATACAAGAAACAAATAATTGCCAAAAATCCCTGCTTATAAGTGGTAGATGAAGAACTAAGAAATATGGGAACTTAGGGTGTGTTTGGGGTCCTGTTTCAGAAAGAGGGAATATTTCCTTAGAGAAGGTTTTGAGTGATGCTCTGACCATAGTTGGAAGAGTGAGTTTGGTGTGTATCTGTGAGAACAACACAATATCGCTCAAGAACAGAAATGACAAATTCTCTTTGTTGGTTGTATCCACCAAATTCTACAAGTGTGTTCACTTTCTTTAAAAGATTTTTTTTTAATAATGACCGCTTTTTAACTATTAAATTTGTGACAGTTTTGTTTCTGTTTTAGGGTTTGGGTTTTTGCCTCTGACACAGGTCCCTCAGTGTAATATTAACTCCCCAGCCAGGGAGTGAACCCACACCCCTATGCCTTGGAAGGTGAAGTCCTCACCTCTGGACCATCGAGGTAGTCCTGTGAAGTGCCTTCACTTTGATAAGGCATTCCATTTAAAGGAATTGTGAGACAATCCATACATATGAAAACAGTAACTGGTTTGTTGATTTTGGTGGTGAAGCATTTAGAAATAGATTTAACGGTTTCACAGTTATTACACGTCACAGTGGAAAAGTGTAGGAAATTGGAGTCATAAATAGCTGTTCATGAATCAACACAATCTGTAAAATTGTTATCATTTGAAATAAACAGAAATACAATGCTGTTTCTATTTTAATTATCACACATGTGTAAAGCAAATTCTGCTGTCCAGTATGTCTGTGCTCTAATGAGAAAGCATGCATATATGTATATAACTGTTATAAAATTTTTGTTGGAGTATAGTTGCTTTAGATTGCTGGGTTAGTTTCTGCTTACATCAGAGTGAATCAGCTTATCCATATACATATATCAACCTTTTTTTGGATTTCCTTCCCATCAGATCCCCTTAGAGAACTGAGTGCCCTGTACTGTCCCGTACGTTCTCTGTAGTTCTCTGTTTTATTTATAGTATCAATAACATCGAAAGGAAGAAGGAAGAAGAGAAAGAGGCTGGGAGAGATGGAAGGCAGGAAGTGAAGGAGTTGACAGAGGATGGTATAGTTGAATGGTATCACTGACTCGGTGGACATGACTCTGAGCAAACTCTGAGAGATGGTGAAGGACAGGAAAATGGGTGTGGTACAGCGCATGGGGCCACAAAGACCTGGAGACAACTTATCGACTGAACAGCAGTAACATCCATAGTGTATACTGTGTGGATCCCAATCTCCCAACCCATCCCACCCTCCCGTTCTCCCTTGGTATCAGTATCTTTCTCCTCTGTGTCTGTGTCTCTGTTTCTGCCCTGGAACCCGGTTCATCTGTACCCCTCCTCTAGAATGCACATACGTGTATTAATAGGCGCTATTTGTTTTCCTGTGTTTAGTTTACCACACTCTGTCAGACGGTCTGTAGGTCCAGCCACATCTCCACAAATAACTATGGCATGTTCCATCGTGTAAATCCACTATTTTTGCCTTGGAAACCCCATGAACAGAGGAGCGCAGTGGGCGACGGTCCATGGGGTCAACAAAGACTCAGATGACTTAGCAAGTAAACAACAGCAAAGTAATCGCGTCTTTTTCCATCATCTGTTGATGGGACATATTGCTTGCTTCTATGTCCTGGCTATTGTACATGGTGCTACTCAACAGTGGCATGCATGTACATTTTGGAATTAGAGTTTTCTATGGGATTATAAATTTCAACAAAACTGTCCGAAGTACCTAATTCTCTCTAATGGATTAAGCAGCAATTTAGATGGAAACACTTTAATGTGAAGGAATATGATCCCAAGAGTTGGACACCACTTAGTGACTAAACCATCCCCACTACCACCACGTATGATCATGTGTCTGTAGATGACTTTCCCTAAGCGTAGTGATATTTCTCCCTTACTTCTTCAAAAATTTTCTACTAAATCTTCTTGACCTGAAAATTTATGGAACATTCTACTCAATTTCTTTAATAGATAAAGGATATTAGAAGTTTTCAGTTTATCATGTATTAATTTTTGTAACACGTCATGCAAGTTATCTGTGCATTGTATCAGGAGTATTAATTCCAGAAACATAAATTTGTTTATAGTTCCCTCATATTCTTTATCTTTTTAATTTGTGGTGATAATCCATTTTTTTAATTACAAAGTTATCACGAATACACACAATCATACATATATGTATATGTGTGTATATGTGTTTGTGTGTATATGTTGTACACAGTCACACACATATGTATATGTGTGTATATATGTTTATGTGTATATATACATAAATTTATATAAATATATATGATGTTTCAGAATTTTTAACTTGTTCATGCCAAGTCTTGCATTTCAACATTTCTTAAGAGATTTACCCTCTTATTTTGTCCTCCATTGCCTCTGTGCTTATCCACTCATCCAATCTAGTATTTCTAGATGTACTGTGAAGACAAGAGTCAGAACTCCAACTGCATACACTCTGCTATACAAGTGGGATAATTTAAACATCGCCCTTGACCTCCATTACTACCAATGAAGCCGTGGAAACATTCATTACTGCAGCCTTTGACACTGGCCAGCTGTAGCCCATTTGGAAGCGATGTCTCTGCAGGAACTAAGACATTTATTCTGTTACATATCACTTAAGTCTAGTGTTATTTTCACAACTCTTAGACCATACCTCTGAACTTTGGCCCAACTCTTGGAATAAGTCTATATTTTGAGTGTTTGCTAGATCCTTTAGACTGTAATCAACTTGACCACCATGGGGAGCTGCTCACTGTGCTCTGCCCATGAGAGCAGGAATGTCCACTCCTTGGAAATACTAGCATCACCTGGTCTTTGAAACATAAGAGGCTGGAGGACCATCTTTAGGTATTATGATGACTTTCAGCTTCCTGTCTGAGCTGTCAATCATCTTGTTCCTGCAAACGCAGCCCTGACTTCACGATACTCTATTAACTAAGAATCAGATGCTGCCCAACATTGATTACTAGTGAGTCAACGGTTAGGAAATACCAGTCCTTCAGCTCAGTTGCAGAAGTGCTGGTGCTGTCAGAATACACATTTCTCAGTTGTGGCCCATGGCATCTTACACTTTCTCTCTCTGAAGCTTAGAGAGTGGAACACAAGCTCCTTTCCTTTCCCTGTGATGAATATGATGCTTTCCAGGGACATCTTTCTTGACTAGGCTGTCCACTCCTGCTATAGTAAGAGAATCCATAACACTTTGCCCTGCCCCAGGATGATTTAGTCCTTTTAATCCATCTCCCCTCAGCGCCTCTAGTATGTCTCTACTTAATCTTCATCAGAACTGTCTCTGGTGGAACACCTATTCACTTAAAGGTATATGTCCCTAGATAGTTAATGTGCATATTCATGACTCTTAGAATAGAGGACTTTGTGTACAGGTACACATAAGTCAGTTGTGTATTAAATCAATTTATTTAAGCCCTCAGGAATCAAACACCACCAAGCAAGATGGGATTAGTGACCAGGAGAGATGAGATGGGAGAGGGAGTGTGAGTGGGAAGAGAGATGGATCATGTTAATCAGAAACCAGGAAAGTCATCTTCATGTTGTTGATCTTGATTCCATGGAGATGAGGACATGCCTGGCCTCAGTGACTGTTTCTGTAGGTGAGTGGAACACAAGCAAAGGTTTAGTAGAGTCGACTGTGTGATGGCTGATAGAGGTGAGCCTCAGGACGGAGGCTGTTCAGGGTCCAGGAGCTGGTAGCTGATCCAATGTTAGAATTCTGGTGGACCTCAGGACTCCACTCCTCTGTGATGTGTGGGCATCCCTGTGGAATTTTCCCCAGGATGTACATACAGGGTAACATTTCCCACTGTGCATTGATTCTAGGATTAATGATTTCAGAATGCATGTTCCGGCTCTGAGATTGGAGCACATGCCTCTAATGCCACAAGTTTTATCTTTGGAGTCTACAGTAGTTAATTTTTTAATTTTTACTTATTTATTGCTGTATAGTTGATTCCTAATATTAGATTAGTTTCAGAGATACAGAAAAGTGAATAGTTTATATTAATGCAATGTGTAGTTTCTACGTACATACAGTAATGTCTGTGCTTGTTCAGATTTGTTTCCTGTTTTAGGATTTTGCAGATTATTACATAGTTCCCTCTGCTGTACTGTTAGATGCTTTTGGCTATCCATTCTTTCTACAATAGTTTGCATCTGCTAATCCCAAACACCCCATCCTTCTCTTCCCCAAGTCTCTTCCCCTTGGCAACCACAAGTTTGCTCTCTACATCTGTGCATCTATTTCTGTTTTGTAAATAAGTTCATCTGTGTCTTATTTTAGATTTTACATATATGTGATATCATATGATATTTATCTTTCTCTTTTGACTTACTTACTTAGTAACATCCACTGGATCAGAGAAAAAGCAAGAGAGTTTCAGAAAAACATCTATTTCTGCTTTATTGACTATGCCAAATTCTTTGACTGTGTGGATCACAATAAACTGCAAAAAATTCTGAAAGAAATGGGAATACCAGACCACCTGACCTGCTTCTTGAGAAACCTGTATGCAGGTCAGGAAGAATAGTTAGAACTGGACATGGAACAACAGACTGGTTCCAAATAGGGAAAGGAGTACATCAAGGCTGTATATTGTCACCCTGCTTATTTAACTTATATGCAGAGTACATCATGAAAAACACTGGGCTGGATGAATCACAAGCTGGAATCAAGATTTGCTGGGAGAAATGTCAATAACCTCAGATATGCAGATGACACCACCCTTGTGGCAGAAAGTGAAGAAGAACTAAAGAACCTCCTGATGAAAGTGAAAGAGGAGAGTGGGAAAAGTCGGCTTAAAGCTCAACATTCAGAAAATGAAAATCATGGCAAATAGATGGGGAAACAGTGGAAACAGTGGCTGTCTTTATTTTTCTTGGCTCCAAAATCACTGCAGATGGTGATTGCAGCCACAAAATTAAAAGACACTTGCTCCTCAGAAGGAAAGTTATGACCAACCTAGACAGCATATTAAAAAGCAGAGACATTACTTTGCCAACAAAGGTCCATCTAGTCAAGGCTATGGTTTTTCCAGTAGTCACATATGGATGTGAGAGTTGGACTATAAAGAAAGCTGAGTGCCAAAGAATTGATGCTTTTGAACTGTGGTGTTGGAGAAGACTCTTGAGAGTCCCTTGGACTACAAGGAGATCCAACCAGTCCATCCTAAAGGAGATCAATCCTGGGTGTTCATTGGAAGGACTGATGTTGAAGCTGAAACTCCAATACTTTGGCCACCTGATGTGAAGAACTGACTCATTTGAAAAGACCCTGATGCTGGGAAAGACTGAAGGCAGGAGGAGAAGGGGACGACAGAGGATGAGATGGTTGGATGGCATCACCGACTCGATGGACATGAGTTTGAGTAAGCTCCAGGAGTTGGTGATGGACAGGGAGGCCTGGCATTCTGTGGTTCATGGGGTCAGCAAAGAGTCAGACATGACTGAGTGAGTGAACTGAACTTAGTATGATAATCTCTAGGTCCATCAATTTTGTTGTCATGATTTCATTATTTTTTATGGCTGAGTGATACTTTATTGTACCTATGTACTACATCTTTCTTATCATATTCAACTGGAAGCTATTTTTCCATTTTTTTCTTTCTTTTTTTCTTCAACAGAAAATTAAAAGCCACACTTTAGCCTAGATCAGTGTCATTTTCTGAAGCTTAGTTTAGAAAGTTGAAAGATCTCATTTTAAGTAAATCTTCTTCTGAATGGGAATATATAATCCACATGCATGTTTCAGACAGTGTGTCTAGAAAGCCTTTATGGGTTCTGTCAGATTCAAGTGAGATTAAACACTGGTGTTGTAAAAACGTGAGCTCTCTTTAACCCTAGTTCTCCTGGAGGAGGGATGTAGGTGGTCATGCATGAGGTCAGTGATGACAAGAACGCTAATTAGTTTCCACCAACTTGTGGGGATTCCTGCTTCTCTCTGATGACTCTGGTCTGCAAGATTTCTGGAGGACAGGAGCTTATCTCCCAATGCTATTCAGTATTAATCAACCAACCAGTTTGCAATTTAATATGGCTCAAGAGAAGAGACATTACCTAACCTAAAAGAAAAAGTTCTCCACTGATAGAACATAAGCAGTTGGGCAAAAAATAATTTTCCTACAAAGTGTGGCAGGTATGAAATTACCATCTGTCCTTACTGATTTATTTACTGGAATAATGTCAGTAATAGACTATTTTCACTTACATGGGAGTTGAAGTCTGTATCCACACGGAAGACAGTAACCTGGGGAAAGACCAAAAGGACAGGAAAAAAAAACCCACCAATTATTATCATTTCCAATATTTGTGGGGTTTTTTTTTTCATTTATTTTTATTATATTTTGCATGGCTTTTTTTGGTTTGTTTTGTTTTTTTAAAAGGGATTATATAAAAGATTATACTTATAGAAAAGAGAAAATTTTAAATGAATTTATTTGATTCCTGATGGTATATTTACATATCAGATAAATGATATGCTTAGGGAAAAGTATAATTCCATTACCATTTTTGATGAACTTCTCAATAATTTCCTCATCAATCCCTTTTGCTCTCAGCAGCTCCCGGAGTTTCTCCAAGATGCTCTCATCAATATTTACTATAACAGAAAAACACCACAGAGAAAACAGAAAATGAATTTTTCCCCTTCGATCCCAGGGAAAATTCTGAATGTAGAACAAGTTAAGTGTCCGAGTCAAAGATTCACTTGTTATAAATTAATCTTCAGTTACCATAACCCATGACACAAATGTCTGCTGTCTGTCTTAAGAATTATTCCTCGTTCAACTCTATAACTAGACCCCCCATCCTCAGCATCAATAGCAGGACCCCAAAGACTCACAGGAAGTCCATGAATCTGGGGATCCATCCATCACAGTGCCTAGAGTGTATTGTGAAACTGATATAAACTGAAGAAATTGAGATGACCATTTTTATACCATGGCCTAAAATTAATTGATTTGTTTAAAACAAACAAACAAACAAACAAACAAAAAACCTAGAACCAAACACATTACTACAATTTTCTTCCAATTAAAAAGAAACTATTTCTACTAAAATTGAGTTTCTTTTTTTTATATTTTTTAAAGTCCACCAGTGGGAATTACTTAGAAATGTCTGATGATCTGATCTCCCCCACCCCTACAGGCTTCCCTTTCTTGGTAGATTACATTCCAGTGTCCGGAACTCCATGAACATAAAGACCTAGGTCCTTAGACTGCATAACGGATATTGTCATCATATATTAATTTTATGGATAAAAGTACTGACAATAGAAATGTTTCATGAGGATGTTTCATGTGAAAATGAGGGTAACATACATACCCAATACTTCAATAAATTGTATCTCCTCACCATCTTCATTCACATATACACCGGAGAGTATCCGAACTGTGTCAGACTCATAAACCACTCTAAGTTCTCTTATTCTGTCATCTGTGAGAGAGAGAGAAACGATACATATACACAAGCCCGCCATAATTTATTGTCACTTAGATTTACTGTGCCAAATTGAGAGTATTAGCAATGGTGTATCCTGTATGAATCTGTGTCCCACTTCATGGGTGTGCTGAATTTGACAGTTGCTGTGACAACAAGAAAAACAATTAAACTTATTTATTCCCACCTTTTCATAAAATTAATATGATTTCACTTAAATTGTAGTCACATATAAATCCATTAGGCCATTTAAAACTAGGAATGCTTTTTAGGGCCGTTGTTAGGAAGTTAGAGATGTAAATCTTAGCCAGCATTCCCATGACTTTGAACAGAAGCTGCTTTAATGGTTGAACTCACGATGATTTCCTTGGATTTAAGTTCATCCACCAGACATTGTATGGAATAAGATATTTGTAAAATTTATTTTTAAATTGAAGGATAATTGCTTTATAGAATTTTGTTTTAAGTCAAACCTCACCATGAATCAGTCATTGGTGTACATATATCCCCTCCATTTTGAACCTCCCTCCCATCTCCTGCCTCATCCCACCCTTCTAGATTGATACAGAGCCCCTGTTTGAGTTTCCTGAGCCTCACAGCAAATTCCTGTTGGCTCTCTATTTTACATATGGTAATGTAAGTTTCCATGTTACTCTTTCCATTCATCTCACCCTCTCCTCCCCTCTCCCCATGTCCATAAATCTACTCTCTCTGTGTGTTTCTCCATTGCTGCCCTTCCAATAACTTATTCAGTACCATCTTGATAGATTCCATATATATGCATTAGTATGTTATATTTATCTTTCTCTTTCTCACTTACTTCACTCCGTATAATAGGCTCTAGGTTCATCCACCTCATTAGAACTGACTCAAACACGTTCATTTTTTAAAATGAATGACAGTGATGTGCAGACTCAGGATACACCCTTGAGACGTTGTTTCACAGGGCTGTTGTGAATTATCTATTAGAAACTTATAAAATATACTGTCTGCTCATGTTGTTCTCACTGAGTGGGTGTGTACTTAGTCATCCAGTCACATCTGACTCTGTGACTGCATGGACCGTAGCTCACTGGGCTCTTCTGTCTCACTGAGTAACACTCACAATTGAGTGGAAACCTCTAAGCCCCTCAAGTGTGTTTGAACCCTTGTATCATGACAAATTTAAGTGCTTGGATATCTTAGGGACAGGAGAGTGCTCACCCCTCTGATTGTTCATAGGATTAGAATTAAGGTGTGCAAGGCTGTGGAAGGAAGTTGTGTCCAAATTTCCACCCAAACATAGTCTAACCAATGGAACACTCATACTTACAGTCAAGAGCGTAAGTGTTGTCATCCTGCCTTTTTCCCGTGACGTGTATTATTTCCTGTTTTCCATTTGACCTGAAAAACCAAATATATTCAAGGTCCATTATTAAGATAATGAAAAAAAAAATGACATATAATGAGGATTTTCTTTGTTTCACCCCAAAGGTTAAGTATGAGGTATCACCTTAGTGTTTGTGGACAATGTGATGCGCTCATTGGTCAAGTCAGTATCAAGTGACAAGGATGGCTTGTCTACACATTAAATCTGAGCAGTACTTCCAAAGATAAACTGCAAATACAAAGTAACGATGCTGAAAGTCAAATAAGCATGGAGAAATCTAGCACTTAGGAAAAAATATGAACAATACACCTTTCTAAAAAACACTTCCTGGAAAAAAGGCATAGCCATCATGACACTCTTTGTGGGTTCTCACAATCCTGACAGTGACTCATTAGCTAATATGATAGGAAAAATTCACTAAAAAATAATGAAATGTTTAGTTTTATCAAAACGCACACTTTATCCATCACAACATGTGAGGATTAAACACTGAAAGACACAACATGTATGCATGTGTGTTGACACATACACACACACAGGCAAACACACAAGCACACATGATATGCTTATATGGAATAAAGAAATTATACATATAGTATATTATATGTACAAGTTGTAAGCTGTATAACAGAAGATTTTGACTGGCTTCATATATGTCATGTGTGAAAAAGGAGTATTTGACACATATGAAGCATGCACATGAAAGAAATAATAAAGTGGAAATAACCCAACAAGAGTTGGATTAATATTTGAAAAACACCTTAAGAAAGAATGTGCACAAAGAATTGTATTCATAGTCATTAGTTATTATGAAAATGCATTGAGGTTATTCCAAATAACTACAAAGTGGGAACAAAACCACTTTCCAGTAACTGAAAAAAGTATTTCCCAGGGGCTAAGCCATAAGAATCCGCCTGCGACGCAGGAGCCACAGAGGACAATGTTAGATCCCTCAGACAGGAAGAGGCCCTGGAGGAAGGCAAGTCAACCCACTCCAGTATTCTTGCCTGGAGAATGCTATGGACAGAGGAGACTGGTGGGCTACAGTACATGGGGTCTCAAAGAGTCGGATATGGTTGGAGTGACTGAGCACGCATAGCACATACAAAATTTTATTTATGCAAACAATATCCTTTAACTTGACTTGAAAATTGTGGCTCCCTGCATATGCAGATCAGAGATAAATTTTTTAGCATGATGCGGAGTGTTGGAAGCCGGGGAAAATGACACAGGGCTCATAGTCTTGTCTGAAGTTCTAGAAGAGGTGAGAATAAGCAGATGCATTGTTACCTGTGGCTCAAGGGGTAGACATTTAATGGTGAGGAAAAGACTTTTTGGCAGAGATGGAGTAATTTTATATCTGGATTATGGAGATCATGAAAAAGGTGTGCACATGTCAAAACACACTGAACTGTGTCCTCCACAAAGGTTCATATAATTACATACAAATGCACTCCAGTATAGTTGATTTTGCAGAGTAGCCACATGAAAATTCAATCATAGACATCAAAAATTTAAAAATTGGCAAAGAGAAAGATAATATATTCTGTAAGTATTAGTGAAAGCAGAGAGGTATATGTCCTTAGGTATATGTGTGTGTGTGTGTGTGTGTGTGTGTGTGTGTGTGTGTCTATGAGTCTACATATGTATGAGTGGTTGCAAATGATTGTTTAAGTATACTATCAAATATATACATATACAATATATAATACATGAACACATATATCTTTATACACCCATAAACCAATCTCTCCAAACAGAAATCTCTCAGTTGTTTTTTTTTCTTTTACTGTTTTTATTCCTCTGTATACCATATTATCTTCCTCTTTGCAAATTTTTAAATTTTTGAAATCTATAATTGAATTTTCATATGGCTACCCTTTGTGAAATCAACTTACTTTGCAGCCAAAGATGGAGAAGCTCTATACAATCAGCAAAAAAAAAAAAAAAAAGACCGGGAACTGACTGTGGCTCAGATCATGAACTCCTTATTGTCAAATTCAGACTTAAATTGAAGAAAGTATGGAAAACCACTAGACCATTCAGGTATGACCTAAATCAAATCCCTAACTATATATAGTAGAAGTGAGAAAAACACTTAAGGGACTACATCTGATAGACAGGGTGCCTGAAGAACTATGGATGGAGATTCGTGACATTGTACAGGAGGCAGGGATCAAGACCATCCCCAAGAAATAGAAATGCAAAAAAGCAAAATGGCTGTCTGCAGACGCCTTACAAATATCTGTGAAAAGAAGAGAAGCCAAAAGAAAAGGAGAAAAGGAAAGATATGCCCATTTGAATGCAGAGTTCCAAAGAATAGCAAGGAAAGATAAGAAAATCTTCCTCAGTGATCAGTGCAAAGAAATAGAGGAAAACAATATAATGAGAAAGACCAGTGATCTCTTCAAGAAAATTAGAGATACCAAGAGAACATTTCATGCAAAGATGGGTTCAATAAAGGACAGAAATGTCATGCACCTAACAGAAGCAGAAGATATTAAGAAGAGGTGGCAAGAATACACAGAAGAACTGTACAAAAAAATCTTCATGACCCAGATAATCACAATGGTGTGATCACTCACCTAGAGCCAGACATCCTGGAATGGGAAGTCAAGTGGACCTTAGGAAGCATCACTATGAACAAAGCTAGTGGAGGTGATGTAATTCCAATTGAGCTATTTCAAATCCTAAAAGATGATGCTGTGAAAGTGCTGCATTCAACATGCCAGCAAATTTGGAAAACAGCAGTGGCCACAGGGCTGAAAAAGGTCAGTTTTCACTCCAATTCCTAAGAAAGTCAATGCCAAAGAATGCTCAAACTACCGCACAATTGCACTCATCTGGCACGCTAGTAAAGAATGCTGAAAATTCTCCAAGACAGTCTTCAGCAATACATGAACCATGAACTTCCAGATGTTCAATCTGGTTTTAGAGAAGACAGAGGAACCAGAGATCAAATTGCCAACATCTGTTGGATCATCAAAAAAGCAAGAGAGTTCCAGAACATCTATTTCTGCTTTATTGACTATGCCGAAGCCTTTGACTGTGTGGATCACAATAAACTGTGTATAAGTTTGAAAGAGATGGGAACACCAGAATACCTGACCTGCCTCTTGAGAAACCTGTACACAGGTCAGGAAGCAACAGTTAGAACTGGACTTGGAACAACAGACTGGTTCCAAATAGGAAAGGAGTACGTCAAGGCTGTATATTGTCACCCTGCTTATTTAACTTATATGCAGAGTACATCATGAGAAATGCTGGGCTGGATGAATCACAAGCTGGAATCAAGATTGCTGGGAGAAATATCAATAACCTCAGATATGCAGATGACACCAACCTTATGGCAGAAAGTGAAGAAGAACTAAAGAGCCTCTTGATGAAAGTGAAAGAGGAGAGTGGACAAAGTTGGCTTAAAGCTCAACATTCAGAAAACGAAGATCATGGCATCTGGTCCCATCACTTCATGGCAAATAGATGGGGAAACTGTGGAAACAGTGAGCGACTTTGTTTTGTTTTGTTTTGTTTTTGGGCTGGGGCGGGGGGGACTTCAAAATCACTGCAGATGGTGATTGCAGCCATGAAATTAAAAGTCGCTTACTCCTTGGAAGGAACGTTATGACCAACGTGACAGCATATTAAAAAGCAGAGACATTACATTATGTACAAAGGTCTGTCTAGTTAAAGCTATGGTTTTTCCAGTAGTTGTGTATGGATGTGAGAGTTGAACCATAAAGAAAGCTGAGCACTGAAGAATTGATGCTTTTGAACTGTGGTGTTGGAGAAGACTCTTGAGAGCCCCTTGGACTGCAAGGAGATCCAACCAGTCCATCCTAAAGGAAATCAGTCCTGAATATTCATTGGAAGGAGCTGATGTTGAAGCTGAAACTCCAATACTTTGGCCACCTGATGCAAAGATTGACTCATTTGAAAAGACCCTGATGCTGGGAAAGATTGAAAGCAAGAGGAGAAGGGGGAAACAGAGGATGAGATGGTAGGATGGCATCACCAACTCAATGGACATGAATTTGAGTAAACTCTGGGAGTTGTTGATGGACAGGGAGGCCTGACGTGCTGCAGTCCATGGGGTCTCAAAGAGTTGGACATGGCTGAGCGACTGAACTGAACCAATTCCTCTGTATATAACGCTGAGTTTGCAAGTTGTTAGTAAACTTTCTGTAGTGTAACATTCCCTGAGTGGTACATGGTGCTGTGAGTCTTCAGTAAACTCAGTGGTGATGAAACCTCCTGTGAGGAAGCCCCGAGGGCAGAGCTCACTGCTTGCCCTCCTCCTGCCCTTGGCTTCTGGGCTCAGTGGGAACTGTTTCTGACAAATTCCGCTGGAAGGGTTCAAGCCCCTGGTGGGAAGTATGGGTTCCAGGACAGAAACTTCTTCCTACTGCTGTGTCCCTCTTTCCTTTAATGACTTGATGACACTGGGATTTATGGGATGCTTACAGCTGAGGAAAAGCTCCAGTACATTCCCTGGGGTCTCTCAGGGGAACTGCCCCCCCCCCCCCCGTGCCCCCAGCTCAGAGACTCTGCTCAACCCCTCAACTCAGGGGGTGGGGGGCATGCTGTCAACATCACCCAGAGAGCTCCCTGCGAACAGGGGAGACACACCCTCCCTCAGGCTCGGGGTTTACATGTGTTTTCCTTCTGGGTTATTTTTACTTACCAGTCGTATAAATCGAACTCTACTATGTACCCTTCTTTATCAAACACATGACGACAGAAGTAAACTCTGAATGGTCGTTTCTCACAGATCTTGACTGTATAATCAGAGCCAATATATACAGTTACCCATATTCCTGAAAGCTAACAGGAAAATTCCCATTAGAAATTTTCATCCATGTCTTTTCATTTCACCCAGCAGCATTCCACCTGAGTTTCCCACCCCTTGTGCAAATCAGCACACATTATCTACTTGACAGAGCAAAAGTAGGATTTAAAAATAATGTAAAATTGAAGTCAGCATAAAAGAAAGAACTGAGAATTTTCTGAGGTAGCTTGAGCTCTGAAGTCAAATGCAAGAACTCCAACCGCTGTTTGGCTGATCCTCCTTGTCTGTGACGTGACCAGGAAAAATGCATCAGAGTCAACTCATACACAATAGAGATGGCAAAGAGACCAGATAGACCTTTGATAGAGCCAGAAAAATGGAGCAGCATTGAGTTGGACGGAGATGACTCAGATTATGGATCCACATAACAAAACCACAAAATGAACACACACTCACACACACAAGACCTCCTCCCAGATCAGACCATCCCTGGTACCTCTGAGACACTTTGCTCAGCTTCCTGTACTTGGTCTGAACAAACCACACCAAGGAGAAGAGTCAGGAAGAGAATCTTCATCTTGTGTCTCTCGTGGTCTTTCTTCTGTCGAGGCTGAGTGAGTCCCAGTGGTTGGAGAGAATGGGAATTGTGTCACTTTTTATAGGATGGCTATGCTAGTGTGACGCGTCATGAACCAATGGTTGTTCCTCCTAAGACCAAGGTTACAAAGAAGTCATCTTCAGTATCCTGCTTGACAGGGATGAACTTTTATGACATTTTGTCATTTTAATCATGAGGATTGTTTTAGAAGAAGGTTGAGTGAATCTGGACATTTGACCTTTAGAGTGAGTGAGAAATTACAATACACATGTATATTTCAGGTCAGGAATATTTATTTTCCTTTACATCTTCAGATCCAAAATGGGATAAACTATCCATGAAACACATCCCTGACTCTGTATTGTTTCCATGACACTGAAGAGATAGTTTTAAGTATATTTTCCTAAACAAAAATTCAATGTGTCCTTTGGTTAACATAGTTAAATGATTTCCTTCGAGACCCATGGAAAGCATCCTATTTCTCTGAGGTGGTGAAAATATCACCACCAAGTATTTATCACCTCTCCTGCCCCAAATCAGGTTCTCACCTTCTTTTAACTAAGAGGACAATCCATTCACAGGACCCTTAACCTCATTTGAAGAAGCCATGGTACCAGTTCATTTCTGTCGCTCCTTTCCCAAACACCCTTTCCCCATGTAATATAGAATATATCATTTACTTCTTAACTTGGTTGTCTCTTAGGCAAATGAGAAATGAAGGCAGTAGTTCTTGTAATTTCTAGAATTTTGAAGGAGAAAGCAAATTTCCTAACTATAAATATCTAGCTATTTTCAAATCCTCTCAAACAGTCAAGGAATCTTTTCTTTGTTGTTTTTCTCAACCAGGAATCTTACTTCCCTGACCAGGGATGGAACCAGCAATCCCTGCAGTGGAAATGTGGAGTTTTAACAACAGACAACCATGGTATTCCTGATTCATTGTGTTTCCTGGGGGGGTTTGTTCTTTGTGAGAAAATTTGGGCAACCATGTGTATAACAGGGGCATTTCTTGGTAAAAAGAAAACTAAAAACCCCAAACCCAGGGCCATGTCCAAGGGTCACTCATTCACATGCAGGGGAGTATGGTTGCAAAAGTAGGGGTCCTAGTCAGCACCACCCAGTGGACAGGGAAGAAAGCTCTAGAAGGTAGGGGGCACTGGCCCGGGTGTGTCTAGAAGACACTCGCACCCTGACAGCGATTGTTTGTCCCTGAGACCTGTGACAACAGGGAATGACAGCCATCAAGGTTCAGTCACACAAGTGAGAATATTTGTTCCTCAACTGTGTCTGACTCTTTGCAACCCCGTGGACTGTAGCCCATAAGACGCCTCTTTTCATGGAATTCTCCAGGCAAGAATATTTGAGTGGATTACTATGCCCTTCTCCAGAGGATCTTCCCAACCCTGGGATTGAACCTGGGTCTTCTGCACTGAAGTCAGATTCTTTACCATCTGAGCCACCAAGGAATCCAAGTTAGACAAACAGGATTGTATAAGGATGGAAGGAAGACCTCCATCCTGTTCTCTAATGAATGCCCACCTAGAATAGTGTAACACAGAGCCAGGATTCCCCTGACATAGTTACCTGTGTTCTACATTTCAGCATGGCTTCCGAGGGTACCCATTAGTCTGACTCAGAACAGATTGGTCATTTTTCACTAAATGCCAGGGGACCACTTTGAGGTGCTTAAACCCATGTCCATCGAGTCAGTGATGTCATCCAACCATCTCATCCTCTGTCATGCCCTTCTCCTCCCACCTTCAGTATTTCCCAGCATCAGCCCAAGTAAAAGACTGATCAACACTCAAAGCGAGTTGATGAGGTAACATCTATACCTAATGTCAAGTTCTCCTGCCAGAAATCCTCACCACTTGAAGCATCCTTTGAGTCCACATTGCCACTGAGAACCTCTTGAACCTCTCCAAGTGGAGAGGAAAAAAGAGACATGGAAAAACAGTGTCACGTCCATGACCTTCCAAACACTTATGGAAACTTTCAGGCTTGCAGGTTGATGTGGACAGAAGGAAATTTCCTAGAGATGTCAGAGAGGACATGTCCCATAGAGAAAGGTCCATTGTGTCTCATCACTGTGCACCTTTGTTTTTATGTTCCCGTCATGGTATTGATCGGTCAGTATCTGTTTTCTTTCCGTCATGCATGTTATGTGGCTCTTTACTGAATGATGGACAATTAATTCCTTTGTGGGTGTTTCAGTCAGTCAGCCTCTTGACATCATCCTTAATCAAGGTGTTTTATTATTGAAATCAGCTATGTAGGAATTCTGGAGAAGGAAATGGCAATCCACTCCAGTGTTCTTGCTTGGAAAATCCCATGGATGGAGGAGCCTACGCGACTTCACTCACTCACTCACCTTATATAGGAATTAGGGCTTTCCACCCTCCACCCTATGGTAATAATGGGTGACTCTCAGCTAAAGTTAGGTTGGAAACAAAAGGCAGCATTAAAAATGGAAACCACCAGACACAGGGTTCTCAATGTGTGTGCACCAAGTGAGGGAAAGTTTCATTTTGTGCAGAACGTCTTGATTTCTCCTTTATCTGGCATTATCAGTCTAGAGAACGTTTTGTACAATGATCTATAAACTCGTACCTACATGTGCATCATAAAGAACATGTATCCTCTGACATTCCTGCCCACACTCTGTCCTGAATTCAATAAATACAGATTGAGTGCCAAGAAGAACCTAAGCCCCAGAATTCAGCAGGAAGGAGACACACTCAGTACATCATCCAGTGAGTAGTCTTCCTCTGAAAAGAGACAGATACAGATTAATAGAAGATTAATAGAAGAAAGAAATAATTGCCAGTTCAGTTCAGTTCAGTCTCTCAGACGTGTCCGACTCTTTGTGACCCCATGAACAGCAGCACGCCAGGCCTCCCTGTCCATCACCAACTCCCAGAGCTTGCTCAAACTCATGTCCATAGAGTCGGTGATGCCATCCAGCCATCTCAGCCTATCCACCTTCCATCTTTCCCAGCATCAGAGTCTGTTCCAATCAGTTAGTTCTTTGCATCTGGTGGCTGAAGTGTTGAAACTTCACCTTCAGTATCAGTCGTTCCAATGAATATTCAGGACTTATTTCCTTTATGATTGACTAGTTTGTTCTCCTTGCAATCCAAAGGACTCTCAATAATCTTCTCCAACACCACAGTTCAAAAACATCACTTCTTCAGTGCTCAGTTTTCTTTATAGTCCAACTCTCTTATCCATACATGACTACTATAAAAACCACAGCTTTTCATTGGCAAAGTTAATGTCTCTGCTTTTTAACATGCTGTCTAGGTTGGTCATAGCTTTTCTTCCAAGAGCAAGTGTCTTTTAATTTCACGGCTGCAGTCATCATCTGCAGTGATTTTGGAGCCCAAGAAAATAAAATCTGCCACTATTTCCATTGGTTTCCCATCTATTTGTCATGAATTGATGGGACCAGATGCCATATTAGTTTTTTGAATATTGAGTTTTAAGCCAAGTTTTAACTCTCCTCTTTTACCATCATCAACTTTCCTTAGTTCCTCTTTCAGTGCAGTTCAGTCTCTCAGTCATGTCCAACTTGTTGCGACCCCATGAACTGAAGCACACCAGGCCTCCCTGTCCATCACCATCTCCCAGAGTTTGCTCAA
Source organism: Odocoileus virginianus (assembly GCF_023699985.2). NCBI lineage: Eukaryota > Metazoa > Chordata > Mammalia > Artiodactyla > Cervidae > Odocoileus > Odocoileus virginianus. The sequence goes on from NW_027224323.1 coordinate 736,510, forward strand.
ACTCATGTCCATTGAGTCGGTGATGCCATCCAACCATCTCATCTCTGTCGTCCCCTTCTCCTCCTGCTCTCAATCTTTCCCAGCATCAGGATCTTTTCAAATGAGTCAGTTCTTCGCATCAGGTGGCCAAAGGACTGGAGTTTCAGCTTCAACATCAGTCTTCCCAATGAACACTCAGGACTGATCTCCTTTAGAATGGGCTGATTGGATCTCCTTGCAGTCCAAGGGACTCTAAAGAATCTTCTCCAACACCACAGTTCAAAAGCATCAATACTTCCATGCTCAGCTTTCCTTATAGTCCAACTCTCACATCCATACATGACTCCTGGAGAAATCATAGCCTTGATTAGACAGACCTTAACTTGACTAGTTCCTCTTTGCTTTCTGCCATAAGGGTGGTGTCATCTGCATATCTGAGGTTATTGATATTTTTTCTGGCAATCTTGATTACAGATTGTGCTTCATCCAGCCTGACATTTCACATGATATACTCTGCATATAAGTTAAATACACAGGTTGGCAATATACAGCCTTGAGTTCTCCTTTCCCATTTCAGAATCTGTCCATTGTTCTATGTCCAGGTCTAACTGTTGCTTCTTGACCTACATACAGGTTTCTCAGGAGGCAGGTAAGATCAGCTGACAGTCCCATCTCTTTAAGAATTTTCCACAGTTTGTTGTGAATATAAATAAATACAAATATGTTTATAAATAAATATAAATATGTTTATAAATAAATATAAATAAAATTTATTTATAAATAAATAAAAATTATAAATATATTTATTATATTTATTTACAATAAATATATATATATTGAATTCTCTTGCTTTTCTTATTGTCCAGCAGATGTTGGCAATTTGATCCTTGATTCATCTGCCTTTTCTAAAACTAGCTTGAATATCTGGAAGTCCTCAGTTCACATACTGTTGAAGCCTGGTTTGGAGAATTTTGAGCATTACTTTGCTTGTGTGTGAGACAAGTACAATTGTGCAGTACTTTGAACATTCTTTGGCATTACCTTTCTTTGGGATTGGAATGAAAACTGAACTTTTCCAGTCCTGTGGTCCCTGGTGAATTTTCCAAATTTGGTGACTTATTGAGTACAGCACTTTGACAGCATCATCTTTTTGGATTTTAAATAGCTCAGCTGGAATTCCATCACTTCCACTCTTTGTTCATAGTGATGCTTCCTAAAGCCCACTTGACTTTGCACTCCAGGATGTCTGGCTCTAGGTGACTGATTACACCGTCATGGTTTTTGCCAAATAAATCCCTGTTTGTAAGTTGTAGGATGAAGAATAAAGGGAGATGGGAACTTAGTGTCTGTTTGAATCCTGTTTTGGAAAGAAGGAATATTTTAATAGAGAAGGTTTTGAGTGATGCCCTGAGGAGAGTTGGAAGAGTGAGTTTAGTGGAAATCTGCGAGAGGAACAAAATACAACTCAAGAAGAGAAAGTAAAAGTGAGTTTTGAAAGGTCCCCTTGGTTGGTTGTATCTATCAAAATTCTGCAAGTGTGTTCACTTTTTTTTTTTTCAAAGAATTCTCTACCAGAAAATTACTAAAGCTAATCAATGAATATAGTAAAGTTGCAGGATATAAAATTAACACACAGAAATCCCTTGCATTCCTATACACTAACAATGAAAAAAACAGAAAGAGAAATTAAGGAAACAATACCATTCACCATTGCAACAAAAAGAATAAAATACTTAGGAGTATATCTACCTAAAGAAACAAAAGACCTATACATAGAAAACTATAAAACACTGATGAAAGAAATCAAAGAGGACAAACAAACAGATGGAGAAATATACCATGTTCATGGCTTGGAAGAATCAATATTGTCAAAATGGCTATACTACCCAAAGCAATCTATAGATTCAATGCAATCCCTATCAAACTACCAACGGTATTTTTCACAGAACTAGAACAAATAATTTCACAATTTGCATGGAAATACAAAAAACCTTGAATAGCCAAAGTAATCTTGAGAAAGAAGAATGGAACTGAAGGAATCAACCTGCCTGACTTCAGACTATACTACAAAGCCACAGTCATCAAGACAGTATGGTACTGGCACAAAGACAGAAATATAGATCAGTGGAACAGAATAGAAAGCCCAGAGATAAATCCATGAATCTATGGACACCTTATCTTTGACAAAGGAGGCAAGGATATACAATGGAAAAAAGACAACCTCTTTAACAAGTGGTGCTGGGAAAACTGGTCAACCATTTGTAGAAGAATGAAACTAGAACACTTTCTAACACCATGCACAAAAATAAACTCAAAATGGATTAAAGATCTAAATGTAAGACCAGAAACTATAAAACTGCTAGAGGAGAACATAGGCAAAACCCTCTCCGACATAAATCACAGCAGGATCCTCTATGACCCACCTCCCAGAATATTGGAAATAAAAGCAAAAATAAACAAATGGGACCTAATGAAACTTAAAGGCTTTTGCACAACAAAGGAAACTATAAGCAAGGTGAAAAGACAGCCCTCAGATTGGGAGAAAATAATAGCAAATGAAGCAACAGACAAAGAATTAATCTCAAAAATATACAAGCAATTCCTGAAGCTCAATTCCAGAAAAATAAATGACCCAATCAAAAAATGGGCCAAAGAACTAAACAGACATTTCTCTAAAGAAGACATACAGATGGCTAACAAACACATGAAAAGATGCTCAACATCACTCATTATCAGAGAAATGAAAATCAAAACCACAATGAGGTACCATTACACGCCAGTCAGGATGGCTGCTATCCAAAAGTCTACAAGCAATAAATGCTGGAGAGGGTGTGGAGAAAAGGGGACCCTCTTACACTGTTGGTGGGAATGCAAACTAGTACAGCCGCTATGGAGAACAGTGTGGAGATTTCTTAAAAAACTGGAAATAGAACTGCCATATGACCCAGCAATCCCACTCCTGGGCATACACACCGAGGAAACCAGATCTGAAAGAGACACGTGTACCCCAGTGTTCATCGCAGCACTGTTTATAATAGCCAGGACATGGAAGCAACCCAGATGCCCATCAGCAGACGAATGGATGAGGAAGCTGTGGTACATATACACCATGGAATATTACTCAGCCATTAAAAAGAATTCATTTGAATCAGTTCTAATGAGATGGATGAAACTGGAGCCCATTATACAGAGTGAAGTAAGCCAGAAAGATAAAGACCAATATAGCATACTAATGCATGTATATGGAATTTAGAATTTTGGTAACAATAACTCTATATGCAAAACAGAAAAAGAGACACAGATGTACAGAACAGAATTTTGGAATCTGTGGGAGAAGGCGAGGGTGGGATGTTTCAAGGGAACAGCATCAAAACATGTATATTATCTAGGGTGAAACAGATCACCAGCCCAGGCTGGATGCATGAGACAAGTGCTCAGGCCTGGTGCACTGGGGAGACTCAGGGGAATCAGGTGGAGAGGGAGGTGGGATGGGGGATCGGGATGGGGAATACATGTAAATCCATCGCTGATTCATGTCAGTGTATGACAAAAACCACTACAATATTAAAAAGTAATTAGCCTCCAACTAATAAAAATAAATAAAAAAAATAAAGAATTTGTTTGATAAGGACCAATTTTTAACTCTCTATTGAATTTGTTGCAATTTTGCTTCTGTTTTATGGTTTGTTTTTTTGGCTCTGAGGCATGTGTGAAGTTAAGTTCCCAAGTCAGGGAATGAACCCACATCCTATGCATGGAAGGCTAATTCCTCATCTCTGGACCATCAGGGAAGTCCCTTGAAGAACATTCACTGTGATAAGGAATTAATTCCATTTAAAGGAATTATGAGACAATTGATACATACAAAAAGCATTAACTGGTTTGTTGATTGTGGTGTTGAAACATTTAGAAATAAATTTAACAGTCTCATAGGTATTACACATTCATAGCAGAAAGTATAAGAAATTGGATTCATAAACTAGATGTCTATGAATTAGCACAATATTTAAAGCTATTAGTATTTGAAATAAACAGAAATACAATGTTGTTTATATTTTAATTCTCTTGTATGTGCAAAATGAAGACTGCTGTCCAGGATGTTAGTATGTTTGTATGTTAATGACAAAGCATGCATATATGTATGTGTGTGTGTGTGTGTGTGTGTGTGTTATAAAATTTTATTGGAGCATAGTTACTTTACATTACTGTGTCTTTTCTGCTTGCAGCAAAGTAAATCAGCTATATGTATACATATTGGAGAAGGAAATGGCAACCCACTCCAAGATTCTGATCTAGAGAATTCCATGGGCAGAAGAACCTGGTGGGCTACAATCCGTGGTTTGGCAAGGAGCTGGACACAACTGAATGACTAACGTACATACACACACATGTCAACACTGTTTTTGGATTTCCTTCCCATTTAGGCCACCACAGAACACTCAGTAGAGTTCCCTGTGCTATAAAATAGGTTCTTATCCATGTTATATATAGTATCAATGGTACCCAAAAAAAGAAAGAAGAAGGGGAAGGTGCTGGGAAAGATTGAGGACAGGATGAGAAGGGGATAACACAGGATGAGATGGCTGGATGGCATCACTGACTCAATGGACATGAGTTTAAGCAAACTCCAGGAGATAGTGAAGGACAGGGAAGCCTGGCATGCTGCAGCCCATGGAGTCACAAAGAGTTGCACGTGACTTATTGATCAAACATAAACATCAAGAGTGTATGTGTGCTGATCCCAATCTCACAGTCCATCCCACCCTCCCCTTCTCCATTGATATCCATATGTTTGTTCTCTCCATATGTGTGTCTCTATTTCTGACTTGGAAGTAGGTTCATCAGCACCACTTTTCTAGATTCCATGTGCATTAATATATGATTCTTGTTTTTCTGTTTCTAACGTACTTCACTCTGTCTGACAGTCTGTAGGTCCACTGATATGTCTGCAAATGTTTGAGTAGCATTCCATTGTGTGTATACAGTGTTTGTGCCTTGGAAATCCCATGAGTAGAGGAGCCTCGTGGCCTACGGTCCATGGGGCTCAAAGAATCCGAGATGACTGAGCATCTAAACAACAGCAAAATCCACATCTTTATTCATTACTCTGCTGATGGACATTTAGGTCACTTCCACATCCTGGCTTTTGTGAATAGTGCTGCTGTTCATTGGGATGCATGTTCTTATTGAAATTATGGCTTTCTGTGGGTATATAGAATTTAAGCAAATCTGTCAGAAGTACATAATGTTATCTAGGGGATTAAGTAGCAAATTAGAATGGAAAATACTTTAATATGAGTTAATATGTTTGCAAGAATTGGTCAAGACTTAGCGATTAATCCACCACACATCATTTTGTGTCTATGGATGATTTTGTCTAACTTTAGCGATGTCTCTTCTATACTCCTTCACAAAGTTTCAGTTTAATCTTCATGACCTGCAAATGTATGGAACATCCTATGCAATTTCTTTAAGAGAGGAAAAACAGTAGAAGCTTTTGTCTTATCACGTGTTGATTTTAGTAACATGTCTTTCAAGTAATGTGTTCATTTCATCAGGAGTGTTAATTCCAAAAGTGTGTATCTCTTTGTAGTTTCTACATGGTCTTTATCATATTGATTTGTGGTGATAATCCCTTTTTACTACTATAGCTATCACAAATACACACAGTCATGCACATATGCTTATATACATATGTAGATATATACATAAATATATGTATGTATGATATTTCATAATTTTTTATTTGTTTATGCAAGGTCTTCCCTTTCAATGTTTCTGAAGAGATTCACCCTTTTACTCTGTGTTCAGTTGCATATCTGTGTATCCATTCATCCAGTCCAGCACCGGACATTCTATGAATACCAGAGTCACAATTCCAGTGGCATACACTCTGCTACAAATGGGAGAACTTTAACATTGCTCTTGAGTGAGTACTGAGTGAAAGACGTTCAGTCATGCCTGACTCTTTGCAACCCCTGGGATTATAGAGTCCGTGGAATTCTCCTTGCCGGAATTCTCCTTGCCAGAATACTGGAGTGGGTAGCTTTTCCCTTCTCCAGGCAATCTTCCAAACCCAGGGATCAAACCCAGGTCTCCCATATTGTAAGCTATTCTTTACCAGCTGAGCCACAAAGGAAAACCAAACATTGCCCTTGACCTCCATTAGTAACAAGGAAGCCATGGAAACATTCATTACTGGTACCCTTGACATTGGCCAGCCATAGCCCATTAAAAAGCCATGTAAGAGATAAAACATTTATTCTGTTACATATCACTTTAGTCTAATTAATTTTCCCAGCTCTCATACCAAATCTCTGAGCTTTGGCCCAACCTTTGAAATAAATTGTTCATCTTGAGAGTGTTCGATCCTGCAGATTTTAAAGAGCTAGAACACCATGGGGAGCCGACCAGTATGCTCTGCCTATGACAGTGGGGATGTCCAGCCCTTGGAAATCCTAGCATTCCCTGCTCTTTCAAGCACAAGAGGCTGAAGGACCATCCTTAGATGCTATGAACAGTTACACCTTCCTGTTTAGCTGTCAGTCATCTTGTTCCTCCACGCACTGCACTGACTTCATGATATTATGAGTTGACCAAGGTTCAGCCGCTGCCCAACATGGATTACTTATGATCCAATAGTTAAGAAGTATCAGTCCTTCAGCTCAATTGCAAAAGTGCTGGTGCTCTCAGAATAGCCTTTCCCCCTCAGTTGTGGCCCATGGCATCTTACACTTTCTCTCTATGAAGCTCAGAGAGTGGAACACAAGCTCCCCTCCCTGTGATGATGAATATGATGCTTTCTGGGGACATCTTGCTGGAGCAGACTGCCCCCTCCCACCACAGTAAGAGGATCCAGAACCACGTCCCCTGTCCTATGATAATTTAGTCATTTTTTTATCCATCTCCCCTGGAAACCTCTAGGACATCTCTAGTTAATCTTCATCAGAACTGTCTCTGATGTAACCCTTACTCGCTTAAAGGCATATGTTCTTGGTAACTCAATTCAATGTGCATAATTTGTGCCTTTTAGAATAGAGGACTTTTTGCACACATACACCTAGTTGAGTGTGTTAAACAAATTTATTTAAACCCTCAGAAATCAAACACCACCAAGCAGGATGTAATTAGGGACCAGGAGAGATGAGATGGGAAAGGGAGTGTTGAGTGTGAAGAGAGGAGGATCATGTTAATCAAGAACCAGGAAAGTTGTCTTTGTGTTGCTGATCTTGATTCCATGCAGATGAGCACGTGTCTGGTCTCAGAGACTCTTTCTGTAGGTGAATAAAACAGAAGCAAAGGTTTAGTAGAGTCGATTGTGTGACAGCTGACAGGGGTGAATTTCAGGGAGGAGGCTGTCCAGGGTACAGGAGTTGGTAGGTGATCCAATGTCAGAATCCCAGTGGACCTCAGTACTGTACATCTCTGTGCTGTAGGTGGGGTTCCATGTAGAATTTTCCTTAGGATGTACATTTGGGGCAAATTTTCCCATTTAAGATTGAATGTAGGAGGAATGATTTCCAAATTCATGTCATGGGAACGGCTCATCTAAAGATGGTTTCCACGTGTATATTATCTAGGGTGAAACAGATCACCAGCCCAGGTTGGGTGCATGAGACAAGTGCTCGGGCCTGGTGCACTGGGAAGACCCAGAGGGATGGGGTGGAGAGGGAGGTGGGAGGGGGGACCGGGATGGGGAATGCATGTAAATCCATGGCTAATTCATTTCAATGTATGACAAAAACCACTGCAATGATGTAAAGTAATTAGCCTCCAACTAATAAAAATAAATGGAAAAAAAAAGAAAAGGAAGGACAGAGAAAGGCAATAATGTGCCCAGGATCATTAGTGAAGAGTGAGCAGGGTGATATCAGTGAGCCCCTGATATTCTATGTATCATGCTCCCAAGGGGACCTGGGCATCTAAGAGTTCATTTCCAGTGGTTCTCAGGCCCCCATTATCTTGTTAGAGTGCTTGGCTTATTAAATAAGGAACAGTCAAAAACAAAAACAAAAAAAAGATGGTTTCCAGACTCTGTGATGAGAGTAAGCTCCTCTATTTCCCCAAATTTTGTCTTTGGGGTCATCAAGAATCAATTTTTAAATTTTTCTTTTATATTGAAATATAGTTAATTCATAGTGCTCTATCAGTTTCAGAGGTACAGCAAAGTGAATAGTTTATACATACACATATTGGTATCTGTTCTTTTTCAGATTTTTTTCCCATGTGTGTATTTACAGAATATCGCATGTAACACCCTGTGCTATACAGTAGGACTTTCTGGTCAGTCCGTCTTGTGTATAATACTTTATATCTGCTAACCGCAAACTCCCAATCCTTCTCTTCTCCAACCTCTTGCCCCTTGGCAAACACAGGTCTGTTCTCTATGTCTATGCATCTGTTTCTGTTTTGTAAGTTGCTTCCTTCATTTTATACTTTAGATTCCACATACAAATGATACCATGTGATATTTATCTCTTCTTTATGACTCACTTGACTTAGTATGATAATCTCTAGCTGCATCCATGTTTCTGCAAATGGCATGACTTCATTCTTGTTTATGGCTGAGTAATATTCCATTGTAAATATGTCATATATTTTTCTTACCATATTCAGCTGGAAGCTAAAATTTTTATTTGCTTTTTTTTTTTCATTTTTTTCTCAGAAATTTAAAAGCCAAAATTTAGCCCACATCAGTGTCATTTTCAGACAGCTCTGAGACTTACTTTAGAAAGTTTAAAGATCTACTTTGAGAAAATCACCTTCTGAAGGAGCATATAATTCAAATGCAGATTTCAGACTGTGTGATTGGAAAGCCTTCACTGGTACTGTCAGAATCGTGTGAGATTAAACACTGGTCTTGTACTAAACATGAGCTCTCTTTAATTCCAGTTCTCCTGGAGGAGGGATGTCTGTGGACAACCATCAGGTCAGGACTGATGGGGACAGTAAGTAGTTTCCACCAACGTGTGGGGATTCCTGCTTCTCTCTGATAACTCTGGTCTGCAAGATCCCTACAGGATAAGACCTTCTCTCCAAAGCTCTCAGCATTAATCAGCCAACCAATTTATTATTTAATATGACTCAAGAGAAGAGGCATTACCTAGTGTAACAGATAAGCTCTCTACTGATAGAATGCAAGTGGTTGGGGTGAAAAAAAATTTTACCTGCAAAATTGTGAAGGCATGAAATCACCATAGGTTCTTACTGATTGACTTACTGGAATATTAGTAATAGACTATTTTCACTTACACAGGAGTCGTTGAAGAGTAAATCCACAGGGAGGACAAACACCTGGGGAAATATTGAAAGGACAGGAAAACAAAAGCCACTGATTACTATCATTCCCCAGGATTTGCAAGGCTTTTTTTTTTTTTTTAAGAAAGAATTTTTTTAAAGATTTCTTATGGAGAGAGATTTTGTTGATGAATTGATTTTATTCATGATGGTATATTTACATATGACATGAATGATATGTTAATGAAAAAGTATAATTCCATTACCAATTCCGAGTAACTTCGCAATACAGTTCTCGTCAACCCTTTTCAGCTCCTTGAGTATCTCCAAGGCTTTCTCATCAATACGTACTATAACAGAAAACAAGACACAGAAAGCAGAATTTTGCCCCTTAGATCCCAGGGAAAATTCTGAACGTAGAACAAGAAGTTGAGTGTTCAAGTCAAATCTTCACTTGATATAAATTAATCATCAAACAGTTATCATATTCCCACAATACAGATGTCTGCTGTCTGTCTTAAGATTCATGTCAAGGTATGGCAAAAACCACTACAATATTGTAAAGTAACTAGCCTCCAACTAATAAAAATAAATGAAAATATATATATAATTAAATTAAAATAAAAAAAGGATTAATCCTTGTCCAAGTCTGTAACTAGATCCCACAGATGCTGTAACACCATCAACAGCAGAACCCCAACAACTCATAGGAGCTCCATGAATTTGGGGCTCCATCCATCACAGTGCTTAAGAGTATATTGTGAAACTGGTATAAACTGAAGACATTGAGAGGGCCCTCTTTGTAGCCATGGCCTGAAATTAATTGAGTGTTAAAAATAAAACCTAGAAACGAACACAATATTGCAATTTTCCTCCAGTTAAAAAGAACTGATTGCTACTAAGTTTTTTAATTTGTTGATGTCAACAGGTGGAAATTGTTTAGAAATGTCTGCTGATCTGATTCCCCACCCCCTTACAAACTTCTCTTTCTTGGTAGATTACATTCCAGGGTCTTGACCTTAGTGAACATAAACATTTAGGTCCTGTAGACTGCATAGTGGATATTGTCATCACATTCTGATTTTATGGATAAAAATACTGACAGTGGCAATGTTTCATGATAATGTAGGTGTGAAAATGAGGGTATCATACATACCCAGTATTACAGTGAATCGTATCGCCCGGCCTTGTTCATCCACATATACAATACATACTATCCGAACAGTGTCAGACACATCAGTGACTATAATTTCTTTTATCCACTCACCTGTGAGAGAGAGAAAAGATAGGTATATGCAACCACGCCTTAATTTATTGTCAATTAGACTTAGTGGGGCAAATTGAGGATATTAGCAGTGGTACATCCTGTATTGATGTGTTTGTCACTCCATTGGGTGGGATGAATGCTGCAGTTATTATGATGGTAAGGAAAGCAGGGAAGACTTTTTTATCCCCAACTTTTCATACAACTGATCTGATGCACTTAAATTGATCAAATATGCACCCCTTAGGCCATGTAAAAGTAGTAATGTCATTTAGGGCCATTATAGTAGCTTCAAAATATAAATCTTAGCCAGGATCTTCATGGCTTTGGACAGCAGCTGCCTTTATGGTTGAACTCAGCATGATTTCCTTGGATTCAAGTTCATCCGCTCTGCCCTGGATGAACTAAGATGTTTTAAGGTTGTTTACCACAGAGTGAATGACACTGACATGCAGACTGAAGATAAACTTTGAGATGTCATTTTGTAAGGCTGTTGTAATTAGAACTGTACAAAATGCAGACTGAAGATAAACTTTGAGATGTCATTTTGTAAGGCTGTTGTAATTAGAACTGTACAAAATGCAGGTCTACATACGTTATTCACTTTGAGTGTGTGTGCATGCTTAGCCAATCAGTCGTGTTTGACTCTTTGCGACCCCATGGACTGTCGCCCACCAGGATCCTCTGTCTCACTGAGTAACGTTCCTAATCAGGAGGAGATTTCCATGCTGTGTGTTTGAACCATTGTCTCACGACAGAGTAAAGTGCTTGGAAATCTTAGGGACTGCAGCCTGCTGACCCTTCTGATTGTTAGTAGGAGCAGAATGCAGGTGTGTGGGGTTATCGAAGGACATTGTGCCAAGATTTCCACCCAAAGATACTCTGACCAGGGAAACACTCACACTTACTATCAGCACTGTAAGTCCACTCATCTTGCCTTTTCCCCGTGACATGTATTATTTTCCATTCTCCATCCACCCTTAAAAACAGAATATATTCAAGTTAGGTGATTAAAATAGTGAAAAAATTTGGCATGTAATTAGGATTTTGTTTCTCACCAAATATGGATTGTGAGCCTGTGATCAATGTGACCTTAAAAAGAGAAGAAATGTGTTCTCTAAGGTCAAGTAGCTGTGAAGTGACAAGGATGGCTTGTGGGCACATGAAATCTGAAGTGTAGTTCCAGAGATAAACTGCACATACAAAGTAAGTCTTGTTGAAAGCCAAATCAACATGGAGAAATGTAGCATTTTAGGAGAAAATAATAAGAATATACTTAAAAAAAAAAAAAAAAACACTTCCTGGGAGCAGAGAGATATAGCCAGCATGACAGACTTTGTGAGTTCTCACAATCTGGGCAATGATTAATTAGATAATATGATAGGAAAAAAATCACAAAAAAGTTACAGAAATATGTGTAATCAAAACACATACTCTTCTTCCATCATGACATCATAAGAGAATTAAACGCTTAAAGACACATGTACATATGCATATATACTGACGCATAAGCAAACAAAGAAGCACAATGTATGCTTCTGTGACATAAGGGAATTATATATAATGTATGATATGTAAAAGTTGTCAGCTGTATAATAAAAGACCTTGACTGACTTCTTATATGTCATGAGTGATAAAAGGTGTGTTTGTCACATAGGAAGCATGCTTATGAAAGAAATATTAAAAAGGAAATGTCAAGAATTGGAATAACTTTTGAACAGACAATTTGGCAAAGAATGTCCACAATGAATTGTGTTCACTGTCATGAGTCGTTAGGAAAATGCAGTGAAGTTACTCAGAATAACCATAAAGTGGAAACAAACCCATTTTGCAATACCTGGAAAATATACAAAATTTTATATATGTGAGCAACATCCTTTCACTTGACTTGAAAAATGTGACTCCCCGCATATGCAGAGACAGAGATTAATCTTTAAAACATAATGCTGAGTGATAGAAACTGAGGAAAATGATGCAGGTCTCATAATATTGTCATCTGAAGTTCTAGAAGAGCGGAGAATAAGGAGATACATTGTTCCTTGTGGCTCAAGGGGTAGACATTTAATGACAAGGAAAAGACGATATTTGCCAGAGATGGAGGAATTTTAGATTTGGACTGTGAAAGTCATGAAAAAGGTGTGCAGGTATAAAGACATACTAAACTATGCAATGCACAAAGGTGCTTTCATTTAATTACACATAAATACACTTAAGTGCAGTTGATTTCCCGAGGTGCAACCACCTTGGGAACCAATTTTCCCAGTTTTTCCCAAACAGAAAACCAACTTTCTGTTTGAAAAATCAAACAGAGTTCAAATGTTGTTAAAATGGCAAAGAGGAAGATAATATGGTATTCTTTGCAAAAAACAGTGAAAACAGACAGCTACATCACCTGTGATAGGATGTGCATGTGTTTGTGTGTGACTCTGTGTGTTTGTATCTGTATGTATGGTTGTAATTGACTGCAATTAAACTATTATATATTACATATACAATATATAAACAATTATACATTTATATATCTATAAACGGGTCTCTCTAAGAAGAAATCTCTTAGTTGTTATTTCTTACTGTTTTTATTCCTCCATATACCTCTCCGAGTCTGCATGTTCTCGGTGAACCATCTGCAGTGTGTCGGACATTCCCTGAGTGGTCCTTAGGACTGTGAGGCTTTAGTAAACTCAGTGGTGATGAAACCTCCCGTGAGGAAGACCCGAGGGCAGAGCTCACCATGTGCTTCACACACCCCCAGCCCCCACGCTCAGCTTCTGGGCTCAGTGCGCACCGTCTCTTACAGATTCTGCAGGAAGGGGTCAAACCCTTGGTGGGGACTGTGGGTTCCAGGACACGATCCTCTTCCCACTGCGTTGTCCCTCTTTCCTTTAATGAGTTGATGCCAGTGGAGCTTGTAGGAGCCCCCATCCTTCTAGGCAAAGTTTCCAGAACATTCCCTGGAGGCTCTCTGGGGAACTGCCCCCCACCCAGGTCAGAGACCCTGCTCATCCCCACAGCTCAGGTTGTCCTGCTGTCAACATCACCCAGAGAGCTCCCTGCAGACAGGGGAGAGACACCCTCCCTCAGGCCTGGGGTTTATAGGTGTTTTCCCTCTGGGTAGTCTGACTTACTCAACATAAATATCGAAGTCTATAGTGCCCTGTTTCTCATCAAACACAAGATGACACAAATAAACCCCGGATGACACTTTCTCATCGGGCTTCGCTAGGTTCCTGGTGGCAGTAAACACGGGTATCCATACTCCTGAAAGCTAACAACAAAATTCCTGTTAGACGTTTTTGCGCTCGTTTTTAATTTCATCTGGCATCATACCACCTAAGTTTCCCATCCCTTCTGCACATCAGCACACATTATCTCACTTAACTGAACAAAGAAGGATTGATGAAACAATGTAAAACTGAAGTCAGAGGAAAAAAAGAAGGAATTGAGGTATTTCGGAGCTAGCTTAAGCTCTGATGTCAAATGGAAGAACTTGAATCCAACAGCTGTTTCGCTGGTCCTCTTTCTCTGCTATAAGAACAAGGAAAAATGCTTAACTGTCAACTAATACACAGTAGAGATGATAGAGACAGCAAACAGAAAAGGTAGAGAGCAAGGAAATGAAGCAATACTGAGTTGGAGGGACATGGCTCCATTTATGGATCCAAATAACAAAACCACAAAAGGTGCTCACACACACACACCCAAGACCTCCTCCTAGATCAGACCGCCCCTGGTACCTCCGAGACACTTTGCTCAGCTTCCTCTTCCTGAGCAGAGCAAACCAGACCAAGGAGAAGAGTCAGGAACAGAACCTTCATCTTGTCTCTCTCGTGGACTTTCTTCTGTCGAGGTTGAAGGTGTCTGAGTGGTTGGAGAGGATGGGAATTGTGACAGTTTTTATAGGATCGCTATGTTGATGTGACGCATCATGAACCAGTGGTTGTTCCTCCTAAGCCCAAGCTTACACAGGAGTCATCTTCAATATCCTGCTTCACAGGGTTGAAATTGTATGGCATTTTGTCATTTAATCATGAGGATGGTTTCAGGAGAAGGTTGAGTGAATCTGGACACTTGACCTTTAGAGTGACTGAGAAATCACAATACACTTCCCATATTTCAGGTCAGGAAGATTTATTTTCCTTTGCACCTTGAGATCCAAAATGGGATAAACTGTCCAGGACACACATCCCCCACTCCTGTATTGCTTCCTATTGTTTCCTTAACATTGAGCGAGTGGTTTAAAATGTATTTTCTTAAAATAAAATTGAGTGTGTGGTTTCCTGAAGTTATTTGATTTCTTGAGAGAACCTTAGAAAGCCTCCTACTTCTCTGAAGTGAGGAGGAGATCAGCACAAAGGTAATCACCTCCTCCTGCCCCACAGTGGGTTCTGTCCTCCTGGTAACTAAGAGCAGGATCTGATCAGTGCCCCTTAATGCGCTCTCAAAGGGTATGTCAGCAATGCATATTCCTCTCTCTCTTCCGGACACTCCTTAATCCATCCAATCTGTAATGTATCATTCACTCACTGACTCAGTTCTTTCTCAGGCAAGTGAGAAAGCAAGACAGTAGTTCTCGTGATATCTAGGATTTTTAAAGAAAAAAAATTTTTTTGCTAATTCTAAAAGCTTAGTTATTTTCAAGGTCACTCAAACAGTCAAAGAATCTGTTCTTTGTCATTTTCTCAACCAGGGATCTTAGTTCCCTGACCAGGGATAGAATCAGCAGCCCCTGCAGTGGAAGTGTGGCATCTTTACCCCTGGACCACCAGGGAAGTCCTGATTCAGACTGTTTCCTGAGGGTTTTGTTCTTGATGAGCAAACTTGGGCAACCATGTGAATAACAGGATCATTTCTTGGTGAAAAGAAAAACCAAAGGATGTGTTAAGGACTCTGAATTCATGGCCATGTCCAAGTTTCATTCAGTCACACGCAAGGGAGTGTGGGTTCAAGAGTAGGGTTCCTGGTCAGCTCTGTCCAGTGGACAAGCAAGAAGGATCTAGAAGGCTGGGGACACTGGCCCAGGTGTAGTCTAGAAGAGACCCAGCACCCCGACAGTGACTGATTGTCCCTGAGACCTGTGACACCAGGGAAAGACAGTCATCAAGGTTCAGTTAGACAAGTGACACTGTTTGTCCCTCAGTTGTATCCAACTCTCTGCAACCTCATGGACTGTATTCCACCAGGCTCTTCTTCTTGGGATTCTCCAGGCAAGAATACTGGTGTGGGGAGTCATTCCCTCCTCCAGGGGATCTTCCCAACCCAGGGATCTAACCTGGATCTTCTGCACTGCAGTCAAATTCTTTACCATCTGGCCAGAAGGGAAGCCCAGCTACACAAACAGGGTGGTATAAGGATGGAAGAAAGACACCCCACTTGATCTCTAGGGAGTCCCCACCTAGAAGTAAGTAACACAGCGTAACGTTTCCTCTGAAATGGTTACCCAGGTTGTACATTTCAGCATAGCTTCCAAGGGTCCCCCATTAGTCTAAGGACAGACTTATCGTGTTTTCCACTAAATGTCAGGGAAACACTATGAGGTGCATGCAGTCCAATAAAAGACAGATTCACACTCAATACGAACAGAGGACGTAACATCTACACTTTATCTCAAGGCTTCCTGCTGGAAATTCTCACCACTTGGAGCTGCCTTTGAGCCTGTGTTGCCATTGAGAAGCTCTTGAATCTCTCCAGCTACAGGAGCAGAGAGATGTGAACAAAAAGAAAAGTGACAAACTCGTGACCTTCCTAATACTTTGGAAAATTTTAGGTTTCCAGGTTGATGTGGACAGGAGGAAATTTCCTACACATGTCAGAGAGGACCGGTCCCATAGAAAAAGGTACCATTGTGTTTCACCACTGGGCACCTTTGTCTCTATGTTCCAGTATTGCTATTTATCGGTCAGTGTCTGTTTTCTTTCCATCCTGCATGTTAGTTTTACTGAATTATGACCAGTTAATTCCTTTGTGGATATTGCAGTCAATCTGCTTGCTTCTTGACTCACTCCTTGATTCAAGTGTGTTATTAATATCCATTTACGGGGCTTGGAGTTTTCCACCCCTGCACGCTTGTAATAAAGGGCGAGTTTTAACTAATGTTTGGTTGGAAACAAGAGCCAGTATAAACAGTAATCCCCAGACCCGCCCTTCTCAAGGGCATGCAGGAGTGAAAGAAGCATTTCATTCTCTGCACAATGTCTGGATTTCTCCTTTATCTGACAGGAACAGACTAGAGAATCAGTTCAGTACCACGTGCTGTAAACATTTACCTAGGTGTGCATCATAAAGAACGTGTGTTCTCTAAGATTCCTCATGTCCCACTTTGTCCTGAATTCAGTAAATACAGATTGAGTGCCAAAAAGAGCCTAAGCTTCAGAATTCAGCACGAAGCAGACAGACTCAGCACATTGTCCAGTGAGCAATCTTCCCATAAAGGAGTCAGATGCATATGAATGCAAGCTAAGTTGTAGGGTGAAGAATAAAAATGGTGGGAACTAGAAGAACACAACACGACTCAAGCACACAACGTCCACATGTGTTTTGAAAGCTCACTGGGGTTGGTTCTATCTATCAAAATTCTACAAGTTTGTTCGCTTTTTAAAAAAAGTGTTATGGGTACCATTTTTCAACTGTTTTTTAATTGCAATTTTGCTTCTGTTTTGTCTTTGGCTTTTCTGCCTCCAAGGTACGTGTGATATTAGCTCTCCAACTTATATGCAGAGTACATCATGAGAAATGCTAGCCTAGACGAAGCACAAGCTGGAATCAAGATTGTTGGGAGAGAGAGGAGCCAAGATTGCGGAGGAACAGGACGGGGAGACCACTTTCTCCCCTACAAATTCATCGAAAGAACATTTGAACGCTGAGCAAATCTCACAAAACAACTTCTGATCGCTAGCAGAGGACATCAGGCGCCCAGAAAAGCAGCCCATTGTCTTCGAAGGGAGGTAGGACAAAATATAAACGATAATAAGGGAGTCAAAAGAGCTACGGATGGAGACCCGTCCCGGGAAGGGAGTCTTAATAGAGGAAGTTTCCAATCACCAGGAAACCCTCGCACTGGCGGGACTGGGGGAAGTTTTCGGCAATCTAACTGGGAGGAAAAATTAAATAAGGCCCATAGATTACGTGCCTAAAAGCAACTCCCAGCAGAAAAGTGCCCCAGACGCCCGCACACACCAGCAACAAGCGGGGCGGAACGGAGAGGAGCGGGCGGCATTGCTTAGGGTGAGGACCAGCCCGAAGACCCTGAGAGCAATCGGAGGGAGCTTTTTTAAACTGTGGGATAGCAAGGGAGAAAATTAACCGGCCGGAACACACTGCCGGCAGTTCGCAAAACAAAGGGACTGAGAAACTCCAGAGAAGAGCCGGCCCATCCCCGCTGGAGGTAGGAGGCAGGGGGGAGGGGAAAAGGGCAAACTCAGCCCCAGAGAAGCCACCCCCTCCCACACTGCAAACAGGCCCCCGGTTCCTATCTAAAGACTTCCTGAGACCCGACTGGCGGTGCGTGCTGGGGCCGCGGAGGGAAAAAGCGCGCCGTACCCGGGGAGAGAGGGCGCCCAAGCCTCTGGCTGCCTGGGCCGCTCGCCGCGGAGGGAAAAGGCGTGCTGCACCCGGGAGAGTACGCCCAAGCCTCTGGCTGCCTGGGCCGCTCGACGCGGAGGGAAAAGGCGCGCCACATCCGGGGAGAGTACGCCCAAGCCTCTGGCTGCCTGGGCCGCGGAGGGAAAAGGCGCGCTGCACCCGGGAGATTGCGCCCAAGCCTCTGGCTGCCTGGGCCGCTCAGGCCGGGGAAGGCACAAAACGCAGGCGCAACCGAATCCGCGCTTTTGTGGAGTACCCGAAAACTGGAACCGCACTCAACGCAGGGCCCGCTCCATATAGAGCAGCCGGGAGCCTGAGCAGTGTAGACGGGGAAACACTGACACCCGTGAGCGGGGCAAACCCAGTGTGGCCGGAACACGGTGAGTGCTATCCACACAGAGCGGTATCTGTCTGCAGCGCCCCGCCCTCCCCGTAGCAGGACTGAACTGAACTAGAGAACCTAAATAAGAGATCAC
This sequence comes from Odocoileus virginianus, assembly GCF_023699985.2. Taxonomy (NCBI): domain Eukaryota; kingdom Metazoa; phylum Chordata; class Mammalia; order Artiodactyla; family Cervidae; genus Odocoileus; species Odocoileus virginianus. The sequence continues at coordinate 755,044 of NW_027224323.1, forward strand.
CTCCGCCCGCCTGTGTCAGGGCGGAAATTAGACACCGAAGAGACGGCAAACAGAAGCCAAATAAACAAAGGGAACCGCTTCAGAAAGGACCGGTGCAACAGATTAAAATCCCTGAAGGTAACACCGACTACACGGGAAGGGGCCTACAGATATCGAGAAGTGTAAGCTGGAAAGAGGAGCTATCTGAAATTGAAGTGAACCTACGCTGACCACACCAACTCCAGACAAATTCCTAGATATATATATGTTTTTTTTTTTTAATAAAAAAAAAAGGTTTTTTTCTTTCCTTTTTTTTATTTTTTATTTTTCTCTTTTATTTTCTTTTAAAATTCCCTATTACTTCCCCATTACTCAACTTTCATTTTCATATATTTTTATGATTTTTTTAATTAGGGAAAAAAAATTTTTTTTCTTTTTCTTGTTTTTCTCTCCTATTTCCTTTTAAAGTCCTCTAATACCCCTCTATTATTCCTTAATTTTCATTTTCATTTCACTATAACATTGCCAAAAAAAAAAGAGAGAGAAACCCTATTTTTAAACCAAACTTCATATACATTTCTAAATTTTTTGTGTGTTTTTGTTTTTGTTTTCAAATATTGTATTTCAAAGAGTCTAACCTCTACACTGGATTTTCAATCTTTGTTTTTCAGTAGTATGTGATATAAATTTTGGACATTTAAGAATCCAATATTCAGTTCCCATTTCTATTCAGGAGTGTGGTGATTACTCTCCCACTTTTGACTCTCTGTTTTCTACCTCAGAACACCTCTATTTCCTCCTTTCCCCTTCTCTTCCCAATCCAACTCTGTGAATCTTTGTGGGTGTCTGGGCTACAGAGAACACTCTGGGAACAGACAACTGCATAGATCTGTCTCTCTCCTCTTGAGTCCCCTTTATCTCCTCCTGCTCACCTCTATCTCCTTCCTCCCTCTCCTATTCTCCATGTAACTCTGTGAACCTCTCTGGTTGTCTCTCACGGTGGAGAATCTTTTCACCATTAACCTAGAAGTTTTATTATCAGTGCTGTACAGTTGGAGAAGTCTTGAGACTATTGGAAGAATAAAACTGAAATCCAGAGGCAGGAGACTTAAGCCCAAAACCTGAGAAAACCAGAAAACTCCTGACTACATGGAACATTAAGGAATAAGAGACCATCCAAAAGCCTCCATACCGACACCAAAACCAACCACCACCCAAGAGCCAATAAGCTCCAGTACAAGACATACCATGCAAGTTCTTTAGCAACGCAGGAACGTAGACCTGAGTGTCATCATACAGGCTCTCCAAAGTCACACCTAACACAGAGACCCATCGCAAAGCTCATTACTGGACACTCCATTGCACTCCAGAGAGAAGAAATCCAATTCCACGCACCAGAACGCTGACACAAGCTTCCCTAACCAGGAAACCTTGACAAACCAATCGTCCAACCCCACCCACTGGGTGAAACCTCCACAATAAAAAGGAATCACAGACCACAAGAATACAGAAAGCCCACTCCAGACACAGCAATCTAAACAAGATGAAAAGGCAGAGAAATACCCAACAGCTAAAGGAACATGAAAAAAGCCCACCAAGTCAAACAAAAGAGGAGGAAATAGGGAATCTACCTGAAAAAGAATTTAGAATAATGATAATAAAAATGATCCAAAATCTTGAAAACAAAATGGAGTTACAAATAAATAGCCTGGAGACAAAGATTGAGAAGATGCAAGAAATGTTTAACAAGGACCTAGAAGAAATAAAAAAAAAAGTCAATTAAAAATTAATAATGAAATAAATGAGATCAAAAACACTCTGGAGGGAACCATGAGTAGAATAACAGAGACAGAAGATAGGATAAGTGAGTTAGAAGATAAAATGGTGGAAATAAATGAAGCAGAGAGGAAAAAAGAAAAAAGAATCAAAAGAAATGAGGACAACCTCAGGGACCTCTGGGACAATGTGAAACGCCCCAACATTTGAATCATAGGAGTCCCAGAAGAAGAAGACAAAAAGAAAGGCCATGAGAAGTTACTCGAGGAGATAATAGCAGAAAACTTCCCTAAAATGGGGAAGGAAATAGCCACCCAAGTCCAAGAAACCCAGAGAGTCCCAAACAGGATAAACCCAAGGCAAAACACCCCAAGACACATATTAATCAAATTAACAAAGATCAAACAGAAAGAACAAATATTAAAAGCAGCAAGGGAGAAACAACAAATAACACACAAAGGGATTCCTGTAAGGATAACAGCTGATCTATCAATAGAAACCCTGCAGACCAGAAGGGAATGGCAGGACATACTTAAAGTAATGAAAGAGAATAACCTACAACCTAGATTACTCTACCCAGCAAGGATCTCATTCAGATATGAAGGAGAACTCAAAAGCTTTACAGACAAGCAAAAGCTGAGAGATTTCAGCACCACCAAACCAGTTCTTCAACAAATACTAAAGGATCTTCTCTAGACAGGAAGCACAGAAAGGTGGTATAAACGTGAACCCCAAACAACAAAATAAATGGCAACGGGACCATACCTATCAATAATTACCTTAAATGTAAATGGGTTGAATGCCCCAACCAAAAGACAAAGCCTGGCTGAATGGATAAAAAAGCAAGACCCCTATATATGCTGTCTACAAGAGACCCACCTCAAAACAAGGGACACATACAGACTAAAAGTGAAGGGCTGGAAAAAAATATTCCACGCAAACGGAGACCAAAAGAAAGCAGGAGTCGCAATACTCATATCAGATAAAATAGACTTTCAAATAAAGGCTGTGAAAAGAGACAAAGAGGGACACTACATAATGATCAAAGGATCAAATCCAAGAAGAAGATATAACAATTATAAATATATATGCACCCAACATAGGAGCACGGCAATATGTAAGGCAAACGCTAACGACTATGAAAGAGGAAATTAATAGTAACAAAATAATAGTAGGAGACTTTAATACCCCACTCACAACTATGGATAGATCAACTAAACAGAAAATGAACAAGGAAACACAAACTTTAAAGGACACAATGGACCAGCTAGACCTAATTGACATCTATAGGACGTTTCACCCCAAAACAATCAACTTCACCTTTTTCTCAAGTGCACACAGAACCTTCTCCAGAATAGATCACATCCTGGGCCATAAATCTAGTCTTGGTAAATTCAAAAAGATTGAAATTATTCCAGTCATCTTTTCTGACCACAGTGCAGTAAGATTAGATCTCAATTACAGGGAAAAAATTATTAAAAATTCAAACATATGGAGGCTAAACAACACGCTTCTGAATAACCAATAAATCATAGAAGAAATCAAAAAAGAAATCAAAATATGCATAGAAATGAATGAAAATGAAAACACAACAACCCAAAACCTATGGGACACTGTAAAAGCAGTGCTAAGGGGAAGATTCCTAGCATTACAGGCCTACCTCAAGAAACGAGAAAAAAGTCAAATAAATAACCTAACTCTACACCTAAAGCAACTAGAGAAGGAAGAAATTAAGAACCCCAGGGTTAGTAGAAGGAAAGAAATCTTAAAAATTAGGGCAGAAATAAATGCAAAAGAAACTAAAGAGACCATAGCAAAAATCAACAAAGCTAAAAGCTGATTTTCTGAAAAAAATAAACAAAATTGACAAACCATTAGCAAGACTCATTAAGAAACAAAGGGAGAAGAACCAAATTAACAAAATTAGAAGCGAAAATGGAGAGATCACAACAGACAACACTGAAATACAAAGGATCATAAGAGACTACTACCAGCAGCTCTATGCCAATAAAATGGACAACTTGGAAGAAATGGACAAGTTCTTAGAGAAGTATAACTTTCCAAAACTGAACCAGGAAGAAATAGAAGATCTTAACAAACCCATCACAAGCAAGGAAATCGAAACTGTAATCAGAAATCTTCCAGCAAACAAAAGCCCAGGACCAGATGGCTTCACAGCTGAATTCTACCAAAAATTTAGGGAAGAGCTAACACCTATCTTACTCAATCTATTCCAGAAAATTGCAGAAGAAGGTAAACTTCCAAACTCATTCTATGAGGCCACCATCACCCTAGTTCCAAAACCAGACAATGATGCCACAAAAAAAGAAAACTACAGGCCAATATCACTGATGAACATAGATGCAAAAATCCTTAACAAAATTCTAGCAAACAGAATCCAACAACATATTTAAAAAATCATACACCATGACCAAGTGGGCTTTATCCCAGGAATGCAAGGATTCTTTAATATCCGCAAATCAATCAATGTAATACACCACATTAACAAATTGAAAGATAAAAACCATATGATTATCTCAATAGATGCAGAAAAAGGCCTTTGACAAAATTCAACATCCATTTATGATTAAAACTCTCCAGAAAGCAGGAATAGAAGGAACATACCTCAACATAATAAAAGCGATATATGACAAACCCACAGCAAGTATCACCCTCAATGGTGAAAAATTGAAAGCATTTCCCCTGAAATCAGGAACAAGACAAGGGTGCCCACTCTCACCACTACTATTCAACATAGTTTTGGAAGTGTTGGCCACAGCAATCAGAGCATAAAAAGAAGTAAAAGGAATCCAGATAGGAAAAGAAGTGAAACTCTCTCTGTTTGCAGATGACATGATCCTCTACATAGAAAACCCTAAAGACTCTACCAGAAAATTACTAGAGCTAATCAACGAATACAGTAAAGTTGCAGGATATAAAGTTAACATGCAGAAATCTCTTGCATTCCTATACACTAACAATGAGAAAACAGAAAGAGAAATTAAGGAAATGATACCATTCACCATTGCAACAAAAAGAATAAAATACTTAGGAGTATATCTACCTAAAGAAACAAAAGACCTATACATAGAAAACTATAAAACACTGATGAAAGAAATCAAAGAGGACACAAACAGATGGAGAAATATACCGTGTTCATGGATTGGACGAATCAATACTGTCAAAATGGCTATACTACCCAAAGCAATCTATAGATTCAATGCAATCCCTATCAAACTACCAACGGTATTTTTCACAGAACTAGAACAAATAATTTCACAATTTGTATGGAAATACAAAAAACCTCGAGTAGCCAAAGTAACCTTGAGAAAGAAGAATGGAACTGGAGGAATCAACCTGCCTGACTTCAGACTATACTACAAAGCCACAGTCATCAAGACAGTATGGTACTGGCACAAAGACAGAAATGTAGATCAATGGAACAGAATAGAAATCCCAGAGATAAATCCACGAACCTATGGTCACCTTATCTTCGACAAAGGAGGCAAGGATATACAATGGAAAAAAGACAACCTCTTTAACAAGTGGTGCTGGGAAAACTGTTCAACCACCTGTAAAAGAATGAAACTCGAACACTTTCTAACACCATGCACAAAAATAAACTCAAAATGGATTAAAGATCTAAATGTAAGACCAGAAACTATAAAACTCCTAGAGGAGAACATAGGCAAAACACTCTCAGACATAAATCACAGCAGGATCCTCTATGGCCCACCTCCCAGAATTTTAGAAACAAAAGCAAAAATAAACAAATGGGACCTAATGAAACTTAAAAGCTTTTGCACAACAAAGGAAACTATAAGCAAGGTGAAAAGACAGCCCTCAGATTGGGAGAAAATAATAGCAAACGAAGCAACAGACAAAGGATTAATCTCAAAAATATACAAGCACCCCCTGCAGCTCAATTCCAGAAAAATAAATGACCCAATCAAAAAATGGGCAAAAGAACTAAACAGACATTTCTCCAAGGAAGACATACAGATGGCAAAAAAACACATGAAAAGATGCTCCACATCACTCATTATCAGAGAAATGCAAATCAAAACCACAATGATGTACCATTACACGCCAGTCAGGATGGCTGCTATCCAAAAGTCTACAAGCAATAAATGCTGGAGAGGGTGTGGAGAAAAGGGAACCCTCTCACACTGTTGGTGGGAATGCAAATTAGTACAGCCACTATGGAAAACAGTGTGGAGATTTCTTAAAAAGCTGGAAATAGAACTGCCATATGACCCAGCAATCCCACTTCTAGGCATACACACCGAGGAAACCAGATCTGAAAGAGACACATGCACCCCAATGTTCATCGCAGCACTGTTTATAATAGCCAGGACATGGAAGCAACCTAGATGCCCATCAGCAGACGAATGGATGAGGAAGCTGTGGTACATATACACCATGGAATATTACTCAGCCGTTAAAAAGAATTCATTTGAATCAGTTCTAATGAGATGGATGAAACTGGAGCCCATTATACAGAGCAAAGTAAGCCAGAAAGATAAAGACCATTATAGTATACTAACACATATATATGGAATTTAGAAAGATGGTAACGATAACCCTATATGCAAAACAGAAAAAGAGACTCAGATGTATAGAACAGACTTGTGGACTCTGTGGGAGGAGGCGAGGGTGGGATGTTTCAAGAGAACAGCATCGAAACATGTATATTATCTATAGTGAAACAGATCACCAGTCCAGGTTGCGTGAATGAGACAAGTGCTCGGACTTGGTGCACTGGGAAGACCCAGAGGGATCGGGTGGAGAGGGAGGTGGGAGGGGGGACCGGGATGGGGAATACATGTAAATCCATGGCTAATTCATTTCAATGTATGACAAAAACCACTGCAATGATGTAAAGTAATTAGCCTCCAACTAATAAAAATAAATGGGAAAAAAAAAAAGATTGTTGGGAGAAATATCAATAACCTCAGATATGCAGATAACACCACCCTTATGGCAGAAAGTGAAGAAGAACTAAAGAGCCTCTTGATGAAAGTGAAAGAGGAGAGTGAAAATGTTGGCTTAAAGCTCAACATTCAAAAAACTAAGATCATGGCATCCAGTCCCATCACTTCAGGGCGAAAAGATGGGAAAACGGTAGAAACAGTGGCAGATTACTTTTGGGGGCTCCAAAATCATTGCAGATGGTGACTGCAGTGATGAAATTAAAAGACACTTATTACTTGAAAGAAAACTTATGACAAACTTAAATAGCATATTAAAAAGGAGAGATATTACTTTGCCAGCAAATGTCCATCTAGTCAAGGCTATGGCTCTTCCAGTAGTAATGTATGGATGTGAGAGTTAGACTATAAAGAAAGCTGAGTGCCGAAGAATTGATGCTTTTGAACTGTGGTGTTGGAGAAGACTCTTGAGAGTCCCTTAGGCTGCAAGGAGATCCAACCAGTCCATCCTAAAGGAGATATGTCCTGGGTGTTCATTGGAAGGACTGATGCTGAAGCTGAAACTCCAATACTTTGGCCACTTGATTTGAAGAACTGACTCATTTGAAAAGATCCTGATTCTGGGAAAGATTGATGGCAGGAGGAGAAGGGGACGACAGAGGATGAGATGGAGGATGAGATGTTGGATGGCATCACTGACTCCATGGACATGAGTTAGAGTAAACTCTTTGAGTTGGTGATGGACAGGGAGACCTGGTGTGCTGCAGTCCATGAGGTTGCAAAGAGTCAAACATGACTGAGTGACTGAACTGAACTGAACTGAACTAGGGATCAAACCCACATCCTATGCTTTGGAAGGTGAAGTCCTCATCTCTGGACCATCTAGGAAGTCCATGGAAGTGTATTCACTTTGATAAGGCATTCCATTTAAAGGAATTATGAGACAATTCATACAGACAAAAACCAGTCACTGGTTTGTTGATTGTGGTGTTGAAACACTTAGAAATAAATTTAGCAGTTCTCATAGTTGTGACACATTCGTAGTGGAAAATGCAGGAAATTTTATTTATAAATTAGTTCTCTATGAATCAACACAATCTGTAAAATTACTAGTATTTGAAATAAACAGAAATATGATGCTCTTTAAATTTTAATTCTCATGTATGTGTAAAACAAAGACTGCTCTCCAGTATGTTATTATGTCTGTGCATTAACAAGAAAGCATGCATATGTGTATACAACTGTTATGAAATTTTTGTTGGAGCATAGTTGCTTTACATGGCTGTATTAGTTTCCACTTACAAAACTTGAATCAGCTATCCATAGGCTTCCCTGATAGCTCAGCGGTAAAGAATCAGCCTGCAATGCAGGAGACCTTAGTTTGATTCCTGGGTCAGGAAGATTCCCCTGGAGAAGGGATAGGCTACACACTCCAGTATTCTTGGCTTCCCTGGCGGCTCAGATGGTAAAGAATCCGCCTGCAATGATGCAGACCTGGGTTCAATCCCTGGGTTGTGATGATCCCCTGGAGGAGGGCAAGGCAACCCACTCCAGTATTCTTGCCTGAAGAATTGCCATGTACAAAGGTGCCTGGCAGGCTACAGTCCATAGGGTCACAGGGTTGGACACAACTGAGCGACTAAGCATGTACATATATTAACTGTTGGGTTTTTTTTTCCCCCTTTTCTTTGGGTCACCACAGATCACTTAGTAGAGATCCTTCTACTATACAGCAGGTTCTCCATAGTTCTCTATAAAATAGATAGAGAACATAGTATCATAGTATCAGTAGTATCAAAACAAAGAAAAAGAGCAAGATGCTGCTAAAGATTGAGGGCAGGAGGAGAAGGAGTCGACAGAGAATGAGACAGCTGGATGGCATCACCACCTCAGTGACATGACTTTGTGCCAACTCCAGATAATAGTGGAAGACTTGGAAACCTAGTGTGCTGTAGTCCAAGGGGTCACAAAGACCTGGACATGACTTAGCGACAAACAACAACATCAATAGTGTATATGTGTCAATCCCCATCTCTGAATCCATCCCACCCTCCTCTTCCCCATTGGTGTCCATCTGTTTGTTCTGATTGTCTCTGTCTGTACTTCTGCCCTGAAATTCGGTTCATCTGTTCCACTTTTCTAGACTCCACATACATGTGTTAATATATGATATTTGTTTTGTTTTTTACTTCCTTCACTCTGACAGTCTGAAGTTCCACCCTGATCTCTGCAAATGGCTGAGTATCATTCCATTGTCTATATCCAGTGTTTTTGCCTTGGAAATCCTGTGAAAACAGAGGTGCCTGGTGGGCTACAGTCCATGGGGTCACTGGTCAGATGACATGACGAGTAAACAACACCAAAAACAATGACATCTTTTTCCATTCCTCTGTTGATGGACATTTAGGTGGCTTCCATGTCCTGGCTGTTGTAATGATGCTGCTTTCTGGTGGCGTGCATGTCCATTTTGGAATTCAGCTCTTCTGTGGGTATAGAGAATTTAAACAGATCTGCTGGAAATACCTCATTCTGTCTAGAGGGTTAATTAGCAAATTAGAATGGAAAGCACTTTAATATGACCTCATATGGTCACAGGAGTTGGACGTAGTGATTACACCACCACCGCTGCCTATGATTGTGTGTCTGTGGACAACTTTCTCTAAGTTCACTGATATTTCTTCTTTACTTCTTCAAAAACTTTCTATTACATCATCTTGACATGAAAACCTATGGAACATTTTGCTCAATTTCTTTCATATGTATAAGACATGAGAAATTTCTGACTGAAAATACATTAATTTTTGTAATACATCATTCAAGTAATGATATTCAAGTAAGTATATTTCATCAGGGCTATTAATTCCATAAATAAAATTCTGTTTACATCTTTCTCATACTTTTTATCTTTTGAGTTTGTAGTAATAATCCATTTTTATTAATATAGTTTTTATAGATACACACATTCACACAAATATGTATACATGTCTGTATATATACACATATATATATGTATGTATAGAAAAACATCTGTTTCTGCTTTATTGACTATGCCAAAGCCTTCAACTGTGTGGATCACAATAAACTGTGGAAAATTCTGAAAGAGATGGGAATACCAGACCACCTGACACCCGCCTCTTGAGAAACCTGTATGCAGGTCAGGAAGCAACAGTTAGAACTGGGCATGGAACAACAGACTGGCTCCAAATAGGAAAAGGAGTACGTCAAGGCTATATATTGTCACCCTGCTTATTTAACTTCTATGCAGAGTACATCATGAGAAATGCTGGGCTGGATGAAGCACAAGCTGGAATCAAGATTTCTGGGAGAAATATTAATAACCTCAGATATGCAGATGACACCACCCTTATGGCAGAAAGTGAAGAGGAACTGAAAAGCCTCTTGATGAGAGTGAAAAAGTTGGCTTAAAGCTTAACATTCAGAAAACTAAGATCATGGCATCTGGTCCCATCACCTCATGGCAAATAGATGGGGAGACAGTGGAAACAGTGTCAGACTTTATTTTGGGGGGCTCCAAAATCACTGCAGATGGTGACTGCAGCCATGAAATTAAAAGACGCTTACTCCATGGAAGGAAAGTTATGACCAACCTAGATAGCATATTAAAAAGCAGAGACATTACTTTGCCAACAAAGGTCCATCTGGTCGAGGTTATGGTTTTCCAGTGGTCTTGTACGGATATGAAGGTTGGACTGTGAAGAAAGCTGAGCACAGAAAAATTGATGCTTTTGAATTGTGGTGTTGGAGATGACTCTTGAGAGTTCCCTTGGACTGCAAGGAGATCCAACCAGTCCATCCTAAAGGAGATCAGTCCTGGGTGTTCACTGGAAGGACTGATGCTGAAGCTGAAACTCCAATACTTTGGCCACCTGGTGTGAATAGCTGACTCATTGGAAAAGACCCTGATGTTGGGAGGGATTGGGAGCAGGAGAAGGGGATGACAGAGGATGAGATGGTTGGATGGCATCACCGACTCGATGGGCGTGGGTTTGAGTAAACTCCCAGATTTGGTGATGGACAGGGAGGCCTGGCGTGCTGCAATTCATGGGGTCACAAAGAGTCAGACATGACTGAGCGACTGGACTGAATTGATACACACACACACACACACACACACACACACACATATATACACACACACATAAATACAGATAGTTGTATATGATATTTCAGAATTGTTGACTTGATCATGCCAGGTCTTGCATTTCAAAATTTATTAAGAGACTCACCCCCTTTCCTTATGTTCAATTTTTCTGTGTGTATGCACTCATCCAGTCCAGCATTTCCAGACATTCTGTGAAGACCATAGTCACAATCCAACTGCATACACTGTGCTATACAAGGGGGAGAATTTAAACACTGCCTTTGAACTCCATCACTACCAGCTAAGCAATGGAAAGATTCATTACTGGTGTCTTAGACAATGGTCAGGCAGCTGTAGCCCATTTGGAGGCCATGTCTATGTAGGATCTAAAACATTTATTCTGTTACATTACTTCTAGCATTTTCCCTGCTCTTAGGTCAAATATTGGAGCTGTGGCCCCAACCCTTGGAATCAGTTCTATATCTTGAGAGGGCTATGTCTTGTAGACTGCAAACAGCTTGACCACCATGGGGAGCTGACCAGTGTGTTCTGCCCATGACCGTGGAAATGCCAGTCCTTGGAAGCCCTAGCATCTACTGGTGTCAGAAACATAGGAGGCTGGAAGACCATCTTTAAATGTTATGAAGACTCACAACTTCTAGACTGAGCTGTCAATCATCTAGAACCTGTGAACACTGCCCTGAGTCATGGTCCTATGAATTGGGCAAGATTCAGGGGTGCTCCACTTTTGATTCCCAGTGACCCAAAGGTCAAGAAGTATCAGTCCTTCAGCTCAACTGCATAAGTGCTAGTGCTGTCAGAAGACATGTTTCCCCTCAGCTGTGGTCCATGGCACCTTACATTTCCTCTCCATGAAGCTCAGACAGTGGAACACAACCTCCTTTTTGTGTAATGAGTACAGTGCTTTCTAGCGACATCCTTCTTGAGCAGACTGCCCCCGCCCACTGCAGTAAGAGGATCATAACCCTTGTCCCTTGTCCCGTGATGGTTTAGACCTTTTTATTCTTCTGCCCTGGACACCTCGAGGGCATCTCCAGTTAATCCTCCGAACTGTCTCTGATAAACTCTTCTCTTAGGAAATGCATGTGTTTCCAGATAGTTAAATTTACTGTGCATATTTGTGTGTTTTAAAACATAGACTTTCAGTAAAGACACAAGTGAATCTGGTCTATATTCAACAGATTTATTTAAGCCCTCAGAAATCAAATACCACCACACAGGACGTGATTAGTGACCAGGAGAGATGAGATGGAAAAGGAGTGTGACTGTGAAGAGAGAAGGATCATGATAATCAGGAACCAGGAAGGTCATCTTCATGTTGTCGATCTTGATTCCATGGGGAAGAGCACACGTCTGGTCTCAGTGACTCTCTCTGTAGGTGAACAAACAGAACCAGAGGTTTAGTAGAGGCGACTGTGTGACGGTTGACAGGGGTGAGCCTCATGCAGTTCATGCCCAGGGTATAGGAGCTGGTAGGTGAGCCAGTGGACAGAATCCTGGTGGACCTCCTACTCCACATCTCTGTGATGTAGGTGGGGGATCCATGCAGAATTTCCCCAAATGTAAATATGGAGCAACCTTTCCCATTTGGGATAGATCCGAGTACTATTGATTTCAGAATGCAAGTTCAGGTCTGTGATTGGAATACATGCCTCTAACCACACACGTTTTGTCTTTTGGGTCTTGAAGAAATATTATGTTTTAATTCTTCTTTACCTGCTGAGTCACAAGAAAAGCCCAAGAACCCCAGAGTGGATAGCCTGTCTGTTCTCCAGCTTATCTTCCTGTCCCTGGAATTGAACCAGGGTCTCCTGCATTGCAGGTCAATTCCTTACCAAATGAGCTCTCAGCGAGGCCCACATTGGAGTCCAATTGGTTATTAATGTTATATTAGTTTCTGGTGTTCAGCAATGTGAACTTTATACATGCATATAGCTATTCTTTATCAGATGATTTTCCCAATTAGGTTTTTCCAGAGTATTGCATATACTTCCCTGTACTATACTGGAGGAGTTTTTGGTCTTTCCATCCTGCATAGAATAGTTTGCATCTGATCACCCCAAACTCCCAATCCTTCTCTTGCCCTACCCTTCCCCCTTGGCAACCATGAGTGTTTTCTCTATGTCCGTGCATCTTTCTGTGTTGTAAATATGTTCTTTCAGGTCTCATTTTAGGTTCCCCATAGAAGTGATATCACATGGCACTCGTCTTTCTGTCTGAGTGACTTTACTTAGTATGACAGTCTCTCAGGCCGATGGATGTTGCTGCAAATGGCATAATCTCTTTCTTTTCGTGGCTGAGTAATATTACACAGAATATATGTACCACACCTTTCTTATCATATTCACCTGGAAGCAAGGATTTTTCTTTTTTCTTTTTCTTTCATTTTTTTACTTCACAGAAAATTATAAGCCACCCTTTAGCCTTATCCGTGTTGTTTTTCTGAGGCTGTCTTAGTTGAGAAAGTTTATAAAGATCTCACTTTAAGAAAGTCACCTTCTGAATGGGAATATAATTGAAATGCATGTTTCAGACAGCACAGTTGGAAGGACTTTACTGGTTCTGTCAGAATCATGTGAGATTACACATAGGTGTTGCATAAAACCTGGTCTCTTTCATTTCAGTTCTTCTGAAGGAGGGATGTGTGTGGATAACCATGAGGTCAGGGCTGACAGTGATACTAATCAGTTTTCACCAGGTTGTGGCCATTCCCGCTTCTCTCTGATGACTCTGGTCTGCAAGCTTCCTGCAGGTGAAGGCTTTCCCACCAAAGTGGCTCAGCACGAACCAACCAACTCTTTTGCTATTTAATATGGCTCAGGAAAAGAGAAGTTACTGAATGTAAGAGAGAAGTCTCTAGTGATAGAATGTAAGCTATTGGAACCAAAAAAAGTGTTACCTACAAAATTTGGCAAGTATGAAATCACAAAGTGTAATTAGTGATTTATTTGATGAAACAGCACTAATAACAGACCATGCTTACTTACAATTAGGGTGTTTCGAAGTTATTTTCATGCCACGGAAACGCATTTATCTGAAGAAAAAAAACAAACGATCCACCAATTATTACTATTCCCTAAATTTTGCAAGTTTTTTTTCTTTTAAGTAAGAGATTATATAAATGATTACATATGGAAGAACATAGTGTCAATAACTTGATTTGTTTCCTGATAGCATATTTATATATGAGGTGAAAGGTATGTTCAGAAAAAATATACTTCCGTTACCAGCTTTGGTTAAATCCTTAATGTTTTCTTCTGGAATCCCCTGTTTTACAGTCTCCTCCTTGAACTTCTGTAAGTCTTCCTCATCAATGTCATTTTCCTTGCCTGAGTATCATCATGCAAGAGGTAGAAATTTACAAGTTAGAAGTCCTAAAAATTTCTTAATACAGAATGAAAACAATATGCCTATCAGATTTCACTTGGAATAATTTAAGAAGTCTCAGTTACCATTTCCCATAACACAGATGTCTGTTGTCTCTCTGAAAAATTAATGCCTGCCCAGCTCTGTGACTAGTCCCCCACCCCTAGCATCAGAAACAGGACATCAAAGATTCATAGGAGCTCCATGAATTTAGGGCTCCTTCCATCACAGTAAGGAACCAACTTGCTCCTTGACCAACTTCCTAGCGTCTGTACCTGCCACTGAGATCTTGTTCTGAATCCAGATAAATAGGAAACAGGGTTCTCTCCTGACAGACATATTCACTACATCACACAAAATAATGGGAGATGATTAATTCTTTAATACTGCACCATTCTACCCAGTATCTTTTCTGATATAGACACCTGATATCCTTTTGGTTCACACACCACTTAGTGCTTTTGTGGTCATTTGAGAAGATGTCAGTATGGGCAAGACAATGTATTTGGATAATTGAACAGGATAAAGACTCATTAGAAAAGTTTTTGTTCCAAGTCTTACTCCAAGGCTTAGAATGCATGGGGAAACTTGATAAAATAAGACTTGTATAAAATCAGACTCATTCCAGTCACAGCTTGTAATTAATTGACATGTTAAAAACAACTTCTAGAAGAAATCATTTTTTTTTTAGTTTCAACAGGTAGGAATTATTGGGAAATGTTGGATGATGTGATTTCCACACCCTATGACCTCCTGTCTCTTGGTAGATTACCTTCCCGGATCCTTATCTGTTAACATACAGATGCAGGTCTTATGCACTGAATACCAAATACTGTCAGCACCTCCTGAGATTCTGAACATAAGTCCTGACAGCGGGCCTGTTCCGTGACAATGCAGTGAAACCTGTGGGATGATATACCTACCGAGTAGTAGAACCTGTTTTGTCTCCTTGCTTGTTTCATCCACCTTGACATTAATTCCTATCACAGCTTTCTCGGAAACAGGAATAAATTCAATTTTATTTTTACCCTCATCTGTAAGAGAGAGAAAAGGTACATATATATAACCCAGCCTTAATTTATTCTCATTTAGATGTATTGTGACATGTTGCAGGCATTAACAACAGCCCATGCTGTATTGAGGTGTGTGTCAATTCGCCGGTGCTCTGAACACTAATGTTCTTATGACAACAAGGAAAGCAGGCAATATATTTCCTCACCCCCACCTTTTCCTACAGTTAACCAGTCAGTTCTTGCTATCTTCTAAGATGCTTCCTAGAACATGTGGTGTAATGGACCTAGAAGGTTTTTTCTTTTTTATTGGCTTCAATTAGTTTATTTTTGGCTGCCCTGGGCCTTTATTGCTCTGTGGGCTTTCTCCACTAGCAGCGAGCGGGGGCCACTCTCTAGCTGCAGTGCACAGGCTTCTCCTTGCGGTGGCTTCTCTTGTTGTGGACCACGGGCTCTAGGGGTTGTAGGCTTCCGTAGTTGTGGATTGGGGGCTCAGTATTCCCAACTTCGATGATTTAGACCACAGGATCAGTAGTTGTGGTGCATGGGATCCATTGCCCCAGGTCATGTGGGGTCGATCCGGACCAAGGATCCAAACTTTTATCCCTGCACTGGCATGTGGATTCACCACCACAGGATATCCAGGGAAGTTCCCGACAGCTTTTTAAACAACCTTAGCATATTATTGAAACCCAGTTCAAAAAGTCTTTGTACTTCTATTTCGCAGCCATGAAATTGATTTCTCTTGACCAAAAATCAACTTATCATTCATAACCTTGTGCTCCTGCATGCCTATGTTCAACCAGGCAACCTTCTGAACACTTTAATTGCCGTGTTTCCCCTGCCCCTCAGTCTGGGATATGACAGAGCCCACGGCCTTGTCTGTTGGTGTGAAGACATTTTACCTGCTGGGAAATGCAGGCAGTGACCACCTAGCGGTGAGCTCCATCCCCACCTGAAGGGCCGCCCCTCCTCTCTGCCCTGCCTGTCTACTCAGTACCATGCGTCTGGACAAGAAGCAGCTCTGACCTACTGCATATCCCCTCTATACCCTATACACCCATTCTCTCTCTCCTGGCCTCCATCACCCCTTCCTGCAATCACTCATCAAGATGAGAGGAAAAACCTCTCAGGTGTGTTCTGGAAACGTGCAAACACCAAGCTCATTGCTTAAACACACTCATTAGCCTGCTTGAGAAGGAGAAAAGTTATGAGCTGAAGCAGCTTTATAGTCTCATAGCCCCAGACAAGGTGTTTGCAGCTTGCCCGAGGCCACAGTGAGTCCATGAGACTTGGGTCACTTTGGGACAATTTAAGTCAGATTATGCATGTCCTCAGATTACTCATGGGCTTCCCAGGTGGCGCTAGTGGAAAAGAACCCAGCTGGAGACAGGAGAGGTGAGTTCGATCTCTGGGTTTGGGAACATTCCCTGGAAGAGGAAGTGGTAACCCACTCCAGAATTCTTGCCTGGAGAATCCCGTGGACAGAGGAGCCTGGCAGGCTACAGTCCATGGGGGTCGCAAAGAGTCGGACATGACGCAGCTACTAAAGAACAACAGGTATCTCATCATTGTGAGGGGCTGGCCAAGTTCTGTGATTGGACACTGTGTTCATGACAAATGAGGTGCTCAGAAGATTTAAGACCAGCACCTGGTGCACCTTGTAATTGTTAGTAAATCTAGAATTCAGATATATGGAGTTCTTGAGAGAAGTTAAACCAAGATTTCCAGCCAAACATTTGTTTACTGTGGAAATGCCCATACTTACGTTCATATGTGTACACATAGGTTCCTTGCTGCGTTCCAGTAATGGGTGATAATTTCCAGGCGTTATTCTCCCTTAACAACAAAAGATATTTAAGTTGGTTGATGAAAATGATAAAAATGTGACAAGTCATTTGTTTCACCCCTTTAAAGCCCCATGTCACATATCATGTATGTGTCTCTGAACAGTATGACATTCACCAGAGAAAAAATATGTGTAACATCAAGTATCAAATGACAAGGCTGTCATGTGTACACATTAAATCTGAGCATAGTTCCAAAGATTAACTGCAAATACAAACTAGGTCATGTTTAAAAACAAATAAACACAGAGAGATACAGAATTTTAGGAATGAAGCAAAACATGTTAACACCTTGCTTTTGACCCTTTCCTTGAACCTGAGAGGCACAGCTACCTAGAGGGACCTTAGAAGTCTCACAACCCTGGCCATGTACTTTTAGATGATGTAGTATCCCAAAAGTACAAGAAATTAAAGAAAACATTTTCTAAATTTATCAGAAACAAACTCTTCCTGTATAAAAACAGCAGAAGAGGACTTCCGTGGTGGTCCAGTAGATATGAATCTGTCAGCCAACACAGGGGACACAACTTTGGTCCCTGTTCCGGGAGAATCCCATACGCTGCAGGATAGACTAAGCCTTTGGCACCACAACTGTTGAAGCCAGCTTGCCTGTGTCGGTGTTCCACCACCAGCGATGCCAATGCAGTGAGCAATTTGCACATCACAACAGGAGAGTAGCCCCCGCTCAATGCAACTAAAGAAAGCCCGGGTGCAGCAACGAAGACCCAGCACAACTAAATAATTTAAAATAAATAAATGAAACAGCTTTTAAGAGTTAACATGAATGGGTCTCTGTGTGTACAGTAACATTATACACACAGAGACATACAAAGTACATATGACATTTCACATAGCAAATGATAAATATCTGATATTTATGTGTGTTCTTGTGTACCTGTTTCTACATGTACATGACAGAATTCCATATATTTGGCACATATGAATAATGCATACCAAAAAAATGTTCAAAAGGAAACAGCCCAAAAAGAATTGGATAAATTATGGAAGAGATTGACTGCTTAGGAAAGACGCTGATGCAGGGAAAGATTGAGGTCAGGAGGAGAAGTGGGCAACAGAGGACGAGATGGTTGGATGGCATCACCGACACAACGGACATGAGTTTGAGCAAGTTCCAGGAGTTGGTGATGGACAGGGAGGCCTGGTGTGCTGCAGTCCATGGAGTCACAAAGAGTCGGACACGACTGAGTGACTGAACTGAACTGAAGAGACACATTTCCAGAGATTAGCCACAATGAATTGCGCTGAATGACTTGCTACTAGTCATTAGGGAACTGCATTGAAGTTACTCAAAACAGCCACAGTGTGTAGAAAACAGCTGTCCAATAAATGGAAAATGTACAAATTCTCAAAAAAGGCAGCAGAGTCCTTTCACTTGGCTTTGAAATAAGTGACTGCTGTGTCTACCGTCCTGTGGATAAATTTACCAAACATGGTGAGTCACAGAAGCAGGGGGAAATGAGGTTTTCTGAGGTTCTAGGTGATAAAAATCAGATCCACTGTGACCTGTGCCTCAAGGGGCAAACATTTAATGATAAAGGAAAGAAGGGAGATTTTTGGCAGTGATGGATGTCTTTTATATCTTGATCAGCGAGGTGGTGAAACTTTTGTACATGTCAAGACTTGTAGAATGACACCCCTGGTAAAGGTGCATAAATTAAGCATAAATACACTTTAGTGAAGTTGATTTCTGAAAGAGTGGCTCCGTGAAAAGTCCATAAAAAAATTGTTGCTTTTCAATCACTCAGTCATGTCCGATTGTGGTGTGTGTGTGTTAGTCGCTCAGTCGTGTCTGACTCTTTGCGACCCCATGGGCTGTAGCCCACCAGGCTCCTCTGTCCATGGGATTCTCCAGGCAAGAATAACTGGAGTGGGTTGCCATTTCCTTCTCCACAGCTTTCCCATAGCTCTGACTGAATGAACCTTTGTCACAAATGAGATCTCTACTTTTACATAGGCTATCTAGGACGACCATAGCTTTTCTTCCAAGGAGCCAAACTTTCTTTTAATTTCATGGCTGCAGGCACAATCCCCAATAGTTTTGGAGCCCAAGAAAGTAAAGTCTGTCAGTGTTTCCATTGTTTCCCTATATATTTGCCAAGAAATTATGGAACCTGATGCCATGGTCTTAGTTTTTTGAATGTTAATTTTTAAGCCAGCTTTTTCACTCTCCTCTTTCACTTTCATCAAGAAGCCTTTAGTTCCTCTTCACTTTCTGACACTAGTGTAGTGTCATCTGCATATCTGAGGTTACTGATATTTCTCCCAGTAATCTTGATTCCAGCTTGTGAGTAATCCAACCCAGCATTTTGCATGATGTAATCTGCATATAAATTAAATAAGCAGGGTGACAATATACAACCTTGATATACTACTTGACCAATTTGGAACTAGTTCATTGTTCCATTACCAGTTCTAACTATTGCTTCTTTATCTGCATACAGGTTTCACAAGAGGCAGGTAAAGTAGCCTGGTATTCCCATCTCTTTCAGAATTTTCCACACTCTGTTGTGATTCACACAGTCAAAATCTTTATTTTAGTCAGTGAGGCAGAGGTAGATGTTTCTCTGGAATTCCCTTGCTTTTTCTATGATCCACCAGATGTTGGCAATTTGATCTCTGGTTCCTCTGCCTTTTCTAAATCCAACTTGTACAGCTTGAAGGATTTTGAGCATTACCTTGCTAGCATGTGAAATGAGTTCAATTGTGTGGTAGTTTGAATGTTCTTTGGCATTGCTCTTCTCTGGGATTAGGATGAGAACTGATCTTTTCCAGTCCTGGGTCCACTGCTGAGTTTTCCAAATTTGCTGGCATATTGAGTGCAGGACTTTAACAACATCATCTTTTTATATTTGAAATAGCTCAGCTGGAATTCAATCACCTCCACTAGCTTTGCTGGTAGTAATGCTTCCTAAGGCCCACTTGACTTCACACTCCAGGATATCTGGCTTTAGGCCAGTGATCAAACCAATATTGTTATCTGGTTTATTAAGACCTATTTCGTATAGTTCTTCTGTGTATTCTTGCCATCTCCTCTTAATATATTCTGCTTCTGTTAGGTCCATACTGTTTCTGTCCTTTATTGTGCCTATCATCATGAAATGTTCCCTTGGTATTGTGAATTTTCTTGCAGAGATCTCTGGACTTATCCATTCTTTTGTTTTCCTCTATTACTTTGCATTGTTAACTAGGAAGGCTTTCATAACTCTCTTTCCTGTCCTGGGAACTCTGCATTTAGATGGGTATATCTTTCCTTTTCTCTCTGCCTTTCACTTCTCTTCTTTCCTCGGGTATTTGTAAGGCCTCCTCAGACAATCATTTTGCATTTTTTTTTAATTGGGGGGTGGTCTTGATCATTGTCTCCTGTAAAATGTCATGAACCTCCATCCATAAATTTTTAGGCACTGTGTCTATCAGATCTATTCCTTTAAATCATTTTGTCATTTTCACTGCATAATCATAAGGGATTTGATTTAGGTAATCAAAAATGCAAGAGAGTTCCAGAAAAACATCTACTTTTGCTTTATTGACTATGCCAAAGGCTTTGACTGTGTAGAACACAACAAACTGGAAAATTCTTCAAGAGATGGGAATACCAGACCATCTGACCTGCCTCTGAGAAATCTCTATGCAGGTCAAGAAGAAACAGTTAGAACTGCATATGGAACAACAGATTATTTCCAAATCAGGAAAGGAGTATGTCAAGGCTGTATATTGTCACCCTGCTGATTTAACTTATATGCAGAGTACATCAAGCAAAATGCTGGGCTGGATGAAGCACAAACTGGAATCAAGATTGCTAGGAGAAATATCAATAACCTCAGTAACACAGATGATACCATCCTTATGGCAGAAAGCGAAGAACTAAAGAGCCTCTTGATGAAAGTGAAAGAGGAGAGTGAAAAAGCTGGCTTAAAACTCAACATTCAGAAAACTAAGATCATGGCATCCAGTCCCATCATTTCATGGCAAATAGATGGGGAAACAATGGAAACAGTGAGAGACTTTATTTTGGGGGGCTCCAAAATCACTGCAGATGGTGACTGCCACCATGAAATTAAAAGACACTTGCTCATTGGAAGAAAAACCTTGACCAACCTAGACAGCATATTAAAAAGCAGAGATATTACTTTACCAACAAAGGTCCATCTAGTAAAAGCTATGGTTTTTTCAGTAGTCGTGTATGGATGTGAGAGTTAGACTTTGTAAGATTTTATAAGCATGTTGCGTGCCGAAGAATTGATGCACTTGAACTGCACTGTTGGAAAACACTCTTGAGAGTCCCTTGGACTACAAGGAGATCCAACCAGCCTGTCCTAAAAGAAATCAGTCCTGAGTACTCATTGGAAGGACGGATGCTGAAGGTAAAACTCCAATAATTTGGCCACCTGATGCGAAGAACCGACTCTTTGGAATAGACTCTGATACTGGGAAAGATTGAGGGCATGAGGAGAAGTGGACAACACAGGATGAGAAGGTTGGATGGCATCACCAACTCAATGGACGTGAGTTTGGGTAAACTCTGGGAGTTGGTGATGGACAGGGAAGCCTGGTGTGCTACAGTCCATGGGGTCACAAAGACTCAGACATGACTGAACAACTGAACTGACTGAATGGTCTAGCGGTTTTTCCTACATCCTTCAGTTTAAGTCTGAATTCTGCAATAAGGCGCTCAGGATCTCAGCCACAGTCAGCTTCCGGTCTTGTTGTGTAGAGCTCCTTCATCTTCAGCTCCAAGGAAGATAATCAGTTGATTTTGGTATTGACCAACTGGTGATGCCCATGTGTAGAGTCATCTCTTGTGTTGTTGGAATGGGGGGGTTATCCATGACCAGTGCTTTCTCATGGCCAAACTCTGTTAGTCTTGGCCCTGCTTCATTTTCTACTCCAAGGTCACACTTGCGTATTACTCCAGGCATCTCTCAACTTCCAATGTTTGCATTCCAGTCCCCTGTGATGAAAGAACATCTCTCTTTGCTCTTAGTTCTAGAAGGTCTTATAGGTATTCATAGATCCTTTCCATTTCACCTCCTTCAGCATTCAGTTCAATTCAGTTCAGTTGCTCAGTCGTGTCCGACTCTTTGCGACACCATGAATCTCAGCATGCCAGGCCTCCCTGTCTATCACCAACTCCCGGAGTTTACTCAAACTCATGTCCATTGAGTCAGTGATGCCATCCAGCCAACTCATCCTATGTCATCCCCTTCTCCTCCTGCCCCCAATCCCTCCCAGCATCAGGGTCTTTTCCAATGAGTCAACTCTCACACGAGGTGGCCAAAGTACTGGAGTTTCAGCTTCAGCATCAGCCCTTCCAATGAACACCCAGGAGTGATTTCCTTTAGGTTGGACTGGTTGGATCTCCTTGCAGTCCAAGGGACTCTCAAGAGTCTTCTCCAACACCACAGATCTTCGGCATTAGTGGTTGGGATATCAACTTGGATTCCTGTGATGTTGAATGGTTAACCTGGAAACCATCTGAGATCATTCTTTTCACTTTTGAGGTTACACCCAAGTACTGCATTTCAGACTCTTGTTGATTGTGAGGGCTACTCCATTTCTTCTAAGGGATTGGTGCCCACAATGGTAAATATTATGGTCATCTGAATAAATTAAATGTTATAGACATCAAAGTTGTAAAAATGAACAGGTAGAACAATATGGTATTCTTAACAAATGACTGAAAACAGATAATCTCCTGGGATGCAATTTATATGTATGTTTATCTGTCAGTGGTCAATTTCATAATGAGCATACAATGAATTGAAATAACAACAATACAAACAGCTGCCTTTTTCCTTGTTGTTTAGTCACTAGGTCCTGTCTGACTCTTTTGAGACCCCTGGGACTATAGCCTGCCAGGCTCGAGAGAAAATGCAAGAATCAGTTGACAAGGACCTAAGGGAATCAAAGAATAAACATACAGAGACAAACAACACAACTCCTGAAATTAAAAATACTCTAGAAGGAATCAATAACAGAATATCTGAAACAGAATAATGAATCCGTGAACCTTCAGATAAAATGGTGAAAATAAATTCTGAAGAGCAGAATAAAGTAAAAAGAATGGAAACAACTGAGGATAATCTCAGAGACCTCTGGTGCAATATCAAATGTACTGACATTTGAATTGTAGGGGTGTCAAAAGAAGAAGAGAAAAAGAAAGGGTATGAGAAAATTTTTGAAGAGATTATAGTTGAAAATTTCCCCAACATGGAAAAGGAAATAGCCAATCAAGTCCAAGAGGCACAAAGAGTCCCATACAGGATAAACCCAAGGAGAAACACACCAAGACACACACTAATCAAACTAACAAAGACTAAACACAAAGAAAGAATATTAAAAGCAGCAAGGGAGAAGCAACAAGTAACATACAAGGGAAACCCCATATGCTTAACAGCTGATCTTTCAGCAGAAACTCTGCAGGCCAGAAGGGAATGGCAGGATATATTTAAAGTACTGAAAGGAAAAAATCTACAACCAAGATTACTGTACCCAGCAAAGATCTCATTCAAAATTGATGGAGAAATAAAAAGCTTTTCAGACAAGCAAAAGTTAAGAGAATTCAGTACCACCAAGCCAGCTTTACAACAAATGTTAAAGGGACTTATACAGTCAAGAAATACAAGAGAAGAAAAAGATCTACAAAATCAACCCCAAACAATTAAGAAAACAGCAATAGGAACATACATATCAATACTTACTTTAAATGTAAATGGATTAAATGTTCCAACTGAAAGACACAGACTACTGGATGGATACAAAAACAAGACCACATATATGCTGTCTGCAAGAAACCCACTTCAGACCTAAAGACACATATAGACTGAAAGTGAGAGGATGGAAAAATATATTCCATGCAAATGGGAAAGCAAAAGAAAGCTGGAGTAGCAATCCTCATATCAAGACAAAACAGACTTGAAAATAAACTATTACAAGAGATAAGGAAGGACACTAGAAAATGATCAAGGGATCTATCCAAGAGGAAGACATAATAAGTGTAAATATCTATGCATCCAACATAGGAGCACCTCAATACATAAGACAAACACTAACAGACATAAAAGGAGAAATTGACAGTAACACAATAATAGTAGGAGACTTTAACACCCCACTCACACCAATGGACAGATCATCAAAACAGAAAATTAATAAGGAAACACAAGTCTTAAATGATACATTAGATGAGATGGATCTCATTGATATCTTCAGGACATTCCATCCAAATGCAGAAGAATACACCTTCTCAAGTGCACATGGAACATTCTCCAGGATAGATCACATCTTGGGTCACAAATCAAACCTCAGTAAATTTAAGAAAATTGAAATTGTATCAAGCATCTTCTCTGACCACGATGCTATGAGACTAGATAGCAATTACAAGGAAACAACTACAAGAAAATACAAACACATGGAGATTAAATGATGTGTTTCTCAATAACCAACAGGTTACTGAAGAAATCAAAAAGGAAATAAAAATATTTCTAGAAACAAGTGACAATGAAAACATGACAACTCAAAATGTATGGAATGCAGCAAAAGCAGTTCTAAGAGGGAAGCTTATACCAAAACAATCCTACCTCATGAAACAAGAAAAACATCGAATAAACAACCTAACTTTACACCTAAAACAACTGGAAAAAGAACAAACAAAATATCCCAAAATTTGTAGAAGGAAAGAAATCATAAGGATTCAAGCAGAAATAAATAAATTAAAAGAAATGAAAGAAACAATAGTAAAGATTAATAAAACCAAAAGCTGGTTCTTTGAGAAGATAAGCAAAACTGACAAACCTTTAGCCAGACTCATCAGGAAAAAAAAGAGAGAAGAATCAAATCAACAAAATTAGAAATGAAAAAGGAGAGGTTACAACAGACAATGCAGAAATACAAAGGATTATAAGAGACTATTATGAGCAACTATATGGCAATAAAATAGATAACCTGGAAGAAATGGACAGATTCTTAGAAAAGTTCAATCTTCCAAGACTGAACCAGGAAGAAATAGAAATTATGAACAACCCAATTACAAGCACTGAAATTGAAGCTGTGATCAAAAATCTCCCAAAAAACAAAAGCCCAGGACCAGATGGCTTCACAGGAGAATTCTATCAAACATTTAGAGAAGAGCTAATGTCTATCCTTCTAAAACTCTTTCAAAAAATTGCAAATGAAGGATCACATCTAAACTCATTCTATGAGGCCATGATCACCCTGATACAAAACCAAACAAAGGCAATACAAAAATAGAAAAATGCAGGCCAATATCACTGATGAACATAGACATAAAAATCCTCAACAAAATTTTAGCAAACAGAATTCAGTAACACATCAAAAAGCTCATACAGCGTGATCAAGCTGGGTGTATTCCTGGGAATGCAAGGATTCTTCAATATATGCAAATCAATCAATGTGATACACCATATTAACAAATTGAAAGATAAAAACCATATGATAATCTCAATAGATGCAGAAAAAGCCTTTGACAAAATTCAGCACCCATTTATGATTAAAACTCTTCAAAAAATGGGCATAGAAGGAACCTACCTCAACATAGTAAAGGCCATATATGATAAGCCTACAACAAACATTATTCTCAATGGTGAAAAACTGAAAGCATTTCCCCTAATATCAGAAACAAGACAAGGGTGTCCACTATGGCCACTATTATTCAACATAGTTCTGGAAGCCCTAGCTACAGCAATCAGAGAAGAAAATGAAAGAAAATGAATCCAGATATGAAAAGAAGAATAAACCTCTCACTATATGCAGATGACATGATACTGTACATAGAAAACCCTAAAGATGGCACGAGAAAATTACTAGAGCTAATTAGTGAATTTAGCAAAGTTGCAGGATACAAAATCAACACTCAGAAATCACTTGCATTTCTATATATTAACACTGAAAAGTCAGAAAGAGACATTAAGGAATCAATCCTATTCACCATTGCAACAAAAAGAATAAAGGGACACAAAAGAAATAAACACAGAAAATTATAAGGCACTGATGAAAGAAATCAAAGACAACATTAACAAATGGAGAGATAGTCCATGTTCCTAGGTAGGAAGAATCACTTTTGTGAAAATGACTATACTACCAAACACAATCTACAGATTCAATGTGATCCCTATAACATTACTGATGACAATTTTCACAGAAGTAGAACAAAAAATTTCAAAATTCGTATGGAAAGACAAAAGACACCAAATACTCAAAGAAGTCTTGAGAAAGAAGAGTGGGGCTGGAGGAATCAACCTTCCTGACTTCAGATTATACAGACTGGTTCAAAATTGGGAAAGTGAAAGTGAAGTCGTTCAGTCGTGTCCAACTCTTTGCCACCCCATGGACTGTAGCCTACCAGGCCCCTGCCATTCATGGGATTTTCCAGGCAAGGGTACTGAAGTGGGCTGCCATTTCCTTCTCCAGGGGTCATCAAGACAGTATGGCACAAAAACAGAAACACAGACCAATGGAACAAGACAGAAAGCCCAGGAAAAAACCCATGCGCGTATGGGTACCTTATTTTTGACAAAGGAGGCAACCCCCCTTCTCCAAGGGATCTTCCCAACCCAGGGATCAATTCTGCATCTCTTATATTTTCTGCACTGACAGGCAGATTCTTTATCTCTAGCACCACCTGGGAAGGCTAATTTTTTAAAATTATATTGCAGCATAATTAATCAACGATGTTATGTTAGAGTCAGGTGTCAGGACAGTGTTTCTGTTAACCATATACATGTATCTGTTGTTCTTGAAATTCTTTGCCTATTTACATTATGACAGAATATTGACCTGCATTTCCTGTGCTATATGATAATTCCTTGTTTATTAATGTGTTTATTCCTTAAAATAAACACCTGAGTTTGCATGTTCTTACTAAACCATCTGCAGTGTGGTGGACATTCCCTGAGTGGTCCTTGGGGCTGGGAATCCTTAGTAAACTCAGTGGGGATGAAACCTCCCGTGGTGAAGCCCCGAGGGCAGCGCTCGCTGGGTGCTCTCTCCCCCCACCCCCACCCCTGCCCTCAGCTTCTGTGCTCAGCGGGAACCATCTCTTATAAATTCCATGGGAAGGAGTCAAGCCCCTGGTTGGGAGTGTCAGTTGCAGGACACGAGCCTCTTCCCTCTGCTGTGTCCCTCTTTCCTTCAATGAGTTGATGCCAGTGGAGCTTCTAGGACCGCCCCCCTCTCTATGCAAAGGCTCCAGGACATTCCCGGGAGGCTCACAGGGGAACTGCCCCTGCCCCTGCCAGCTCAGAGACCCTGCTCAGCCCCACAACTCAGAGCGCCTGACTTTCAACATCACCCAGACAGCTCTCTGCAGACAGAGGAAGACATACCCTCCCTCAGGCTCGGGGTTTACATGTGTGTTCTTTATGGATTATTTTTACTTACTTGTGATAAGTGTAGATGATTATTATGATGCATTTCTTCCAAAACAAAATACAACACCTGTAAGGGATGAGTAAGCTACTGCTCACTGGGTTATTGGATGCAATGTATAAGGTGCTCCAGTGTCCTGAAAGCTAACAAGAAAATTCACTTTAGAGATTTTCCTCCTTGTCTTTTTATTTCATCCAGAGTCCTCCCTCTTGAGTTTCCCGCCCCTTGTGCAAATCAGCACACATTGTCTAACTTGACTGAATAAAACAGAATTTATAAAATAAGGTAAAAACTGAAGTCAGAGTGAAAGAAGGAATTGAGAAATTTCAGAGGTAGGTTAAGCTCTGATCTGAAATGCAAATTCTCAAATCCAACAGTTGTTTTCTGATCCTCTTTCTCTGTTACAAGAGCAGTAAAAATGCATGGGCCAGTTAATACACAGGAGAGATGATACACCAAACACAACAGGTATAGAGCCAGTAAATGGAGCAGGGTTGTGTGGGAGGGACACAACTTGCTTATGGATCAACATAACAAACCCAGAAAAAGTACACACACACACACACACACACACACACACACATGACCTCCTCCCAGATCATACCGCCACTGCTACTGATGAGGTACTTTTCACAGTTTCCTCTTCTTGAGCAGCACAAACCAGACCAAGGAGAAGAGTCAGGAACACAACCTTCATCTTGTGTCTCTTGTGGACTTTCTTCTGTCGAGGCTGAGGCTGTCCCAGTGGATGGAGAGGGTACGCATTGGTTTCACTTTTTATAGGATCGTTATGTTGGCTTGACGTCATGAACCCATGATTGCTCCTCCTAAGCCCAAGCTTACACAGAAGTCATCTTCAATATCCTTCTTGGTAGGGATGACCTTCAATGACATTTTGTGATTTTAATCATGCAGATTGCTTTAGGAGAAGGTTGAGTGAATCTGGACACTTGACCTTTAGAGTGAGTGAGAAATCACAATACGCTTCCCATATTTCAGGTCAGGAAGATTTATCTTCCTTTGCACCTTGAGATCCAAAATGGGATCAACTGTCCAGGACACACATCCCCCACTCCTGTATTGCTTCCTATTGTTTCCTTAACATTGAGTGAGTGGCTTAAAATTTATTTTCTTAAAATAAAATTGAGTGTGTGGTTTCCTGAAGTTATTTGATTTTTTGAGAGAACCTCAGAAAGCCTCCTACTTCTCTGAATTGAGGAGGACATCAGCACAAAGGTAATCACCTCCTCCTGCCCCACAGTGGGTTCTGTCCTCCTGGTAACAGAGCAGGATCTGATCAGTGCCCCATAATGCGCTCTCAAAGGGTATGTCAGCAATGCATATTCCTCTCTCTCTTCCCGGACACTCCTTAATCCACCCAACCTGTAATGTATCATTCACTCACTGACTCCGTTCTTTCTCAGGCAAGTGAGAAAGCAAGACAGTAGTTCTCATGATATCTAGGATTTTTAAAGAAAAAAAAAATTTTTTTTTGCTAATTCTATATGACCCAGCAATCCCACTTCTGGGCATACACACTGAGGAAACCAGATCCAAAAGAGACACGTGCACCCCAATGTTCATTGCAGCACTGTTTATAGTAGCCAGGACATGGAAGCAACCTAGATGCCCATCAGCAGACGAATGGATGAGGAAGCTGTGGTACATATACACCATGGAATATTACTCAGCCAATAAAAAGAATTCATTTGAATCAGTTCTAATGAGATGGGTGAAACTGGAGCCCATTATACAGAGCGAAGTAAGCCAGAAAGATAAAGACCATTACAGTATACTAACACATATATATGGAATTTAGAAAGATGGTAACGATAACCTCTATATGCAAAAAAAAGAAAAAGAGACTCAGATGTATAGAACAGACTTGTGGACTCTGGGAGAAGGCGAGGGTGGGATGTTTCAAGAGAACAGCATCGAAACATGTATATCTAGGGTGAAACAGATCACCAGCCCAGGTTGGATACATGAGATGGGTGCTCCGGCCTGGTGCACTGGGAAGACCCAGAGGGATGGGGTGGAGAGGGAGGTGGGAGGGGGGACTGGGATGGGGAATACATGTAAGTCCATGGCTAATTCATTTCAATATATGACAAAAACCACTGCAATGTTGTAAAGTAATTAGCCTCCAACTAATAAAAATAAATGGAAAAAAAATAAAATAAAATAAAAGCTTAGTTATTTTCAAGGTCACTCAAACAGTCAAAGAATCTGTTCTTTGTCATTTTTCTCAACTAGGAATCTTAGTTCCCTGACCAGGGATGGAATCAGCAGCCCATAGAAGTGTGGCATCTTCACCCCTGGACCACCAGGGCCGTCCTGATTCAGGGTGTTTCTTGGGGATTTTCCTCTTTATGTGCCGATTTGGGCAACCATGTGCATAACAGGTTGGTGAATAAGAGGTTTCTTTTGGTGAAAAGAAAGACCAAAGGGCCTGTGAAGGATCCTGAATCCAGAGCCATGTCCAAGGTTCATGGAGGCACATGCATGGGAGTGTGCATTCCAAAGTAGGGTCCTGGTCAGCTCTGTCCAGTGGACAAGGAAGAAGGATCTAGAAGGCTGGGGACACTGGCCCAGGTGTAGTCTAGAAGAGACCCAGCACCCTGACAGTGACTGGTTGTCCCTGAGACCTGTGACACCAGGGAAACACAGTCATCAAGGTTCAGTTAGTCCTCCAGTTGTATCCAACTCTCTGCAACCTCATGGACTCTATTCCACCAGGCTCTTCTCCTTGGATTCTCCAGGCAAGAATACTGGTGTGCAGAGTCATTCCCTCCTCCAGGGGATCTTCCCAACCCAGGGATCTAACCTGGGTCTCCTGCACTGCAGGCAAATTCTTTACCATCTGAGCCACCAGGAAAGCTCAATTAGACATACAGGGTTGTATAAGGATGGAAGGAAGACATCCATCTTGTTCTCTAGGGAGTCCCCACCTAGAAGCAGGAAAGACAAAATAGAGTTTCCTCTGAAATGGTTACCCAGGTTGTACATTTCAGCATAGCTTCCAAGGGTCCCCCATTAGTCTAAGGACAGAGTTATCATGTTTTCCACTAAACGTCAGGGAAACACTATGAGGTGCATGCAGTCCAATAAAAGACAGATCAGCTCTCAATAGGAATGGAGGAGGTAGCATCGATACTTTATCTCCAGGTTTCCTGCTGGAAATTCTCACCACTGGGAGCTTCCTTTGAGCCTGTATTGCCATTGAGAACCTCTTGAAGCTCTCCAGGTAGGCAGGAACAGAGACATGTGAATAAAAAGAAAAGTGACAAATCCATGACCTTCTTAATACTTTGGAAAATTTTAGGTTTCCAGGTTGACATGAACAGGAGGAAATTTCCTACACACATCAGAGAGGACCAGTCCCATAGATAAAGGTCCCATTATATCTCATCACTGGGCACCTTTGTCTCTATGTTCCAGTATTGGTGTTTATCAGTCAGTGTCTGTTTTATTTTCCATCCTGCGTGTTAGTTTTACTGAATCATAACCAGTTAATTCCTTTGTGGATATTGCAGTCATTCTACTTCTTGATTCACTCCTTGATCCAAGTGTGTTATTAATATCCATTTAAAGGGCTTGGAGTTTTCCACCCCTTCACTGTATATAAGAAAGGGTGAGTCTTAACTAATGTTAGGTTAGAAACCAGAGCCAGTATAAACAGTAATCCCCAGACCCACCCTTCTCAAGGTGGGTGCACGAGTGAAAGAAGAGTTTTGTTCTCTGCACAATGTCTGGATTTCTCCTTTATCTGACAGGAACAGACTAGAGAGTCACTTCAGTACCACATGCCATAAACTTTTTCCTACATGTGTATCATAAAGAATGTGTGAGATTCCCCGTGCCCACGCTTTGTCCTGAATCCAGTCAGTTCAGATTTAGTGCCAACAAGAGCATAAGTCTCAGAATTCAGCAGGAAGCAGACAGACTCAGTACATTATCCAGTGAGCAATCCTCCCGAGAAAGGAGTCAGATGCATATGAATGCAAGCTAAGAAACAGTTGCCAAAGTTGTAGGGTGAAGAATAAAAACGGTGGAAACTTAGAGTGTGTTTGCATCCTGTTTTGGAAAGAAGGAATATTTCCATAAAGAAGGTTTTGAGTGATGCTCCGAGTACAGTTGGAAGAGGGAGTTTAGTGTGTATCTGTGAGAAGAACACAACACTACTAAAGTACAAATGTGCTTTGAAAGTTCGCCTTGGTTAGTTGTATCTCTCACAGTTCCACAAGCTTGTTCACTTTAAAAAAAAATTTTTTATGGGGACCATTTTTTAACACTTTCTTGAATTTGTTGTATTTTGCTTCTATCTTATGGTTTTTTGCCACTGACAAATTTTATCTCTCCAACCACCGATCAAACCCACACTCTATGCATTGGAAAGCAAAGTCCTTATCTCTGGACCATGGAGGTAGTTCCTGGAAGTTTACTCACTTAGATAAGGCATCCCATTTAAAGGAATTATGAGACAATCAATACAGGTGAAAACTAGTTACTGGTCTGTTGATTGTGGTGTTGAAACATTTAGAAATAAATTTAACAATTTCATAGTTATTACACATTCATAGTGGAAAACAAAGGCATTTTTATTAATAAATTAGTTCTCTGTGAATCAACACATTCTGCAAAATTATTAGTATTTGAAATAGGCAGAAATACGATGCTCTTTATACTTAATTCTCATGTATGTGTAAAACAGAGACTGCTCTCCAGTATGCTATTATGTCTGTGCAGTAACAAGAAAGCATGCATATGTATATAGAATTGCTATAAAACTTTTGTTGCAGTATGGTTGCTTCACATTGTTGTATTAATTTCTGCTTACAAAAGGGAATCAGCTATTCATAGGCTTCCCTGGTAGCTCAGCTGGTAAAGAATCAGCCTGCAATGCAGGAGACCCTAGTTTGATTCCTGGGTCAGGAAGATCCCCTGGAGAAGGGATAGGCTACCACTCCAGTATTCTTGGCTTCCCCTGGTGGCTCAGATGGTGAAGAATCCACCTGCAATGCAGGAGACCTGGGTTCGATTCCTGGGTTGGGAAGATCCCCTGGAGGAGGGCATGGCAACCCACTCCAGTATTCTTGCCTGGAGAATCCCCATGTACAAAGGTGCCTGGCAAGCTACAGTCTATAGGGTCACACGGGTTGGACACAACTGAGTGACTGAACACATATATATATATATTAACTTTTAAAATTTTCCTTCCCATTGGGTCAACAAAGATCACCTAGTAGAGTTCTCTCTTCTATACAGGAGGTTCTCCATAGTTCTCTATAAAATAGATAGAGAACATAGTACCAATTGTATCAAAAGAAAGAAGAAGAGAAAGATGCTGGGAAAGACTGAAGGCAGAAAGAGAAGGAGTCGACAGAGAATAAGATGGTTGGATGGCATCACCGCCTCAGTGACATGACTGCTCAAACTCCGGGAGATAGTGAAAGACAGGGAAGCCTGGTGTGCTGCAGTCCATGGGGTCACAAAGAGTTGGACACAACTTAGTGACTGAACAACAATATCAATTGTGTATATACATCAATACCAATCCAAATCCATCCCAGCCTCCTCTTCCCCACTGGTGTCCATACATTTGTTCTCTATATCTAAGTCTCTACTTCTACCCTGGAATTCAGTTTGTGTGTTCTTTTCTAGATTCCACATACACGTGTTAATATATGATATGTGTTTCATTTTTCACTTCCATCCCTCTCTCTGACATTCTGAAGTTCCACTCACATCTCTGCAAATGGCTGAGTATCATTCCATTGTCTATATTTTTGCCTTGGAAATCCCATAAACCAAGGTGCCTGGTGGGCTAAAGTCCACGGGGTCACAGTCAGATGACATGATGAGTAAACAGCAACAAAAACAATGACATCTTTTTCAATTCCTCTGTGGATGGACATTTGGGTTGCTTCCATGTCCTGTTTATTGTAAATGGTGCTGCTGTATGGTGCCACAAATGTACATTTTGGAATTATGATCTTCTATGGGTATATGGAATATAAACAAATCTTTTAGTAGGACCTAAAAGTTATGACCAACCTAGATAGCATATTAAAAAGCAGAGACATTACTTTGCCAACAAAGGTCCGTCTAGTCAAGGCTATGGTTTTTCCAGTAGTCATGTACGGATGTGAGAGTTGGACTGTGAAGAAAGCTGAGAGCTGAAAAATTGATGCTTTTGAACTGTGATGTTGGAGAAGACTCTTGAGAGTCCCTTGGACTGCAAAGAGATCCAACCAGTCCATCCTAAAGGAGATCAGAATCCTGGGTGTTCATTGGAAGGACTGATATTGAAGCTGAAACTCCAATCCTTTGGCCACCTCATGTGAAGAGTTGACTCATTGGAAAAGATTCTGAAGCTGGGAGGGACTGGGGGCAGGAGGAGAAGGGGACGACAGAGGATGAGATGGCTGGATGGCATCACCGACTCGATGGGCATGAGTTTGAGTAAACTCCGGGAGTTGGTGATGGACAGGGAGGCCTGGCGTGCTGTGATTCATGGGGTCGCAAAGAGTCAGACACGACTGATTGACTGAACTGAACTGAACTGAACTGAACTGAATTCTGTCTAAAGAATTAATTAGCAAAATAAAATATAAAATACTTTAATACAAACTCATATGGGCACAAGAATTGGACTTAGTGATTAAACCTTCACCACGGAGAGTGACGGTGCACGGTGCTGGAACTGTGAGCAGTCAAGAGGAGATACCCCACATCCAAGATCAGGAGCGGTGACTGAGAGGAGATACTCCATATCCAAGGTCAGAGAAACCCCAGTAAGACGGCAGATGCTGGAAGAGGGCATCAGAGGGCAGGCGGACTGAAACCACAATCACAGACAACTAGCCTATCTGATCACACGGACCACAGCCATGTCTAACTCAATGAAGCTATGAGCCATTCCATGTAGGGCCACCCAAGACAGGCAGGTCATGGTGGAGAGTTCTGACAAAATGTGGTCCGCTGGAGAAGGGAATGGCAAACCACTTCAGTATTCTTGCCTTGAGAACCCCATGAAGAGTATGAAAAGGCAGAAAGATAGGATTCTGAAAGATTAACTGTCCATCTGGGACAGTGTCCAACTGGAGACACTGATCATCCCCAGGAAAAAGAAATGCAAAAATGCAAAATGGTTGTTTGAGGAAGCCTTACAAATAGCTGTGAAAGAAGAGAAGTGAAAAGCAAAGGAGAAAGGAAAGATATTCCCATTTGAATGCAGAGTTCCAAAGAATAGCAAGGAGAGATAAAGCCTTCCTCAGTGATCAGTGCAAAGAAATAAAGAAAACAATAGAATAGGAAAGACTAGAGATCTCTTCAAGAAAATTAGAGATACCAAGGGAACATTTCATGCAAAGATGGACTCAATAAAGGACAGAAATGGTATGGACCTGACAGAAGCAGAAGATACTAAGAAGAGGTGGCAAGAATACATGGAAGAACTGAACAAAAAAGATCTTCATGACCCAGCTAATCATGATGGTAGGATCACTCACCTAGACTCAGACATCCTGGAATGTGAAGTCAAGCGGGCCTTAGGAAGCATAGTGGAGGTGATGAAATTCCAGTTGAGCTATTTTAAATCCTAAGAGATGATTCTGTGAAAGTGCTACATTCAATATGTCAATAAATCTGGAAGACTCAGCAGTGGCCACAGCACTGGAAAAGGTCAGTTTTCATTTCAATCCCAAAGAAAGTCAATGCCAAAGAATGCTCAAACTACCACACAATTGCACTCATCTCACACATTCATAAAGCAATGTTCAAATTCTCTAAGGCAGGCTTCAACAACACGTGAACTGTGAATTTCCATATGTTCAAGCTGGTTTTAGAAAAGGCAGAGGAACCAGAGATCAAACAACAAACATCTGCTGGATCATAGAAAAAGGAAGAAAGTTCCAGAAAAACATATATTTCTACTTTTTTGACTATACCATAACCTTTGACTGTGCAGATCACAACAAACTGTGGAAAATTCTGAAAGAGATGGAAATACCAGACCACCTGACCTGCATCTTGAGAAACCTGTATGCAGGTCAGGAAGCAACAGTTAGAACTGGACATGGAACAACAGACTAGTTCCAAATAAGGAAAGGAGTACATCAAGGCTATATACTGTCACCCTGCTTATTTAACTTATATGCAGAGTACATCATGAGAAATGCTGGGCTGGATGAAGCACAAGCTGGAATCAAGATTGCCTGGAGAAATATCAATAACATCAGATATGCAGATGACACCACCCTTATGGCAGAAAGCAAGAAGAACTAAAGAGCCTCTTGATGAAAGTGAAAGAGGAGAGTGAAAATTTTGGCTTAAAACTCAACATTCAGAAAACCAAGATCATGGAATCCCGTCCCATCACTTCATGGCAAATAGATGGGGAAACAGTGGAAACAGTGACAGACTTTATTTTGGGGGGCTCCAAAATCACTACAGATGATGACTGCAGCCATGAAATTAAAAGATACTTGCTCCTTGGAAGAAAAGCTATGACCAACCTAGACAGCATATTAAAAAGCAGAGACATTACTTTGTCAACAAAAGTCTGTCTAGTCAAGGCTATGGTTTTTCCAGTAGTCATGTATGGATGTGAGAGTTGGACTGTGAAGAAAGCTGAGCACCAAAGAATTGATGCTTTTGAACTGTGGTGTTGGAGAAGACTCTTGAGAGTCCCTTGGACTGCAAGGAGATCCAACCAGTCCATCCTAAAGGAGATCAGTCCTGGGTGTTCATTGGAAGGACTGATGCTGAAACTGAAACTCCAATACTTTGGCCACCTGATGCGAAGAGCTGACTCATTTGAAAAGACCCTGATGCTGGGAAAGATTGAAGGCAGGAGGAGAAGGGGAGGACAGAGGATGAGATGGTTGGATGGCATCACCGACTCAATGGACATGAGTTTGGGTAAACTCTGGGAGTTGGTGATGGACAGGGAGGCCTGGTGTGCTGCAGCCCATGGGGTCACAAAGCGTCTGACAGAACTGAGCGACTGAAGTGAACTGAACCTATGATCATCTGTCTGTGGATGGCTTTCTCTAAGTTTAATGATATTTCTTCTTTACTTCTTCAATAATTTTCTATTACATCTTCTTGACCTGCAAATTTATGGAACATTCTACTCAATGTCTTTGATAAGCTGCCAGTGCAGCAGGTAGGGATCAAAAGTGGTCGACACACAGTTTGGGGAAAAGAAACTAGAGACAGAATTAAAGTTTTAAAGATGGGACCAGGGGACTCAAGACCTCTTGGATCAAGAGCCCTGTTCCTCGGAGCCACATCACTTTTATTTAGTGTCTTGGCAAGCAGAAAGTATCTGTTGTGCTATGATGAAGTCAGCCTCCTGTGTCCCCAGTCACATCTCCCATTTTACTGATTACTTTAAACTATCTTTGTTATTTTCTTGTACAAGGGCTATCACCTAGCTGGAGGTCATAGACCTGCATATGCCTTGGGAAAACATCTTAGTGTGTGCACAAGCAGTGTTCTGAACTTGCACTGACCCAGCGTTCCAAGGTCCACACTATGTTTTCCTTTAACCTAGCACGGTATGCAGACCCCAGCTAATCAACCTGATGTACTTTTATTTGGGTTATGCTGTATTGCTATATTTTGCTTTTATTCTTTTCCCATGGTGATTTTCTCATGGCTTAGCCAGAGCAACAGGTGGCTGATTATTAACCCCTGCAGTAAAGGACATTAGAAAATTTTGGATTTAAAATATATTACCTTTCATAATACATCGTGTAAGTAATCTGTATATTTCATCAGGAGTGTTAATTCCATAATCACAATTCTGTCTATAGCTTCCTCATACTCTTTATCTTTTGAGTTTCTAGTAATAATCCATTTCTATTAATATAGTTTTTATAGATACACACAGTCACACAAATATGTATAGATGTGTATATATACATATATACACATGTATATGTATACACACATACACACACATATATATATGTATATGTATATATATGTACACACACATGTATATACACATGTATATGTATATACATGTACACACATAGATATACGTGTATATATGTGCATGCATGTACACACATAGATATGCATGTATATGTATATACATGTACACACATGTGTATATACATGTACACATATGTATGCGTATATACATGTACCCACAGAGATATACATGTATATGTATACACATATATACATGTATACATATATATGTATGTATGTGTGTATACACATATATACACATGTGTATATATACATACAGAGAAGTGCAGATATGTGTGTATGATATTTCAGCTTTGTTGACTTGCTTATGCCAGGTCTTGCATTTCAAAATTTCTTAAGAGATTCATCCCCCCTCTGTGTGTTCAGTTAGCTCTCTGTGTATCCACGAATCCAGTCCAGGGTTTCCAGACATTCTGTGAAGACCAGAGTCACAACTCCAAGTGCATACAGTCTGCTATACAATTAAACATTGTCCTTGACCTCCATGACTACCAACTAAGCCATGGAAACATTACTGGCGCTTTGACGTTGGCCAGCTGTAGCCCATTTGGAGACCATGTCTCAGTTCAGTTCAGTCGCTCAGTCGTGTCCGACTCTTTGGGACCCCATGAACCGCAGCACGCCAGGCCTCCCTGTCCATCACCAACTCCCAGAGTCCACCCAAACCCATGTCCATTGTGTCAGTGATGCCATCCAACCATCTCATCCTCTGTCGTCCCCTTCTCCTCCTGCCCTCAATCTTTCCCAGCATCAGGGTCTTTTCCAATGAGTCAGCTCTGCATCAAGTGACCAAAGTATTGGAGTTTCAGCTTCAACATCAGTACCTCCGGTGAACACCCAGGACTGATCTCCTTTAGGATGGACTGGTTGGATCTCCTTGCAGTCCAAGGGACTCTCAAGAGTCTTCTTCAACACCACAGTTCAAAAGCATCAATTCTTCTGTGCTCAGCTTTCTTTATAGTCCAACTCTCACATCCATACATGATTACTGGAAAAACCATAGCCTTGACTAGATGGACTTTTGTTGGCAAAGTAATGTCTCTGCTTTTAATATGCTGTCTAGGTTGGTCATAGCTTTCCTTCCAAGGAGCAAGCGTCTTTTAATTTCATGGCTACAATCACCAACTGCAGTGATTTTGGAGCCCATAAAAACAAAGTCTAAAACATTTATTGTTTCATCATTTAGATTGTTTTATCTCTTAGAGTATTATTTTCCCAGGTATTAGATCAAATATCAGAGCTGTGACCCCCAATCCTTGTAATCAGTTCTGTATCTTGAGGGGACTAGTTCCTGTAGAATGCAAACAACTTGACCACCATGGGGAGCTGACCAGTGTGTTCTGCCCAGGACAGTGGGAAGGCCAGTCCTTGGAAATCCTAGCATCCACCGGCGTTGGAAATATAAGAGGTTGAAAGACCATCTTTAAATGTTATGAAGACTCACAACTTCTAGACTGAGCTGTCAATCTTCTTGTACCTGTCAACCATCTGTCAATCATCTTGTAATCAAAGGTGAACACTGACCTGAGTCATGGCCCTATTAATTGACCAGGGCTCAGGAGCTTCTCCACCTTTGATTCCCAGTGATCCAAAGGCTAAGAAGTATCAGTCCTTCAGCTCAATTGCAGAAGTACTGATGCTCTCAGAATACATGTTTCTCAGTTGTGGCCCACGGATTCCTACACTTCCTCTCTATGAAGCTCAGAGACTGGAATACAGGTTCCCTTCCTGTTATGAATGAGATGCTCTCTAGAGATGTGTTTCTTGACCACACTGCCCCCTCCCACTGCAGTATGAGAATCATAACACTGACCCCTGACCCCTGATTGCTTAGCCCTTTTTCTCCTCCTTCCCTGGACATCTCTAGGACATCTCTATTTACTCCATCATTGTCTCTGATGGGACAGCTAACCTATGGCAAATGTTTCTGGATGGCTAAGTTTAATGTACGTTTTTGTGAGTTAGACAATGGGGGCTTTTGGAACAAATACAGTCAAATGTAAGTTGACTGTAAATTAACAAATTTATTTAAACCTTCAGAAATCAAACACTTCCAGACCAGACATGATTAGTGACCAAGAGAGATGAGATAGGAAAGGGAGTGTGAGTGTGAAGAGAGAAGGATCATGTTGATCAGTAACCAGGAAGATCGTCTTCGTGTTGTTGATCTTGATTCTGTGCAGAGAAGGACCTGTGTGGTCTCAGGGACTTTTTCTCTAGGTGAATAAAACAGGACCAAAAGTTTAGTAGAGTTGACTGTGAGACGTCTGACAAGGCTGAGCCTCAGGCAATAGGCTTCCAGGGTACAAGGAGCTGGTAGCCGATCCGGTACACAGAATCCTGGTGGACCTCATTATTCTACACCTCTGTGATGTAGGGGTCTGTGTGGAATTTTCCCAAGGATGTACTTACAGGGTGGACTTTCCCATTGGGCTGTATTCTAGGAGCTATGATTTCCGAATGCACGTTCATACTCTGTGATTAGAGCATATGCCTTAAGTCCCATAAGTTTTGTCCTTTGGGGCTTCAAGGATCAATATATTAATTTTTATTTTATAGTGGAGTATATATAGTTGATTCATAATACTGTATTAGTTTCATGGGTACAGCAAACTAAATACTTTATACTAATACAATGTGTAGTTTCTATGTACATATACATAGAATATGTATATTAGTATCTATTCTTATTCAGATTCCTTTCCTGTTTATGGTTTTGCGGAGTATTTTATATAGTTCCCTGTGCTCTACAGTTGAAAGTTCTTGTCTATCCATCCTATATACAATAGTTTGCATATGCCAGTCCCAAACTCCACTCCCTTCTCTTTCCCAACCCTCTTCCCCTTGGTAACCACAAGTCTGTTCTCTATGTCTGTGAGTCTGTTTCTCTTTTATAAATAACTTCCTCTGTGTCATATTATAGATTGCACATATAAGTGACATTGTGTGATATTTATCTTTCTCTTGTGACTTACCATAGTTGGTATGACAATATCTAGCTCCACCCATATTGGTGCAAATGCATGATTTCATCTTTTTTTTTGTCTGAGTAATATTCCATTGAATATATACAGCACCTCTTTCTTATCATACTCACCTGGAAGCTAGTGTTTTTCTTTGCTTTCTTTGTTTCATTTTTTAATTCAACAGAAAATCAAAAGTCACACTTCACCCTAGATCCATGTCATTTTCTGAGGCTGACTTAGTTTAGAAAGTTTAAATATCTCGGTTTAAGAAAATCAGCTTCTGATGGGGGATATAATTCAAATGTATGTTTCAGAAAGTGTGTCTGGGAGGCCTTTCGGTTCTGTGAGTATCATGTGAGATTAAACACTGGTCTTGCAAAAAAAGAAATCTGAGTTGTGTTTAATCCCAATTTCCCAGGAGGAGGAATGTGTGTGGACAACCATGAGGTCAGGACTGACGGGAACACCAACTAGTTTCCCCCAGCTTGTGGAAATTCCTGCTTCTTTCTGATGACTCTGGTCTGCAAGATTCCTGCAGGATAAGGCTTCATCACTAAAGCTGCTCAACATTAATCAATCAACCAATTGACACTTTAATATGGTTCCAGAGAAGGGAAATTAGTTATTGTGACAAAGTTTTCTAATGACAGAATGTAAGTTGTTGGGGAAAAAAAACACCATATATATATATATATATATATATAACCTACAAAATTTGGCAGATATGAAATCACACCAGGTGTCCTTATTGATTTGTTATTAGAACAATATTCAGTTCAGTTCAGTTCAGTCGCTCAGTCGTGTCCGACTCTTTGTGACCCCATGAATCGCAGCACGCCAGGCCTTCCTGTCCATCACCAACTCCCGGAGTTTACTCAAACCCATGTCCATTGAGTCGGTGATGCCATCCAGCCATTTCATCCTCTGTTGTCCCCTTCTCCTCCTGCCCCCAATCCCTCCCAGCATCAGGGTCTTTTCCAATGAGTCAACTCTTCGCATGAGGTGGCCAAAGTACTGGAGTTTCAGCTTCAACATCAGTCCTTCCAATGAACACCCAGGACTGATCTCTTTAGGATGGACTGGTTGGATCTCCTTGCAGTCCAAGGGACTCTCAAGAGTCTTCTTCAACACCACAGTTCAAAAGCATCAATTCTTTAGCACTCAGCTTTCTTTATAGTCCAACTCTCACATCCATACATGACTACTGGAAAAACCATAGCCTTGACTAGACAGACCTTTGTTGGCAAAGTAATGTCTCTGCTTTTTAATATGTTGTCTAGGTTGGTCATAACTTTCCTTCCAAGAAGCAAGTGTCTTTTAATTTCATGGCTGCAATCACCATCCATAGTGATTTTGGAGCCCAGAAAAATAAAGTCTAAAACATTTATTGTTTCATCAC
Organism: Odocoileus virginianus; assembly: GCF_023699985.2. Taxonomy (NCBI): domain Eukaryota; kingdom Metazoa; phylum Chordata; class Mammalia; order Artiodactyla; family Cervidae; genus Odocoileus; species Odocoileus virginianus. The sequence continues at coordinate 796,850 of NW_027224323.1, forward strand.
TTAGATTGAGTATTATTTTCCCAGGTATTAGATCAAATATCAGAGCTGTGACCCCAACCCTTGGAATCAGTTCTATATCTTGAGGGGGCTAGTTCTTGTAGACTGCAAACAGCTCGACCACCATGGGGAGCTGACCAGTGTGTTCTTCCCAGGACAGTGGGAAGGCCAGTCCTTGGAAATCCTAGAATCTACTGGTGTCAGAAACATAGGAGGCTGGAAGACCATCTTTAAATGTTATGACGACTCACAGCTTCTAGACTGAGCTGTCAATCATCTTGTACCTGTGAACACTGCCCTGAGTCATGGTCCTTTGTATTGACCAAGGCTCGGGGGCTGCTCCATCTTTGATTCCCAGTGACCCAAATGCTAAGAAGTATCAGTCCTTCAGCTCAATTGTAGAAGTGATCTCAAAATACACATGTTTCTCAGTTGTGGCCCGTGGCTTCTTACGCTTCCTCTCTATGAAGCTCAGAGACTAGAATACAGGTTCCCTTCCTGTTATGAATGAGATGCTCTCTAGAGACATGTTTCTTGACCACATTTCCCCCTCCCACTGCAGTAAGAGGATCATAACCCTGCCCCTTGTCCCGTGATGGTTTAGACCTTTTTCTCCTTCTGCCCTGGACAGCCCAAGGGCATCTCCAATTAATCCTTCTCAGAATTGTCTCTGATAAACACCTTTCTTAGGAAACGCATATATTTCCAGATAGTTAAATTTACTTTATATATGTGTGTGTTTTAAAACAGAGACTTTCATTGAAGACACAAGTAAATCTGGTTTATAAATAAATCAATGTATTTAAACCCTCAGAAATCAAATACCACCACCCAGGGCATTATTAGTGACCAGGAGAGATGAGATGGGGAAGGAGTGTGACTGTGAAGAGAGAAGGATCATGATAATCAGGAACCAGGAAACTCATCTTCATGTTGTTGATCTTGATTCCATGGGGAAGAGCACATGTCTGGTCTCAGTGACTCTCTGTAGGTGAACAAACAGAACCAGAGGTTTAGTAGAGGTGACTGTGTTACGGTTGACAGGGGTGAGCCTCATGCAGTCCATGCCCAGGGTATAGGAGCTGGAAGGTGAGCCAGTGGACAGAATCCTGGTGGACCTCCTACTCCACATCTCTGTGATGTAGGTAGGTGGTCCATGTAGAATTTCCCCAAATGTAAATATGGAGCAATCTTTCCCATTTGGGATGAATTCTAGTACTACTGATTTCAGAATGCAAGTTCAGGTCTGCGATTGGAATGCATTCCTCTAATCACATACATTTTGTCTTTTGGGTCTTCAAGAAATATGATATTTTAACTCTTCTTTACCTGCTGACCCCCAAGAAAAGCCCAAGAACACTAGAGTGGATAGCCTATGCCTTCTCCAGCAGATCTTCCCGTCCCTGGAATTGAACCAGTGTCTCCTGCATTGCAGGTCGATTCTTTACCAAATGAGCTCTCAGGGAAGCCCACATTGGAGTCTAATTGGTTATTACTGTTATATTAGTTTCTGGTGTTCAGCAGTGTGACGTTTCTACATACATATAACTATTCTTTTTCAGATGATTTTCCCAATTAGGTTTTTACAGAGTATTGCATATACTTCCCTGTACTATACTGGAAGCCTTTTTGGTCTTTCCATCCTGCATAGAATAGGTTGCATCTGATAACCCCAAACTCCCAATCCTTCCTTTGCCATACCCTTCCCTCTTGGCAGCCACAAGTATTTTCTCTATGTCTGTGCATCTCTTTCTGTGTTGCACATATGGTCCTCCGGGTCACATGTTAGGTTCCCCATATAAGTGATATCATATGGCATTTGTCTCTCTGTCTGACTGACTTCACTTAGTATGACAGTCTCTTAGGCTGATGTATGTTGCTGCAAATGGCATGACTTCATTCTTTTTGTGCCTGAGCAATATTACATGGAATATATATGTGCCACACCTTTCTTATCATATTCACCTGGAAGCAAGGGTTTTTCTTTGTTCTTTTTCTTTCATTTTTCTTTCTCCATAGAAAATTACAAGCCACAATTTAGCCTTATCAGTGTTTTTTGTGAGGCTGTCTTAGTTTGAGAAAGTTTAAAGATCTCACTTTAGGAAAATCACCTTCTGAACAGGAATATAATTCAAATGAAATGTGGTTGGAAAGCCTTTCCGGTTCTGTCAGAATCATGTGAGTTTACACACAGGTCCCACAGAAAACATAAGCTCTCTTTAATTTCAGTTTTTCTGAAGGAGGGATGTGTGTGGGCCAACATAAGGTCAGGACTGACAGTAATACTAATTAGTTTCCACCAGCTTGTGGCCATTCCCGCTTCTCTCTGATGACTCTGGTCTGCAAGCTTCCTGCAGGTGAAGGCTTTCCCACCAAAGCTGCTCAGCATGAATCAACCAACTCTTTTGCAATTCAAATATGACTCAAGAGAAGAGAAATTACCTAATGTAAGAGAAAAGTCTCTGGTGATAGAATGTAAGCTATTGTGACCAAGAAAGTGTTACCTACAAAATTTGGGAGGTATGAAATCACAAAGACTTAGTGATTTATTTGGTGAAACAGCACTAATAACAGACCATGCTTACTTACGATTAGGTTGTTTTCAAGTTATTTTCATGCCACGGAAAAACATTTACCTGGAGAAAAAAGGTAACGATCCATCAATTACTACCATTCCCTAAATTTTGCATTGCTTTAATTTTTTTTAAGTAGGAGATTATATAAGTGATTTCTTATGGAAGAACATATTGTCAATAACTTGATTTGTTTCTTGACAGCATATTTGCATATGAGGTGAAAGGTATGTTCAGAAAAAATATACTTCCGTTACCAGCTGTGGTTAAATCCTTAATGTTTTCTTCTGAAATCCCCCGTTTTACAGTCTCCTCCTTGAACGTCTCTAAGTCTTCCTTATCAATGCCACTTTCTTTGCCTGAATATCACCATGCAAGAGGTAGAAATTTACAAGTTAGAAGTCCTAAAATTTTCTTAATACAGAATGAAAACAATGTGCCTATTAGATTTCACTTGAAATAATTTAAGAAGTCTCAAACAGTTACCATTTCCTATGACACAGATATCTAATGTCTCTCTGAAAACTTAATTCCTGTCCAGTTCTGTAACTAGTCCCCCCACCACCACCCCAGCATCAGATACAGAACCTCAAACACTCATAGGAGCTCCATGAATTTGGGACTCCTTCCATCACAGTAAGGAACCAACTTGCTCCTTGACCAACTCCCTAGTGTTTGTACCTGACACTCAAGTCTTGTTCTGAATCCAAATAAACAGGAAACAGGGTTCTCCCCTGACAGACATATTCACTACATCACACAAACTAATGGGAGATGATTTATTCTTTAATAATGCACCATTCTACCCAGTACATTTTCTGATATAGACACCTGATATCCTATTGGTTCACACACCACTTAGTGCTTCTCTGTGGTCATTTGAGATGATGTCAGTGTGGACAAGATAATGCATTGGGATAATTGAACAGGGTAAAGATTAATTAGAAAAGTTTTGTTCCAAAGCTTAGAGTGCATTGGGAAATTTGTAGAAAATAAAGCCACTGAGGTCAGACTCATTCCAGCCACAGCTTGCAATTAATTGACATGTTAAAAAAATTTCTAGTAGCAATCAATTTTTTTAGTTTCAACAGGTAGGAATTATTTGGAAATATTTGATGATGTGACATCCACACCCTATGACCTCCTGTCTCTTGGTACTTTACCTTCCCTGATCTTTAACTCTGATCATAAAGATGCAGGTCTTATACACTGACTACTGTCAACACCTCCTGAGATTCTGAATGAAAGTCCTGACAGTGGACCTGTTATGTGACAATGGCAATGCAACTATGGGATGTCATACATACCGAATAGTAGAACCTGTTCTCTCTTCTTGACATTTACAGCCTTGCTGGCACTTTCATCCACATTGACATTAATTGCTATCAAAGCTTTTTCAGAAACATGAATAAATTCAATTTTCTTCTTACCGTCATCTGTGAGAGAGAGAAAAGTTACAGATACACAACCCTGCCTTAATTTAGTGTCATTTAGATATATTGTTCAGAGAAGGAAATGGCACTCCACTCCAGTACTCTTGACTGGAGAATCCCATGGATGGAGGAATCTGGCAGGCTGCAGTACACGGGGTCTGTAAGAGTCAGACACAACCGAGTGACCTCACTTTCACTTTTCACTTTCATGCATTGGAGAAGGAAACGGCACTCCACTCCAGTACTCCTGCCTGGAGAATCCCAGGGACAGAGGAGCCTGGTGGGCTGCCATCTGTGGGGTCACACAGAGTTGGACACGACTGAAGTGACTTAGCAGCAGCAGCAGCAGATGTATTGTGCCATATTGCAGGCATTCACAACAGTCTATGCTGTATTGAGGTGTGTGTCAATTCATGGATGCTCTGAACACTACCGTTCTTATGACAACTAGGAAAGCAGGCAATATATTTCCTCATCCCCACCTTTTCCTACAGGTAACCAGTCACTTCTTGCTATCTTCTAAGATGCTTTCTAGAGCATGTGGTGTAATGGACTTAGCAGCTTTTTTTAAAATGTCTTCAGTTAGTTTGCTTATTTTTGGCAGTCCTGGGCCTTTGTAGCTGTGCAGGCTTTCTCTACTAGCAGTGAGCGGGGTCTACTCTCTAGTAGCAGTGCGAAGGCTTCTCATTGCAGTGGCTCCTCTAATTGTGGACCATGGGCTCTAGGGGTTGTAGGCTTCAGCAGTTGTGGATTGTGGGCTCAGTACTCCCAACTCCCAGGATTTAGACCAAAGGATCAGGAGTTGTGGTGCACAGGATTCATTGCCCCAAGTCATGTGGGATCAACCCGGACCAAGGATCCAACCTGCTACCCCTTGCAGTGACACGTGGATTCTTCACCACTGGATGACCAGGGAGGTTCCCAACAGTTTTTTAAACAGCATGGGCTTATAATAGAAACTTGGTTTGAAATGTCTTTGTATTTCTATTTCCCAGTCATGAAACTGATTTCTGCTGACCAAATTCAATTTGCCATTCAAAACCTTGTGTTCCTAAGTGCCTACGCTGGACCAGGGAACCTTCTGAACACTTTATGTTAATTGCCGTGTTTCCTCTTCCCCTCAGTCTGGGGTATGACAGAGCCCACAGGCATGTATGTTGGTGTGAAGACATTTTACCTCCTGGGAAATGCAGGCGGAGACTACCTAGCAGCGAGCTCTGTCCCCACCTGAATATCTGCCCCCCGCCCTGCCCTGACTGCCTACCCAGTACCAGGTGTCTGGACAAGAAGCATCTATGACCCACTGTGTGTCACCCCTACACCCTCTACATTCATTCTCTCTCCTGGCCTCTGGCACACCTTTCTGCAATCACTCAGCATGATGGGAGGAAAAACCACTCAGCTGGGTTCCTGAAACATAGAAACACCGCTGCTCAGTGTATAAACACACTCACTAGTCTCCTTGAGAAAGAAAACATTAGTAGCTGAAGCCACTTTATAGTCTCATAGCCCCAGACAGAGTATATGCAGCTCGCCCAAGGCCACAGTGAATCCATGAGACTTGGGTCACATTGGGACAATTTAAGTCAGATTTTGCATGTCCTCAGATTGCTCATGGGCTTCCCAGGTGGGGCTAGTGGTAAAGAACCTAGCCGGAGATAAGAGGAGAGTTTGACCTCTGGGGTCTGGAAGATCCCCTGGAAGAGGAAATGGTAACCCAGTCCTATATTCTTGCCTGGAGAATCTCATGTACAGAGGAGCCTGGTGGGCTACAGTCCACGGGTCACAAAGAGTCAGACACGACTCAGCAACTAAACGACAACATAGGTCCCTCATCATTGTGAGGGGCCGTCCAAGTTCTGTGATTGGACACTGTGTTCATGACAAATGAGGTGCTCAGAAGATTTAGGACCAGTGCCTGGTGCAACTTCTAATTGTTAGTAAGCCTAGAATTCAGATATATGCAGTTCTTGAGAAAAGTTAAACCAAGACTTCCAGCCAAACATTTGTTTAACATTGAAATACTCATACTTACATTCATATGTGTAAATATAGGGAGCTATCCGTGTTCCAATAATGGGTAATATTTTCCATACTTCATTCACACTTAAAAACAAAAGATATTTAAGTTGGTTGACAAAACTGATAAAAAATTACACTCATTTGTTTCACCCTTTCTAACATCCCAGTTCATGTATCACGTTTGTGTCTCTGAACTTTTTGACATTCACCAGAGAAGAAATACACTGTGTAACATCAAGTACAAATCAAATGACAAAGTTGTCATGTGAACACATTAAATCTGAGCATATTTCCAAAGATTAAATACAAATACAAATTAGGTCATGTTTAAAAACAAATAAATCAGCCCATCCTAAAGGAGATCAGTCCTGGGTATTCACTGGAAGGACTGATGTTGAAGCTGAAACTCCAATACTTTGGCCACCTGATGCAAACAGCTGACTCATTTGAAAAGACCCTGATGCTGGGAAAGATTGAGGGCAAGAGGAGAAGGGGACGACAGAGGATGAGATGGTTGGATGGTATCACCAACTCAATGGACATGGGTTTGGGTTGGCTCCGGGAGCTAGTGGTGGACAGGGAGGCCTAGCATGCTGTGTGCAGGTCAGGCAGCAACAGTTAGAACTGGACATGGAACAACAGACTTGTTCCAAATAGGAAAAGGAGTACATCAAGGCTGTATATTGTCATTGTACTTATTTAACTTATATTCAAAGTACATCATGAGAAATGCTGGGCTGGATGAAGCACAAGTTGGAATCAAGATTGCTAGGAGAAATATTTATAACCTCAGATATGCAGATGATACCACACTTAATGGCAGAAAGTGAAGAACTAAAGAGACTCTTGATCAAAGTGAAAGAGGAGAGTGAAAAAGTTGGCTTAAAAATCAATATTCAGAAAACTAAGATTATAGCATCTGGTCCCATAGCTTCACAGCAAATAGATGGAGAAACAGTGGAAACAGTGGCTGATTTTGCTTTGGGGGGCTCCAAAATCACAAAGATGGTGACTGCAGCCATGAAATTAAAAGACACTTACTCTCGGGAAGAAAAGTTATGACCAAGCTAGATAGCATATTAAAAAGCAGAGACATTACTTTACCAACAAAGGCCCATCTCATCAAGGCTATGGTTTTTCCAGTAGTCATGTAGGGATGTGAGAGTTGGACTATAAAGAAAGCTGAGCACTGAAGAATTGATGCTTTTGAACTATGGTGTTGGAAAAGGCTCTTGAGAGTCCCTTGGACTGCAAGGAGATCCAACCAATCTATCCTAAAGGAAATCAGTCGTGAATGTTCATTGGAAGGACTGATGCTGAAGGTGGAACTCCAATACTTTGGCTGCCTGATGTGACGAACCGACTCATTGGAAAAGACCCTTATGTGTGGAAAGATTGAAGGCGGGTGGAAAGGGGAGGACAGAGGATGAGATGGTTGGATGGCATCACCGATGCGATGGACATGAGTTTGAGTAGGCTCCGGGAGTTGGTGATAGACAGGGAAGCCTGGCATGATGCAGTCCATGGGGTCGCAAAGAGTTGGACATGACTGAGAGACTGAACTGACTGAATGGTCTAGTGGTTTTTCCTACATCCTTCAGTTTAAGTCTGAATTTTGCAATGAGGAGTTCACGATCTGAGCCACAGTCATCTTCTGGTCTCGTAGACCAGAACTCCTCCATTTTTGGCTGCTAAGAATATAATCAATCTGATTTTGATATTGACCATCTGGTGATGTCCATGTGTAGTGTCATCTCTTGTGTTGTTGGAGGAGGGTTTTTGCTATGACCAGTGCATTCTCTTGGCCAAACTCTGTTAGCCTTGGCCCTGCTTCGCTTTCTACTCCAAGGCCACACTTACATCTGTCTCCAGGCATCTCTCGACTTCCAGTTTTTGAAATCCAGTCACTTATGATGAAGGAACATCTCTTTTTTTGCTCTCAGTTCTAGAAGGTCTTACAGTTATTCATAGATCCTTTCCATTTCACCTTCTTCAGCATTAATGGTTGCTGTATAGACTTGGATTACTTTGATGTTGAATGGTTTGCCTTGAAAACCAACTGAGATCATTCTTTTCATTTCTGAGGCTGCACACAAGTACGGTATTTCAGACTCTTGTTGACTGTGAGGGCTACTCCATTTCTTGTAAGGGATTGGTGACCACAATAGTAAATATAATGGTCATCCAAATTAAATTAAATGTTACACTGATGAAAGTTGTAAAAATGGCAAACAGGTAGAACAATATGATATTCTTAACAAATGACTGAAAATAGAGAGAATCTCATGGAATACAATTTATATGTATGTGTATGTGTCAGTGGTCAATTTGATAACAAGCATACAATCTATTAAAATAACAGCAACAGAAACAGTTGCATCTTTCTGTTGTTGTTTAGTCCTGTCTGACTCCTTTGAGATCTCCTGGACTGTAGCCCACCAGGCTCCTTTGTGCAGGGAATTTTCTGAGTAAGAATACTGAAAAGGGTAACTGTGGCTCCCGAGGTACACAGGATGCAGAGAAACTGAAGATATAGTCGGCGAGATTTTGGAAATAACTATAACAGGAGGTCTGAAAGACAAAGAGATCACTTTCATCTCATCAGTCCTAGATGATGAGATCTAGCCCTGATCCTTTGGACTGGGAGCACTGACTCCCAGACCCTAAAGTACCAGAAAACTGACCCCAGAGTATCAAATGGTGAGAATTCACACAAAGGGAACCACTTGAATATCAAGACCCAGCATCACCCAACCACCAGTAGCACCCCATGCAGGATGCCTCATCTAAACAACAAACAAAACAAAATTACAACCCAATCATCAGCAGACAGGATTGCCACCTCACTCAGCCTTGCCCATCAGAGTGAGAAAAAAAACAAAAAAACAAAAAAAACTCAGCACAAATCTCACCCTATATGAAGCTTACACAAACCACTGGACCAACCTTAGGAGGGCAGAAACCAAAAGGAAGAAAGAATTCAACCTTGAAGCCTGGGAAAAGGAGACCTCAAACACAGTAAGTTAAAATAATAATAATAATAATGAAAAGGCAGAGAAATACTACACAAATGAAGGAACAAACTAGAAACACAGAAGTCCAAATAAATGAAGAGGAAATAGGCAAACTACCTGAAAAAGAATTCAGAATAATGATAGTAAAGATGATCAAAAACCTTGAAAACAGAATGGAGAAAATGCAAGAATCAATTAACAAAGACCTAGAAGAATTAAAGAATAAACATACAGAGACAAACAACACAATTACTGAAATTAAAAATACTCTAGAAGGAATCAATAGCAGAATATCTGAAGCAGAACAAATCAGAGACTTCTGGGACAATATCAAATGCACCAACATTCAAATTATAGGGTCCCAGAAGAAGAAGAGAAAAATAAAGGGTATGAGAAAATTTTTGAAGAGATTATAGTTGAAAATTTCCCCAACATGGAAAAGGAAATAGTCAATCAAGTCCAAGAGGCACAAAGAGTCCCATACAGGATAAACCCAAGGAGAAACATGCCAAGACATACTAATCAAACTAACAAAGACTAAACACAAAGAAAGAATATTAAAAGCAGCAAGGGAAAAGCAACAAGTAACATACAAGGAAACCCCATACATTTAACAGCTGATCTTTCAGCAGAAACTCCTGCAGGCCAGAAGGGAATGGAAGGATATATTTAAGTACTGAAAGGGAAAAATCTACAACGAAGATTGCTGTACCTGGCAAGGATCTCATTCAAAATTAATGGAGAAATAAAAAGCTTTTCAGACAAGCAAAAGTTAAGAGAATTCAGTACCACCAAACCAGCTTTACAACAAATGTTAAAGGGACTTATATAGTCAAGAAATACAAGAGAAGAAAAAAGATCTACAAAATCAACCCCAAACAATTAAGAAAATGGCAATAGGAACATATATATCAATAATTACTTTAAATGTAAATGGATTAAATGCTCCAACTAAAAGACACAGACTGGCTGAAGGGATAAAAAACAAGACACATATATATGCTGTCTACAAGAAACCCACTTCAAACATAAAGATGCATAGAGACTGAAAGTGAGAGGATAGAAAAATGTATATCCATGCAAATGGGAAGCAAAAGAAAGCTGGAGGAGCAGTACTCATATCAAGACAAAATAGACCTTAAAATAAAGAGATAAAGAATGACACTGCATAATGATCAAGGGATCAATCCAAGAGGAAGACATAACAAGTGTAAACACCTATGCACACAACATAGGAGCACCTAAATACATAAACAAACACTCACAGACATAAAAGGAGAAATTGACAGTAACACAATAATAGTAGGAGACTTTAACACCCACTCACACCAATGGACAAATCATCAAAACAGAAAATTAATAAGGAAACACAAGTCTTAAATGATACATTAGATGAGATGGATCTCATTGATATCTTCAGGACATTCCATCCAAATGCAGAAGAATACACCTTCTTCTTCTCAAATGCACATGGAACATTCTCCAGGATAGATCACATCTTGGGCCACAAATCAAACCTCAGTAAATTTAAGAAAATTGAAATCAAATCAAGCATCTTCTCCAACCAAAATGCTATGAGGCTAGATACTAATAATAAGAAAAATTAAAAAACACAAACACATGGAGATTAAATAATATGTTTCTAAATAACCAACAGGTTACTGAAGAAATCAAAAGGGAAATCAAAAAATTTCTAGAAACAAATGACAATGAAAACATGACAACTCATTAGGTAGATATACTTCTAAGTATTTTATTCTTTTTGTTGTAATGGTGAATGGTATTGTTTTCTTAATTTCTCTTTCTGTTTTCTCATTGTTAGTGTATAGGAATGCAAGGGATTTCTGTGTGTCAATTTTATATCCTGTAACTCAAAATGTAGGGAATGCAGCAAAAGCAGTCCTAAGAGGAAAGTTTATAGCAATACAATCCTATCTCAAGAAACAAGAAAAACATCAAATAGACAACCTAACTTTACACCTGAAACAACTGGGAAAAGAAGAAGGAAAAAAAACTCAAAATTAGTAGAAGGAAAGAAATAATAAAGATCCAAGCAGAAATAAATGAAAAGAAATGAAAGAAACAATAATAAAGATTAATAAAGCTAAAAGCTGTCTTTGAGAAGATAAACAAAATTGACAAGCCTTTAGCCAGACTCATCAAGAAAAAAAGAAGAATCAAATCAACAAAATTAGAAATGAAAAAGGAGAGGTTACAACAGACAATGCAGAAATACAAAGGATTATAAGAGACAACTTTATTATCTATTATGAACAACTAAATGGCAATTAAATAGATAACCTGGAAGAAGTGGACAGATTCTTAGAAAAGTCCAATCTTCCAAGACTGAAAAGGAAGAAATAGAAATTATGAACAACCCAATTACAAGCACTGAAATTGAAGCTGTGATCAAAAATCTCCCCAAAAACAAAAGCCTAGGACCAGATGGCTTCACAGGAGAATTCTATCAAACATTTAGAGAAGAGCTAATGCCTATCCTTCTAAAACACTTTCAAAAAATTGCAGAGGAAGGAACACTTCCAAACTCATTCTATGAGACCACCATCACCCTGATACCAAAGCCAGACAAAGACAACACACACAAAAAACAAAACTGTAGGCCAGTATCGCTGATAATCATAGATGAAAAATCCTCAACAAAATTTTAGAAAACAGATTCAGCAACATCTCAAAGTGCTCATACCCATGATCAAGTTGGGTTTATTCCAGGGATGCAAGGATTCTTCAATATATGCAAATCAATCAATGTTATACACCATATTAACAAATTGAAAGATAAAAACCATATGATAATCTCAATAGATGCAGAAAAAGCCTTTGACAAAATTCAGCACCCATTTGTGATTAAAACTCTTTAAAAAATGGACATAGAAGGAACTTACCTCAACATAGTAAAGGCCATATATGATAAGCCTACAGCAAATATTATTCTCAGTGGTGAAAAACTGAAAGCATTCCCCCTAAGATCAGGAACAAGACAAGGGTGTCCACTTTCACCACTATTATTCAACATAGTTCTGGAAGCCCTAGCTACAGCAATCAGAGAAGAAAAAATAAGAAATAAAAGGAATCCAGATCAGAAAAGAAGTAAAGCTCTCACTGTTTGCAGATGACATGATACTGTACATAGAAAACCCTAAAGATAGTATCAGAAAATTACTAGAGCTAATCAGTGAATTTAGCAAAGTTGCAGGATACAAAATCAATACACAGAAATCACTTGCATTTCAATATACTAACAATGAAAAATCAGAAAGAGAAATTAAGGAATCAATCCCGTTCACTGCTGCAACAAGAAGAATTAACTATCTAGGAATAAACTTACCTAAGGAGACCAAAGAACTGTACACAGAAAATTAGAAGACACTGATGAAAGAAATCAAAGATGACATAAACAGATGGAGAGATACTCCATGTTCCTGGGCAGGAAGAATCAATATTGTGAAAATGACTATACTACCAAATGCAATCTACAGATTCAGTGTGATCCCTATCAAATTACCAATGGCATGTTTCACAGAACTAAAACAAAAATATATCACAGTTCATATAGAAACACAAAAGACCCAGAATAGCCAAAGCAGTCTTGAGAAAGAATAGTGGAGCTGGAGAAATCAACCTTCCTGACTTCAGATTATACTACAAAGATGACAGTCATCAAGACAATGTTGTACTGGCACAAAACATAAATATAGACCAATGGAACAAGATAGAAAGCCCAGAAATAAACCCATGCACCTATGGGTACCTTATTTTTCACAAAGGAGGCAAGAAGATGTAATGGAGAAAAGGCAATCTCTTTCACAAGTGGTGCTGGGAGCAGTGGGGACAGTCTCTTGCAAATTCTGCAGGGAGGGGTCAATCCCCTAGTGGGTACTGTGGGTTCCAGGACACGAGCCTCTCCCTGCTGCAGTGTCCCATTTTCCTTTAATGAGGTGATGCCGGTGGAGCTTCTGGGACCCTCTCACCCCCAAGTAAAGGCTTCAGGACATTCCCTGGAGGCTCACAGGGGAACTGCCCCCCGCCCCGCCCCCCCCCCCCCCCCCCCCCCACCCCCCGCCCCCCACACACACACACAGCTCAGAGACCCTGCTCAGCGCCACAGCTCAGGGCGTCATGCTCTCAACATCACCCAGAGAGTTCTCTGCACATGGGGAAGACAAACCCTCCCTCAGGCTCGGGGTTGACAGGTGTTTTCCTTGTGGGTGATTTTTACTTACTTGTCATAAAAGTAGAAGATGATTATGATGCATTTATCACAAAATATAATACAACACCAGTAAATCGGGCCTGTCTTTGTATCTGCTAGGTTTTGGGATGCAGTGTGTATAGCTTTCCAGTCTCCTGAAAGCTAACAAAAAGTTCATCTTAGAGATTTTCCTCCTTGTCTTTTTATTTCATCCAGAGTCATCCCTCTTGATTTTCCCATCCCTTGTGCAAATCAGCACACATTATCAAACTTGACTGAACAAAACAGAATTTATAAAATAAGGTAAAAGCTGAATTCAGAGTAAAAGAAGACATTTCTGAGATAGGTTAAGCTCTGATGTCAAATCCAAGATCTCAAATCCAACAGCTGTTGGCTGATCCTCTTTCTCTGTTACAAGAGCAGTAAAAATGCACGAGTCAGTTAATACACAGGAGAGATGATACGCCAAACAGAATTGTATAGAGCCAGTAAATGGAGCAGCGTTGAGTGGGAAGGATACAGCTCCACTTACTGATCCACATAACAAAACCACAAAAGGGACACAGACCCCCACACACAAACCCAAGACCTCCTCCCAGATCAGACCATCCCTGATACCTCTTTAAGACTGTCCTGAGTTTTATCTTCTTGGGCAGAACAAACCAGACCAAGGAGGAGACACAGGAACAGAACCTTCATCTTGTGACTCTCGTGGTCCTTCTTCTGGAAAATCTGAGGGTGTCCCAGTGGCTGGAGAGGGTGTGAATTGCTGTCACTTTTATATAGGATCATTGTTTTGATATGATGCATCATGAGCCAATGGTTGTCCCTTCTAACACCATGTTACACAGAAGTCATCTTTAATTTTCTCCTTGGTAGAGATGACCTTCTATGACATTTTGTGATTTTAATCATGCGGATTGCTTTGGGAGAAGGTTGAATGAATCTGGACATTTGACTTTTAGAGTGAGTGAGAAATCACAGTACACATCCAGTATTTTAAGGTCAGAAATATTTATTTTCCTTTCTTTCCTGAGATCCAAAATGGGATAAACTGTCCAGAGCACACATTCCCTACTTCTGTATTGTTTCTTTAACCTTAGGAGATGGTTTAAAGTTTAGTTTCTAAACATAAGATTGACTGTGTGGTTTCATATAGTTAAATGATTTTCTAACAGATCCTTGGAAAGACTCCTACTTCTCCGAGATGAGGAGCATGTCAGCACAAAATGTTCATCGCCTCTTCCTGCCCCACAGTGGGTTCTGTTCTCATTATAACTAAGAGGAGGATCCATTCAAATGCCCCCTAGCCTCCTCTGAAGAAGGCATGTCAGCAGTTCATTTCTGTCTCTCCCTTTGCACCCACCTTTTACCTATCTAACCTGTAATGTATCATTTACTCGTTGACTCAATTGTTTCTTAAGCTAGCAAGAAAGCTAGACAGTGGTTCTTCTGATTTCTAGCATTTTGAAGAAAAAAATTTTCCTAACTCTATGTGTCTACTTATTATCAAAGTCATTCAAAGAGCCCAAGAGTCTCTTCCTTGTATTTTCTTTTCCACCAGGGATCTTAGTTCTCCAACCCGGGGTGGAATTATCACCCCACATAGTGGATGTGCTGTGTCTTAAGCCCAGGACCAACAGTTAAGACACAAGTGAATCTGGTCTATATTAAACCAATGTATTTAAGCCCTCAGAAACCAAATACCACTGCATAGATATGAGAAGGAGTGTGACTGTGAAAAGAGAAATATCATGTTAATCAAGAACCGGGAAAGTCATCTTCATGTCGTTGATCTTGATTCCATGTCTGGTCTCAGTGCCTCTTTCTGTAGGTGAATAAACAGAACCAGAGGTTTTGTAGATTTGACTGTGTGATGGCTGATGGGGGTGAGCCTCATGCAGTTGGCATCCAGGGTACAGGTGACCCAATAGACAGAATCCTGGTGGACCTAATACTCCACATCTCTGGGATGTAGGTGGAGGTCCATGTAGAATTTCCACAGGATGTTCGTATGGGGCAATCATTCCCATTTGGGATGGATTCTAAGAGTACTGGTTTCAGAACGCAAGTTCAGGTCTGTGATTGGAATACATGCCTCTAATCATGCACGTTTTGTCTTTTGGGTCTTCAACAATTATTATTTTTTAACTCTTCTTTACCTGCTGAGCCACAAGAAAAGCCCAAGAACAGTGGAGTGGATAGCCTATCCCTTTTCCAGCAGATATTTTCATCCCCGGAATTGAACCAGAGTTTCCTGAAATGCAGGTCAATTCTTTACCAAATGAGCTCTCAGGGAAGCCCACATTGGAGTACAGTTGGTTATTAATGTTACATAAGTTTCAGGTGTTCAACAATGTGAATTTCCTACATACAAACAGCTATTCTTTTTCAGATGATTTTCCCATTTAGGTTTTTTTCAGAGTATTGCATATACTTCCCTGTACTATACTGGAGGAGTTTTTGGTCTTTCCATCCTACATAGAATAGTTTGCATCTGATAACCCCAAACTCCCAATCCTTCTCTTGCCCTACCCTTCCCCCTTGAGAAGCATGAGTGTTTTCTCTATGTCTGTGTTTCTCTTTCTGTGTTGCAAATATGGTCCTCCGGGTCACATGTTAGGTTCCCCATATAAGTGATATCATATGGTATTTGTCTCTCTGTCTGACTGACTTCACTTAATATGACAGTCTCTTAGGTCAATGTATGTTGCTAAAAATGGCATGATTTCATTCTTTTTGTGGCTGAGTAATATTGCATGGAATATATATGTACCACACCTTTCTTATCATATTCACCTGGAAACAAGGATTTTACTTTGTTCTTTTTCTTTCATTTTTCTTTCTCCACAGAAAATTGTAAGTCACACTCTACCCTTGTCAGTGTTGTTTTTCTGAGGCTGTCTTAGTTTAGAAAGTTTAAAGATCTCACTTTGAGAAAATCACCTTCCAAATGCAAATATTATTCAAATGCATGTTTCAGACAATGTGGTTGGAAAGCCTTTTCTGGTTCTGTCAGAATCGTGTGAGATTAAACACTGGTCTTGCAGAGAATGTGAGCTCTCTTTAATCTCTATTCTCCTGTTGGAGGGACATGTGTGGACAACCGTGAGGTCAGGACTGACAAGAACACTAAGTACTTATCGCCAACTTGTGGGGATTCCTGCTTCTCTCTGATGACTCTGGTCTGCAAGATTCCTGCAGGATACAGCTTTCTCACCAAAGCTGCTCAGCCTTAATCAACCAACCACTTTGCAATTTAACATGGCTCAAGAAAAGAGAAATTGCCTAAGTGACAGAAACTGTTCCCTAGTGATAGAATATAAGTTGTTGGGACCAGAAAATTGTTAACTGCAAACTTTGGAGCATATGAAATCACCAAGTGTACTTAGTGATTTATTTGATGAAACAACATTAGTAACAGACCATGTTTACTTACAATTAGATTGTTTTGAAGTTATTTTCTCCCCACCAGCAAGACAATTATCTGGAGAAAGAAAGAAATGATCTACCAATTACTGCCATTCCGTAAAGTTTCCAAGGTGTATTTTTAAAAATAACTGGTTATGTAAATGATTGCTTAGGAAGAATCTGTTAGAAATAACTTCATTTGTTTCTCAACAGCACATTTACATGTGAAATGAAAGATGCAAACAGGAAAAAGTGTGGTTCCATTACCAGCTTTGGTGCAATCCAGAATGTTCTCTTCCTGAATCCCCCGTTTTAGAGTCTCTTCCTTGAACGTCTCTAAGTCTTCTTTGTCAATGTCATTTCCTTTGCCTGAACATCACCATGCAGGAAATAGAAATTTACCCATTACAAGCCCTAAAAATTCCTTAATACAGAATGAAAACAATTAATGTGCCTATCGGATTTCACTTGGAATAATTTAAGAAGTCTCAAACAGTTACCATCTCCTATGACACAGATGTCTGCTGTCTCTCTGAAAAATTAATCCCTGTCCAGCTCTGTAACTAGTCCCCACCCCCACCCCCAATTCCAGCATCAGAAACAGGACCTCAAAGCCTCATAGGAGCTCCATGAATTTGGGGCTCCTCGCATCACAGTCAGGAACCAACTTGCTCCTTGACCAACTTCCTAGGGTCTGTACTGGCCACTCAAGTCTTGTTCTGAATCCAAATAAATGGGAAACAGGGTTCTCCCCTGACAGACATATTCACTACATCACACAAACTAATGGGAGCTGATTTATTCTTTAATAATGCAACATTCTACCCTTTTCTGATATAGACACCTGATAGCCTAACGGTTCACACACCACTTAGTGCTTCTTTGTGGTTATTTGAGATGATGTCAGTGTGGACAAAATAATATATTGGGATAATTGAACAGGATAAAGATTAATTAGAAAAGTCTTTGTTCCAAGGCTTAGAGTGCATGGGATACCTTGTATAAAATAAAGTCACTGAGGTCAGGCTCATTACAGTCACAGCTTGCAATTAATTGACATGTTAAAAACAATTTCTAGTAACAATTGATTTTTTAGTTTCAACAGGCAGGAATTACTTGGAAATGTTTGATGATGTAACATCGACACCCTGTGACCTCACATTTCTTTGTAGATTACCTTCACCTGGATCCTTAACTGTGAACATGAAGATGCAGGTCTTATACACTGAATACTGAGTATTGTCAGCACCTCCTGAATTCTGAACGAAAGTCCTGACAGCGGACCTGTTCTGTGACAACAGCAATGGGAACCACGGGATGTCATACATACCGAATAGGAGAACCTGTTCTGTCTCCTTGCCTGTTTCGTCCACGTTGACATTAACAGCTATCAGAGCTTTTTCGGAAACATGAATAAATTCAATTTTGTTTGTACCCTCATCTGTGAGAGAGAGAAAAGTTACATATACGTAACCCTGCCTTAATTTATTGTCATTTAGATGTATTGAGACATATTGCTGGCATTAACAACAGCCCATGCTGTATTGAGGTGTGTGTCAGTTCGCGGGTGCTCTGAACACTACCGTTCTTATGACAACTATGAAAGCAGGCAATATATTTCCTCATCCCCACCTTTTCCTACAGTTAACCAGTCACTTCTCGCTGCTTTATTAGGTGCTGTCTACAGCATGTATTGTAATGGACCCAGATGATTTTAAAAATGTCTTTAATTAGTTTGCTTATTTTTGGCTCTCCTGGGTTGCCGGGAGCCCTCGTGGGAGATCTCACCCATGGCGAGGTCATGAAGAAAATACCTGACAGGCAAGGTCGTCCAGGATCCCATCCATGACGAGGTCTTGAGGAAAAAACCTGATACGCAAGGCCGTTCAGGATACCAGGGACCCTCCGGGTTGGCCTCGGCCTCTACCCCACCCTGTATCCTCCCCCCTTTCCTGCGGTTGTTCTTGTTCGCCCTGCTGCAGATTCTTGTGTTGCCTGCCGAGAGCTCTCCTGCTCCTCTTTCACTAAATAAAGACCAACATAGAACCCTAATTAATAAATCTCCTGGACGCTGGTTCCCTATGAAGGGGCCAGGGATGAAGGAAATGTTTCAAGTAAAAACCCTTTTGCTGGCACTCTGGCTTGTTTGGCAAATGCGTACTAATGCACATGACTGCTCACAACACCTTAATCATAAACAGCATAAAGAACCTGATCACAAAAGGCCCTGATAGGCACAGAGCCCTTCAGGGGGTGAGAAAGCCCTATTAGAGAACACAAAAAATATTATTCTAAAAGTGGTTATTGGATCAACGTTTGATTGCTGTTATTGTGCTGAGGTTGTGCAGTAAAAACTATTGTTAATATAGTTAAGGATTTAGAAAAATAAGAGTTTAGCCCTAGTGTGGAAACAATAAGATAATTGTTAATTTTAATCAAGAGTGCTAAAACAGAGGCTGCCTCACCAGAGCCACAGAGTCTTTGTGTGGTAAACTTTTTAGATAAATTTAGCTGAGAACTTTGCAAAAAAGGCTGACATTTGCGTTAACAGGATTGTATTTCTACTATGTTGCAACCTGCTGCACCATGAGACTGCAACTTTTCTGTTTTCTGCTAAACTCAAGGCAAAATAGATCAGCAAAGAATAGACTACGGAAAGCAGTGTTGCCTTCACCTAGGTCATAAAATGTTAATAGGTCCCAAGGCCAGAAGATAATGTACGAAGATCCACTATGAAAGAAGACTCTCATGAACAAAGAAGTATGCAGAAAACACCCTGGTTTCGTGAAGGACAAAACTGACATAATGTTAAACTAAACTTTGTATGCTTATCTTTCACCTCCCCTTAGAAATGTACTACTTAGGGTATAAAAGCTATGGTGAAAAATAAAACGCTGCCAGACTCTGCTGCACACCCCGGTCTGGTCTCTCTCTCTCTCTCTCTCTCTCTCTCTCTCTCTCTCACTCGCCAACACCGTTCATCCTGAGGTTACCCCTGGATCCTGCTGGGGCCGGACCTCGGCACTGGGTCTTTGCTGCTGTGCTGGCTTTTTCACTAGCAGCAAGTGGGGGCTACTCTCTACTTGCAATGCACAAGCTTCTCATTGCAGTGGCTTCTCTTGTTGTGACCACGGGCTCTAGGGGTTGTAGGCTTCAGTCGTTGTGGATTTGGGGCTCAGTATTCCCAACGACCGGGATTTAGACCACAGGATCAGTATTTGTGGTGCATGGGATTCATTGCCCCAAGTCATATGGGATCTACCTGGACCAAAGATCCAACCTGTCATCCCTGCAGTTGCGGGTGGATTCTTCACCACTGGATCACCAGGAAGTCCCAACAGTTTTTTAAACAGAATGAGCATATTATAGCAACGC
The DNA here is from genome assembly GCF_023699985.2 of Odocoileus virginianus. Lineage (NCBI taxonomy): Eukaryota > Metazoa > Chordata > Mammalia > Artiodactyla > Cervidae > Odocoileus > Odocoileus virginianus. The sequence goes on from NW_027224323.1 coordinate 816,885, forward strand.
AGTTCAAAAATTCATGGTGCTAGTGGTAAAGAACCCGGCTGGAGACATGAGAGTAAAATTTGACATCTGAGGTCTGGAAGATCCCCTGGAAGAGAAACTGGTAACCTAGTCCAGTATTCTTGCCTGGAGAATCTCATATACAGAGAAGCGTGGCGGGCTACAGTCCAGGGATCACAAAGAGTCGGACACAACTCAGCGACTAAACAGCAACAGGTCCCTCATCATTGTGAGGGGCCGTCCAAGTTCTGTGATTGGACACTGTGTTCATGACAAATGAGGTGCTCAGAAGATTTAGGGCCAGCACATGGTGCAACTTCTAATTGTTCGTAAACCTAGAATTCAGATATATTCAGTTCTTGAGGGAAGTTTAACCAAGATTTGCAGCCGAACATTAGTTTACCTCTGAAATATTCATACTTACACTCATATGTGTAAATATAGGGTTCTATCTGTGTTCCAGTAACAGATAATACTTCTTTCACCCTTAAAAACAAAACATATTTAAGTCGGTTAATGAAACTGATAAAAATATGACACCTCATTTGCTTCACCCTTCTAACGCCCCATGTCACATATTATGTTCGTGTCTTTGAACAACATCACGTTCACCAGAGAACAAATATGCTGTGTAACATCAAGTAAGTATTGAGTGACAAGGCTGTCATGTGAACAAAATAAATCTGAGAATAGCTCCAAAGATAAACTCCAAATACAAACTAGGTCATGTTTACAAACAAATAAGCACACAGAAATCCAGAATTTTAGGATGGAGGATAAAAAATGACATCTTTGCTTTTAATCCTTTCCTTGAATCTGAGAGGCATAGCTATCTAGACAGACATTAGTGGTCTCACAACCCTGGCCATGTATTCTTAAATGATATAATAGCCCCAAAGTACAAGAAATTAGAGAAAACATTTTGAATATTATCAGAAACAGACTCTTCTTGTATAAAAACAGCAGAAGAGGACTTCCGTCATGGCCCAGTGGATACAAATCCTCCAGCCAATGCAGGGGACACAAGTTTGATCCCTGGTCAGGGAGGATCCCATTTGTTGCACAGTACACTAAGGTGTTTGCCCCACAACAGTTGAAGCCAACTTGCCTAAAGCCCATGTTCCACAACAAACGAAGTCAATGCAGTGAGCAACTTGCACATCACAACTGGAGGCCAGGTCCTGCTAGCTGCAACTCAAGAAAGCCTCTGTACAGCAATGAAGACCCAGCACAAATAAAATAATTTAAAATAAATAAATAAAATAAAACAGCCTAAGAAGAATTAACATGAAAGGGCTTCTCTGTGTAGACACATTGTACACATACAAAATACAAAGTACATATGATATTTCACATAGTAAATGATAGTCAAATATCTGATAATTATGTGTACGTCACCTGTATAACAAAGCGCTCTATGTTCTTGTATCTCTCTTTGTACACATATATGAGAAAAATACATATATCTGGCACACATGAAGAATGCACACCAAACAAATATTCAAAAGGAAAGAACCCAAAAACAATTGGGTAAGTTACTGAAGAGACTGCGTGCTTAGAAAAGACCCTGATGCAGGGAAAGATTGAGGGCAGGAGGAGAAGGGGACGACAGAGGATGAGATGGTTGGATGGCATTACCGACTCCATGGACATGAGTTTGAGCAAGCTCCAGGAGTCGGTGGTGGACAGGGAGGCCTGGTTTGCTGCAGTCCATGGGGTCGCAAAGTGTGGGATATGGCTGAGTGACTGAACTGAAGAGACATGTTGCAAGAGATTAGCCACAATGAATTGCGCTGAATGACTTGTTGCTAGTCATTAGGGAACTGCATCGAAGTTACTCAAAACAGCCACACTGGGGGGGGGGGGGGGGAACAGCTGCCCAATAAATGGAAAATGTGCAAATTCTTATATAAGTGAGTGGAGTCCTTTCACTTGGCTTTGAAATAAGTGACTCCTTCTGTCTGTCATCCTGTGGATAATTTCCCAAACATGTTGAGTCATAGAAGCAGGGGAAAATGAGGCTTTCTGAGGTTCTAGAAGAGGTGATAAAAATCGGTCAATTATTACTTGTGCCTCAAGGGGAAGACATTTAATGACAAAAGAAATAAGGGGAATTTTTGGCAGTGATGGAAGATTTTTATATCTTGATTTGGGAGATGGTGAAATAGTTGTACATATGTCAAGACTTATTGAACTATGCCCTCCAAAAAGGTGCATACATTACACATAAATACACTTCAGTGAAGTTGATTTCTGAAAGAGTGGCCCTGTGAAAATTCCATGAAAAGTTTGTTTTTCAATCACTCAGTTGTGTCCGACTCTTCCACCCCATGAATGCTAGGCTTCCCTGTCCTTCACCATCTCCCAGAGCTTGCTCAAACTCATGTCCATTGAATCAGTGATGCCATCCAACCACCTCATCCTCTGTCACCCTCTTCTCCTGCCTTCAATCTTTCCCAGCATCAGGGTCTTTTCCAATGAGTCGGCTCTTCGCATCAGGTGGCCAAAGTATTGGAGCTTCAGCTTCAGCATCAGTCCTTCCAATGAACACCCAGGACCGATCTCCTTTAGGATGGACTAGCTGGATCTCCTTGCAGTCCAAGGGACTCTCAAGAGTCTTCTCCAACACCACAGTTCAAAAGCATCAATTCTTAGCCACTCTCTCACATCTGTACATGACTACTGGAAAAAACCATAGCTTTAACTAAACAGACCTTTGTTGGCAAATATATCTCTATGATTAAATATGCTGTCTAGGTTTGTCATAGTTTTTCTTCCAAGGAGCAAATGTCTTTTACTTTCATGGCTGCAGTCACCATCCACAATGGTTCTGATTCCCAGGGAAATAAAGTCTGTCGGTGTTTCCATTTTTTCCCTATCTATTTGCCATGAGTCAATGGCACCTGATACCATTATCTTAGTTTTTTGAACATTGAGTTTGTTTGTTTGTTTTTTCATTTATTTTTATTAGTTGGAGGCTAATTTCCTTACAACATTGCAGTGGGTTTTGTCATACATTGACATGAATCAGCCATGGAGTTACATGTATTCCCCATCCTGATACCCCCTCCCACCTCCCTCTCCACCCGATCCCTCTGGGTCTTCCCAGTGCACCAGGCCCGAGCACGTGTCTCATGCATCCCACCTGGGCTGGTGATCTGTTTCACTATAGATAATATACGTGCTGTTCTCTTGAAACATCCCACCCTCAACTTCTCCCACAGACTCCAAAAGTCTGTTCTGTACATCTGTGTCTCTTTTTCTGTTTTGCATATAGGGTTATCATTACCATCTTTCTAAATTCCATATATATGTGTTAGTATGCTGTAATGTTCTTTATCTTTCTGGCTTACTTCGCTCTGTATAATGGGCTCCAGTTTCATCCATCTCATTAGAACTGATTCAAATGAATTCTTTTTAACGGCTGAGTAATATTCCATGGTGTATATGTACCACAGCTTCCATATCCATTCATCTGCTGAAGGGCATCTGGGTTGCTTCCATGTCCTGGCTATTATAAACAGTGCTGCGATGAACATTGGGGTGCACGTGTCTCTTTCAGATCTGGTTTCCTCGGTGTGTATGCCCAGAAGTGGGATTGCTGGGTCATGTGGCAGTTCTATTTCCAGCTTTTTAAGAAATCTCCACACTGTTCTCCATAGCAGCTGTACTAGTTTGCATTCCCACCAACAGTGTAAGAGGGTTCCCTTTTCTCCACACCCTCTCCAGCATTTATTGCTTGCAGACTTTTGGAGAGCAGCCATCCTGACTGGCGTGTAATGGTACCTCATTGTGGTTTTGATTTGCATTTCTCTGATAATGAGTGATGTTGAGCATCTTTTCATATGTTTGTTAGCCATCTGCATGTCTTCTTTGGAGAAATGTCTGTTTAGTTCTTTGGCCTATTTTTTGATTGGGTCATTTATTTTTCTAGAATTGAGCTTCAGGAGTTGCGTGTATATTTTTGAGATTAATCCTTTGTCTGTTGCTTCATTTGCTATTATTTTCTGCCATTCTGAGGGCTGTCTTTTCACCTTGCTTATAGTTTTCTTTGTTATGCAAAAGCTTTTAAGTTTCATTAGGACCAATTTGTTTATTTTTGCTTTTATTTCCAATATTCTGGGAGGTGGGTCATAGAGGATCCTGCTGTGATTCATGTCAGAGAGTGTTTGCCTATGTTCTCCTCTAGGAGTTTTATAGTTTCTGGTCTTACATTTAGATCTTTAATCCATTTTGAGTTTATTTTTGTGCATGGTGTTAGAAAGTGTTCGAGTTTCATTCTTTTACAGGTGGTTGAACAGTTTTCCCAGCACCACTTGTTAAAGAGGTTGTCTTTTTTCCACTGTATATTCTTGCCTCCTTTGTCGAAGATAAGGTGTCCATAGGTTCGTGGATTTATCTCTGGGCTTTCTATTCTGTTCCACTGATCTATATTTCTGTCTTTGTGCCAGTACCATACTGTCTTGATGACTGTGGCTTTGTAGTATAGTCTGAAGTTAGGCAGGTTGATTCCTCCAGTTCCATTCTTCTTTCTCAAGATTACTTTGGCTATTCGAGGGTTTTTGTATTTCCATCCAAATTGTGAAATTATTTGTTCTAGTTCTGTGAAAAATACCGTTGGTAGCTTGATAGGGATTGCGTTGAATCTATAGATTGCTTTGGGTAGTATAGCCATTTTGACAATATTGATTCTTCCAATCCATGAACACAGTATGTTTCTCCATCTGTTTGTGTCCTCTTTGATTTCTTTCATCAGTGTTTTATAGTTTTCTATGCATAGGTCTTTTGTTTCTTTAGGTAGATATACTCCTAAGTATTTTATTCTTTCTCTTGCAATGGTGAATGGTATTGTTTCCTTAATTTCTCTTTCTGTTTTCTCATTGTTAGTGTATAGGAATGCAAGGGATTTCTGTGTGTTAATTTTATATCCTGCAACTTTACTATATTCATTGATTAGCTCTAGTAATTTTCTGATAGAGTCTTCAGGGTTTTCTATGTAGAGGATCATGTCATCTGCAAACAGTGAGAGTTTCATTTCTTCTTTTCCTATCTGGATTCCTTTTACTTCTTTTTCTGCTTTGATTGCTGTGGCCAACACTTCCAAAACTATGTTGAATAGTAGTGGTGAGAGTGGGCACCCTTGTCTTGTTCCTGATTTCAGGGGAAATGCTTTCAATTTTTCACCATTGAGGATAATGCTTGCTGTGGGTTTGTCATATATAGCTTTTATTATGTTGAGATATGTTCCTTCTATTCCTGCTTTCTGGAGAGTTTTAATCATAAATGGGTGTTGAAATTTGTCAAAGACTTTCTCTGCATCTATTGAGAAAATCATATGGTTTTTATCTTTCAGTTTGTTAATGTGGTGTATTTCATTGATTGATTTGTGGATATTAAAGAATCCTTGCATTCCTGGGATAAAGCCCAATTGGTCATGGTGTATGATTTTTTTAATATGTTGTTGGATTCTGTTTGCTAGAATTTTGTTAAGGATTTTTGCATCTATGTTCATCAGTGATATTGGCCTGTAGTTCTCTTTTTTTGTGGCATCTTTGTCTGGTTTTGGAATTAGGGTGATAGTGGCCTCATAGAATGAGTTTGGAAGTTTACCTTCTTCTGCAATTTTCTGGAAGAGTTTGAGTAAGATAGGTGTTAGCTCTTCTCTAAATTTTTGGTAGAATTCAGCTGTGAAGCCATCTGGTCCTGGGCTTTTGTTTGCTGGAAGATTTCTGATTACAGTTTCGATTTCCTTGCTTGTGATGGCTCTGTTAAGATCTTCTATTTCTTCCTGGTTCAGTTTTGGAAAGTTATACTTTTCTAAGAATTTGTCCATTTCTTCCAAGTTGTCCATTTTATTGGCATAGAGCTGCTGGTAGTAGTCTCTTATGATCCTTTGTATTTCAGTGTTGTCTGTTGTGATCTCTCCATTTTCATTTCTAATTTTGTTAATTTGGTTCTTCTCTCTTTGTTTCTTAATGACTCTTACTAATGGTTTGTGAGTTTTGTTTATTTTTTCAAAAAACCAGCTTTTAGCTTTGTTGATTTTGCTATGGTCTCTTTAGCTTCTTTTGCATTTATTTCCGTCCTAATTTTTAAGATTCCTTTCCTTCTACAAACCGTGGGGTTCTTCATTTCTTCCTTCTCTAATTGCTTTAGGTGTAGAGTTAGGTTATTTATTTGACTTTTTTCTTGTTTCTTGAGGTAAGCCTGTAATGCTATGAACCTTCCCCTTAGCACTGCTTTTACAGTGTCCCATAGGTTTTGGGTTGTTGTGTTTTCATTTTCATTCATTTCTATGCATATTTTTATTTCTTTTTTGATTTCTTCTATGATTTGTTGGTTATTCAGAAGCGTGTTATTTAGCCTCCATATGTTTGAATTTTTAACAATTTTTTTCCTGTAATTGAGATCTAATCTTACTGCACTGTGGTCAGAAAAGATGACTGGAATGATTTCAATTTTTTTGAATTTACCAAGACTAGATTTATGGCCCAGGATGTGATGTATTCTGCAGAAGGTTCCGTGTGCACTTGAGAAAAAGGTGAAGTTGATTGTTTTGGGGTGAAACGTCCTATAGATGTCAATTAGGTCTAGCTGGTCCATTGTGTCCATTAAAGTTTGTGTTTCCTTGTTCATTTTCTGTTTAGTTGATCTATCCATAGTTGTGAGTGGGGTATTAAAGTCTCCCACTATTATTGTGTTACTATTAATTTCCTCTTTCATACTCATTAGCGTTTGCCGTACATATTGCGGTGCTCCTATGTTGGGTGCATATATATTTATAATTGTTATATCTTCTTCTTGGATTGATCCTTTGATCATTATGTAGTGTCCTTCTTTGTCTCTTTTCACATCCTTTATTTGAAAGCCTATTTTATCTGATATGAGTATTGCGACTCCTGCTTTCTTTTAGTCTCCGTTTGCATGGAATGTTTTTTTCCAGCCCTTCACTTTTAGTTTGTATGTGTCTCTTGTTTTGAGGTGGGTCTCTTGTAGACAGCATATATAGGGGTCTTGTTTTTGTATCTATTCAGCCAGTCTTTGTCTTTTGGTTACAGCATTCAACCCAATTACATTTTAAGGTAATTATTGATAGGTATGGTCCCATTGCCATTTACTTTGATGTTTTGGGTTCATGTTTCTACAACCTTTCTGTGTTTCCTGTCTAGAGAAGATTCTTTAGCATTTGTTGAAGAGCTGGTTTGGTGGTCCTGAATTCTCTCTGCTTTTGCTTGTCTGTAAAGCTTTTGAATTCTCCTTCATATCTGAATGAGATCCTTGCTGGGTACAGTAATCTAGGTTGTAGGTTATTCTCTTTCACTACTTGAAGTGTGTCCTGCCGTTCCCTTCTGGCCGGGAGGGTTTCTATGGATAGATCAGCTGTTATCCTTATGGGAATCCCTTTGTGTGTTATTTGTTGTTTCTCCCTTGCTGCTTTTAATATTTGTTCTTTGTGTTTGATCTTTGTTAATTTGATTAATATGTGTCTCGGGGTGTTTCGCCTTGGGTTTATCCTGTTTGGGACTCTCTGGGTTTCTTGGACTTGGGTGGCTATTTCCTTCCCCATTTTAGGGAAGTTTTCAGCTACTATCTCTTCGAGTATTTTCTATGGCCTTTCTTTTTGTCTTCTTCTGGGACTCCTATGATTCGAATGTGTCCCAGAGGTCCCTGAGGTTGTCCTCATTTCTTTTGATTCTTTTTTCTTTTTTCCTCTCTGCTTCATTTATTTCCATCATTTTATCTTCTACCTCACTTATCCTATCTTCTGTCTCCATTATTCTACTCTTGGTTCCCTCCAGAGTGTTTTTGATCTCATTTATTGCATTATTCATTTTTAATTGACTCTTTTTTATTTCTTCTAGGTCTTTATTAAACATTTCTTGCATCTTCTCAATCTTTGTCTCTGGGCTATTTATCTGTAACTCCATTTTGTTTTCAAGATTTTGGATCATTTTTATTATCATTATTCTAAATTCTTTTTCAGGTAGATTCCCTATCTCCTCCTCTTTTGTTTGACTTGGTGGGCATTTTTCATGTTCCTTTAGCTGTTGGGTATTTCTCTGCCTTTTTGTCTTGTTTAGATTGCTGTGTCTGGAGTGGGCTTACTGTATTCTTGTGGTCTGTGGTTCCTTTTTATTGTGGAGGTTTCACCCAGTGGGTGGGGTTGGATGATTGGCTTGTCAAGGTTTCCTGGTTAGGGAAGCTTGTGTCAGTGTTCTGGTGCGTGGAACTGGATTTCTTCTCTCTGGAGTGCAATGGAGTGCCCAGTAATGAGTTTTGAGATGGGTCTATGTGTTAGGTGTGACCTTGGGCAGCCTGTATGTTGACGTTCAGGGCTATGTTCCTGCGTTGCTGGAGAATTTGCGTGGTATGTCTTGCTCTAAAACTTATTGGCTCTTGGGTGGTGGTTGGTTTCAGTGTAGGTATGGAGGCTTTTGGATGGTCTCTTATTACTCAATGTTCCATGTGGTCAGCAGTTTTATGGTGTTCTCAGATTTGGGGCTTAAGTCTCCTGCCTCAGGATTTCAGGTTTTATTCTTCCAGTAGTCTCAAGACTTCTCCAACTATACAGCACTGATAATAAAACTTCTAGGTTAATGGTGAAAAGATTCTCCCCCATTAGGGACACCCAGAGAGGTTCACAGAGTTACATGAAGAAGAGGAGAGGGAGGAGGGAGATAGAGATGAGCAGGAGGAGAAAAAGGGGGACTCAAGAGGAGAGAGAGACAGATCTACACAGTTGTCTGTTCCCAGAGTGTTCTCCATAGCCCAGACACCCACAAGATTCACAGAATTGGATTGGGAAGAGAAGGGGAAAGGAGGAAATACAGGTGTTCTGAGGTAGAAAATAGAGAGTCAAAAGTGGGAGAGTATCACCACACTCCTGAATAGAAATGGGAACTGAATATTGGATTCTTAAATGTCCAAAATTGATATCACATACTGAAAAACAAAGATTAAAAATCTAGAGTAGAGGTTAGACTCTTAAAAAATTAAAAACAAAACCAAAAACAAAAAATTTTAGAAATATATATGAAGTTTGGTTTAAAAATAGGACTTCTCTTTTTTTTTTTTTTGCAAGGTTATAGTGAAATGAAAATGAAAATTAAGAAGTAGTAGAGGAGTAATTGAGAACTTTAAAAGGAAATAAGAGAAAAAGAAAAAAAAAGACAAGATAAAAGAAAAAGAAGAAAAACAGGAAAAAAATTTTTTTCCTAATTATATAAATCATAAAAATCTATGAAAATGAAAGTTAAGGAGTAATGGGGGAGTCATAGGGAATTTTAAAAGATAATAAAACTTAAAAAATAGAAAAGAAAAGAAAAATAATTTTTTTAATTAAAAAAAAAGGTAAAAATATATCTAGGAATTTCTCTGGAGCTGTTGCAGTCAGTGTGGGTTCAGTTCAGTTTCAGATAGCTCCTTGTTCCAGCTTACACTTCTCGATATCTATAGGCCCCTTCCAGTGTAGTCAGTGTTACCTACAGGGATTTTAATCTGTTGCACCGGTCCCTTCTGAAGCGGTTCCCTTTGTTTATTTGGCTTCTGTTTGCCGGTCTCTTCAGTGCCTAATTTCCGCCCTGACACAGGCGGGCGGAGGTGGACTCTTACTCACATTGCTAGTTCCATCGCGCTGCAGGGAGGGGGGGACACTGTTTTCCCCGTCTACGCTGCTCAGGCTCCCGGCTGCTCTATATGGAGCCCTGCCCTGCGCTGCGGTTCCAGCCCTCGGGTGTTCCACAAAAGCGCAGAACAAAAAGCTGCGCCTGCGTTTTGTGCCTTCCCCGTCTGAGCGGCTCAGGCAGCCAGGAGCTTGACGGGCGCACTCTCCCCGGGTGCGGTGCGCCTTCTCCCCTCCGCGGTCCCAGTCTGTTTCCGTCCGAGCTAGCCGCGACCCTCCCGGCAGATGTCGACCATCCAGAATCTCAGGAAGTCTTTGGTTAGAAACTGGAGGCCTGTTTGCAGTGCGGTAGGGGATGCGGTCCTTGGGGCCGAGCCTGCCCCTTTCCCCTCCCCCCTGCCTCCTGCCTCCGGCGGGGCTGGGCCGGTCTGCAGCCGGCTAGCTCCTCTGGACTTGCTCGGTCCCTTTGTTCTGTGAATCGCCGGCAGTGTGTTCTGGCCGGTTAATTTTCTCTCTCTCTTTTGCTATCCCACAGTTTAAGTTGGTATCTCACAAAAGCTCCCTCTGATTGCCCTCAGGGCACTCAGGCCCGGTCCTTACCCTAAGCAATGCCGCCCGCTCCTCTCCGTTCTGCCCCCACTTGCTGGTGGCGGATGCGGGCGTCTGGGGTACTTTTCTGCTGGGAGTTGCTTTTAGGCATGTAATCTGTGGGTTTTATTTATTTTTCTCCTCCCAGTCAGGTTGCCCTCTGAGATTCAAAAACTTCCCCCAGACCCGCCAGTGCAAGGGTTTCCTGGTGTTTGGAAACTTCCTCTATTAAGACTCCCTTCCTGGGACGGGTCTCCGTCCCTAGCTCTTTTGTCTCTCTTTTTATCTTTTATATTTTGTCCTACCTCCTTTCGAAGACAATGGGCTGCTTTTCTGGGCGCCTGATGTCCTCAGCTAGCGATCAGAAGTTGTTTTGTGAAGTTTGCTCTGCGTTCAATTGTTCTTTCGATGAATTTGTAGGAGAGAAAGTGGTCTCCCCGTCCTATTCCTCCGCCATCTTGGCTCCTGAATATTGAGTTTTAAGCCAGCTTTTTTACTCTCCTCTTTTATTTTCTTCAAGAGGGTCTTTAGTTCCTCTTGCTTTCTGTCATAAGGGTGATGTCATCTACATATCTGAGGTTATTGATATTTCTCCCAGCAATCTTGATTTCAGCTTGAGAGTCATTCGACCCAGCATTTCACATGATGTAATCTCCATATAAGTTAAATAAGCAGAGTGACAATACACAATCTTGATGTACACCTTTCCCAATTTAGAAATAGTTAATTGTTCCATTACCAGTTCTGATTGCTGCTTATCTGCATACATGTTTCTCAGGAGGCAGGTAAAGTGGCCTGGTAGTCCCATCTCTTTAAGAATGTTCCACAGTTTATTGTGATCCACACAGTCCGAGGATTTAGTATAGTCAATGAGGCAGAATTAGATGTTTCTCTGGAATTCCCTTGCTTTTTCTATGATCCCCCAGATGTTGGCAATTCGATTTCTGGTTCCTCTGCATTTTCTACATCCATCTTGAACATCTGGAAGTTCTTGATTCTTGTACTGCTTAAGCCTAGCTTGAAGGATTTTGAGCATTACCTTGCTAGCATGTGAAATGAGTGCAATTTTCTGGTAGTTTGAACATTCTTTGGCATTCCTCTTCTTTGGGATTAAAAGGAAAACTCATATTTTCCAATCCCGGACCACTGCTGAGTTTTCCACATTTGCTGGCATATTGAGGGCAGAACTTCAGCAACATCATATTTTTGGATTTGAATTAACTCAGCTGGAATTCCATCACCTCCACTAGCTTTGTTGATAGTAATGCTTCCTAAGACTCAGCTGACTTCACCCTCCAAGATGTCTGGCTCTAGGTCAGTGATCACGCAAATGTTGTTCTCCAGATTAATAAGACCTTTTTTGTACAGTTCTTCTGTGTCTTCTTGCCATCTTTTCTTAATATCTTTTGCTTCTGTTAGGTCCATACTGTTTCTGTCCTTTATTGTAGCTAGCATTTCATGAAATGTTCCCTTGGTATCTCTAATTTTCTTGAAGAGATCTCTGGACTTTTCCATTCTTTTGTTTTCCTCTATTACTTTGCATTGTTAACTTGGGAAGCCTTTCTTACCTCTTTTTCCTGTTCTTGGTAACTCTGCATTCAGATGGGTATATCTCTCATTTTCTTCTTTGCCTTTCACTTCTGCTCTTTTCTCAGCTATTTGTAAGGCTTCCTCAGACAACCATTTGGTCTTTTTTGCATTTCTTTTTCTTGTGGATGGTGTTGACCACTGCCTCCCGTACATGTCATGAACCTCTGTCCATAGTTCTTCAGGCACTCTGTCTATCAGATCTAATCCCTTGAATCTATTTGTCACTTTCACTGTATAATCATAAGGGATTTTATTTAGGTCATACCTGAATGGTTTTCCCTACTTCCTTCAACTTAAGTCTGAATTTTGCAATGAGGAGTTCATGATCTCAGCCACAATCAGCTCGCTGTCTTATTGTGTACAGCTCCTCCATATTCTGCTGCAAAGAACATAATCAATCTGATTTTGATATTGGCCATCTGATGATGTCCATGTGTAGAGTCATCTGTTGTGTTGTTGGAAGGGAGTGTTTGCTATAACCAATGCATCCTCTTGGCCAAACTCTGCTAGTCTTGGCACTGCTTCATTTTCTACTCCAAGGCCAAACTTCCATGTTACTCCAGGCATCTGCTGACTTCCAACTTTTGCATTCCAGTCCCCTATGATGAAAGAACATCTTTTTTTCTCTTAGTTCTAGAAGGTCTTGTAGGTATTCATAGATCCTTTCAGTTTCAACTTCTTCAGCATTAGCGGTTTGAGTGCAGACTTGGATTACTGTGATGTTTAATGGTGTGCCTTGGAAGCCAACCAAGATCATTTTTTTCATTTTTGAGGTTGTATCCAAGTAATTCATTTCAGAATCTTTTGTTGACTATCAGGGATACTCCTTTTCTTGTAAGGGATTGGTGTTGACTGTAGTAGATACTATCATCATCTGAATTAAATTAAATGTTATACGCATCAAAGTTGTAAAAATGGCAAAGAGGAAGAACAATATGGTATTCTTAAGAAATGACTGAAAACAGAGGTAATCTCCTGGGATAGGATTTATATGTATGTTTATGTGTCAATGTTCAATTTGATAAAGAGCATACAATCAATTAAAATAACAATACAAACAATTGCATCTTTTTGTTGCTGTTTAATCACTAAGTCATGCCTAACTCTTTTTCGACCCCTTGGACTATAGCCCACCAGCCTCCTCTGTGCTTGGAGTTTTCTGAGTAAGAAGAATGAAACGGGTTGCTATTTCCTTCTTCAGGGGATCTTCCTGACACAAGGATTGAACCCACATCTCCTGCATTGGTAGGTGGTTTTGTTTGTTTGTTTGTTTTGTTTTTACCACTGAGTCACCCAGGAAGTCACAATTGTATCTCATGTGGGCCATATAATGGACTATATGTTTATTTATTTATATACCAGTCTTTCTTGGCATAACTCTCTTAGTTTTTTTTATTTTTCTATTTATTTTTTATGCATGCAGCCTACATCCCCTCAGTCATGTCTAACCCTTTGTGACCTTACGGATTGCAGCCTGGTGTCTCCTCTGTCCATGGGTTTTCCCAGGCAAGAGTACAAGAGTGGCTTGCCATTCCTTCCTCCAAGGGATCTTCCTGACCCAAGGATCGAACCTGCATCTCTTATGTCTCCTACATTGACAGGCAGATTCTTTACCTCTAGCACCACCTGGGAAGGCTAAATTTTTAATTACATTGCAGCATAGTTAATTAACAATGCTGTGTTAAAGTCAGGTGTCAGGACAGTGTTTCTGTTGGCCATATACATGTATCTATTGTTTTTGAAATTCTTTTCCCATTTACATTATGACAGAATATTGAGCTGCATTTCCTGTGCTATATGATAATTCCTTGTTTATTAATATTTGTACTCCTCAAAATGCATCCCTGAGTTTGCATGTTCTTAGTAAACCCTCTGCCCTGTGGTGGACATTCCCTGAGTGGTCCTTGGGGCTATGAGTCTTTAGTAAACTCAGTGGTGATGAAACCTCCTGTGAGGAAGCCCCGAGGGCAGAGCTCACTGTATGCTTTCCCTCCTGCCCTCAGCTTCTGCGCTCAGTGGGAACCGTCTCTTACAGATTCCACAGGAAAGGGTCAAGACCCTGGTGGGGACTGGGGGTTCCAGGACACGAGCCTCTTCCCTCTGCTGTGTCCCTCTTTCCTTTAATGAGTTGGGGCCAATGGAACTTCTGGGGCCCCCACCTTCTAAGCAAAGTCTCCAGGACATTCCCTGGAGGCTCACAGGGGGACCGCCCCCCACCCCGCCCCAGCTCAGAGACCCTGCTCAGCCCCACAGCTCAGGGTGTCCTGCTCTCAACGTCACCCAGAGAGCTCCCTGCAGACGGGGGAGAGACACCCTCCCTCAGGCCTGGGGTTTATAGGTGTTTTCCCTCTGGGTTATTTTTACTTACTTGGAAATACAGATGTAGATTTTTATGGTCGTTCCATCAATAAACACAATAATATACAAGCAAGGCTTGACTGAGACTTTCTCATTCGTCTTCTCTAGGTTATTGGAGGCAATATATGTGATTTTCCATTCTCCTGCAAGCTAACAACAAAATTCACCTTAGAAATTTTCCTCCTTCTCTTTTTATTTCATCCAGAGTCATCACTCATGGGTTTTCCATCCCTTGTGCTAATCAGCACACATTCTCTAATGTGACTGAACAAAACAGAATTTATAAAATAATGTAAATAATGAAGTCAGAGTAAAAGAAGGAATTGAGACATTTCTGAGAAAGCTTAAGTTCTGATGTCAAATGAGAGAACTCAAATCCACCGGCCATTTGGCTGATCCTCTTTCTCTGTTACAAGAGCAGTAAAAATGCACGAGTCAGTTAATACACAGTAGACATGATACACCAAACAGAACAGGTATAGACCCAGTAAATGGAGCACTGTTGCGCTGGACGGACACAATTTGCTTATGGATCAACATAACAAACCCAGAAGAAGTACACACACACACACACACACACACACACCCAAGACCTCCTCCCAGATCAGACCGTCCCTGGTACCTCCGAGACACTTTGCTCAGCTTCCTCTTCTTGAGCAACACAAACCAGACCAAGGAGAAGAGTCAGGAGCACAATCTTCATCTTGTGGTTCCTGTGGTCCTTCTTCTGTCAAGGCTGAAGGTGTCCCAGTGTTTGGAGAGGATGGGAATTGCTGCCACATTTTATAGGATCATTATGTTGGCTCAATGTCATAAATCAATGGTTGCTCCTCCTAAGACCAAGGTTACACAGAATTCATCTTCAATAACCTCCGTGGTAGGGATGACCTTCAATGGCATTTTGTGATTTTAATCATGTGGATTGTTTTAGGAGAAGGTTGAGTGAATCTGGACATTTGACTTATAGAATGAATGAGAAATCACAGTACACATCCTGTATTTTAAGATCAGGAATATTTATTTTCCCTTCTATCTTGAGATCCAAAATGGGATAAACTGTCCAGGACACACATCCCCCACTCCTGTATTGTTTGCTTAATCTTAGGAGATGGTTTAAAGTTTAGCTTCTTAAAGTAAAACTGAGTGTGTGTTTTCACTTAGTTAAATGATTTCCTAAGAGAACCTTAGAAAGCCTCTTACTTCTCTGAGATGAGGAGCACGTGAGCACAAAGACTTCATCACCTCCTCCTGCCCCACAGCGGACGCTGTCCTCCTTATAACGCAGAGCAGGATCCGTTCACATTCCGTTTAACCTCATCTGAAGAAGGCATGTCAGCAACCCATTCCCATCTCTCCCATTCCAGACACTATCTACCCATCTGATCTGTAATATATCATTTATTTGTTGACTCGGGTGTTTCTTAGACAAAGAAGAAAGCAAGACAGTGGTTTTATGCTAATTTGTGGATATTAAAAGCATACGGACAAGTAAGCCTGGTGTGCTGCAGTCTGTGGGGTGGCAAAGAATCAGACATGACTGAATGACTGAATAACAAGAAGAGAAAGGCAAATTTCCTAACTCTTCCTGTCTAGTTATTATCGAGGTCACTCAAACAACCAAAGAATCTCTTCTTCATATTTTTTTCTCAACCAGGGATCTCAGGTGCCCACTCAGGGATGGAACCAGCACCCCCTGCATTGGAAGTGTAGACTCTTCACCACTAACCCCAATCAGATAATTTCGAGCAGAGTTCTGATCCCAGCTAACACCCTCATCCACCCGTCATCACCCTTGAATCTCTCCTTATGCACCTCCAACATCCCCAGGTTTTCCTCTTGGATTCTGACCAAGCTGTGTCCCCTGGGAATGTGTCCTAGGACCGTTCCGTCTTAGGAAGTCCTTTCTAACAGCCAATCAAGGGGAGATTAAACATAGTTACTCTAAGAGATGACTGCAACAGGTTGTAGCAATCCTGTTATTCTGTAAACGAAGGAAGACATACGACCTTTATTCCAAACTCTCTTTTTATCAGTATTGCCAAAGTGTAGGTAAAAAATTAATACATAAAAATGGAATCATTTTACTCAAACAACGCTCTTGTAACCCCTGTTCCCAAACAATGCTAACCCAAGTTTTGTACGTCCCTGGCATCTCTTTCCCTAGTTTGTCCAGGTTTCTGTAACTGTGAAGCCTCTCTTTCCTAGTTTGCTAATTACCTGTTACTTTTTCTTTACTCTATGATGATTGTTTTTCTATCTAAGATTGCACAACTCCTACCCAAACAGTGCAAGGAAGCCTTTGATCTTGTCCATAAAGAACGCCCAGTTCCTTCAAGGATTCATGACCGAGGTTCAAGGTACCTACGTTGTATGTTTCACATAGTTCCCAAGGGTGGCGCATTTGTCTGAAATTTCCATGACCTTCCTAGTACTTGTGGAAACTTTTGGATCTGCAGGTTGGCGTGGACGGGAGGAAATTTCCTAGAAATATCAGAGAGGACCAGCCCCATAGAGAAAGGGCCCACAGAGAAAGGTCCCATTGTATGGCGTCACTGTTCACCTTTGTTTTTATGTTCCAGTACTGGCATTTATCGGTCAATGCATGTTTTCTTTTCATCGCAAGTGTTAGTTTTACTGAATGCTGGACAGCTAATTCCTTTCTAGGTATTTCAGCCCGTCAGCACCTGGACACAGCCCTTGATCAGAGCATTTCACTATCAATTAAATAGGAATTGAAATTTTCCACCCCTCCACGCGACACTGATAATTGGTGAGTGCTACATGATGCCACATAGAAAACCAGACACAACATCAACAGTGGAAAACCCCAGAGTAGAACTTCTCAAGATGTGTGCACCACCGGAGAGAAAAGTTCCCTTCTCTGCAGCATGCCTTGCTTTCTCCTTTATCTGACAGTAAAATACTAGAGAAAAAGCCCCATACAATGTCCACTAAACTTCCACCTCCATGTACCTCATAGAGAACGTGTGTTCTGTAAGATGCCTCAGGTCCACGCTTTGTCCTGAATTCAGTAAATAGAGATTTAGTGCCAACAAGAGCCTGAGCCTCAGAATTCAGCAGAAAGCAGACAGACTCAGTACATCCTCCAGTGAGGAGTCTTCCTGTGAAAGAAGACAAACACGCAGATAAATATTGCCACATGAATCCCCGTTTAGAAGTTTTAGGTTGAGAATAGAGAAAGGTGGAAAGTTCTAGAGTGTGTTTGGGGTTGTGTTTGGTCAAAAGGGAATATTTCCAAAGAGAAAGTTTGGAGTGATGCTCTGAGGAGGGTTGGAAAAGTGAGTTAAGTGTGAATCTGTGAGCAGAACATGGTAGGACTCAAAAACATAAAATATGAATGTGTTTTGAATGGTCTCTTTGAAAGGTTCTATCTATCAAAAAATTCTACAAGTGCATTCACTGCCTTTTTCTTTTAAAGATTTTCTTTCCTGAGGTGGGCTATTTTTAAGTCTGTTTTGAATTTGTTACAGTATTGTTTCTGTTTTATGTTTTTTTTTTTTTTGTCCACAAGGCATGTGGGGTCTTAGCTCACCAACTAGAAACGGAACCTGTGCACTCGAAGGCAGAGTTCTAACCACCAAGCCAGATGAGAAGTCTTTAGAAGGGCACTCACTTTTGTAAGGCATTACATTTAAAGCAACTATAGAACAATTGATATATATAAAAATCATTCACTGGTTTGTTGATTGTGGTGTCAAAACCTTTTAGAAATAAATTTGATGTTCTAGCAGCTATGACACATTCATAGTGGAAAATACAAAACATTGCATTCCTAGGTTAGATCCCTATGAATTCACACAATCTCTACAAATATTAGGACCCAATCAGAAATGTAATTATCTTTATATTTTAATTATCATGCATGTGCAAAACAAAAACTACCCTTCAGCACGTTCGTATGTTTGTCTGTTAATGACAAATGTGGAACTGTTATAACGTCTCTGTTGAAATAGAGTTGCTTTCCAGTGTTGTCTTAGCTTCTGCCCATAGGCAAGGTGAATCAGCTGAACATTCACATGTATCCCCTCTGTTCTGGATTTCTTTCCTATTCATGTCACCACAGACCATTGAGTAGATATCCGTGTGTGTGCAGTAGGTCCTCATTAGGTCTATTTCATATATAGCATCAACAATGTATAAGCGTCGGCCCCAATCTTGCAAATCCTCCACCACCACCCCGCCTGTTTCCTCCTTGGTGTCCATATTTTGGGCTGTCTGTCTTCTGTCTCTCCTTCTGCCCTGGAGCTAGGTTCATCTGTACTGCTTTCCTGTTCATAGACTGCACACACTTACGAGTTAATATACTCTATTTGTTTTTCACTTTCTGGCTGACTTCACACTCTGTGACACTCTGAAGGTGCATCCACAGCTCTGCAAATAGCTGAGTAGTATTCCTTTGTGTATATTGACTGTTGTCGCCTGGGAAATCCCATGAACATAGAGCCTGGAGAGCTATTGTCCACGGGGCGGCACAGAGTTGGCCGTAATTTATGACTAAATAACAACAAACATGTCTTTATCCTTTCCTCTGTTGGTGAACATTTATGTTGCTTCCATGTTCTGGTTGCTGTAAATAGGGCTGCTATATACTGGGGTGCATGTACAGTTTAGAATTCATGTTGTCTCTGAGTATATAGAATTTAACAAAATCTGTCAGAAGTTCCTAATTGTGTCTAGAGGATTCAGGATCAAATTGAAAGGTTGTTGGTGAACGAAAAGACACTGGGATTCTTGGCCTCCAGAGAATTCAAACCAGGGCCAGAGATGAGGCTTGATTGCTCAGAGCTTTTGGGGGATAAAGTTTTATTAAAGTATAAAGGAGATAAAGAAAGCTTCTGACACGGGTATCAGAAGGGGACAGAAAGAGTACCTCCTGCTAGTCTTCAGCTGGATGTTATATAGTCACTAGCA
This sequence comes from Odocoileus virginianus, assembly GCF_023699985.2. NCBI lineage: Eukaryota > Metazoa > Chordata > Mammalia > Artiodactyla > Cervidae > Odocoileus > Odocoileus virginianus. Next base: position 835,972 of record NW_027224323.1, read on the forward strand.
GTCTGTTAATGAAAGAAAGGAATGTCTTAAAACTCAGAATGGCACCAGGCCCCTCATCCATAAGATGCATTTTGGGATAATCTTGGCACCAGATGATTCATCCCAGGCCATAAAATGATTAATTTGAATCTTGTAGAAGGGCAGATTACCATACAAATAGTTTTGTTTGCATAGATTAGGGGAACAATATCTGAATATAACATACTGGTTTGTCAAGTAGGTTCTGAGCCTTGGGCAGAACCCAGACCCAACTTGAAGACAGAGTCTGGGGTAAATGCATAGTATATTAACATAGCTTAAGACAAACATTTCCATAAGAAAAATGCATTGGTTAACTCAAGGTTTGAGAATAGTTAACTTCAGGTGAAACCAGGTGTCATTATGGCAACACAGTATTTTAAGAGAAACCTCCTTTTTAAATTTGTATAGAGAAGGGAAAAAATATCACTAGTTTGTTTTCTCCTGCCGCTTAAGAGAGATAGAAATGTCTGACACTCACAGCCTATTTACTCCATTTGGAGACCCCTGGCCTTCCTGCCTGTTACCCTCTCGAAATTAGAGTGGACAGTTCTTTAGTATGAACTCAGATTACCATGAGTCTATGGGTGGCTTTCTGTAAGTCTAGTAATGTTTCTTCTTTTCTTCTTAAATATTTCAATTAAATCTTCTTGCCCTGCAAATTTATCGAGCATTCTACACAATTTCTTTTCTGCATTAAAGGACAGTAAAAGGTTTTTTTTTCTGTTTTTATTTTTGTTTTTTTGCATATATCAGGATTAGTAACACATCTTTCAAGTGTACATTTCATCAGGAGTATTACTTTCAGTAACATAAATCTGTTTATAGTTTCCTCATGACTGGTATCCACTGGATTTGTGGTGATGATTGGTTTTCCCATATTATTACTGACATCACAGATACATACATTCACACATTTATATTTATATGTGTGTGTATATATAGAGAGAGATAGATACATATACATAAATCCATCTATATTATACCAAGTCTTGCCTTTCAACATTTCTTAAGAGACTCACCCCCTTACTCTGTATTCATTTGCCTATGTGTGTATCCACTCATACAATGCAGCATTTCCAGACCACCTGCGAAGGCTAGCATCCAAAGTCCAACAGGATACACTCTGCTATACAAATGGGAGAATTTAAACACTGTCCTGGACCTTGTTACTACAAACTAAGCCATGGAAGCATTCATTACTGGTGCCTTTGACATTGGCCAACTATAGTTCATTTGGAGGCCAAGTCCATGTAGAAACTAAAACATTTGTTCAGTTACAAGTCACTTAGGTCTAGTATTCCTTTCCCAGCTCTTGGACCAAATCTCTGAGCTTTGACTCAACCCTTGGAACGTTCTGTATCTAGGATGGTTGATCTTTCAGATTGTAAGCACCTTGAGCACCATGGGGAGATGGGCTGTGTGCTCTCCCCAGGACAGTGGGAATGTCTGGTCCTTGGAAGTACTAGCATCCTCTGCTCTTTGCAGATTATGAGGTCTGAAGACCATCTTTAGATTCTGTGAACAGTGACAGCTTCCTAACTGAGCGGTCAATCATCTTGTTCCTGCAAACACTGTACTGACCTCATGATCCTATGAACTGACCCAGGGTTCACCCGTGGCTCAGTCAGGAAAGAATCTTTTGCAATGCAGGAGACCCAGGATTGATCCCTGGGTTGGGAAGATCCCCTGGAGAAGGGAATGGCAACCCACTCCAGTATTCTTGCCTAGAGAATCCCACTGACAGAGGAGCCTGGTGGGCTACAGTTCATGGAATCAAAGAGTTGGACACAACTGAGGTCTGAATCATTACACAGCTGCTATGCAACTTTCATTCCTAGAGGTGCAATCATTAAGAAATATCAGTGCTTCAACACACTTGTAGAAGAGCTGGTGCTGTCAGAATATGGGATTTTCCTGTTGTGGCCACTGGCATCTTACTCTTTCTCTCTACAAGGCTCAGAGAGTGGAACATAAGCTCCATCCTTTGTAATGACTGTGATGCTTTCTAGGGACATCTTTCTTGACCAAACTGCCTTGTACCCTACAGTAAGGTGACCCAGAACCTTTTCCCGGGTCCTGTGAAAATTTAGTCCTTTTTCACTTTCTCCTCTGCAAATCTCTAGGACGTCTCCTTTTAATCTTTCTCAGAAACCTTCTGATGGAACACTGATCCTATTAAAGGCACAGTTTCTGAATAACTAAATTGAATCTGCATAATCATGTCTTTTAAAACAGGGATATTCAGCACCGATACACATAACTCGGCTGTATACTAAAGCAATTTATTTAAACCCTCAGAAATCAAATGCACCAGACGGGATGTGATTAGCGACCAGGAGAGATGAGATGAGAGAGGGGGTGTGAGTGTGAAGAAAGATGGATCATGTTGATCAGGAACCAGGAAAGTCGTCTTCGTGTTGCTAATGCGATTCCATGGGGTCGCTCACTGACTCTTTCTGTAGGTGAATAAAACAGGAACAAAGGTTTAGTAGAGTGGACCGTGTCACGGCTGACAGGGGTGAGGCTCATGCAGTAGGCTGTGCAGGGAACAGGGGCTGGTAGCTGATCCAACGTCAGAATCCCAGTGGACCTCACTGCTCCACATCTCAGGCACGTGGGTGGGAGTCACTCATTATGACAATCAACAAGTCCATCCAGGTTGCTGCAAATGGCATGGTTACATGCTTTTTTATGGTTGAGTAATATTCCGTTAAATATATGCACTACATCTTTCTTATCATATTGACCTAGAAGCTAATGTTTGTGTTTTTTTTTCTTAACAGAAAATTAACACCCACACTTTAGCCTTAATTGTTGTCATTTTCTGAGGCTGTATTACTGTAGAAAGTTTAAAGATCACACTTTACACAGATGTTCTTCTGAGTAGGACTGTAAACCAAATGCATGTGTCAGGCTGTGTGGTTGGAAGGCCAGTACTGGTCTGTCAAAATCTTGAGAGATTAAACACTGGTCTTGCACAAAATGTGAGCTCTGTTTAATCCCGTTTCAGGTGGAGGAGGGATGTGTGTGGAGAAGCATGAGGTTACCACTGACGGGAACACTTAATTGGTTTACACAAACTTGTGGCCATTCCTGCTTCTCTCTGATGGCTCTGGTCTGCAAGATTCCTGCAGGATAAGCTTTTCTCACCGAAGCTGCTCAGCGTTAATTAACCAACCCATTTGCAGTTTAATATGGCTCAAGAGAAAAGAAATTAGGTCGTGTTACTAATTAAGTTCTCTGCTGATAAAATGTAAGTTGTTAGGACAAGAAAACATTACCTATGAAACTTGCCCAGTGTGAAACCACCATATTTCCCTTTTCATTCATTTTATGGAGCAACAGTAATAACAGTCTATTTTCACTTACACTGAGGTTGTCTCTAGCCTTGTAGTCCGCAGGGAGGACAGTCATCTGGGGGAACATTAAAGGACAGGAATAAAATATCCACTGATTACGACCATTCCTTACCATTTACGAGGTGATGCTTTCTTTTTTATTTTTTACAGTAATATATTTTATAGATTATTGATGGAGGAAGAAATTTTAAATAAGTTGATTTGTTTCCTGATAGGATATATTATGAAAACATATAGTTCCATTACCACTTTCGAGGAAATTCACAATATATTTCTCTTCAATCCTTTTCTTTTCTACCAGCTCTTTGAATCTTGCCAAGGCTTCATCTTCAATATTTACTTTAACTGAAAAACACCATCAGAAAGCAGAATTTTGCTCCTTAAATCCAGAGAAATTTCTGAATACAAAACAAGAACTTGAGTGTCCAAGTGAAATCTTCACTTGATATAAATTAGGCCTCAAACAATTACAATTTCCCATGACTCACGTGTCTCCCCTCTGTCTTAAGAATGAATCCCCATCCAACCCTGTAACTAGACCCACCCCCGGCATCATCAGCAGGACCCCAGAGACTCACAAGAGCTCTGTGAACTTGGGGATCATCCATCACTCTATGGAACCGCCCTGCTCCTTGACCAGCATCCTAGAATCTGTACCTGCCATGCTGGTCTCATTCTGACCCAAATACACAGGAAACAGGGTTCTCCCCTGACATATACACACTCACCAGGTCAGACAGAACAATGGGAGATGATCTACCCTTTAATTAACCCACTGTTCTAACTAGTAGCTTTCCTGCAATAGACACAGGTTGTTTCAATGGTTTTCACACCTCTCAGGGATTCTGTGTGGGTACTTGGGCACATATCACTGTATCTAGGAACAATGCATTTGAAAAATTGAAGAGGATACAGAGTTATTTTAAAAGTTTCTGTTCCAAATCTTAGAGTGTACTGGGATACTGCTAAACGATGATGAAATCGAGATTAGCCTCCTTATAGCTATGGATTGAAATGAATTGATGTGTTAAAAAAAAAATAGAAAACAACACAGTATTCTGATTTTCCTCCAATGAAAACTGAAAAGATAAGGTAAAAGTATTTCTAGTAGAATTCAGGGTTTTTTTTTAATATTTTTAAAGAGATCACATAAGGATTATTTAGAAATGTCTGAGGATCCGATCTCCCCACCCCTACTAACTCCGCTTTCTTGGTAGATTTCATTCTAGGATTCTTAACTCACTGAACATAAAGACCTAGGTCCCGTAGACTGCAGAATGGATATTGTCGCCACACCCTTCTTTCATGGATAAAGTAGTGACCATGGAAACGCTTCATCACAGTGTTGATGTGAATATGAGGGGATCATACATACCAGCCAGTATTACAGCACATGGTGTCTCCACACCATCTTCATCCACGCTGAAAACACAGAGTACCAGAACCGTGTCGGACACATAAGCAACTTTCAATCTTTTGGTACCCTCATCTGTGAGAGAGAAAAGATGCACATGTACAACTCTGCCTTAATTCATTACCAGATAGCTTTACTTTGGACAATGAGGGTATTAGCAAGGATACATTCTGGACTAATCTGTGTCTCACTCCATGGGTGGGGTGAATGCTGACACTGTTATGACAGCAAGGGGAGCAGGCAAGATAGTTTTATTCCCATCTTCTCAGAAAGTTGACCTGATACACTTCAGCTGTAGTCACATATATACCCCTTAGGCCGTGTAAGATTAAGAAAGTTGTTTAGGGTCAATGTAAAGAATTCGAGGATTAAACTTTAGGCAGCATTTCCATGGCTTTGAACAGAAGCTGCTTTTACTGTTGAACTTAGAATGATTTCTTGGCATTTAATTTCACCCACCACACCTTGTATGGAATAAGATATTTTAAGGTTGTTTTTAAAAAGTGAATGCACTGATGTGCAAACTCAGGATACACGCTTGAGAAGTTGGTTTGTAAGGCTGCTGTAAATTATCTCTGAGAACCATATGAAATACACTTTTACATATGCTGTTCTCACGAGTGCATGCATGCTTACTCAGTCGTGTCTGTCTCTTTGCGACGCCATGGGCTGTAGCTCACCAGGGTCCTCTGTCTCATTGAGCAACACTCATAATTGGGAGGAGACCTCCAAGCCGTGTGTTTGAACCCTTGTCCCATGACAAAGTGAAGTGCTTGGAGATCTTAGGGAATGCAGCCTGCTCACCCCTCTGATTGTTGGTAGGAGTAGAATTCAGATCCGCGCGGTCACTGAAGGAAGCTGTGCCAAGATTTCCACCCAAACACACCCTGTTCAGGGGAAACCCTCATACTTACACTCAAAAACGTAAGTGTTATCATCTTCCTTTTTCCCCGTGACTTTTACTTTTTCCCATTTTCCGTCCAACCTTAAAAACAGATTCAAGGGGGTTGATTCAAAAAAAGAAAAAATGTGACAGACAATGAGGATTTTCTTTGTTTCACCCAAAGATTAAGTCTGAGGTTTCACCTTAGTGGCTGTGAACAACGTGATGTTCCAAAGAGAATATGTTTTCTAAGATCAGGTCATTATCCACGGATAAGGATGGCTTGTCTACACGTTAAATCTGAGTACCAGTTGCAAAAATAAAATACAAATAAAATTGCAAGGAAAAAAAATGCAAATACAAGGCAAGTCATGCTGAAAGCCAAATAAAACTTGGAGAAATGTAGAGTTTAGGAAAGAATAAAAGCAATACAACTTTCTAACAAATACTTCCCAGAAATAGAGAGATGAGGCCATCACGACAGACTCTGGGGATTCTCACAACCCTGTCAATGATTTATTAGATTACATGATAGGAAAAAAATCACTAAAAATTAGAGAAGGAAATGTTTCATTTTATCAAGACACACACCTTTTCCATCACAACATCGTAAGAGGATTAAACACTGAAAGACATGTGTATGTATGTACATATATTGACACAAACACACACAAGCCGACAGAAGTACACATGATATGCTTATCTGACAGAAGGGAATTGGGAAGCTGTCAGTAATTATGAGGACTTTCATTGACTTCATATATGTCCTGTGTGAAAAAATGTATATTTGGCCCATAAGAAGCTTGCAGAAGAAAGAAATAGTAATAGGGAAATAACTCAACAAGAATTGGATGAAGTTTTGAACAGGCAACATGGAAAAGAATGTGCACCATGAATTGCATTCGTGGTGATTAGTCATTATGAAAATACGTTGAAGTTACTCAAAATAACCACAAAGTGGGAACAAAATCACTTTCTAAGAGCGGTAAAATATTCCCCACTGGCTCAGGGGTAAAGAATCCACCTGCAACACAGGAGCCACAGGAGACCAAGCTTCCATCCCTGGGTTGGGAAGATCCCCTGGAGGAGGGCATGGCAACCCACTCCGGTATTCTTGCCTGGAGAATCCCATGGACAGAGGAGCCTGGCAGGGCTACAGTCCATGGGATCACAAAGAGTCGGGCGTGCCTGAACCGACTGAGCAGACACAGCACGTGCAAAAGTGTATATGTGCAAAAGATGTCCTTTCACTTGACTTGAAAAAGGTGACTCCCTGCATATGCACAAACAGAGACACATTCTCACAGCGTTATGCTGGGTGGATGACAGAGGCTGGGAAAGTCAACCAGGACTCAATCTTATTGTCCGAAGCTCTAGAAGAGGAGAGAATAAGGAGGTCCATTGCTACCTGTAGCTCTAAGGGTAGAATTTCATGGCGAAGAAACGGAGATTTTTTAAAGAAATGGAGGAATTTGAGATCTGGACTGTCCAGGTCGTGAAAAAGGTGTGCACCTCTCAAGGCACATTAAACTATGCCCTCCATAAAGGTGCATATAATTACACATGAATACACTTGGGTGCACTCCGAATTCAAACACAGAGCTAAAAAACTGTAAAAACAGCAGAGAGGAAGATAATATGGTATTTGTAAAAAATTAATGACAATGGACCAAAAATATCCTGGGATAGGATATGTACGAAAGTGTTTGTGAGTCTCTGTCTATATGTGTGGTTGTCATTTGATTGTAAGTATGCTATCAAACTTATACATCTACATTAAATAACACTAAAACTTATACATTTATTTATAAATGAATCTCTCCAAGCAAAAACCTCTTAACTTTTTTTTTTTTTTAGTGTTTTTGTTCCTCCATACACATACCCGAGTCTGCATGTTCTTAGTAAACCTTCTGCGGTGTAGTGGGCATTCCCTGAGTAGTCCTCGGGGCTGTGAGTGTTTAGTAAAGTCAGTGGGGATGAAACCTCCCATGAGGAAGCCCCGAGGGCAGATCTCACTGTGTGCTCTGCCCCGCCCTCGCATCTGGGCTCAGTGGGAACCGTCTCTTTATAAATTCTGCAGGAAGTGGTCAAGGCTCTGGTGGGGACTGTGGGTTCCAGGACACAGCCTCTTCCTTCCTCTCTATGTCCCTCTTTCCATTAATGAGTTGATGCCAGTGGGGCTTCTGGGAACCATCCCCCATAAGAAAAGGCTCCAGGACCTTCCCTGGAGGCTCACAGGGGAACTGCCCCCTGAGCTCAGAGACCCTGCTCAGCCCCAAAGCTCAGGGTGTCCTGCTCTCCACATCACCCAGAGAGCTCCCTGCAGATGGGGAAGACCTCCTCCTTTCATGCTCGGGGTTTATAGGTGTTTTCCTTTGGGTGATTTTTACTTACTCAACACAAAGGTAGATGTCTACTGTGCCTTCTTTGTCATTGAACACAACTTTACAGATGTAAAGTCTCAGTAGCCCGTCACAGTTGGTCTTCTCAGGAGCGCTGGATGCAAAATACACCGTTCTCCATTGTCCTGAAAGCTGACAGCAAAGGTCACCTTAGAAATTTTCATCCTTGTCTTTTTGTTTCACGCAGCACCATCGCTCATGGGTTCCCCATCCCTTCCGCAGATTAGCACACATTATCTAACTTGACCGAACAAAGCACGATTGATAAAAATAACGTGAAGCTGAAGTCGGAGTCAAAGAAGCAATGCATGCATTTCTGGAGAGCTCGGTCTCTGACATCACATACTAGAAACCCAACCCAACAGCAGGTGTGCTGACCCCCTTCCTCTGTTACAAGAGCAGAAAAAATGCCTAATAGTCAATGAGTACATGATAGAGATGATATAGAGATGGAAGAGAACAGGTGTTGAGCCAGGAAATGGAGCAGTGTTGAAAGACACAGCTTGCTTATGGGTGCACATAACAAAACCGCAAAATGAACACACACACACACACACACACACACACACACACACACACACACACACATGGCCTCCTCCCAGATCAGACCATCCCTGGTACCTCTGAGGCACTTTGCTCAGCTTCCTCTTCTTGGGCAGAGCAAACCAGACCGAGGAGAAGAGTCAGGAACAGAACCTTCATCTTGTGTCTCTCGTGGACTTTCTTCTGTCGAGGCCGAGGGTGACCCAGTGGTTGGAGAGGATGAGAACTGTGCCACTTTTTATAGGATCACTATGTTGCTGTGACGCATCATGAACAAATGGTTGTTCCTCCTAGGACCAAGGTTACACAGAAGTCATCTTCAACATCCTGCTTTGCAAGGGTGAACTTTAATGACATTTTGTCATTGTAATCATGAGGATTGTTTCAGGAGATGCTTCAGTGAATCTGGACATCTGACCTTTAGACTGAGTGAGAAATCACAGTCCACATCCAACATTTCAGGTCAGGAAAGTTTATTTTCCTTTCTATCCTGAGATCCAAAATGGGATAAACTGCACGACACACATCTCCCACTCCTTTACAGTTTCCATAACATTGAGGAAATGGTTTACAATGTATTCTCCAGAAGTCAAGTTGAGTATGTGCTTTCATCAATAAGTGATTTCCTAAGAGAACCTTAGAAGGACTCCTGCTTCTCTGAAGTGAGGAGGACACCAGCACAGTGTTCTTCACCTCCTCCTGCCCCAGCAGGCTCTGTCCTCCTTGCAACTTAGAGGACGATGTGATCAGCATCCCTTAACCTCGTCTGAAAAGACATGTCAGCCGTGCATCGTTCTCTCTTCCTTTCCAGACACCTGTTTATCCATCCAAGCTGGAACGGACCATCTACTCATTGACTCTGTCGTTTTTCAGTCATACTAGAAACCAAGACAGTAGTTCTGGTAATTGCTAGAATTCTGAAGGAAATAACAAATTTCCTGACACTATACACATTGGAGGAGACTCTTGAGAATCCCTTGAACTGCAAGGAGATCCAACCAGCCCCTCCTAAAGGAAATCAGTCCTGTATATTCATGGGAAGGACGGATGCTGGAGCTGAAACTCCAATCCTTTGGTCACCTGATGTGATGAACGGACTCATTTGAAAAGACCCTGATGCTGGGAAAGATTGAAGGCTGAAGGAGAAGTGGATGACAGAGGATGAGACGGTTGGACAGCATCACAGACTCAATGGACATGAATTTCCATAAGCTCTGGGAATTCATGATGGACAGGGAAGCCTGGCGTGCTGCAGTCCATGGGGTCACAAAGAGTCAGACATGACTGAGAGACTGAACTGAACTGAACTGATGCATGTGCTTATTATCAAGGTCACTAAAATAGTCAAAGAACCTCTTCTTTCTATTTCCTTAGTTCCCCAGCTGGGGAAGGAACAGACTCTGAACCACTGAACGATGAGGGTCATCCTAATTCAGATAATTTCAAGCAGGGATGTGATTCCAGCTAACACCATTTATCCACCCTCATCACCCTTCCATCTCACCTTATGCACCTCCAACATTCCTAGCTTTTCCTTGTGGAGTCTTACCAACACGTGTCCCCTGGGAATATATCCTACAACCATCCCATTTTATGAAGACCTTCTACCTGCCAATCAAGGAGAGATTAAACATAGCTACTCCAAGAGGTTATTGCCACAGGCTGTGGCAACCTTGTTATTTTGTAACTGAAGGAAGTCATAGGACCTTTATTCCAAGCTCTCTTTTCATCAGTATTGCCAAAATGTAGCTTAAAAAATTGATACATCGAAACAGAATCAACTTACTCAAACAGGTCTCTTGTAATCCCTCTCCCCAAACAATGCTAATCCATGCTTGGCATGTCCCCCTGGCGTCTCTTTCTCTAGTTTGCCCAGGTTTCTGTAACTGTGAGGCCCCTCTTTCCTAGTTTACTAATTATCTCTTACTTTTCTCTTTACTCTATGATGATTGTTTTTCTATCTTAGAATGCACAACTCCTTTACAAAAAGTGCAAGGAAACAATGGACCTTGGCCATTAAGAACACCCAGTTGCCTCAAGGATTCATGTCCAAGGTTCAATGCACTAACACTGTACATTTCACGTAGTTTCCAAGAGTGCTCCATCTGTCAGAAATTTCCATGACCTTCCTAACACTTGTGGAAACTTTTAGGATTGCCGGTTGATGTGGATGGGAGGAAATTTCCTAGAAATGTCAGAGAGGACCGGTCCCATAGACAAAGGTCCCGTTGTATCTCTCCACTGTTCACCTTTGTTTTTACGTTCCAGTGTTGGTATTTATCGGTCAATGCACGTTTTCTTTTCATCGCAAGTGTTAGTTTTACCTAATGCTGGACAGCTAATCCCTTTCTAGGTATTTCAGTCCATCAGCACCTGGACACAGCCCTTGATGAAATCGATTCATTATCAGTTAAACAGGAATTGGATTCTTCCGCCCCTCCACATTACTCTAATAATCAGTGAGTGTTAGATGACGTCAGGTTGGCAACCAAACGCAACAACAGAAATGGAAAATCCCAGGCTGGTACTTCTCAAGATGTGTGAACCAGATGAGAGAAAAGTTTCCTTCTCTGAAAAATGCCTTGATTTCTCCTTTATCTGACAGCCAAGTACTAGAAAATCAGTTCCATACAATGTCCGCTAAAGTTCTATGTGCATCATAAAGCATGTGTGTTCTGTAAGATTCTTCAGGTCCACACTGTGTCCTGAATTCAGCAAATACAGATTTAATACCAACAAGAGCCTGAGCCTCAGAATTCAGCAAGAAGCAGAGTCAGTACATCATCCCGTGAACAGTTTTCCTGTGAAAGGAGTCGGCTACATGTTAATGCAAGGTAAAAGCCATTTCAAATAAATCCCTCTTTAGAAGCTGTAGGATAAGAGAAAAGAAAGGTGGAAAGTTAAGACTGTGTATGGGTCCTGTTTTGGAAAGTGGGAATATTTCCATAGAGAAGTTTTTCAGTGGTGCTTTAAGGAGAATTGGAAGAGTGAATGAAGTGGGAGTCTGTGAGAAGAACACGGTAGGACTTGAGAAGACAAAATAAAAAACGTGTTTTAATACAGTCACCTTGGTTGGTTGTATCTCTCGAAAGTCTACACGTGTGTTCACTGTTTTCTTAACAGATTTTTTTTTTTTTTGTGATGTGGACTGTTTTTAAGTCTTTACTGAATTTGTTACAGTACTGCTTCTGTTTTATGTTTTGGTGTTTTGGCCATGTGGGGTCTTCTCTTGCCAACTAAGAATTGGACCTGTGCATTGGAGGGCAAAGTTCCAACCACTGAGCCGGCAGAGAAGTCCTTAGAAGTGCATTCGCTTCCATAAGCCGTTGCATTGGGGCAATTATGAAACAATGGAAACGTGGAATAACCAATAACTGAATTGTGGTGTTGAAACATAAATAAATGTAATGATCTAGCAGCTATGACACATTCACAATGGAAAATATAAAACATTGGATTCATCAATGAGATCTCCATGGATTCATGCAACCTGTAAAAATATTAGCACAACAGCCGAAATATAGTTCCCTTTGTGTTTTGATTCTCACGTGTGTGTAAAACAAAGACTGCTCTTCAGTATGTCTGTATGTTTGGCAGTTAATGACAAAGCAGGCACGTGTATGTAGAACTGTTATACAATCTTTGTTGGGGTATAATTGTTTCACAGTGTTGTGTGTGTTCTGCTAGACCCCAAGGTGAATCAACTATACATGTACGTGGATCCCTTCTTTTCCGAATTTCCTTCCAGTTCACATCGCCACGGAGCGCTGAGCAGAGTCCCCTGGGCTGTTCGGTAGGTTCTCATTAGTTACTTATTTTACACACAGTATCAGTAGTGTATGTACGTGAGCACCAGTCTCCCACATCCTCTCAACACCTGTTTCCCCCTTGGGGTCCACATGTTTGTGCTCTCTGCATCTCTGCTTCTGCCCTGAAACTAGTCTCATCTGCAGCCCTTTTCTAGTAACAGATTGCACACACATGAGTTAACATACGGTATTTGTTTTCAGCTTTCTGACCTACTTCACACTCTATGACACCCTGCAGGTCCATCCACAGCTCTGCACGTGGCTGAGGAGTGTTTCACTGTCTGTGTCCAGTGTTCTTCCTGGGAAACCCCGTGATTGCACACACATGAGTTAACATACGGTATTTGTTTTCAGCTTTCCGACCTACTTCACACTCTATGACAGTCTGCAGGTCCATCCACAGCTCTGCACGTGGCTGAGGAGTGTTCCTCTGTCCGTGTCCAGTGTTCTTCCTGGGAAACCCCATGAACACAGGAGCCTGGGGGGCTATGGTCCATGGAGTGGCAAAGCGTCAGACGTGCCTTATGCTCAAACAGCAGTAGCAAGACGTGCATCTTTATCCACCCCTCTGTGGGTGGACATTCATGTTGCTTCCAGGTCCTGGCTATTGTATTCGGTGCTGCTGTGTATAGATGGTGCACGTCCGTTTGGAATAAATGTTTTCTCTGGATATATAGAATTTTATGATATCTTTCGGAGCTACCTAATTCTGTCTAGAGGATTCGGGATCAAATTCGAGTGGAAAATACTTCAATATGAACTTATACTATGATATATCTGTGTGTGGCTCCTAGCAGTTTAGTAGTATTTCTTCTTTTCTTCTTAAATACTTCAATTAAATCTTGTCCTGAAAATTTATCAAACTGTCTACTCAGTTTCTTTACTAGGTGAAAGCACAGTAAAAATTTTTTTCATCTTATATGAGATTTAGTAACACATCTTTCAAGTAATATGTACACTTCATCCGTTGTATGACTTCCAGTAACATAAATGTGTTTCCAGTTTCCTCTTGATCATGATCCCTTGGATTTGAGGTGATAACTGGTTTTTCCCATATTAATATTGACATCACAGATGCATACTATCACACGGTTATATCTGTGTATACACACACACACACATAAATCCATATATCTGTTTATGGTGTTTCAGAATTGTTGATGTGTTTATGCCAGGTCTTGCTTTCCCACATTTCTTAAGAGACTCACCCCCTTACTCTGTACCCATTTGCCTATGTGTGTGTCCACTCATCAAGTCCAGCATTTCCACATACACCGTGACGCCCAGAATCAGAACCGCAGCTGCATACACTCTGCTACACAAGTGGTAGAATTGAAGCGTTGCCCTTGACCTCCGTTAGCACCCACCAAGCCAAGCAAGCACTCATTGCTCGTGCCTTTGACACTGACCAGCTGTAGACCATCTGGAGGTCATGCCTGTGTAGGAACTAAAACATTTAATCTGTTACATGTCACTTAGGTCTAGTATTCCTTTCCCAGCTCTTGGACCAAATCTCTGAGCTTTGGCTCATCCCTTGGAACATTTTGTATCTAGGATGGTTGATGTTTCACATTGTAAGCACCTCAAGCACCTTGGGGAGATGGGCTGTGTGCTCTCCCCAGGACGGTGGGAATGTCCGGTCCTTGGAAGTACTAGCATCCTCTGCTCTTTGCAGATTATGAGGCGTGAAGACCATCTTCAGATGTTGTGAACAGTGACAGCTTCCTAACTGAGCTGTCGATCATCTTGTTCCTGCAAATGCTGCCCTGACCTCATGATCCTGTGAACTGACCCAGGGTTCACCGGTGGCTCCGTCAGTAAAGAATCTTTTGCAATGCAGGAAACCCAGGATTGCTCCCTGGTGGGGAAGATCCCCTGGAGAAGGAAATGGCAACCTACTCCAGCATTCTTGACTAGAGAATCCCATGAACCGAGGAGCCTGGTGGGCTACAGTTCATGGAATCACAGAGAAGGACATGACTCAGGTCTAAATCATTACACTGTTGCTATGCAACTTTCATTCCTAGAGATCCAGTCGTTAAGCAACATCGGTCCTTCAACTTGGTTACAGAACTGCTGGTGCTGTCAGAATATGGAATTTTCCTGTTGTGGCCCACGGCATCTTACCCTTTCTCTCTACGAGGCTCAGAGAGTAGAAGACAAACTCCTTTCTTTGTAATGAATATAATGCTTTCTAGGGACATATTTCTTGACCAGACTGCCCCATCGCCTACAGTAAGATGACCCAGAACCTTGTCCGCAGTCCTGTGACGGTTTAGTCCTTTTTCACCTTCTCTGCAAACCTCTAGGACGTCTCCTTTTATTCTTTCTCAGAAACTTTCTGATGGAACACTGATCCTACTAAAGGCACACGTTTCTGGATCATTAAATTCAATCTGCACAATTGTGTGTTTTAAAACATAGACGTTCAGCACAGAGACACGTAACTCAGCTGTACGCTAAAGTGATTTATTTAAACTCTCAGAAATCAAATCCACCAGACAGGATGTGATTCATGAACAGGAGAGAAGAAATGGGAGAGGGAGTGTGAGTGTGAAGAAAGAAGGATCGTGTTTATCAGGAAACAGGTTAGTCGTCTTCACGTTGTTAATCTTGATTCCATGCAGACAACGACATGTCTGGTGTCAGGGACTCTTCCTGTAGGTGAATAAAACAGGAGCAAAGGTTTAGTAGAGTTGACTGTGTAACAGCTGATAGGGGTGACCCTCAGGCAGTAGGCTGCCCAGGGAACAGGAGCTGGTAGGTGATCCAATGTCAGATTCCCAGTGAACCTCACTTCTCCACATCTCAGTCATGTAGGTGGGGGTCCATGTGGATTTTTCCCCAGGATGGACATACGGTTGGATCTTTTATCTGCAGGTGCATAGTCAATGATTTCTTGGTGCCTGTTCATGTGGATGGGTCATCTATAGATGGTTTACAGACTCTCTGATTGGAGTAGCTCCTCTAATTCCACAAGTTTTGTCTTCTGCGTCTTCATGAATTAATTGTGCAATTTTAATTTTATATTGGAGTTGATTATAGTTGATTAATACTGTGTTATTAGTCTTAGGTGTACAGAAGTCTGAATAGTTTGCACATACACGTATCTATTCTTTACCAGATTCTTTTCCCACTTACGTTTCTACAGAGTGTTGCGTATACTTCTCTGTGCTAGAGTATGACCTTGCTGTCTGTCCATGCTGTATATAACAGCTTGCCTCTGCTAACTCTAAACCCCTAATTTGTCTCTTCCCCAGGCTCTCCCACTTGCAAACCACAAGCCATTTTCTATGAGTCTGTTTCTGTATTGTAAATAAGTTCCTCCATGTCATATTAAATCCCATATATGATGGTTGGATGGCATCACAACTCAATGGACATGAGTTTGAGTAAGCTCCAGGAGTTGGTGATGGACAGGGAAGCCTAGCATGCTGCAGCCCATGGGGTCACAAAGAGTCAGACACAACTGAGCAACTGAACCAAACTGAACTGAGTGAGCCTATTTCTGTTTTGTGAATAAGCTCCTCCATGTCATATTAAATTCCATATATAAGTGATATCATGTGACATTTGCCATTCTCTTTCTGACTTGCTTCACTCAGTATGACAATCTGTATGTCCATCCAGGTTGCGGTAAATGGCACGATTTCACGCTTTTACTGAAAATGGCTGAGTACTATTCCATTAGATACATGCACTACATCTTTCTTACCATACTCACCTAGAAGCTAATGCTTTCCTTTGATTTTTTTTTTCCTCAACAGAAAATTAACACCCACACTTTAGCCTAGATCAGTGTTATTTTCTGAGGCTGTCTTACTTTAGATTGTTTAAAGATCTCACTTTAAGAAAAGCTACTTCTGAGTAGGAATATAAACCAAATGCGTGTTTCAGGCTGTGTGGTTGGAAGGTCTTTACTGGTTCTGTCATAATCTTGAGAGACTAAACACTGGTCTTGCCCAAAATGTGAACTTTCTTTAATTCCATTTCTCTCTCTTTAACCCCGCTTCCTGTGGGGGACGGATGTTTGTGGACAGGCATGAGGTTACCACTGATTGGAACACTTTATTGGTTTGCACCAACTTGTGGCCATTCCTGCTCATCTCTGATGACTCTGGTCTGCAAGATGCCTGCAGGATAAGGTTTTCTCACCACGGCTGCTCAGCGTTAATCAACCAACCCATTTACAGTTTAACATGACTCAAGAGAAGAGAAATTATGTCTTGTAACAGAAAAGGTTCTCCAGCGATAGAATGTAAGTTGTTAGGACAGAAACACTTTACCTATGAAATTTGGCCAGTGTGAAACCACCCCATGTCCCTCTTCATTCATTTTATGGAACAACTGTAATAACAGTCTATTTTCACTTACACTGAGGTTGTCTCTGGCCTTGTTGTCCACACGGAGGACAGTCATCTGGGGGAAGATTGAAAGGACAGGAATAAAAGATACACTGATTACTACCGTTCCTTACCATTTGCAAGCTTTCTTTCTTTTATTATTTTTTTTACAGTAATAAATAATTTGCAGAGAAGGAAATTTTAAATAGTTTCCTGATAGGATATATTATGAAAACATATAGCTCCATTACCACTTTTGAGGAAATTCACAAAATCTTTTTCTTCAATCTTTTTCTCTTCTACCAGCTCTTTGAACCTTGCCAAGGCTTCATCTTCAATATTTACTTTAACTGAAAAACACCATCAGAAAGCAGAATTTTGCTTCTTAAACCCAGAGAAATTTCTGAATACAAAACAAGAACTTGAGTGTCCAAGTGAAATCTTCACTTGATATAAATTAGGCCTCAAACAATTACAATTTCCCATGACTCACATGTCTCCTCTCTGTCTTAAGAATGAATCCTCATCCAACCCTGTAAGTAGACCCACCCCCAGCATCATCAGCAGGACCCCAGAGACTCGCAGGAGCTCTGTGAATTTTTGGATCATCCATCGCTCTATGGAACTGCCCTGCTCCTTAA
The DNA here is from genome assembly GCF_023699985.2 of Odocoileus virginianus. Classification (NCBI taxonomy): domain Eukaryota; kingdom Metazoa; phylum Chordata; class Mammalia; order Artiodactyla; family Cervidae; genus Odocoileus; species Odocoileus virginianus. The sequence continues at coordinate 853,387 of NW_027224323.1, forward strand.
CCAACTTCCTAGAATCGGTACCTGCCACGCAGGTCTTGTTCTGACCCAAATGCATAGGAAACAGGGTTCTCCCCCAACAGATACACACTCACCATGTCAGACAGAATCATGGGAAATGATCTACTTTTTTTATTAACCCACCGTTCTCCCCAGTACCTTCCCTGAAATAGACACATTGTTCTGATGATACACACACCTCTCAGTGCTTCTATGAGGTTCTATGCACTGACCTCAGTGTTCATAAGAACAATGCATTTGAGAAGTTGAACACAATGAAGTTTTATTTAAAAGTTCCCGTTCCAAGGCTTATACTGTGTTGGAAAACTGGTGTAAACTGAAGAAATTGAGAGTAGCCTTATTATATCCATGGCTTCAAATTTACTGAAGTGTTAAAAAAAAATGAAAACTAACATAATACTCTAATTTTCTTCCAATTAAAAATTTAAGAAGAATTTTAATAACTGTTTCTAGTGAACTGCAGCTTTTTTTTTTAATGCAACAGGTGGGGATTACTTATAAATGTCTGATGATCTGATCCCCCCCAACCTTTAGAAGCTTCTCTTTCTTGGTAGATTACATTCCAGGGTCCTTAATTCAGCGAACATAAAGACCTAGGTTCTGTAGACTACATAATACACATTATCACCACAGCCTGATTTCACGGATAAAAGTACTGCAAATGGCAATGCTTCTTGACAATGTATGATAATCATATGATACTAGTATGATAAAATAAGGGTATCACGCATACCCAATACTTCAACCAGTTTTGTCTCCACACCATCTTCATCCACGTATACAACACATAATATCAGAACGGTGTCGGATTCATAAACAACGTTAAGTTCTTTTATCCTCTCATCTGTGAGAGAGAGAAAAGATACATATATACAACATGCCTTAATTTATTGTCAGATTTACTGTGGCAAATAAGGGTATGTGTAAGAGTGCATTCTGTGTCGATGTCTGTCTCACTCCATGGATGAGCTGAATGCTACAGTTGTTAGGGCAGCAAGAACTGCAGGCAAGACTTTTTATTCCCACCTTTTCATACAATTGATCTGATACACTTAAATTGGGCTCAAATATGTTCCCCTGAGGCCATGTAACATTAGGGAAGTTGTTTAGAGTTGTCATAAACTGTTTAGGGATATAAATCTTAGCCATAAACTGTTTAGGGATATAAATCTTAGCCATCATCCTAATTGCTTTGAACAGAATCTGCCTTTTAGGTTTTACTCAGGATGATTTCCTTGCATTTAAGTCCATCCACCATACCTTGGGTAGAAAAAGATATTTTAAGATTGTTTTTAAAAATGAATGCACTGCTGTGCAAACTCAAGATACACAACTCAAGATGTCGCTTCGTAAGGCTGTTGCAAATTATCTGTGAGAACCATACACGTCTACATGTTTTTCTCACTGACTGTGTGCAAGCTTCCTTATGCTCACTCATGTCTGACTCTTTGCAACCCCATGGACTGTGACCCACTAGGCTTCTCTGTCTCACTGAGTCACATTCACAATTGGGAGGAGGCCTCCAAGCTGTGTGTCTGAAACTTTGCCTCATGACAAAGTAAAGTGTTTGGAAAACTTCGGGACAAGACCGTGCTCACCACTCTGATTGTTAGTCAGAGTAGAATTCAGGAATGGGGTGTTATTGCAGGAGGTTGTACCAAGATTTCCACCCAACCATACTCTGACCAGTGAAACCGTCAAACTTACTGTCCAAAGCACAGGTGCCATCAGCTTGCCTTGTTCCCGTGACATGTGTTATTTCCCATTTTCCATTAGACCTTAAAAACAAAAGATATTCAAGGCAGGTGATTAAAATATAGAAAAAAAATTGCATATAGTGAGGATTTTGTTTGTTTCACCTGAAAGGTTGTATGAAGTGTCACTTTAGTGCCTGTGAACCATGTCGAAAAAAGAATATGTTCTCTAAGGTCAAATCACTACCTAGTGAGAAGGATGGTTAGTCTACACATTAAATTTGAGCATAGTTCCAAAGACAAACTGCAAATACCAAGGAAGTCATATGCAAAGCCAAATAATAATGACTAAATCTAGAATTTATGAAAACATAAAAATGATACACTTTTTTTAAAAAAACATCCTGGAAGCAGACAGGTGTGGCTATCATAACAGACCTTGGGTGCCCCCACAACCTTGCAATGACCCACTAGAGAATATGACAGGGAAACATCACTAAAAATTGAGAAAGAAATGTTTACTTTTATCAAAACACACTCTTATTCCATCACAACACTATAAGAGGATCAAACACGGAAGGACGCATGTATGTATGCACATATGTTGACACCTACATACGCACAAGCAAACAGGCAAACACACATGATATGCTAACATGACATATGGAAATTATATGTATATCATATACGACAAGTGTAAGTTGTCAGCTGTATAACAGAAGACTTAGACTGACTTCATATATGTCATGTGTGAGAAAAGGTGTATTTGGTACCCAGAAAGTGTGCATGTGGGAACCGTGTCTTACAAATTCCGCAGGAAGGGGTCAAAGCCCTGGTGCGGACTGTGGTTTCCAGGACCCGAGCCTCTTCCCACTGCTGTGTCTCTCTTTCCTGTAATGAGCTCATGCCAGTGCAGCTTCTGGGACCCACCTGTCCTCAAGCAAAGACTCCAGGACATTCTGCAGAGACTCACAGGGGGATCTGCCCCCCCAGCTCACAGACCCTGCTCAGACCCACAACTCAGGGAGTCATGCTGTCAAACATCACCCAGAGAGCTCCCTGCAGAAGGGGAAGACAACCATCCCTCAGGCTCGGGGTTAATAGGTGTTTTCCTTCTGGGCGATTTTTACTTACTCGACATATAAATCAAACTCTTTGGTGCCCTTTTCATCACCAAACACAAGATGACACAAATAAATCCTGGATGGCCCTTTCTCACCGGTCTCCTCTGGGTCACTGGATGCGACGTATGCGATTCTCCATTCTCCTGAAAGCTAACAGCAAAGTTAGAAATTTTCCTCCTTGTCTTTTGATTTTTTTTTCCAGCCACATCCCACCTGAGTTTTCCATCACTTGTGCAAAATCAGCGCACATTATCTAACATGACAAAACAAAGCTGGATCTGTGAAACAATCTGGAAAATGAAGTCAGAGGAAAAGAAGGAATCAAGGCATTTCTGAGAGAGTTTGAGCTCTGGTTTCAAATGCAAGAACCCCAACAGCCGTTTGGGTGACCCTCTTTCTCTGTTACAAGGGCAGGAAAAAATGCATAAGAAGCAACTAATATGCAGGAAAGATGATACAGAAACCAAACAGAACAGGTATAGAGCCAGTAAACGGAGCAGCGTTGAGTTGGAGGGAGATGGCTCAGCCCATGGATCCACATCACAAAACCACAAAAGGATCACACACTCACACGCACACACCCCCAAGACCTGCTCCCCGATCAGACCATCCCTGGTACCTCCAAGACTCTTTGCTCAGCTTTCCTCTTCTTGGGCCACACAAACCAGGCCAAGGAGAAGAGTCAGGAAGAGAACCTTCATCTTGTGTCTCTCGTGGACTTCCTTCTGTCGAGGCTGGGGGTGTCATGGTGGTTGGAGAGGATGCAAATTGGTGTCAGTTTTTATAGCATCCTTATGTTGGTGTGATGCGTCATGAACCAATGCTTGGCCCTTTTAAGAAACATGTTATCCAGAAGTCATCTTCAGTATCTGGCTCGGCAGGCTTGAGCTCTGTGGTAACTGATATTTTAATCTTGGGGATTGTTTTAGGAGATGCTTAAGTGAATCTTCTTCCTTTGCAGAAGGAAATGGCAACCCAGTCCAGTATTCTTGCCTGGAAAATCCCATGGACTGAGGATCCTGGTAGGCTATAGTCCATAGTGTCGCAAAGAGTTGGACACAACTGAGCGACTTCACTCACTCACTAGGTGAATCTGGACACTTGACCTTTAGAGTGAGTGAGAAATCACAATACACATCTGATATTTCAGGTCAGGAATATTTATTTTCCTTTCTATCCTGAGATACAAAATGGGATAAACTGTCCAGGACACACATCCCCCACTTCTGTATGGTTTCCTTAACCTCAGGAAGTGGTTTAAATGTTTATTTCCTAAAAGTAAACTTGTGTGTGCTTTCACATACTTAAATGATTTTTTAGGAGAGCCTTAGAAAGCCACCTCTTTCCCTGAGGAAAAGAAGTCAGAACAAAGTGTTTATCACCTCCTCTTTCCCCATTGCAGGCTCTGTCCTCCTTACAGTTAAGAGGATGATCCATCCAAATGTCCCATAACCTCCTGTGAAGAAGGCAAGTCTGCAATCCCTTTCCACCTCTCTCTTTCCAGACACCCTTTATCCATCAACTTGGTGATATCTCATTTATTCATTAACTCAGTAGTTTCTTAGGCAAGCAAGAAAACAAGACAGTAGTTCTTATAATTTCTAAAATTTTGAAGAAAAGAAAAAACAAACTTCCTAACTCTATATGTCTAGTTATTGCCAAGGTCAATGAAATAGCCAAAGAATCTCTTCTTTGTATTACCTTTCAACCAGGGAACTTAGTTCTTCAAAAAGAGATGGAAGCCATACTCCCTACAGTGCAAGGGCAGAGTCTGAACCACTGGACCAGAAGGGTCATTCTGATTCAGATAATTTCGAGCAGGAATATGATCTCAGATAACACACCTTATCCTCCCACCATCATCCTTCCATCTCTCCTTATGTGCTCCAATATCCCCAGGTTTTCCATCTGGATTCTACCAACATGTGTCCCCAGGGAATGTGTCCTAGGACCATCGCATCTTAGGAAGACCTTTCTTACTGCCAATCAAGGGGGAAGTAAACATAGTACTCTAAGAGATGATTACAACAGGTGGCGGCAATCCTGTCATTTTGTATATAAAGGAATTCATAGGACCTTTATCCCCAAATCTTTCCATCAATATTGCCAAAAATGTAGGTGAAAAATTGATAAATAAACACAGAATGGTCTTACTCAAACAGTACTCTAGCAACCTCTCACCCCAAAAATGCTAATCCATGCTCCTTATGTCTTTCTGCTGTCTCTTTCTCCAGTTTGTCCAGGTTTCGGTAACTATGAAGCGTCTCTTTCCTAGATGATTGACTTTGTCTTACTTTTCTCTTTTCTCTGTGATCATTATCTTTCTATCTTAGATCGCACAACTCCTATGGAAACAATGCAGGAAACCTTTGACCTTGGCTACTAAGAACACCCAGTTCCCTCCAGGATTCATGGCCAAAGTTCAATGTACCTACATTGTACATCTCACATAGTTCCCAAGGGTGCTCCTTTTGTCTGAAATTTCCATGACCTTCCTAATACCTGTGGAAGCTTTTAGAATTGCAAGTTGATGTGGACGGGAGAAAATTTCCTAGAAATGTCAGACAGGACCGGTCCCGTAGAGAAAGGTGCCATAGGGAAAGGCCCCATTGTGCTTCGCCACTGTTCACCTTTGTTTTTCTGTTCCAGTACTGGCATTTATCGGTCACTGCATGCTTTCATTTCATGGCACGTGTTCATTTTGCTGAACACTGGACAGCTAATTCCTTTCTAGGTATTTCAGTCCATCGGAGCCTGGACCTAGCCCTTGACCAAATAGTTTCATTATCAATTAAATAGGAAATGAACTTTTCCACGCCGTCCACAAGACTCTAGTGTTTGCTGAGTGTTAGGTGACGTCAGGGTGGAAACCAACCACAACATCAACAGTGGAAAATCTCAGACTAGTACATCTCAAGATGTGTGCGCCAGATGAGAAGAAAGCTCCCTTCTCTGCAGAATGCTCTGATTTCTCCTTTATCTGACAGTAAAATACTAAAAAGTAAGTTCCATACAATGTCCGTTAAACCTCTACCTACATGCGCATCATGAAGAGCATGTGTTCTGGAAGAGGCCTCGTGCCCACACTTTGTCCTGATTTCAGTAAATACGGATTTAGTGCCAACAAGAGCTTGAGCCTCAGAATTCAGCAAGAAGCAGACAGACTCAGGACATCTTCCCTTGAACAGCCTTCCTGTGAAAGCAGCCAGATACACATTAATACAATCTAACAAAAACTGCCAAATATATTCCTCTTTAGAAGTTGTAACATGAGAATAAAGAAAGGTGGAAAGTTAGAGTCAGAATGGGTACTCTTTCGGAAAGAGGGACTACTCCATGGAGAAGGTTCTGCATGATGCTCTGTAAATAGTTGAAAGAGTGAGTTAAATGTGAATCTGTAAAATTAATGCAGTATGAGTTGAGAATATAAATTTAAATTCGTTTTGAAGAGTGCCCTTGGTTGGTGGTATGTCAAAATTCTACAAGTGCGTTCATTGTTTCTTAAAAGATTTTTTTCTTATGTGAGCTTTTTTTACTGAATTTGTTACAGTGTTCCTTCTGTTTTATGTTACAGTTTTTGGTAACAAGGCATGTGAGATTTTAGCTCAAAAACTGGGAATAGATCTCATGTCCCGGCATTGGAAAGCAAAGTTCTAACCACTAGCCTGCCACAGAAGTCCCTAGAAGTGCATTCACTTCCATAAGGCATTACATTTAGAGACATTAAAAACAATTCCCAGCCAACTTTGTGTGTCCTTGTCTTTTAAACTCTCCAGAGGAGATTTAGTAGCCTGGTAAAGTGTTATGGAATACCATTTCTGGCGTTTATTCATTAAAAATATTTGTTTTCAGAAGCTGTGGCAACTTGAATGTGTCTGTTGTTGGACACTACTAAATCAGCGACTGAGATTACTGTGTGTTATTATCTATCCAACATTTTCTGTTGTTCTTCATTGCCAAATGACTACTGAAAGACTGTTGTAAATACTTTCAGCAATATGCCTGATTTCTAAGAGGATTTCTTCAGAATTGTATGTCACAGAAATAAAGTGATGTATATAAAAAAAAAAAATTCATACATAAGAAAACCATTAACTGGTGTGTTGATTGTGGTGTTTAAACATTTAGAAATAAATGTAGCATTCTAGTAGCTCTGACCCAACCATAATAGAAAATATTAAAAAATTGGATTCATAAATTAGATCTCTATGAATTAACACAATGTGTAAAAGTATTATTCCTTAAACAAAAATATAATTCTCTTCAAATTTTAATTCTCATATATGTATAAAACAAAGACTATTCAATTCTATCAAACATTTAGAGAAGAGCTAATGCCTATCCTTCTAAATCTGTTTCAAAAAATTTCAGAGAAAGGAACACTCCCAAATTCATTCTACAAGGCCACCATCACCCTGATACCAAAATCAGACAAAGACAACACACAAAAAAGAAAACTACAGGCCAATATCACTGATGAACATAGATGCAAAAAGCTCAACAAAATTTTAGCAAACAGAATTCAGCAACACATCAAAAAGCTCATATACCATGATCAAGTTGGGTTTATTCCAGGATGCAAGGATTCTTCAATATATGCAAGTCAATCAATGTGATACACCATATTAAAAAATAGAAAGATAAAAGCCAGATGATAATCTCAACAGATGCAGAAAACGCCTTTGACAAAATTCAGCACCCAGTTATGAGTAAAACTCTTCAAAAATTGGGCACAGAAGGGACCTACCTCAACATAGTAAAGGCCATATATGATAAGCCTACAGCAAACATTATTCTCAATGGTGAAAAACTGAAAGCATTCCCCTAAGATCAGGAATAAGACAAGGATGTCCACTTTCACCACTATTATTCAACATAGTTCTGGAAGTCCTAGCTACAGCAATCAGAGAAGAAAAAGAAATAAAAGGAATCCTGATCAGAAAAGAAGAAGTAAAGCTCTCACTGTTTGCAGGAGACATGATACTATACGTAGAAAACCCTAAAGATAGTATCAGAAAATACTAGAGCTAATCAGTGAATTTAGCAAAGCTGCAGGATACAAAATCACTATACAGAAATCACTTGCATTTTTATATACTAACAATGAAAAATCAGAAAGAGAAATTGAGGAATTCAACCCACTCACCACTGCAACAAGAAGAATTAAGTATCTAGGAATAAACATACCTAAGGAGAAAAAAAGAAATGTACACCTAAAATTATAAGACGCTAATGAAAGAAATCAAAGATGACATAAACAGATGGAGAGATATTCCATGTTCCTGGGTAGGAAGAATCAATACTGTGAAAATGACTATGCTATCATATCCAATCTACAGATTTAATGCAATACCTATCAAATTACCAATTGCATTTTCCACAGAACTAGAACAAAAAATTCCACAATTCATATGGAAACACAAAAGACCCCAAATAGCCAACACATTGAGAAAGAATGAGTCTTGAGAAAGAATGGAGCTCAAGGAATCAACCTTCCTGACTTCAGATTATACTACAAAGCTACAGTCATCAAGACAGTATGGTACTGGCACAAAAACAGAAATATAGACCAATGGAACAAGATAGAAAACCCAGAAATAAACCCATGCACCTATGGGTACCTTATTTTTGACAAAGGAGGCAAGAATATGCAATGGGGCAAAGACAGCCTCTTCAATAAATGGTGCCATGAAAACTGGACAGCTCCATGTAAAAGAATGAAATTAGAACACCTTCCTAACACCACACACAAAGATAAACTCAAAATGAATTAAAGACCTAAATGTAAGACCAGACACTATAAAACTCTTAGAAGAAAACATAGGCAGAACACTTGATGACATAAATCAAAGCAAGATCGTCTATGACACAACTCCAGGAGTAATGGAAATAAAAACCAAAGTAAACAAGTGTGACCTGATTAAACTTAAAACCTTTTGCACAGCAAAGGAAACTATAAGCAAGGTGAAAAGACAGCCCTCAGAATGGGAGAAAATAATAGCAAATGAAACAACTGACAAAGGATTAATTTCCAAAATATACAAACAGTTCATATAACTCAATGCCAGAAAATCAATCTACCCAATCAAAAAGTGGGGAAAAGACCTAAACAGACATTTCGCCAAAGAAGATATACAGATGGCTAACAAACACATGAAAAGATGCTCAACATCACTCATTATTAGAGAAATGCAAATCAAAGCTACAATGAGATATCACCTCACACCAATCAGAATGGCCCTCATCAAAATGTCTACAAATGATAAATGCTGGAGAGGATGTGGAGAAAAGGGAACATTCTGGCGCTGTTGGTGGGAATGTAAATTGATACAGCCACTATGAAAGACGGTATGGATATTCCTTAAAATCTAGGAAGAAAACCACCATGAAAGTGAAAGAGAAAATGAATTCACTCAGTCATGTCCAACTCTTTGTGACCCATGGACTGTAGCCCACCAGGCTCTTCTGTCCATAGGATTTTCCAGGCAAGAATACTGGAGTGGGTTGCCATTTCCTTCTCCAGGGGAATCTCCCTGACCAGGGATCAAACTCAGGTCTGCCACATTGCAGGCAGAATCTTTACTGTCTGAGCCAGCAGGGAATCCCTTAAAACCACCATGTGACCCAGCAATCCCACTCCCAGGCATACACCCCGAGGAAACCAAAATTGAAAGAGGGACATGGATCCCATTGCTCACTGCAGCACTGTTGACAACAGCTAGAACAGGGAAGCAACCTAATGTCCATCCACAGATGAATGGATAAAGAAGTAGTGGTACATATGCACAATGGAATATTACTCAGCTATAAAAAGGAATGCATTTGAGTCAGTTCTAATGAGGTGGATGAACCTAGAACCTATTATACAGAGTGAAATGAGTCAGAAAGAGAAAGATAAATGCCATATTGTAGCAAATCTATATGGAATCTAGAAAAATTGGGCTGAAGAATCTATTTGCACAGCATCAGTGGAAAAATAGTCACAGAGAACAGACTTATGGACATGGGGAGAGGGGAGGAGAGGGTTAGACGTATGGAGAGAGTAACACGGAGTGTTATTCCCTGGTGTATATGTACCACAGCTTCTTTACCCATTAGTCTGCTGATGGGCATCTAGGTTGCTTCCATGTCCTGGCTATTATAAACAGTGCTGTGATGGACATTGGGGTGCACGTGTCTCTTTCAGATCTGGTTTCCTCGGTGTGTATGCCCAGAAGTGGGATTGCTGGGTCATATGGCAGTTCTATTTCCAGTTTTTAAAGGAGTCTCCACACTGTTCTCCATAGCGGCTGTACTAGTTTGCATTCCCACCAACAGTGTAAGAGGGTTCCCTTTTCTCCACACCCTCTCCAGCATTTATTAAGTGTAGACTTTTGGATAGCAGCCATCCTGACTGGCGTGTAATGATACCTCATTGTGGTTTTGATTTGCATCTATCTGATGATGAGTGATGTTGAGCATCTTTTCATGTGTTTGTTAGCCATCTGTATGTCTTCTTTGGAGAAATGTCTGTTTAGTTCTTTGGCCCATTTTTTGATTGGGTCATTTATTTTTCTGGAATTCAGCTGCACGAGTTGCTTGTTTATTTTTAAGATTAATCCTTTGTTGCTTCATTTGCTATTATTTTCTGCCATTCTGAGGGCTGTCTTTTCACCTTGCTTATAGTTTCCTTTGTTATGCAAAAGCTTTTAAGTTTCATTAGGTCCCATTTGTTTATTTTTGCTTTTATTTCCAATATTTTGGGAGGTGGGTCATAGAGGATCCTGCTGTGATTTGTGTCAGAGAGTGTTTTGCCTATGTTCTCCTCTAGGAATTTTATAGTTTCTGGTCTTACATTTAGATCTTTAATCCATTTTGAGTTTAAAAAACCTAAAAAAAAAAAACAAAACAAAGACTGCTCTTCAATATGTTAGTATGTTGGTCTGTTAACGGCTCAGCATGCATATGTGTGCAGAATTGTAAAATTTCTGTTGGAGTCTAGCTGTTTTATGCTGTTGCGTTAGTTCTGCCATCCAGGAAGGCAAGTCAACTAGACATGCATGTATATCTCCTCTTCTCTGGAATTCCTCCCCATTCAGATCACTACAGAGCAATGAGTTGTATTCAGCATGCTGTGCAGTCGGTTCTCATTAGGGATCTGTTTTAGACAGACTCTCAGTAGCATATGCATATGTGAGTCCCAGTGTCCCCCATCATTCCACATCTCATTTCCCCCTTGGGGTCCCATATGTCTGTGCACTCTGTCTGTGTCTGTCCTTCTGTCCTGGAACTAGGTTCATCGGCACCCCTTTTCTATTCATAGATTGCAACACATATGAGTAAATACACAGTATTTGCATTTCATTTTCTGACTTAGCTCACATGCTATGATTCTCTGTAGGTCCATGCACAGCTCTGCCCGTGGCTGAGGAGTGTTCCGTTGTGTATGTCCAGGATCTTTGCCTGGGAGATGCTATGAACAGAAGAGCCTGGGGGAGCTACAGTCCACGGGGTGGCAAAGAGCTGGACACGACTTAGGACCAAACAACAGCGACAACAAGGATACCTTTATCCATTCCTCTTTGGGTGCACATGCATGTTGCTTCCATGTCCTGGCTGTTATACATAGAGCTCTGTATCTTGGGGCACACGTCCTTTTGAAATTAATGATTTCTCTGTGTGTATAGGATTTTATGAAATCTGTCAGAAGTACCTAATTCTGTCTAGAGAATTCAGGATCAAGTTACAATGGAAAATACTTTAATATGAACTCACACTATCATGTGTCTATGGGTGGCTTTTTGTAAACTTAGTAAATTTCTTCTTTTCCTCTTAAGCATTTCAATTAAATCTTCTTGCCCTGCAAATTTATCAGGTATTCTGCTCAATTTCTTTAGTAGATTAAAGGATGGTAAAAGTTTATATTGTCTATATCACATTTAGTAACACATCTTTCAATAATGTGTACAGTTCGTCAGATGTATTACTTCCCGTAACATAAATCTGTTTATAGTTTCCTCTTGATCATCTTCTGTTGGATATGAGGTGATGACTCATTTTTCCATATTAATATGATGTCACGGATACATACAGTCACACATTTATATCTGTATATGTATATATAGCGGAGAAGGCAAAGCCAGTCCACTCTGGTACTCTTGCCTGGAAACTCCCATGGACGGAGGGGCCTGGTGGGCTGCAGTCCATGGGGTCGTGAAGAGTCGGACACAACTGAGCGACTTCACTTTCACTTTTCACTTTCATGCATTGGAGAAGGAAATGGCAGCCCACTCCAGTGTTCTTGCCTGGAGAATCCCAGGGACAGGGGAGCCTGGTGGGCTGCTGTCTCTGGGGTCGCACACAGTCGGAAGCGACTGAAGCGACTTAGCAGCAGCAGCATGTATATATAGATATATACATAAATCAATATATGTGTATATGATGTTTCAGAATTTTTGACATATTTATGCCAGGGCTCAATTTTCAACATTTCTTAAGAGGCTCACCCCACCTATTCTGTATTCCTTTTCATAAGTGTGTATCCACTCATACCATCCAGCATTTCCAGACCACCTGTGAAGACTAGAGTCCAAAGTCCAACACCATACACCCTGCTATACAGGTGGGAGGTTTTAAACTTAGCCCTTGACCTCTGATACTACCTACTAAGGAATGGAAATATTCATTGCTGGTGCTTTGACACTGGCCAGCTGGAGCCCATTTGGAGGTCATGCCTATGTATGGACTAGAACACATATTCTGTTAAATATCTCTTAGGTCTGGCATTCCTTTTCCAGCTCTGGGACAAAATCCGTGAGCTTTGCTCCAACCCTTGGAACATTCTGTATCTTGAAGATGGTTGATGTTTCAGACTGTAAACACCTTGAGCACCCTGGGTAGCTGACCTGTGTTTTCTCCCCATGACAGTGGGAATGGCCCCCCCTTGGAAGCACTACCATCCACTGCTCTCTGAAGCATAAGAGGCTGGAAAGCCATCTCAGATGTTGTGAACAGTTACCACTTCCTGACTGAGCTGTCAATCATCTTGTTCCTGCCAGCACTGCCCTGACTTCCTGTTACTATGAATCCACCACGGCTCAGACCCTGACCACCTCTGATTGCTAGTGACCCAATCCTGAAGTAAAGCCAGGCCTTCAGTTCATTTGCAGAAGTCCAGGTGCTGTCAGAACAGGCACTGTCAGAATATGCTGTGGCCCGTGGCGTGTTACACGTTCTATAGGTCAGTGAGTGAAACACAAGCTGCTTTCCCTGTGATGCATGAGATGCTTTCTAGGGTCATCTTTCTTGACCAGATTGGCCCCTCCCATGACAGTAAGGGGGTCCGCCACCCTGCCCCCTGTCCCAGGCTGGCTTAGGCATTTATCTCCTTCTCCCGTGGACACCTCCAGAGCATCTCTTTTTACTTCTTCTCAGAGCTGTCTCTGATGGAGCTCCTGTCCTATTATAGGCATATGTTTCCCTATAATTAAATTTAATGTGCATTTTTGCATGTTGTAAAATTGGGACAGTTTGGTCCACACACTGAGGTGACTCAGCTGTATGTTTAACCAATTTATTTAAACCCTCAGAAATCACACACCACCAAGCAGGACGTGATTAGTGACCAGGAGAGATGAGATGGGAGAGGGAGTGTGAGTGTGAGGAGAGAAGGGCCGTGTTACTCAGGAACCAGGAAAGTTGTCTTCATGTTGTGGATTTTGACTCCATAGAGACGAGGATGTGTCTGGTCTCAGGGACACTTTCTGTAGGTGAACAAAACAGAAGCAAAGGTTTAGTAGAGTCGAGTCTGTGACGGCTGACAGGGTGAAGCTCAGGCTGTCGGCTGTACAGGCTACAGGAGCTGGTGGCTGATCCCATGTAAGAATCCTGGTGGACCGCAACACTCCACATCTCAGTGATGTTGGGGTCCATGTGGAATTTTCCCCAGGATGTCCATACGAGGCGACCTTTCCCACTGGGGATCGATTCTAGGAGTAATGATTTCAGAATGCATGTTCAGCCTCTGAGATTGGAGCACACACCTCTAATTCGACGAGTTCTGTCTTTTGGGTTTGCAACAATCAATGCTTGGATTTTTACTTTATATTGAAGTCTATTTGGCTAGCGATCTTGTGTTAGAGTCAGGGGAACAGCGACATGAGTGGTTTAGACAAAGATATCTTAAGATCTAGTCTTTTTCAGATTCCTTTCCTATCATGGTTTTGAGAGTGTGTTGGGTATAGATTCCTCTGCTATGCACTTGGACCTTGTCCATCCATCCTGTATGTAATTGTTGCGTCTGCTAACCCCAAACTCCCCTCCCTTCTCTTATCCAAACCCCTCCCCTTGGCAACCACAAGCCCATTCTCTATGTCTCTGCATCTCTTTCTGTTTTGTAATAACTTCCTTCGTGCCATATGTTTACACTCCACATACAAGTAGTAACGTGATATCTTTCTCTTTTGACTTTCTTACTTAGCATGACAATCTTTAGGTCCTTCCATGTTGCTATAAATCCATGATTTCCTCCTTTATGTGGCTGAGTTATATTCCATTGAAAAAGATACACCACAACTTTCTTATTGTATTCACCTGGAAGCTAGCGATTTTCTTTCCTTTTCACTTTCATTTTTTCTTCAGCAAAGATTCAGAAGCCACACTTTAGCCTAGACCTGTGTCGTTTTCTGAGGCTGTCCTAGTTTAGAAAGTTTAAAGATCTCACGTTAAGAAAATCACCTTCTAAACGGGAATATAATTCAAATGCATGATTCTGACAGTGGACTTGCAAGGCCTTTAGGTTCTGGCAGAATCATGTGAGATTAAACACTGATCTTGCAGGAAACCTGAGCGCCCTTTAGTCCCGGCTCTCCTAGAGGAGGGACGTGTATGGATAGCACTGAGGTCAGGGTGACGGGAGCACTAATTAGTGTCCGCCAATTTGTGGCCTTTCCTGCTTCTCTCGATGACTCTGGTCTGCAAGATTCCTGCGGGATAAGGCTTTCTCAGCAAAGCCACTCAGCACTAATAAACCAAGTAGTTTGCAACTTAATATGGCTCAAGAGAAGAGAGATTACCTACTAAACCAGAAAAACTTCTCTAGTGATAGAATGTACGGTGTTGGGCCAAAAAAAACTGCTACACACAAAATTCTGCAGCAATGAAATCAACATGTGTCCTTATAGGTTTATTTAAAGAAATAACAATAATAACAGACACTTTTCACTTACACTGAATCTGCTGCGGTCTCTACAAGTCCACAGGGAGGACAGTCCTCTGGGAGAAAAACAGGAAGAAAAGATGCACCAATTACTACCATTCCCCAGGATTTCCAAAGCTTTTTGTTTTAAGTAAGAGATTATACAAAAGATTATTTATGTAGAACAAAATTTAAATAAATTGATTTTTTTTTCTGGTAGTGTTTCTCTATCGGGTGCAAGATATATTTAAGAAAAGCATACTCACCGCTTTCAATGAAATTCACAACATTTTCTTCTGGAATACCTTTCTCACTTATTAGCTTATTGAATATGTCCATGACTTCCTGGCTTACACTTACTTTCACTGGAAAAAAAAACACAGAGAATGCAGAATTTAGCTCATTACAACCCAGAGAAATTTCTGAATATAGAACAAAAAGTTGAGTGTCCGAGTCAGATCTTCACTTGGCATAAATTAACCCTCAAACAGTTACCATTCCCCTATAACTCAGATATCTGCCTTCTGTCTTAAGAATTAAACCCATCCAGCTCTCAAATTAGACCCTCCCCCCTCCAGCATCAGAAGGAGAACCCCAAAGACTCAGAGGAGCCCCGTGAATTTGGGGATAGTTCCATCACTGTGTGGAACCGACCTGCTCCTTGACCAACTTCCTAGAATCTGTACCTGCCACGCAGGTCTTGCTCTGACCCAGATACATAGGAAACAGGATTCTCCCCTGACAGATACACTCTCGCCATGTCAGACATCATAATGGGAGATGATCTATCCTTTAATTAACCCACCGTTCAAACTAGTAGCTTTCTTGCAATAGATACATCTTGTTCCAATGGTATTCAAACCTCTCAGTGATCTGTCTGACTATTTGGGTAGCTATCATTGTTTCTAGGAGCAATGCATTTGAAAGTTTCAAGAGAATAAAGAGTTATTTTATAGGTTTCTGCTCCAAAGCTTAAGGTGCATTGGGATGCTGCTATAAGATGGTGCAATCAAGAGTAGATTCCTTATAACTATGGCTTGAAATGAACTGACAGTTTACAAAAAGAAAAAAAAAATAGAAACCAACACAGTATTCTAATTTTCCTCCAACGAAAACTAAAAAAAAAAAGAAAAAAGTATTTCTAGTAAAATTATAATTTTTAATTTTTATTTTTGATGTCAACATCTAGGAATTATTTAGAAATGTCTGAGGATCTGACCTCCCCACCCCTACTAACTCCTCTTTCTTGGTAGAATTCGTTCCAGGGTTCTTCACTCACTGAACATAAAGACCTAGGTCCTGTAGACTGCAGAATGGATATTGTCACCACACCCCTCTTTCATGCATAAAGTACTGACAATGGAAACGTTTCATCACAATGTTGATGTTTACATGAGGGTTTCATACATACCAGCCAATATTACACCACATGGTGACTCCACACATTTTGCATCATCCACGTTGATAACACATAGTACCACAACAGTGTCGGACAAGTAAGCAACTTTAAATACTATTTTTCTACCATCATCTGTGAGAGAGAAAAGATACATATGTACCACTCTGCCTTTATTTATTGTCAGAGGGTTTTATTTTGGAAAATGAGGGTGTCAGCAAGGGTACATGGGATCTGTATCTCCCTGCACGGGTGGCGTGAATGATACAGTTGTTTTGAGCAAGGAAAGCAGGCAATATATGGTATTTCCACTTTATCACAGAGTTGACCTGATACACTTAAAGAGTAGCTATATATATACCCCTTAGGCCATGCGAAATTAAGAATGTTGTTTAGGGCCATTGTAAAGATTTTAGAGAGTAAATCTTAGGCAGCATGCCCACGGCTTTGAACAGAAGCTGCTTTGACTGTTGAACTTAGAATGATTTCTTGGCATTTAATTTAATCCACCACACCTTCTATGAAACAAGATATTTTAAGATTGTTTTTCAACAGTGAATGCACTGATGTGCAAAGTCATGATACACCCTTGAGATGTTGGTTTGTAAGGCTGTTGTAAATTACTGGTGAGAACTGTATGAAGTATTCATCCACATATGTTATTCTCATTAAGTGTGTGCACGCTTACTCGCTCAGTCATGTCTGACTCTTTGTAACCCCGTGGACTGGAGCCCACCAAGCTTCTCTGTCTAATTGAGTCACACTCACAACTGTGAGGAAACTCCAAGCTTTGTGTTTGAACACTTTTCTTGTGACAAAGTAAAGAGCTTGGAAATCTTAGGGACGACAGCCTGCTCACCCCTCTGATTTTTTGTAGGAGTAGAATTCAGGTGTGTGGGGTTACTGAAGGAAGTTGTGCCAAGATTTCCACCCAAGTGTACTCTGGTCAGTGAAACACTCATACTTACACTCAAAAACATAAGTGCCATCATCTTGCCTTGTTCCTATGACATGTGTTGTTCCCTTTTCTGGATCCGACCTTAAAAACAAAAGAAATTCAAGGTGGGTGATTAAAATATTGAAAATATTTGACTTATAAATAGGATTTTCTTTGTTTCACCCCAATGATAAAGTGTGAGGTGTCACTTCAGTGCCTGTGAACAATGCAATGTTCAAAAGAGAATATGTTCTCTGAGTTGAAATCACTATCATGTCAGAAGGATGCCTTGCTTACACATTAAATCTGAACGTAGTCCCAAAGATAAACTGGCAATACTAAGTCAGTCATACTGAAAGCCAAATAAACTCGGAGAAATCTAGAATCTAGGAAAAAATATAAATAATACACCTTTAAAAAAGCACTTCCTGGAAACAGAGTTGCATCCATGTTGCCAGACCTTCAGGGTTCCCACAACCCTGCCATGTATGATCAGAGACTATGATACAGATGAGAGATGAGGATACTGGTTAGAGACAATGATACTGACCAGAGGCTATGATACTGATTACAGACTACGGTTCTGACTAGAGACTGTGATACTGATTAGAGACTATGATACTGGTTAGAGACGATGATACTGACTAGAGAGGATGATACTGACCAGAGACTATGATACTGACTCAGTCAGTTATTCAGTCAGTCAGTTCAGTCGCTCAGTCGTGTCCAACTTTGTGACCCCGTAAATCACAGCACGCCAGGCCTCCCTGTCCATCACCAACTCCCGGAGCTTATGCAAACTCATGCCCATCGAGTCGGTGATGCCATCCAGCCATCTCATCCTCTGTCATCCCCTTCTCCTCCTGCCCCCAATCCCTCCCAGAATCAGGGTCTTTTCCAATGAGTCAACTCTTCACATGAGGTAGCCAAAGTATTGGAGTTTCAGCTTCAGCATCAGTCCTTCCAAAGAACACCCAGGACTGATCTCATTTAGGATGGACTGGTTGGATCTCCTTGCAGTCCAAGGGACTCTCAAGAGTCTTCTCCAACACTACAGTTCAAAAGCATTAGTTTTGGGGCACTCAGCTTTCCTCACAGTCCAACTCTCACATCCATACATGACCACAGGAAAAACCATAGCCTTGACCAGATGGACCTTTGATGGCAAAGTAGTGTCTCTACTTTTTAATATGCTGTCTAGTTTGGTCATAACCTGCCTTCCAAGGAGTAAGCGTCTTTTAATTTCATGGCTGCAGTCACCATCTGCAGTGATTTTGGAGCCCCCAAAAAATAAAGTCTGACACTGCTTCCACTGTCTCCCTGTCTATTTGCCATAAAGTGATGGGACCGGATGCCATGATCTTAGTTTTCTGAATGTTGAGTTTTAAGCCAACTTTTTCACTCTCCTCTTTCACTTTCATCAAGAGGCTCTTTAGTTCCTCTTCACTTTCTGCCATAAGGGTGGTGTCATCTGCATATCTGAGGTTATTGACATTTCTCCCGGCAATCTTGATTCCAGCTTGTGCTTCTTCCAGCCCAGTGTTTCTCATGATGTACTCTGCATATAAGTTAAATAAGCAGGGTGACAATATACAGCCTTCACATATACTAGAGACTATGATAATGATTAGAGACTCTGACACTGACTAGAGACTATGACATTGGCTAGAGACTATGATACTGATTACGGATTATGATACTGATTACAGACTATGATATTGACTGGAGACTATGATATTGGTTAAGAACTATGATTGGGAAGCATCATTACAAATTTGAGAAAGAAATGTTTCACTTTATCAAAACACACACTCTTGCCATCTCAACACCATAAGAGGATCAAACACTGAAAGCCACATATACGTATGCACGTATATCAATAAATACAGACACACAAGCAGGCACACATATGTTTATACATGATAAGGAAATTATATGTAAATAATATCTGAAATGTATAAGTTCTCAGCTGTAAAACAGAAGAATTTGACAGCATTTAGATATGTCAGGTGTGAGAAAAGGTGTATTTGGTATATATAAAGTGGGGACAGTGGGAACTGTCTCTCACAAATTCCGCAGAAAAGGTTCATACCCCAGATGGGGACCCTGGGGTTCCAGGACATGAGCCTCTCCCCACTGCCATGTGCCTCTTTACTTTAATGAGTTGATGCCCATGGAGCTTCTGAGAGCCTACCTCTAAGCAAAGGTGCCAGGACATTCCCTGGGGGCTCTCAGGGGAACTGCCCTCCACACCCCGGCCCAGCTCAGAGACCCTGCTCAGCCCCACAGCTCAGGGCGTTTTGCTCTCAACATCACACAGAGAGCTCCCTGCTGAAGGGGGATACACACCCTCCCTCGGGGTTTATAGATTTTCCTTCTGGGTGATTTTTACTTACTCATCATAGACATCAAACTCTACTGTCTCTTCGTCAGCAAACACAAGATTACATAAGTAAAGCGTGCATGACCCCTTCTCTGGGTTCCTGAATGCAAAGTACACGATTTTCCATTTTCCTGAAAGCTAACAGAAAAAAATCCCATCAGAAACTTTTCTGCTTGTCTTTCTACTTCATCTAGCATCATACCACCCAAGTTTCCCATCCCTTGTGCAACTCAGCACACATTATCTAACTTGACTGAACAAAGCAGGATTAATAAAATAATGTGTCACTGAAGTCAGATTCAAAGAAGGAATTTAGACATTTGTGAGAGAGCTTGAAATCTGACGTCAGATGCAAGAACTCCACCAGCTGTTTGACTGATCCTCTTTCCCTGTGACAACAGCAGGAAACTTGTGTCAGAGTCAATTGATACACAAAAACGATGATACAGGGATCAAAGACAACAGATCTAGAAACAGTACATGGAGCATTGTTGAGTTGGCAGGAGAAGGCTCAGCTGATGGAACCACAAGACAAAACCACAAAAGGAAAACACACATACACACACACACATACAACCCAACACTCCGAAGACCTCCTCCCAGATCAGAACGTCCCTAGTACCTCCGAGACACTTTGCTCAGCTTCCTCTTCTTGGGCCGCACAAACCAGACCAAGGAGAAGAGTCAGGAACACAACCTTCATCTTCCGTCTCTCGTGGACTTTCTCCTGTCGAGGCTGAGGGTGTCCCAGTGGTTGGAGAGGATGGGAATTGTGTCACTTTTTATAGCATCCTTATGTTGCTGTGACCTGTCATGGACCAATGGTTGTCCCTGCTAAGACCAGGGAGAAGTGATCTTCAATATCCTGCCTGGCAGGGGTGAGCATTCATGGCATTTGGTCATTTTAACAGGGAGGATTGTTTTAGGAGATGCTTAAGTGAATCTGGACTTTTGACCTTTAGAGTGAGTGAAGAATCACCACACACCAGTGATATTTCAGCTCAGGAATATTTATCTTTCCTTTCTACTTTGAGATCAAAATGGGATAAGCTGTCCAGGACTCACATCCCCCACTACTTCATTCTTTTCTTAATGTTGAGGAGAGGGTTCATATTTTATTTTCTAGAAGTAAAGTTGGGTGTGTGGTTTCACATAGTTAAGTGATTACCTAAGAGACCCTTGGAAAGCCTCCTATTTCTCTGTGATGAGGATCACATCAGCACAAACTATTCATCACCTCCTCTTGCCACATGGTAGGTTCTGTCCTCCTTATAACTAAGATGAGGATCTGTTCTGTGCCCCTTAAACTCCTGTGAAGAAGGCATGTCAGAAGTCCACTTCCATCTCCCTCTCTGCAGACACCCTTTATCCATCGAATCTGTGATATCTCATTTACTCACCAACTCAGTTGTTTCTTAGGCAAGCAAGAGAGCAAGACAGTAGTTGTCATATTTTAAAGAATTTTGAAGGACAAAAACCCAGTCTCTTAGCTC
Source organism: Odocoileus virginianus (assembly GCF_023699985.2). Classification (NCBI taxonomy): domain Eukaryota; kingdom Metazoa; phylum Chordata; class Mammalia; order Artiodactyla; family Cervidae; genus Odocoileus; species Odocoileus virginianus. The sequence continues at coordinate 874,607 of NW_027224323.1, forward strand.
TATAGGTCTAGTTGTTATCAAGGTCAGTGAAACAGCCAAAGAATCTCTTCTTTGTATTTCCTTTCAACCAGGGAATGTCGTTCCCCATCCAGGGGTGGAACTCCTGCCCACTGCAGTTCAAGGGCAGGTTGTGAGCCACTGGACCACCAAGGTCATCCTGATTCAGACAATACCAACCAGGGATGTGATGCCAGCTGACACACCTTATCTTCCCACCATCACCCTTCCGTCTCTCCTTAGACACTTTAGGCACCTCCAACATCCCCAGGTTTTCCCTTTGGATTCTTACCAACACCTGGCCCCCTGGGAATGTGTCCTGGGCCATTGCATCTTTTGAAGACCTTTCTAAGTGCCAATCAAGGGGAGATGAACCAGAGTGCTCTCAGAGATGATGGCAACAGGTTGTAGCAAATTCGTTATTTTGTAAATAAAGGCATTCATAGGACCTTTATCCCAAACTCTTTTCATCAGTATTGCCAAAAAAAGTAGGTAAAAAACTGATAAAAACAGAATGGTCTTACTCAAACAGTACTCCTGTAACCTCTCCCCCTAAAACTGCTAAGCCACGCTTGTTATGTCTTCCCAGTGTCTTTCTCTCCACTTTGTCCAGGTTTCTATAGCCATGAAGCCTCTTTTTCTTAGATGATTGACCGTGTCTTCTTTTTCTCTTTTCTCTGTGATCTTTGTCTTTCTATCTTAGGTTGCACATCACCTATCAAAAGAATGCAAGGAAACCTTTGACCTTGGCCACTAAGAACACCCAATTCCCTCAAGGTTTGGTGACCAAGGTTCAGTGTATGTACACTGTACATTTCGCATAGTTCCCAAGGGTGGCCCATTTGTCTGAAATTTCCACGACCTTCCTAAGACTTGTGGAAACTTTTAGGTTTGCAGTCTGACGTGGACGGGAGGAAATTTCCTAGAAATGTCAGAGAGGACTGGTCCCATAGAGAAAGGCCCCATTGTATGGTGCCTTCGGGGCCACTGTTCACCTTTGTTTTTATGTTCCAGTGCTGGCATTTATCGGTCATGCAAGTTTTCTTTTCATCACAAGTGTTAGTCTTGCTGAATGCCAGACAGCTAATTCCTTTCTAGGTATTCAGTCTATCAGCACCTGGACATAGCCCTTGATCAAACCATTTCTCTATCAGTTAAATAGGGATTGTAATCTTCCACCGCTGCACATGACACTAAAAATTGGTGAGGGTTCGATGATGTCATGGTGGAAAGCAAACACAGCATCAACAACGGAAAATCACAGACTGGTACTTCTCGAGATGTGTGCACTGAAGGAGGGAAAACTTTCCTTCTCTGCGCATGTCTTCATCTCTCCTCTATCTGACAGCAAAATGCTAGAGAGTAAGTTCCATACAATGTCCACTGAACGTCTACCTACATGTGCATCACAAAGAACGTGTGTTCTGTAAGATGCCTCATGTCCTCACTGTGTCCTGATTTCAGTAAATACAGGTGGAGTGCCCACAAGACCCTGAGCCTCAGAATTCAGCAGGAAGCAGAGTCCGTACATCATCCAATGAGCAGCCTTCCTGTGAAAGGAGTAAGATACAAATTCACACAAGCTAACAAACAATTGCCAAACAAATCACTCTTAGAAGTTGTAGCATGAGAATAGAGAATGGTGGAAAGTTAGAGTGTGTGGGGGTACTATTTTGGAAACAGGGACTATTCCATGGAAAAGGTTTTGTGCGACGCTCTGTGAGTAGTTGGAAGAGTGAGTTAAACGTGGCTCTGTGAGAAGAATACAATATGAGTTGAGAATATAAATACAAGTGTGTTTTGAACAGTGCCCTTGGTTGGCTGTATGTATCAAAATTCTACAAGTGCATTCATTGTTTTTTAAAGGTTTTTTTCCTTATGTGGGCTATTTTAAATTTTTTATTGAATGTTTTTCAATGCTGCTTCTGTCCCACATTATTGTTTTTTGGTCACAAGAAATGTGAGATTAATTCAAAAGCCAGGAATAGATCCAATGTCCCGGCATTGAAAGGCAGAGTTCCAACCACTAGACAGCCAGAGAAGCTCCTAGAAGTGCATTCACTTCCATAAGGCATTACATCTAAAGACATTATAAAACAATTTGCCTATTACTCCAGGTTTTTCTTGACTTCCTACTTTTGCATTCCAGTGCCCTATAATAAAAAGGACATGTTTTGGGAGTGTTAGTTCTAGAAGTTTCTGTAGGTCTTCATAGAGATGTTCAGCTTCAGCTTCTTCAGCATTACTGGTCTGGGCACAGACTTGGATTACTGTGATATTGAGTGGTTTGCCTTGGAAATGAAGGGAGATCATTCTCTCGTCTTTGAGATTGCATCCAAGTCCTGCATTTCAGACTCTTTTGCGGATATGAGGACTACTCCATTCCTTCTAAGGGATTCTTGCCCACAGGAGTAGATATAAAGGTCATCTGAGGTAAATTCACCCATTCCAGTCCATCTTAGTTCGCTGATTCCTAAAATGGCTGATGTTCACTCTTGCCATCTCCTGTTTGACCACTTCCAATTTGCCTTGATTCATGGACCTAACATTCCAGGTTCCTATGCAATATTGCTCTTTGCAGCATCGGACTTTACTTCCATCACCAGTCACATCCACAACTGGGTGTTGTTTTTGCTTTGGCCCCATCTCTTCATTCTTTCTGGAGTGACTTCACCACTGATCTCCAGCAGCATATTGCGCACCTACTGACCTGGGAGTTGATCTTTCACTGTCCTATCTTTTTGCCTTTTCATACTGTTCAAGGCAAGAATACTTAAGTGGTTGGCCTTTCCCTTCTCCAGTGGACCACATTTGTCAGAACTCTCCATCATTACTTGTTCATCTTGGGTGGCCCTACACATCATGGCTTGTAGTTTCATTGAGTTTAACAAGGCTACGGTCCATGTGATCAACTTGGTTAGTTTCCTGTGATTGTGGTTTTCATTCTGCCTGCCCTCTGATGGAGAAGGACAAGAGGCTTATGGAAGTTTCCTGATGGGAGAGACTGACTGAGGGGGAAACTGGGTCTTGTTCTGATGGGCGGGGCCATGCCCAATACATCTTTAATCCAATTTTCTGTGGACGGGCAGGGCTGTGTTCCCTTCCCGCTGTTTGACCTGAAGCAAAACTGTGGTGCAGGTAATGAAAACAATGGTAGCCTCCTTCGAAAAGTCCCTTGCATGCCCTGCTCACTCAGTGCCCCCAACCCTGCAGCAGGTCTCCAGGGAAGACTTCTGGACACTCACGGACAAGTCTGGCTCAGGCTCTTGTGGGGCCACTGCTCCTTTCCCCTGGGTCCTGGTGCACACAAGCTTTTGTTTGTGCCCTCCAAGAGTCTGTTTCTCCAGTCCTGTGTAAGTTCTGGCGGCTCTGTGGTGGGGTTGATGCTGCCCTCCTCCAAGAGGGCTGATGCCACACCCAGGTCTGCTGCACCCAGAGCCCCTGCCCCTGGAGCAGTCCACTGCTGACCCGGACCCCCCGTGAGGAGACACTCAAACACGGTTCCGGCTCACTCTCCGTGGGGTCTCTGGGTCCTGGAAGGCACGTGGATTGTTTGAGCCTACGAGCGTCTCTGGCAGGTATGGGGTTTGATTCTAAATGCGATTTCACCCCTCCTACCATCTTGCTGGGGCTTCTCCTTTGCCCTTGGATGTGGGGTATGTTACATTTGGTGGGATACAACTTTCTCCTGTCAACGGTTGTTCAGCAGCGAGTTGTAGTTTTGGAGTTCTTGCAGGACAAGCTGAGTGCATGTCCTTCTACTCCACCATTATAGGTAATGTTACTGCTTTTTAATATGCTGTCTAGGTTGGTCATAACTTTTCTTCCAGGGAGCAAGCGTCTTTTAATTTCATGGCCTTAGTCACCATCTGCAGTGATTTTGGAGCCCCCAAAAATAAAATAACATCAATATATGTATAGTTTCTTCATGATTAGTATCAGTTAGATTTGATGTGATGATTGGGTTTTTCCATATTTATATTGGCATCACATATATATAAGTCATGCAATTATATGTATATAATGTGTGCATATATATATATATATATACACACACACACACATAAATCCATATATGTGCATATGATACTTCAGAATTTTTGACCTGTTTATGCCAGGTTTTCCTTTCAGTTTTTCTTAAGAGGGTCACCATTTAATTTCTCCAGTTGCCTATCTGTGTATCCACTTATCAAGTCCAGCATTTCCAGAGCAGCTGTGAAGACTGAAATCCAAAGTCCAACTGCCTACACTCTGCTATACAAATGGGAGAACTTTAACATTGCCCTTGACCTCAGTTAGTACCAAGTAAACAATGGATACATTCATTACTGGTGCCTTTGGCTTTGGCCAACTGCAGCCCATTTGGAGGTCACATCTATGTAGGATCTCAAACATTTATTCTGCCACGTGTGACTTAGGTCTAATATTCCTTTTCCAGCTCTTGGGCCAAATCTCTGAGCCTTGACTCAACCCTTGGAACATTCTCTATCTAGGGTGGTTGATGTTTCACATTGTAAGCATCTCAAACACCATGGGGAGCTGACCTGTGTGCTCTGCCCATGACAATGGGAATGTCCAGTCCTTAGAAATCCTAGCATCCTCTGCTCTTTGCAAAATATGAGGCCTGAAGACCATCTTTTGATTCTGTGAACAGTTACAATTTCCTGACTGAGCTGTCAATCATCCTGTTCCTGCAAACATCACACTGATTTCATGATCCAAAGAACTGACCTAGGGTTCACTGGTGGCTCAGTCAGGAAAGAATCTTTTGCAGGAGACTCAGGATTGATCCCTGTGTCAGAAATATCCCCTGGAGAAGGGAATGGCAACCCAGTCCAGTAGTCTTGACTAGAGAATCCCATGGACAGAGGAGCATGACGGGCTATAGTCCATGGACTCACAGAGAAGGTCATGACTGAGGTTAAATCATTACACAGCTACACTTCAACTTTCATTCCTGGTGATCCAGTCGTTAAGAAACATCAGTCCTTCAGTTCACTCACACACGTCTTGGTGCTGTCAGAAAAGGCATGTTTCCTCAGTTGTGGCCCACAGCATCTTACCCTTTCTCTCTGTGAGGCTCAGAGAGTGGAAAACAAGCTCCTTTCTTTGTAATGAACATGATGCTTTCCTGGGACATCTGTCTTGACCAGACAGTCCCGTCCCCTACAGTAAGAGGATCCATAACCCTGTCCCCTGTCCTGTGATGGTTTAGTCCTTTTTCTACTTCTCCCATGGACACCTCTAGGAAGTCTCCTTTTATTCTTTCTCAGAAACCTTCTGATGGAACACTGATCCTATTTCAGGCACAGGTTTCTGAATAATTAAGTTGAATCTGCATAACCGCCTGACCAGCCTCTTGAGAAACCTGTATGCAGGTCAGGAAGCAACAGTTAGAACTGGACATGGAACAACAGAATGGCTCCAAATAGGAAAAGGAGTACATTAAGTCTGTATATTGTAGCCCTGCTTATTTAACTTATATAAAGAGTACATCATGAGAAACGCTGAGCTTGATGAAGCACAAGCTGGAATCAAGATTGCCGGGAGAAATATCAATAACCTCAGATATGCAGATGACACCACCCTTATGGCAGAAAGTGAAGAAGAACTAAAGAGCCTCTTGATGAAAGTGAAAGAGGAGAGTGGAAAAGTTGGCTTAAAACTCAACATTCAGAAAACTAAGATCATGGCATCTGGTCTCATCAACTCATGGGAAATAGATGGGGAAACAGTGGCTGACTTTATTTTGTGGGGCTCCAAAATCACTGCAGATTGTGACTGCAGCCATCAAGTAAAAAGATGCTTGCTCCTTGGAAGGAAAGTTATGACCAACCTATTATATTGCATATTAAAAAGCAGAGACATTACTTTGCCAACAAAGGTCCGTCTAGTCAAGGCTATGGTTTTTCCAGTAGTCATGTATGGATGTGAGAGTTGGACTATAAAGAAAGCTGAGCACTGAAGAATTGATGCTTTTAAACTGTGGTGTTGGAGAAGACTCCTGAGAGTCCCTTGGACTGCAAGGAGATCCAACCAGTCCATCCTAAAAGAGATCAGTCCTGAGTGTTCATTGGAAGGACTGATGTTGAAGCTGAAACTCCAGTACTTTGGCCACCTGATGCAAAGAGCTGACTCATTGGAAAAGACCCTGATTCTGGGAAAGATTGAGGGCAGGAGGAGAAGGGGACAACAGAGGATGAGATGGTTGGATGGCATCACCGATTCAAGGGACATGCGTTTGGGTAAACTCTGGGAGTTGGTGATGGACAGGGAGTCCTGGCATGCTGCAATTCATGGGGTCGCAAAGAGTCAGACACGATTGAGCGACTGAACTGAACGAATTGTGTGTTTAAAGTGGAGACATTCAGCACAGATATGCATAACTCAGCTGTATAATTAAGCAATTTATTTAAACAGTCAGAAAGCAAATCCACCACCCAGGATGTGATTAATGACCAGGAGAGATGAGATAGGAGAAGGAGTGTGAGTGTGAAGAGAGAAGGATGGTGTTAATCAGGAACCAGGAAAGTTGTCGTCATGTTGTTGATCTCAATTCCATGGAGATGAGGTCATGTCTGGTCTCAGTGACTGTTTCTGTAGGTGAATAAAACAGAACCAGTGGTTTAGGAGAGTTGACTTTGACGGCTGACAGGGGTGAGGCTCAGGCAGTAAGCTGTTCAGGGTACAGGAGCTGGTAGGTGACCCAATGTCAGAATCCTGGTGGACCTCACTACTCCACATCTCTGTGATGTTCATGTGGAATTTCAACACGATGTGCTTATGGGCTGATCTTTCCCATCTGAGGTCGACTCTAGGAGCTATGATTTCAGAATGCATGTTCAGATCTGTGATTGGAGCATATGCCTCTAATTCCACAAGTTTTGTCTTTAGGGTCTTCAAAAATCAATTTTTTAGTTTTTAGTTTTTAATGGAGGATAGTTCATCTACAATATTGCACTAGTGTGCATACAGCAAAGTGACTACAAATACGAATGCAGTGAGTAATTCCTATGTACATACATTAGTATCAATTCTTATTCAGATAGCTTTCCTACTTAGGATTTTGCAGAGTCTTGCATGTATTTCCCTGTGCTATACAGTTAGACAGTTTCACCCATCCATCCTGTAAATACTAGTTTGAATCTGCTAATCCCAGACTCCCAATTCTTCTCTTCCCCAGCCTTCTTTCCCTTGGCAATCACAAGTCTCTTCTCTATGTCTGTGAGTCTCTTTCTGCGTTGTAAATAAGTATCTCAGTGTCATATTTTAGATTCCACATATAAGTGATATCATATGATATTTGTCTTTCTCTTCCAACTTACTTCATCTCGCATGACAGGCTCCACACCCATCCATGTTGGTGCAAATGCTAGTTTCCATTTCTTTTTATGACTGAGATATATTCCATCTCTTTTTATGACTGAGATATATTCCATTGAATATATGCAGCACATCTTTCTTCTCATACTCACCTGGCAGCTTGTTTTTCTTTGTCTCTCATTTTTTCTCCAAGGAATATTGAAACAAACACTGCATCCTAGATCACTGTTGTATTCTGAAGTTGTCTTAGTTTCGAAAGCTTAAAGACCTCAATTAAAATGTCTTCTGAGGGGGGAATATAATTCAAATGCATGTTTCAGACAGTGTGGCTGCAAGGCCTTTACTGGTTCTGTCAGAATCATGTGAGATTAAACACCGGTTTGCAGAAATCCTCAGCTCTCTTTAATCCCATCCCCCTGGAGGAGGGTTGTGTGTGGACAACTACGAGGTCAGGTCTGACGGGAACACTAACTAGTTTCTACCACCTTATGGGGTTTCCTGCTTCTGCCTGATGATTCTGGGCTGCAAGATTCCTGCGGGATAAGCCTCTCTCCCCAAAGCTGCTCAGCAGTAATCAACCAAAAAGTTGAAATTTAGTGTGGCTCAAGAGAAGAGAAATTACCTAATGTAACAGAAAGACGTCCCAAGCAATTCGATGTGAGTTATTGGGACAAAAATTGTTACCGGCAAAATTTAACATGTATGAAATTACCATGTGTCCTTATTGATTTATTTAATGGAACATTAATCAGGGGTAGCTTCACTTACACTCAGGTTTGCTTGGAGCTCATTTTCCACAGTGAGGACAGTCATCTGGGGGGAAGATCAAAAGGACAGGAGAGAAACATCCACTGATTGCAACCATTCCCCAGTAATTCCAAGGCTTTTTTTTTAAAGTAAGTGATTACGTAAAACATTATGTATGGAGATAGGAATTTTAACTATACTGATTTGTTTCTTGGTCATATATTTACATATCAAAAGAATAATATCTTTAGGGAAAAATATAATTCCCTTACCACTTTCGATGATCTTCAAAATACATTTCTCTTCAATCCCTTTGGCTTTTACCAGCGCATAGAATGTGTCCAAGGCTTCCGCTTCAATATTAACTTTAACTGAGAAAGACCACACAGAAAGAAGAGTTTTGCCCCTTAGAACCCAAAGACATTTCTGAATACAGAACAAGAAGCTGAGTGTGCAATCCCTTTTTCACTTGTTATAAATTAAGCCTCAGAAGTAACCATTTCCCATGACTCAGATGTCTGCTGTCTGTCTTAAGAATCGTTCCCCATCCAGCTCTGTAACTAGATTCCCCACCAGCATCAGCAGCACGACCCCAAAGACTCATAGGGACTCCATGAATTTGGGGTCCCTACATCACAGTATAGAACCTGCTTGCTTTTGTACCAACTTCCTAGAAACTGGAACTGCCACTCAGCCCTTGCTCTGATCCAGATACATAGGAAACAAGTTCTGCCCTGAGAGAGACACGTTCACCCCATCACACGTAGTCATTGGTGGTGATCTATTCTTTAATTAGCCCAATGTTCTCCCCGGTAACTTTCCTGAAATACACAAATGTTGTTCCAACTGTACACACACCTCTCAGGGCTTCTGTGTGGGTATTTGGGCTGAAATCAGTGTTAATAAGAACAATGCAGTTGGAAAATTGAACAGGACAAAGATTTATTATGAAAGTTTCTGCTCCAAGGCTTAGAGTGCATTGGGAAACTGGTATCAAATGAAAAAATTGAGAGTACCTCATTATATCCATGAGTGGAAATTAATTGAAATTTAAAAAAAAAACAACCAACACAATATATTGGTTTTCTTCCAATTAAATTTCTTTTTAAATTTAAAAAGTTTAAATGTTTTTAAAACTTTAAAAATAATTTTTTTTAAACTTAAGAAAAAATTGCTAGAAATATCTAGCAAAGCTCTGTTTTTTAATTGTTTTTAGTTTCACCAGATCAAAGCTATTTAGAAATATCTGAATATCTCTTGGCCCCCTCCCCCAGGAGCTGGTCTTTGTTCATAGATGATGTTCCAGTGTCCTGACCTCAGTGAAACAGAAGAGGCAGGCCCTGTAGACCGTGTAAAGGATGTGCCCAGCACACACTGATCTTATGGATAAAAGTGCTGACATTGTTCATGTTACATAACCATGTCTGTGTGAAAACGGAGGAGCATACATACCCAGTATTGCAGCCAGCTCTGTCACATTGCCTCCCGCATCAGTGTTGGAGACATATACTACCAGAACGTTGCCTGATGCATATTTAACTGTAAACTCCGTGGTACCCTCATCTGTGACAGAGAGAAAGGATACATATATACAGGCCTGCCTTAACATATTGTCAGAGGGCCTTCTTGTGGCACAGTGAGGGTATTAGCAAGGGGACATGCTGTGTTGATCTGTGCTCACTCCTTGGGTCTGTGAATGCTACAGTTGTTCGGACACAAACGAAAGCAGCAAGACTGTTTTATTCCCACCTTCTCATACAATTGACCTGATAGAGTTCAACTGCAGTCAAATATGTGCCCCTTCCTTGGAGAAGGGAAAGGCTACCCACTCCAGCATTCTTGCCTGGGGAATCCCATGGACTGTATAGTCCATGGAGTCACAAACAGTCAGAAGCGACTGAACGACTTTCACTATGTGCCCCTTAGCCATGTAAAATCAGAATTGATGTTTAGGGCCATCACAAAGAACTTACAGATGTAAGTCTTAGCAGAATACCCATTGCTTTCAACAGAAGCTGCCTCTGATGGAACTCAGGGTGATTTCCTTGGGTTCAAGTTCTTCCGCAATTCTTTGAATGAATTAAGATATTTTAAGATTGTAAGAAGTGAATGACAGGGACCTGAAAACTCAAGATAGACCCTTTACAGGTCAGTTTGTAAGGCTGCTGTAAATTTTCTACGAGAACCATATGAAATACTGGTCTACACGTTGTCTCATTAACACTCACTCATGGATGGCCTATCCACACGTTAAACCTGAGTAGTAGTTCCAAATAAACTGCAAGCACAAAGCAAGTCATGTTTTAAGCCAGATAACCATGGAGGAATCTAGGATTTTAAGAAAAACCAAAAAGAATACAGATTGGGAAAAAATAATAATCCTTAGAAACAGAGAGTTGTGGCCATCATGACGGACCTTGCGGGAATCACACTTGGGAGGGGACGTCCAAGCCCAGCGTGTGAATCCTTGTCCCGTGACCAAGGAAAGTGCATGCAAATCTCAGGGACTGCAGCCTGCTCCCTGTCTAATTGTTAGTCGGAGTAGAACTCCGGTGTGTGGGCTATTGAAGGAAGTTGTGCCCAGATTTCCACCCAAACATACTCTCACCAGCGAAACAGTCATACTTACAGTCGAAAACATAAGTGCTGTCATCTTTTTTTTTTCCCGTGATATGTACTTTTTCCCATTTTCCGTCCCTCCTTAAAAACAAAACATATTCTCGGTGGTTAAAGTAATAAAAAAATTTGACATGCAATCAGGATTTTCTTCATTACTGCCCAAAGATTAAGTGTGAGGGGTCACTTTAGTGCATGTGAGCAAATTAATCTTTGAAGGAGAAGAAATATGTTCTTTAAGGTAGAGTGGTGATCAAGTGACATGGATGGTTCATCTATGCATTAAATCTGAGTAGTAGTTCCAAATGAACTGCAAGTACAAAGCTAGTCATGTTGAAAGCCAGATAGCCATGGATAAATCTAGAATTTTAAGAAAAGACAAAATGAATACACATTCCAAAAAAGTAATAATAATTCCTGGAAACTGAGAGTTATAGCCATCATGACAGACCTGGTGGGTTTTCACAAACCTGGCAATGATTCATTGGATAATATAATAGGAAAAAAATTACAAAAAATTAGAGAAAGAAAGGTTCAATTTTATCAAAGCACATACACTTATTCCATCACACCATAAAATAAGAGGACTAAACACTGAAAGAAGCATGTATGTATGTATGCACAATCAAACACACACACAAACAGACACAGAAGTACATATGACATGCTTATATGACATAAAAAAACTGTATGTATATATAATATTTGGTGGTGATAGTGGTAAAGAACCTGCCTGCCAGAGCAGAAGAGGTAGGAGACGTGGGTTTGATCCCTGGGCCAGGAAGATCCCCTGGAGGAGGAGGAAATGGCAACCCACTCCACGATTCTTGCCTGGAGGATCCCATGGACAGAGGAGACTGGTGGGCTACAGTCCATGGGGTCGCAAAGAGTCAAACACAAGTGAAGCGACTTAGCATGCATGCACCATTCTCAAACATATAACAAATGACTTAACAGACTGCATATTTATCAGGTGTGAAAAAAGCTATATATGCCGTATAGGAAGCAGGCACACAAAACATACATTAGGAGGGAAAAAACCCAACAAGAGTTGGATTAATTTTGGAATAGACACCTTGGAAAACATTATCCACAATGAATTAATTTCGCTGTTATTAATCATTAGGAGAACGAGGTTATTTAAAACATAAAACAACTGGAAACAAAACCATTTTCCAATAACTGCAAGGTATACAAAATTTAATCTATCCAAAGAATATCTTTTCACTTGACTTGAAAAATGTGACTCCCTGCATAGGCAGATACCAAGATCAATTTTTAAACCATTCTGCTGAGTGATAGAAACTGGGAAATGAGGCAGGGCTTATAATCTTGTCGTTTGAAGTTCTAGAAGAGGAGAGAATAAGTAGATCCCTTGTTACCTGTGTCTCAAGGGGCAGGTGTTAATGCCGAGGAGGAGATTTTAGCAGAGAGGGAGGAAATTTATATCTGGACTGTGGAGGTCATGAAAAGGGTGTGTGCCTGTCAAAACACATTGAACTCTGCCCTCCACAAAGGTGCATATAATTACATATACACACACTTCAGTAAAGCTGATTTGAGAATGAAAACCACATGACAATTCACAACATAGAACTCAAAATACAAAAATGGCAAAAGCAAAGATAACAGGATATCCTTTAAAAAGTTAGTGAAAACAGACAAGTATATCTCCTGGGATTGGATATATACGTGTGTGTGTGTGTGTGTGTGTGTGTGTGTATCTGTACGTGTACTTGCAACTGATGGTATGCATACTGTTAAATATATGCATGCCAGATATATAATATATGAACATTTCTATGTTTACACATCTGTAAACCAAGTGTCGAAGCATAAACTTCATAGCTGTTTTTCTCTTCCTGTTTTTACTCCTCCATATACATCCCTGAGTTTGCACGCTCTTCGTAAACCGTCTGGAGTGGAGTGGACATTCCCCCAGCGGTAACTGGGGCTCTGAGGCTTTAGTAATGATGATGATGATGAGGTGATGAAACCTCCTCTCCCGTGAGGAAGCCCCGAGGGCAGAGCTCACTCGGTGCTCTCCCGACCCCGCCCTCGGCTTCTGCGCTCAGTGGGAACCGTCTCTTACAGATTCCACAGGAATGGGTCAAGCCCCTGGTGGGGTCCGTGGGTTCCGGGACATTCCCTGGAGGCTCCCAGGGAAATGCCACCCCCGCCAACTCAGAGAGCCGGGTCAGCCCCACAGCTCAGGGCGTCCTGCTCTCAGCCAGAGAACTCCCTGCAGATGGGGAGACACTCCCTCCCTCAGGCTCAGGGTTTATAGCTGGTTTCCTTCTGGGTGATTTTTACTTACTCAATGCAAAAGTCAAAGATGATTGTGTCCTCTGTCTCACCGGTCTCAATTTTAAGGAACTTAATCCTGAACGGCCCATTCTCAGCGATCTTCGCTGGGTTAGTGGAGGCAATATACACAGTTATCCATTTGCCTGTAAGCTAAGAGCAAAATTCCCCTTAGAAATGTTCGTCCTCGTCTTTTTCTTTCGCCCAGCATTATCCCACCTGAGTTTCCCATCCCTTGTGCAAATCAGCACATATTTTCAAACTTCACTGAACAAAACAGGATTTATAAAATAATGTAGAAACTGGAGTCAGACTGAAAGAAGGAATGGAGACATCTCTGAGCGAGCCTGAGCTCTGATGTCAAATGCGAGATCTCCAACAGCTGTTGGGCTGATCCTCTTTCTCTGTGACAAGAGCAGGAAAAATGCATGAGTCAATTAATACACAGCAGAGACGATACAGACACGAAATAGGACAGTATATGGTGTAGAGTCAGTAGATGAAGCAGTGTTGAGTTGGAGGGACACAAGCTGTTTATGGATCTACACAACAAAACCACAAAATGAACACACACTCAGACACACACATGCCTCCTCCCAGATCAAACCATCCCTGGTACCTCTGAGACACTTTGCTTAGCTTCCTCTTCTTGGGCAGAACAAACCAGTCCAAGGAGAAGAGTCAGGAACAGAACCTTCATCTTGCGTCTCTTGTGGACTTTCTTCTGTCGAGGCTGAGGGTGTCCCAGTAACCACTGGGAGAGGATGGGAATGGTGTCACTTTTTATAGGATCGCTATGTTGCGGTGATGCGTTATAAACCAATGGTTGTTCCTCCGAGGACCAAGGTTGCCCAGAAGTCATCTTCAATATCCTGCTTTGCAGGGATGAACTTTTATGACATTTTGTCCCTTTAATCATGAGAACTGTGTTAGGAGATGCTTAAGTGAATCTGGACATTTGACCTTTAGAGTGAGTGAGAAATCATAGTCCACATCCAACATTTCAGGTCAGCAAGGTTTATTTTCCTGTCCTATCCTGAGATCCAAAATGGGATAAACTGTCCAGGACACACCACCCCCACCCTTGTCTTGTTTTTCTAACATTGAGGATGTGGATTATATTTTATTTTCTAGAAGCAAAATTGAGGGTGTGGGTTCACATAGTTGAATAACTTCCAAGAGAACCTTGGAAAGCCTCCCATTTCTCTGAGGTGAGGATCATAGCAGACAGCATTCATCACTTCCACCTGCCCCGTGGCAGGCTCTGTCCTCCTCTTAACTAAGAGGAGCATCTGTTCTGGGTCCCTTCACCTCGGGTAAAGAAGGCAGGTCAGCAGTGTGCTTCCACCTCCGCCTTTCCAGACGCCCTTTATCCATCAAATCTCTGATATCTCATTTATTCATCGACTCGGTTGTCTCAGGCAAACAAGAAAGCAAGACCATAGTTCTTATAATTTCCAGAATTTTGAAGGAAAAAAATAAACAATTACCTGACTCTGTACATCTATTTATTATCAAGGTCAGTGACACAGCCAAAGAATCTCTTCTTTATACTTCCTCCCAACCAGGGCAGTTAGTTCCGGAACCAAGGATGGAAGCCATGCCCCCTTCAGTGCCAGGGCAGAGTCTAAGCCCCTGGACCAGCAGGGTCGTCCTGGTGCAGAAAATTTCAAGCAGGAATGAGATCCCAGCTAACACACCTTAACCCCCTGTCACCACACCTACATCTTTCCTTACACACCTCCAGCATCCCCAGGCTTTCCTTTTGGATTCTTAAGCAACATGTGTCTCCAGGGAATGTGTCCTAGGACCATTGCATCTCACGAAGACCTTTCTAACTGCCAATCAAGGGGGGATTAAACACAGTTACTCTAAGAGATGATTGTGACATGTCGGGACAGTTCTGTTATTTGTAACTGAAGGAATTCATGGGACCTTTATTCTAAATTCTCTGTTCATCAATATTGCCTGAAATGTAGGTAACAAGTTGGTAAATAAAACAGAATGGTCTTACTCAAACAGTACTATTGTAACCCCTCTTCCAAAATAATGCTAGTCCATACTTGGTATGTCTTCCTGGCGTCTCTTTCTCTGGTTTGTCCAGATTTCTGTGACTATGAAGCCTCTCTTTCCTAGAAGATTGATTGCGTCTTCCTTCTCTCCTTTCTCTGAGATCATTGTTTTTATTTCTTAGATTGCACAACTCCTATCCAAACACTGCAAGGTAACTTTTGACCTTGGCCACCAAAAATACCCAGTTCCCTCAAGGATTCATGACGAACATCCAGTGGACCTACATTGTACATTTCACATAGCTCCCAAGGGTGCCTCATTTGTCTGAAATTTCCGTGACCTTCCTAATAGTTGTGGAAAGTTTTAGGTTTGCAGGTTGACGTGGATGGGAGGAATTTTCCTAGAAAGGTCAGAGATGACAGGTCCCATAGAGAAAGGCCCCATTGTGTTTCAACACTGGGCACCTTTTCTTCTATGTTCTAGTGCTGGTTTTACGGGTCAGTGTCTGTTTTCTTTTCATCGAACGTGTCAGTTTTACTGAATGGTGGACACCTAATTCCTTTCTAGGTATTTCAGTCCATCAATACCTGGACATAGCCCTTGATCAAAGCGTTTCACTATCAATTGAACAGGAACTGAATTTTCCCACCCCTCCACATGACACTAATACTGGGTGAGTGTTAGATGATGCCACGTTGGAAACCAAAAACAACATCAACAGTGGAAAACCCCAGACTAGTACCTCTCACAACGTGTGCACCACAGGAGAGAAAAGTTCCCTTCTCTGCAGCTTGCCTTGAATTCTCCTTTATCTGATAGTAAAATACTAGAAAATAAGTTCCATACAATGTCCACTAAACTAACTCTGTGTGGTTCATAAAGAATGTGTGTTCTGTAAGATTATTCATGTGCACGCTTTGGCCTGAATTCAGTAAATATAGATTTAACGCCAACTAGGGCCTAAGCCTCAGAATTCAGCAGGAAGCAGAAAGACTCAGTACGTCATCCAGAGAACAGTCTTCCTATGAAAGGATTCAGATACGTATTAATACAAGCTAATAAACAATTGCCAAATCAATTGCTCTTTAGAAGTTGTAGGAAGAGAATAAAGAAAGGTGGAAAGTTAAGAGTGTGTAAGCTTCCTCTTTTAGAATGAGGGGACATTCCCTGGAGAAGGTTTTGGGTGATGCTCTGTGAACAGTTGGAAGAGTGAGTTAAGTCTGAATCTGTGAGAAGAATACAATATTTGACTTAAGAATATAAATCCAAATGTGTTTTGAACAGTGGCCTTGGTTGGTTACTTGATCAAAATTCTACAAATGCATTCACTGTTTTTTAATAGCTTTTTTTTCTGTTTAGATTTTTGATTGAATTTGTTACCATAATGCTTTTGTTTTATTTATGGTTTTGTGGCCACAAGGCATGGGAGATCTTAGCTAGAAACCAGAAATATATCCTGTGTCCCTGCATTGGAAGGCAGTTCTAACCACTGAATGAGCAGAGAACTCCTTGGAAGTGCATTCCCTTTCATAAGGCTTTACATTTAAGGCAATTATGAAACAATTGATACATACAAAATCCATTAACTGATTTGTTAATTGTGGTGTTGAAACATTTAGAAATAAATATAATGTAATAGTAGCTATGACAGTCAGGATGGAAAATATAAAACACGATGCATAAATTAGATCTCTATGAATTAACACATCTGCTTTTTTGACTACACCAAGGCTTTTGATTTTGTGGGTCACTACAAACTGTCTAAAATTCTTCAAGAGATGGGAATATCAGACCATTCTACTTGCCTCCTGAGAAACGTGTATGCAGGGCAAGAAGCAACAGTTAGAACTGGATACGGAACAACGGTTCAGTCAGTCAGTCAGTTCAGTCGCTCAGTCATGTCCGACTCTTTGCGACCCCATGAATCACAGCACGCCAGGCCTCCCTGTCCATCACCAACTCCCAGAGTTTACTCAAACCCATGTCCATCGAGTCGGTGATGCCATCCAACCATCTCATCCTCTGTCGTCCCCTTCTCCTCCTGCCCCAATCCCTCCCAGCATCAGGGTCTTTTCCAATGAGTCAGCTCTTCGCATGAGGTGGCCAAAGTACTGGAGTTTCAGCTTCAGCATCAGTCCTTCCAAAGAACACCCAGGACTGGTCTCCTTCAGGATGGACTGGTTGGATCTCCTTGCAGTCCAAGGAACTCTCAAGAGTCTTCTCCAACACCACAGTTCAAAAGCATCAATTCTTTGGTGCTCAGTTTTCTTTATAGTCCAACTCTCACATCCACACATGACCACTGGAAAAACTGTAGCCTTGACTAGACGGACCTTTGCTGGCAAAGTAATGTCTCTGCTTTTTTTTTTTTTATGAAATGACTATATTTTATTTTAAAAGTCTAGATTTCTGTTTTTATTTCTTTTTTTTCATTTATTTTTATTACTTTGAGGCTAATTACTTTACAATATTGTATTGGGTTTTGTCACACATTGACATGAATCAGCCATGGAGTTACATGTATTCCCCATCCTGATCCCCCCTCCCACCTCCCTCTCTACCCAATCCCTCTGGGTCTTCCCAGTGCACCAGGCCTGAGCACTTGTCTCATGCATCCAACCTGGGCTGGTGATCTGTTTCACTATAGATAATATACCTGCTTTTTAATATGCTGTCTAGGTTGGTCATAACTTTCCTTCCAAGGAGTAAGCGTCTTTTGATTTCATGGCTGTAATCACCATCTGTAGTGGTTTTAGAGCCCAGAAAAATAAAGTCAGCCACTCTTTCCCCATCTATTTGCCGTGAAGTGATGGGACCGGATGCCATGATCTTAGTTTTCTGAATGTTGAACTTTAAACCACCCTTTTCACTCTCCTCTTTCACTTTCATCAAGAGGCTCTTTAGTTCTTCTTCGCTTTCTGCCATAAGGGTAGTGTCATCTGCATATCTGAGGTTATTGCTATTTCTCCCGGCAATCTTGATTCCAGCTTGTGCTTCCTCCAGCCCAGCGTCTCTCATGATGTACTCTGCATATAAGTTAAATAAAGCAGGGTGACAATAAGCAGCCCTGACGTACTCCTCTTCCTATTTGGAACCAGTCTGTTGTTCCATGTCCCGTTCTAACTGTTGCTTCCTGACCTGCATACAGGTTTCTCAAGAGGTGGGTCAGGTGGTCTGGTATGCCCATCTCTCAGAATTTTGCACAGCTGACTGTGATCCACACAGTGGAAGGCTTGGGTCTTCAGCGTGTTCGTGTGTTGGTCTGTTTATGACACAGCACGCATGTGCATGCGGAACTGTGGAATTTTGTTGGCATGTACGTGTTTACACTGTTGTGCCAGTTCTGCCTTGCAGCAAACTGAATCAACTGCACACGCACATGTATCCCCTCGTCCCTGGAACTCCTTCCCATCCCGACCACCACAGAGCGCTGAGTAAAGCTCCCTCTGCGGACCGTAGGGTCTCCTTCGTTACCTCCGCTACTCACGGTATCAGTCGGCTTTCCGTATGTGAGTCCCAGTCTCCCACACCCTCTCAAACCCCGCTTCCCGCTTGGTGTCCACATGTTTGTGCTCTCTGCCTGTGTCCCTGCCTCTGCCCTGGAACTAGGCTCATCTGTACCCCCTTTGCTATTCGTAGATTCCACATACATAAGTTATACACTGCATTTGTTTCTCGCTTTTGGACATACATCCCCCTCTGTGACGCTCTGTAGGTCCACATCCCTGCACATGGCTGCGTTGTGCATGTCCAAGACTCTTGCCTGGGAAATCCCATGAACAGAGAAGCCTGGAAATGTGTATAGTCCATGGGGTGGCAAAGAGTCAGACACTACTTAGCAAGTAAACAACAACAAGTGTATCTTTATCCATTCCTCTGTGGGTGGACATTTGTGTTGCTTCCATGTCCTGTCTATTGGAAACACTGCTGCTATATATTGGGATACAAGTACATTTTGGAATTAATGTTTTCTCTGGGTGTATAGAATTTAATGAAACCTGTTGGAAGTACTTAATTCTGTCTAGAAGACTCAGGATGAAATTAGAATAGAAAATACTTTGATATGAAGTCACGATCGTGTATCTGTGAGCGACTTTCTGTGAGTTTAGTGGTATTTCTTCTTAGAAAATTTTTAATTAAATCTTCTAGCCCTGAAAATTTATCAAACATTCTACTCAATTTCTTTAGTGGATTAAAGACAGTAAAAGGTGCTTTTTTGTCTATATCAGAATTATTAACACATCTTTCAAGTAATGTGTGCGTGTTATCTGGCATGTTATTTCTGGTGATATAAATTTGCTTATAGTTTCCTGATGATTGGTATCTGTTGAATTTGATGTGATGATTGGGTTTTTCCATATTAATATTGGCATCACAAATACACAAGTCACACATATATATGTATATTATGTGTCTATAAATATACATAAATCCACATATGTGTGTTTCAAATTTTTGACATATTTATGCCAGGTCTTCCTTTCAACATTACTTAAGAGATTCCCCATCTTAATTAGTGTTCAGTTGTCTCTCTGTGTATTCATTCATCGAGTCAGGCATTTCCAGACCACCTGCGAAGACCAGAGTCCAAAGTCCAACTGCTTGCACTCTGCTATACAGGTCGGAGAACTTAAACATTGCCCTTGACCCCTGTTACTATGAACTAACCCATGGAAACATTCATGACTGGTGCGTTTGACATTGGCCAGCTGTAGCCCACTTGGAGGTCATGTGTATATAGGAACTGAAACATTTATTCTGTTAAATATCACTTAGGTCTAGTATTCCTTTCCCACCTCCCAAAACTGCTTGCTTTGCCCCAACCCTTGGAACATTCTGTATCTTGAGGGTGATTGATCTTTCAGACTGTAGATTCTTCGAGCACCACGGGGAGCTGATCTGTGTTTTCTTCGAGCACCACGGAGGAGCTGATCTGTCTTTTCTCCCCAAGACAGTGGGAATGGCCTCTCCTTGGAAGCACTACCATCCACTGCTCTCTGAAACACAAGAGGCTGGAAAGCCATCTCTAGATGCTGTGAACAGTTACCACTTCCTGTCTAGCTGTCAATCATCTTGTTCCTGCCAGCACTGCCTTGACGTCCCGTTACTATGAATTCACCATGGCTCAGACCCTGGCCACCTCTGATTGCTAGTGATCCAGTCCTGAAGTAAAGTCAAGCCTTCAGTTCAATTGCAGAAGTCCAGGTGCTGTCAGACCATGCACTTTTCCTGTTGTGGCCCGTGGCGTGTTACACTCTCTACGAAGCTCAGAGAGGAGAACACAAGTTCTTTCTCTGTAATGAATGAGATGCTTTCTAGGGACATTGTTCTCGACCAGCCTGCCCCCTCCCATGACAGTAAAAGGGTCCACAACCCTGTCACAGGATGGCTTAGTCCTTTATCTCCTCTCCGCCCCTGCCCCGCCCCCCCCCGGACACCTCTAGAGCATCTCTTTTTACTTTTTCTAAAAACTGCCTCTGATGGAACTCCTATCCTATTTTAGGCATATGTTTCCCTATAATTAAATTTAATGTGCATATTTGTGTGTTGTAAAATGGGGACTTTTGGTCCACACACAGGGGACTCAGCTGTATATTAAACCAATTTATTTAAACCCTCAGAAATCACACCCCACCAAGCAGGACAGGATTAGTGACCAGGAGAGATGAGATGGGAAAGGGAGTGTGTGAAGAGAGAAGGATCATGTTAATTAGGAACCAGGAAAGTCATCTTCGTGTTGTTGATCCTGACTCCATGGAGACGAGGATGTGTCTGGTCTCAGGGACTCTTTCTCTAGGTGAACAAAACCGATGCAAAGGTTTAGTAGAGTTGTCTGTGTGACGGCTGACAGGACTGAGCCTCAGGCACTAGGCTGGTGCAAGAGCTGGTAGCTGATCCAGTGTCAGAATCCTGGTGGACCTCACTACTCCACATCTTTGTGATGTAGGTGGGGGTCCACGTGGAATTTTCCCCAGGATGTACATATGGAGTGACCTTTCTTATTGGGGGTGGATTCTAGGAGCTGTGATTACAGAATGCATGTTCAGGCTCTGTGATTGGAGAACATGTCTGTAATTGCACAAATTTTGTATTTGGGATCTTCATGAGTTAACTTTTAATTGTTATTTTGTATTGGAACACAGTTCATTAACAACTTTGTATGACCTTCAAGGCTACAGCAACCTGATTAGTTGATATGGATATATATTAATATCTATTTCTTTCATATTATTTTCCCATTTAGGTTATTTGCAGAGTATTGAATATAGTTCCCTGTGCTATAGAGTATGAGCTTGTTGTCTATCCATCCTGTATATAATAGTTTGTATCTGCTAACTCCAAACTCCCAGTCCTTCTGTTTCCCAACATCCTCTCATTAGGCAACCATAAGTTCGCTTTCTGTATCTGTGTGTCTTCTTCTCTGTTGTAAATAAATCATTTCATGACATATTTCAGGTTCCACATATAAGTGATATCATATAATATTTGTCTTTCTCTTTCTGACTTCACTCAGGATGACAATCCCTAGGACCATCCACATTGCTGCAAATAGAATGATTTTGTGCTTTTTTTTAATAGCTGAGTAATATTCCATTAAATATATGCACTACATCTTTCTTATCATATTCACCTGAAAGCTACAGTTTTCCTTTGCTTTTCTTGTATGTTATTTTTTTTTTCCCAAAAGAAAATTAAAAGCCACACTTTAGCCAAATCACTGTCATCTTCTGAGTCTTTCTTAGTTGAGAAATTTTAAAGATCTCACTTTAAGAATATCTTCTCATGAGGAGGGATATAAACCAAATGTACATTTCAGACAGTGTGGCTGGAAGGCCTTTACTGGTTTTGTCAGCATCGTGTGACATTAAACTCTGGTTTTGCAGAAATCCTGAGCTCTCTCTAATCCCAGTTCTCGTGGAGGAGGGACATAGGTGGACAACCACGAGGTCAGGACTGACGGGAACACTAAGTATTTTCCACCAACTTGTGGCCATTCTTGCTTCTCTCTGGTCTGCGAGATTCCTCCAGGTTAAGGCTTTCTCACCAAAGGCTCTCAGCATGAATCAACCAACCTGTTTGCAATTTAATATGGCTCCAGAGAAGAGAATGTACCTAATGTAACAGACAAAGTTCTCCAGTGATAGAATGTAAGTTATTGCATCAAATAATCGTTACCTACAGCATTTGGCAGGTGTGAAATCACCACGTGTCGTCAATAGTTTATTCAATAGTACAGCATCAGAAACAGACTTACTCTGAGGTTGTTGAAGTCTCTTGGGAACAGGGAGGACGGTCCTCTGGGGAAAGATCAAAAGGACAGAAAAAAAATATTCACCGATTATTACCATTCCCCACTATTTCCAAGACCATTTTTTTAAAAAAATAATGAATTATATAAAAGATTTTTTTATGGAGAAAGAAATTTTAAGCAAATTGATTTGTTTCTTGATAGTATATTTACATATTGGGTGAATGATCTATTTACGAAAAAGTATGATTCTGTTACCGCTTTCGATGAAATTCACAACATCTTTGTCTTCAACCTTTTTCTTGTCTATCAGCTCATTGAATATCGCCAAGGCTTCCTCTTCAATGTCTACTTTCACTGGAAAACACCACACAGCAAGCAGAATTTTGCCCCTTAGAACCCAGAGAAATTTTTCTGAATACAGAACAAGAAGTTGACTGTGCAAGTCAGATCTTCCCTTGTTATAAATTAAGCCTCAAACAGTTACCATTTCTCATGACCCCAATGTCTGCAGTCTGTCTTAAGACTTAACCCCTGTCCAACTCTGTACCTAGACCTCCACCCACCCCCAACATCATCAGCAAGATCCCAACGACTCTCAGGAGCTCCATGAATTTGGGGCTCCTTGTTTCACGGTGGGAAACCAACTTGCTTCTTGCCCAACTTCCTAGCATCTGTACCTCCATTCCTGTCTTGTTCTGGATCCAAATAAATAGAAAAGAGGGTCCTCCCCGACACAACGTTGTCACTCACACATGATAATGGAAAATGATGTATTCTTTAATTAATCACCATTCTACCCAATATCCTTCCTAAAACAGACACATGTTGTTCCAATGGTGTTCATATCTCTCAGTGCTTCTGTGGGGCTATGTGGGGTGATGTCAGGGTTTACAAGAACAAAGCATTTGAAAAATTGAACAGGATGAAGATTTATTGTGTAAGTTTCTGTCTCAAGGCTTAGAGTGGATTGGGAAACTGGTACAAACTAAAGAAATTGAGAGTGGCCTCATTAGAACTGTGACTTAAAGTTAATTGAAGTGTTTAAAAAAAAAATAGACACCAACAAAATATTGTAATTTCCTCCATGTAAAAATTTTTAAAATGCAAAAGCTATTTCTAGTAAAACTCAATTTGTTCCTTGTTTAATGTCAACAGTTTGGAATTTTTTAGAAACATTTGATGATCTGAACCTCAGATATGCAGATGACACCACCCTTATGGCAGAAAGTGAAGAAGAACTAAAGAGCCTCTTGATGAAAGTGAAAGAGGAGAGTGAAAAAGTTGGCTTAAAACTCAACATTCAGAAAACTAAGATCATGGCATCTGGTCCCATCACTTCATGGCAAATAGATGGGGAAACAGTGGAAACAGTGACAGACTTTATTTTTTGGGCTCCAAAATCACTGCAGATGGTGACTGCAGCCATGAAATTAAAAGACTCTTGCTCCTTGAAGAAAAGTTATGACCAACCTAGACAGCATATTAAAAAGTAGAGATGTTACTTTGCCAACAAAGGTCCATCTAGTCACAACTATTTTTCCAGTAGTCATGTATGGATGGAAGAATTGGACTATAAAGAAAGCTGAACACCAAAGAATTGATGCTTTTGAACTGTGGTGTTGGAGAAGACTCTTGAGAGTCCCTTGGACTGCAAGGAAATCCAACCAGTCCATCCTAAAGGAAATCAGTGCTGAATATTCATTGGAAGGACTGATGCTGAAGCTGAAACTCCAATACTTTGGCCACCTGATGCGAAGAACTGACTCATTTGAAAAGACCCTGATGCTGGGAAAGATTGAGGGCAGGAGGAGAAGGGGACAACAGAGGATGAGATGGTTGGATGGCATCACCAACTCGATGGACATGAGTTTGAGTAAACTCCAGGAGTTGGTGATGGACAGGGAGGCCTGGTGTGCTGCAGTCCATGGGGTCACAAAGAGTCAGACACGACTGAGCGACTGAACTGAACTGAACTGACTGATGATCTGATACTTCCACCCCTACAAGCTCATCTTTCTTAGGAGATTACGTTCCAGGATTTAACTCAGTGCACATAAAGTCCAAGGTCCTGGAGACTGCATAATTGATGCTGTCACCATATACTTATTTTATGGATAAAAGTCCTGACAATGGAAATGTTACGTGACCATGTGGATGTGAATATGAGGATATCACACATACCCAATATTCCAACAAATCGTGTCTCCCCGCCGAATGCAAACTGGTTGACAACACATAGCACCAGAACATTGTCAGAAGCCTAACCGATTCTGAGTTCATTTCTACCGAAAACTGAGAGAGAGAGAAAAGATACAAATATACAACTGTGCTTTAATTTATTGTCAGTTAGATTTATGGTCACAAATTGAGAATATTAGCAATGGTGAATCATGTGTTGATCTCTGCCTCACTCCATGGGTGAGATGAATACTATAGTTTTTATGACATCAAGAAAAGCAGGCAAGACTTTTAATCCCACATTTCCATACAATTGGGCTTCACTAGTGACAACCCACTCCAGTATTCTTGCCTGGAGAATCCTACAGATGGAGGGGCCTGATAGGCTACAGTCCGTGGGGTCGCAAAGAGTCGGCTTCACTTCACTTCACTTCACTTCAGTGGCTCAGATGATAAAAGCGTCTGTCTGCAATGCAGGAGACCTGGGTTCGATCCCTGGGTGGGGAAGATCCCCTGGAGAGGGAAATGGCAGCCCACTCCACTATT
Source organism: Odocoileus virginianus (assembly GCF_023699985.2). Taxonomy (NCBI): domain Eukaryota; kingdom Metazoa; phylum Chordata; class Mammalia; order Artiodactyla; family Cervidae; genus Odocoileus; species Odocoileus virginianus. The sequence goes on from NW_027224323.1 coordinate 899,583, forward strand.
CTTGCCTGGAAAATCCCATGGACAGAGGAGCCTGATAGGCTACAGTCCATGAGGTCGCCAACAGTCAGACACAACTGAACGACTTCACTCTCACTTCTCTTTCATACAGTTGACCTAATACTCTTATTAAATTGAGTCAAATATGTTCTCCTGAGGCCATGTAAAATTAGGGAGGTAGTTTAGGGCCATTATAAAGAATTTAGGATTATAAATCTTAGCTAGCATCCTCATGGCTTTGAATGGAAGCTGCCTTTACGGTTGAGCTCAGGGTTATTTCCTTGGGTTCAAGTTCATCCACCATACCTTCGATGAATTAAGATCTTTTAAGGTTGTTTTTAAAAGGTATTCATGCTGTTGTTTGGCAGAAACCAAGTCAGTATTGTAGGCAATTATCCTTCAATTAAAAATAAGTAAAATTAAAAAATGTAAAGGATGCTGATGTGCAGACTCAAGGTAGACCCTTGAGAAAGGAGTTCATAAGGATGTTGTAAGTTCTTTGAGTATGATGTCTACACATGGTTATGCACGTTGAGTAATGCTCAAAGTTGGGAGGAGACCTCCAAGCCGTGTGTTTGAACCCTTGTCTCATGACAAAGTATAGTGCTTGGAAATCTTAGGGAATGGAGCCTGCTCACCCCTCCGATTGTTAGTAGGAGTAGAAATGAGGTGTGTTTCTTATAGAAGGGCATTGTGCCAAGACTTCCACCCAAATATACTCTGACCAGTGAAACTCTCATACTTACTGTGAACAACATAAGTGTTGTCATCTTTCTTTCTTCCCCAGAAATGCATTTTTTCCCAGTTTCCATGCAACCTTAAAACAATAAATAGTCACGGTGATTGATTTAAGTAATGCAAATATGAGATATAGTTAGGATTTTCTTTGGTTCTCCCCAAGATTAAGCGTGAGGTGTCACGTTAGTGCCTCTGAGAAATGTGACCTTTGAAAGAGAAGAAATACATTCGCTAAGACCAAGCACCTATCAGGCCACAAGGGTGGGTCATCTATGTATTAAATCTGAGCAGTAGTTCCAAAATTAACCACGACAAAGCAAGTCATGTTTAAAGCCAAATGAACATGGAGAAATCTAGAGTTATAGGAAGAAATGAAAATAATATATCCTTTTTTTATTAGTTGGAGGCTAATTACTTTACAATATTGTAGTGGTTTTTGTCATACATTGACATGAATCTGCCATGGATTTACATGTGTTCCCCAGCCCGATCCCCCCTCCCAGCTCCCTCTCTACCCGATCCCTCTGGGTCTTTTTAAAAAAAATACTTCCTGGAAACAGAGGTGTATCCATCGTGACATTGGGGTTCTCAAAACCCGGACACTGTTCATTAGGGAATATGATAGGAAAAAAATCACAAAAAGTTAGAGAAAGAGTTTTCTCAAGACACACACCTTTCTTCCATCACAACACCATATAGAGGCTTGAACGCTGAAAGACACACGTGTGGATGTATGCACATTGACACATACACACACACAGGCAAACACACAAGTACACATAATATGCTTATATGCCATAAGGAAGTTACATATACATAATATAAGAAGGTGTATATTGTCAGGGCTTCTGCGGTGGGTCAGAGGGTAAAGAACCCCCCTCAGTACAGGAGACCCAAGTTTGATCCTGGGTCAGGAACATTCCCTGGAGAAGGAGATGGCTACCCACTCCAGTATTTTTTCCTGGAGAATCCCATGGACAGAGGAACCTGGCGGGGCTACAGTCCGTGGAGTCGCAAAGAGTCAGACACGACTGAAGCAACTTAACATGCATGCCTGCATATATTGTCAACTGTATAACAAAAGACTTTGACTTCGTATAATCCATGTGTGATAAACGGTGAATTTGGTCCATAGGAAGATTAGATTAATTAGATGAATTATCAAAATTAGATTATCAGACACCTTTGAAAACAATATCCACAGTGAATTGTTTTCTCTGTTATTAATAAATTGAAGTTACTCAAAACACCTAGAAATTAGGAAGAAAACCATTTTCTATTACATGAAAAATATACACAGTTTTTTACATGCAAACAATATCTTTTCACTTGGCTTGAAAAATGTGACTCCCTGTATATGCAGACACTGAGATAACATTTTAAACATTCTGCTGAGTGTTTAACTGGGGAAAAATGACTCAAGGTGCATAATCTTGCTGCCTGAGGCTCCAGAAGAGGCGAGAATAAGCAGATCCATTGTTATCTGCGGTTCAAGGAGTAGAAACTAATGGCAAGAAAAAAGAGATTTTTGGCAGAGATGGAGGAATTTTGTTTCTGGACTGTGGAGGTCGTGAAAAGGGTGTGCACGTGTCAAAACACTTTGAACTATGCCTTCCACAAAAGTGCATATAATTACACATAAATACACTTCAGTAAGGGGCTTCCCAGGTGGTGTTTGTGGTAAAGAACCCACCTGCCCATGCAGGAGACACGGGTTCCATCCCTGGGTCAGAAAGATCCCCCGGAGGAGGGCATAGCAACCCACTCCAGTATTCTTGCCTGGGTGATCCTGTGGACACAGGAGCTTGGCGGGCTATGACAGAGGGTTTGCACAGAGTCGGACAATGACCGAATGACTTTGCATGCACGCACGCTTTAGGATAGCTGGTTTCTGAAAGAGCAGCCGTGTGAAAATTCAAACATAGAGCTCAAAAATTGCAAAAACAAACAAAAAATCAGCAAAGAGTAAGATAATGATCTTTAAAAATTTAGTGACAACAAACAGGTATGTTTCCTAGGATAGGATATGTATGTGTGTGTGTGTGTGAGTCTGTATCAGTATGTGTGGTTGCAATTGATCCTAAGTATACTATCAATACATACATATATATTATATTTATTTATATATCTATAAACGAGTCACTGCAAGCAGAACTATTATATTGCTTTTTCTTAGTGTTTTTATTCCTCCATATACATACCCAAGTTCGCATGTTCTCAGTAAACCTTCTGCAGTGTAGTGGACACTCCCTGGGTGGTCCTTGGGCTGTGAGTGTTTAGTAAGCGCAGTGGTGATGAAAGACTCCAGGACAGTCCCTGGAGGCTCACAGAGGAACTGCCCTCCCCCCAGCTCAGAGACCCTGCCCAGCCCCACAGCTCAGGGGGTCACGCTCTCAACATCATCCAGAGGGCTCCCTGCAGACTGGGAAGACACACCCTCCTTCAGGCTCGGGGTTGACAGCTGTTTTCCTTCTGGGTGATTTTTACTCAGCACAGACATCGATCTTTATTGTGCCCCACTTACCGTCAGTTTCAAGTTTAACAAGGGAAAACCCCAATGAGACGTTCCTGATCACTGCATTACCGGGAGCAATGTACACGACTCTCCATTTTCCTGAAAGCTGAGAGCGAAAATTCCCCTTGGAAATTTTAGTCCTTGTCTTTCTCTTTGCTCCAGCTTCATGCTTCATGGGTTTCCCATCCCTCGTGCAAAGCAGCCCACGTGGTCTCACTTGACTGAACAAAGCGGGATTCCTAGAGTAATGTAAAACTGAAGTCAGACTGAAAGAAGGAACAGAGACAACTCTGAGAGAGCTTGAGCGCGGATGTCAAAGGCAAGAGTTGCAACAGCTGCTTGACTGATCCTCTTTCTCTGTGGCAAGAGCAGGAAAGATTCTTGAGAGTCAATTAATACACAGGAGAGATGATACAGAGATGAAGTGGAACAGGTCTAGAGCCAGTAAATGGGACAATGATCAGTTGGAGGGATACAAGGTGCTGATGGATCCACATAACGAAACCACAAAAGGGGGACACACACACACCCAAGACCTCCTCCCACATCAGACCGTCCCTGGTACCTCGGAGACACTTTGCTCAGCTTCCTCTTCTTGGGCGGGACAAGCCAGACCAAGGAGAAGAGTCAGGAACAGAACCTTCATCTTGCGTCTCTTGTGGTCTCTCTTCTGTCGAGGCTGAGGGCGTCCCAGGGGTTGGACAGGATGCGAACTGTGCCGCTTTTTATAGGATCGTGATGTTGGCGTGACGCGTCATGAACCAGTGGTTCTTCCTCCCGAAGACCTGGGTCTTCGAAATCATCTTCAATATCCTGCTTGGCAGGGCTGAGCTTTCGTGGCATTTTGTCATTTTAATCACGAGGATTGTGTTAGCAGATGCTTAAGTGACTCTGGACGCTTGACCTTTAGAGTGAGTCAGAAATCACAATACAAACCTGATATTTAAAGGTCAGGAATATTTGTTTTCCTTTATATCTTGAGATCAAACTGGGATATGCTGTCCAGGACACACATCCACCACTCTTGCATTGTTTTCTTAATATTTCAGTTAATTTAAACATTGACCTTGGTCTTTGTTACGATCAACAAAGCCATGGAAATATTCATTACAGATGCCTTTGTCATTGGCCACTTCTAACCCACTTGGAGCCTTTGTCTATGTAGGAACTAAAACATTTATTCTATTTTTTTTTTTTCCAAAACCACAACGAGGTACCATTACACTCCAGTCAGGATGGCTGCTATCCAAAAGTCTACAAGCAATAAATGCTGGAGAGGATGTGGAGAAAAGGGAACCCTCTTACACTGTTGGTGGGAATGCAAACTAGTACAGCCACTATGGAGAACAGTGTGGAGATTCCTTAAAAAGCTGGAAATAGAACTGCCATATGACCCAGCAATCCCACTTCTGGGCATACACACCGAGGAAACCAGATCTGAAAGAGACACGTGCACCCCAATGTTCATCACAGCACTGTTTATAATAGCCAGGACATGGAAGCAACCTAGATGCCCATCAGCAGACGAATGGATAAGGAAGCTGTGGTACATATACACCATGGAATATTACTCAGCCATTAAAAAGAATTCATTTGAATCAATTCTAATGAGATGGATGAAACTGGAGCCCATTATACAGAGTGAAGTAAGCCAGAAAGATAAAGACCAATACAGTATACTAACACATATATATGGAATTTAGAAAGAGGGTAACGATAACCCTATATGCAAAACAGAAAAAGAGACTCAGATGTATAGAACAGACTTTTGGACTCTGTGGGAGAAACCTAGGGTGGGATGTTTCAAGAGAACAGCATCGAAACATGTATATTATCTATGGTGAAAGAGATCACCAGCCCAGGTTGGATGCATGAGACAAGTGTTCGGGGCTGGTGCACTGGGAAGACCCAGAGGGATAGGGTGGAGAGGGAGGTGGGAGGGGGGATCGGGATGGGGAACACGTGTAAATCCATGGCTGATTTATGTCAATGTATGGCAAAAACCACTACAATATTGTAAAGTAATTAGCCTCCAACTAATAAAAATAAATGGAAAAAAAATTTATTCTATTAAAAATGACTTTGTTGTTGTTCCGTCACTCAGTAATGTCTGACTCTCTGTATCTTCATAGACTGCAGCACGCCAGGCTTCCCTGTCCTTCACCGTCTTGGAGTTTGCTCATGTCCATTGAGTTGGTGATGCCACCTAACCATCTCATCCTCTGCCAACCCCTTCTTTTCCAGTCCTCAATCCTTCCCAGCATCAGTGTCTTTTCCAATGAGTTGGCTCTTTGCATCCAGTGGCCAAAAATATCAGAGCGTTAGCTTCAGCATCAGTCCTTCCAATGTATATTCAGGGTTGACTTCCCTTAGGATTGACCGGTGTGATCTCCTTGCAGTCCAAGGAACTCTCAAGAGTCTTCTCCAACACCACAGTTCAAAAGCATCAGTTTTTTGGTGATCAGTCTTCTTTATGGTCCTACTCACATCCGTACATGACCACTGGAAAAACCATAGCTTTGACTATACAGACCTTTCTCAGTAAAGTGATGCTTTGGTTTTTAATACACTGCCTAGGTTTCTCATAGCTTTTCTTCCAAGGAGCAAGCATCTTTTAATTTCATAGCCATAGTCACTGTCTGCAGTGATTTTGGAGCCCCCCCAAAATAAAGTATGTCACAGTTTCCATTTCCCTCCATCTATTTGCCATGAAGTGATGTGATCAGATGCCATGATCTTAGTTTTCTGAATATTGAGTTTTAAGCCAGCTTTTTCACTCTCTTCTTTCACTTTCATCAAGGAGCTCTTTAGCTGCTCTTCACTTTCTGCCATAAGGGTGGTGTCATCTGCATATCTGAGGTTATTGATATTTCTCCAGGCAATCTTGATTCCAGCTTGTGCTTCATCCAGCCCAGCATTTCTCATGATGTACTCTGCATATAAGTTAAATAAGTAGGGTGACAATATACAGCCTTGACGTACTCCTTTTCCTATTTGGAACCAGTCTGTTATTCCATTTCCATTTCTAACTGTTGCTTCTTTACCTGAATACTGTTTTCTCAGGAGGCAGGTAAGGTTTGATATTCCCATCTCTTTAAGAATTTTCCACAGTTTGTTGTGATCCACCCTGTCAAAGGCTTTGGCATAGTCAGTGAAGCAGATGTTTTTCTATAACTCTCTTGCTTTTTCTATGATCCAACGGATGTTGGCCATTTGATGTCTGGTTGCTCTGCCTTTTCTAAATCTAGCTTGAACATCTGGAAGTTGGAACATCTGGAAGTTCATGGACTGTTGAAGCCTAGCTTGGAGAATTTTCAGCATTACTTTGCTAGCCTGGGAAATGAGTGCAATCATGTGGTAATTTGAGCATTCTTTGGCATTGCCCTCCTTTGGGATTGGAATGAAAATGACCTTTTCCAGTCCTGTGGCCACTGCTGAGTTTTCTAGGTTTCTTGTCATATTGAGTGCAGCACTTTCACAGCATCATCTTTTAGGATTTGAAATAGCTCAAGTGGAATTCCATCACCTCCTCTAGGTGTGTTCATAGTGATGCTTCCTAAGGCCCATTTGACTTTGCATTCCAGGATGTCTGGCTCTAGGTGGGTGACCACACCATCATGGTTATCTAGGTCATGAAGACCTTTTTTGTACAGTTTGTTCTGTGTATTCTTGCCACCTCTTCTTAATCTCTTCTACTTCTGTTAGGTCCTTACCGTTTCTGTCCTTTATCGAGCCCATCTTTGCATGAAATATTCCCATGGTATCTCTGATTTTCTTGAAGAGATCTGTAGTCTTTTCCTATTCTCTTGTTTCCCTCTGTTTCTTTGCCTTGCTCCCATCAGGCTTTCTTGCTCTTCTCTGGAACTCTGCCTTCAGAGAGGTATATCTTTCCCTTCCTCCTTTGCCTTTTGCTTCTCTTCTTTTAAATATCACTTAGGTCTTGGATTATTTTTTCCCAGGACTTGAACCAGATCTCTGAGCTTTCACCCCACCCTTGGAATAAATTCTATCTCTTGAGTGTTTGCTAGGTCTTGTTGATTGTATACAGCTCAGCCACCATGGGGGTGCAGAACAGTGTGCTGTGCCCTTGATATTTGGAATGCCCAATCCTTGCAAATCCTAGCATCCACTACTCTTCGAAGCATACAAATCTGGAGACCCACTTTAGGTGTGGTTGACAGCTTCCTGACTGAGTCAGTCATCCTGTTCCTTCAGACAGTACACTGACTGCATGATCATATGGACTGACCAGGTCTCAGCTGTTGCTGGATTTTGGTCACTAGTGATACAGTGGTCAAGAAACGTCAGTCCTTGACCTCAGTTTCCAAAGGGTTTGTGCTGTCAGAATACACATTTTTCCTGTTGTGGCCCACGGCATCTTACACTTTCTCTCTGTGAAGCTCAGACAGGGAAACACAAACTCCTTTCCCTGTGATAAATACGGTGCTTTCAGGCACATCTTGACCAGACTGTCCCCTCCGGTACAGTAAGAGGATCCCTAATCCTGTCCTCTGTCCTGTGATTGTGTACACTTTTCTGTGTCCTTCTCTGCTAGACACCTCTAGGACATCTCTATCTAACCCCCGTCAGAATCGTCTCCGGTGGAACAACTATCCTATTATAGGCATATCTTTCTGGATAGTTGAATTGGATATGCATATTTGTGCATTTTAAAATTGGGCACTTTCTATAGAGACACACGTAAGTCAGGTGTGTATTAAGCCAGTTTATTTAAACCCTCAGAAATCAAACAGCAACAGACCGGATGTGACTAGTGACCAGGAGAGATGAGACGGGAAAGGGAGTCTTGTGAGTGTGAAGAGAGAAGGATCATGTTGATCAGGAACCAGGAAGGTCGTCATCATGTGGTTGATCTTTATTCCATGGGGAAGAGGAGATGTCTGGTCTCACTGACTCTGTAGGTGAATAAAAGAAAACCAAAGGTTTAGGAGAGTGAACACTGTGACAACTGACAGGGGTGAGCCTCGGGCAGTAGGCTGTCCAGGGTACAAGAGCTGGTAGCTGATCCAATGTCAGAATCCTGGTGGACCTCACTGCTCCACATCTTGTGATGTAGGTGAGGGTCCGTGTGGAATTTTCCCCAGGATGTACATATGGTGGGATCCTTTACCTGCAGGATGCATGGTAGGAGTCACGAACACAGGCTGCATTTTCATGGGAATGGTTCCTCTAAATACAGCTTACAGACTCTGAGATTGGAGTAAACCCCGCTATTTGCACAAACTTTGTCTTTGGGGTCTTCAAGAATTGATTCTTAAATTTTGTTTTACATTGGAGGATAGTTAAGTATCGATGTGTTCGTTTCAGGCAGGTGTATAACAACACGATTAGTTTATACATACATATATCAATCGTTTTTCAGATTCTTTTCCCATGTAGGTTTTTGAGTTCTTGCATATATTTCCCTGTGCTATACAGTGAGAATTTTTGGCCTATCCATCCTGTATTTAACAGTTTGCATCTGCTAATGCCAAACTCCCAAGCCTTCTCTTCCCCAGCCTCCTACTACTAGGCAACCACAAGTCTGTTTTCTCTATCTGTGAATCTGCTTCTGTTGGGTAAATAAGTTCCTTCGTGCCATATTTTACTTTCCATATATAAGTGACATCACGATATTTGTCTTCCTCTTTCTTTCTTCACTCGGTATGATCATCTCCGTTGCATCCATCTTGCTGCAAATGGCATTGGTTCATGCTTTTTAATGGCTGACTAATATTTCACTGTACCTGTGTACCACCTCTTTCTTATCACATTTGCCTAGAAGCTCCTTTATTTTTAATTTGCTTTCTTTCCTTCCATTTTGCCTCAGCAGAAAAATGAAAGCCGCACGTTAGCCTAGACCAGTGTCATTTTCAGAGGCAGTCTGAGTGGAGAAAGTTTAAGTATCTCACTTGAAGAAAATCACTCTTTGAATGGGAAAGGTAATTCAAGTGTGTGTTTAAGACAGTGTGGTTGGAAGACCTTCACTGGTTCTGTCAGAATCACGAGAGATTAAACAGCCGCCTTGCATAAAATGTGACCTCACTTTAATCCCGGTTCTCCTTGAGGGAAGGAAGTGCGTGGACAACCTTGAGATCAGGACTGATGGGAACACAATTTAGTTTCCACCAGCTTGGGGCCATTCCTGCTTGCCTCTGATGAATCCGGCGATTGCCCCCAGTCCTTCAGAATTCAGTTTTTCTCACTAAAACTGCTCGGCGTTCATCAACCAACCAGTGTGAAATTTAATAGGGCTCAAGAAATGCAACGTAGCCTAGTGTAACAGAAAAAAAAAAAAAATGTTCTCCGGCAATAGAATGTAAGTCATTGGGGAAAACATGGTTACTTATGAATTTTTACACATATGAAAGCACAGCATGTCCTTACTGATTTCTTTGATGAAATAGCATTCATAGCAGAGTGTGTTTACTTACAATTAGGTGGAGTTGACATCACTCTTTTTTTTCACTGGGTCTAACAGCCACCTAAGGGGAGATCAAATGGGCAGGAATAAGAGACCCATCAAATATGACCCATTCTGGTAATTTTAACATTTCTTAAGTAGTGGATTATATAAAAGGTTAGTTGCGAAAAAACAAATTACAAGCAAACTGATTTGTTTCCTGGTAGTGTATGTACCTACGGGGTGAAAGATTCAGGGAAAAAAGTATAGTTCCATTTACCACCCTTGGTGAAATCCACAATATTTTCCTCTGGAATCTGAAATTTTCTAATCTCCTCCTTGAATCTCTCCAGGTCGTGATCGTCGACATCGTCTTCTTTGCCTGGAAATCACAATGCAGGAAGTGGTAATTTACCCATTAGAGCCCCTAACCGTTGCTGAAGACACAATGAGAAGAACCGAATGTGCTCATCAGGTTTCACTTGGAATAACAGAAGAGAGACTCAAACAGTTACCATTTCCCGTGACTCAGATGTCTGCTGTCTATCTTAAGAATTAATCCCCATCCAACTGTGTAAGCAGCCCCGGCCCCCAGCATCAGCAGCAGGACCCCAGAGACTCGCTGGAACTCCATGAATTTGGGGCTCCTTCCATCACAGTATGGAACCACCTTGCTCCTTGACCAACTTCCGAGTCTCTGTACCTAGTATCCATGCTCAGGTCTTGTTCTGGGCCCAAATAAATAGCAAACAAGAGTTCTCCCCTGATAGACACATGCTCACCATGTCATACATGATAATGGGAGACTATTGACTATTTCTTTGACCCAAGGCTCTACTCAGTACCTTTCCTGAAACAGATACCTGCCATCCCCAGGGAGCCTGGCGTGCTGCAGTCCATGGAGTTTGCAAAGAGTCAGCTGCAACTCTAAGCGACTGAACAAGGAACAGCAACAACTCCCCATGGCACACACACCTCTCAGCGTTTCCACGTGGTTATTTGGGGGTGATGTCAATGTTCCTAAGAACAATGCCTTGGACAGATGAACAGGACAAAGATGTATTTTTAAAGCTTCTGTTTCAAGGCTTGGGATACATGGGAAAAGTGGCATAACATGAAGGAATTGAGGACAACTTCACTATAAGGTAAAGAAAGTGACCGCCAATCCAGGAGATCTGGGTTTGATCCCTGGGTTAGGAAGATTCCCTGGAGAAGGGCACGGCAACCCAGTCCAGTATTCTTGCCTGGAGAATCCCATGGACAAAGGAGTCCGGTGGGCTACAGTCCACGGGGTCGCGAGAGTCAGACACGACTGAGTGACTATCACTTTCATTATAGCCATGCCTTCAAAGAGGAAGCTCAGTACTTCTATATTTCACCTTTAACAGGTGGAAATTCTGAATTGTCCGATGACACGTCCCACCACTTGCATCTACTTTCTCCACCTCTCTTTCTATGTTAGATTACTTTACAGGGCTCTTAGGTTGTTGAACACAAAGGCCTCGCCCTCGTAAACGAATAATGAAAGCACGTGATGAATTATGAGTAAAAATACAGCAATGCTGCTGTTCCATGGCAGTGGGAATGTCGTCAGGCTGTAATACATACCCAAGAGTCCGACGAGTCTGGATATCTGGCCTGCTTCATCCTCATTTTCAGAAACCACTATCAGACCATCGTCAGACACCAGAATAAAGTGGAATCGATTGACTCCCGCATCTTTGTTAGAGAGGGAAAATAGGCAGATTTAGCCCCATCTTGAGTAATTTATTATATTGGTAGATCATGGCTCTATCGCGGTGAATTTAGCCTGCTGGCAGCGATACCTTCTGTATTTACCCTATCGGCAAGCACAGCTGCCTGTCGATCTCTGTCTCATCCCTGTGTCAAATGCTGGAGTTGCTATTACAGTAAGGAGAGAAGGCAAGACTTTTCCTCAGTCCCATCTTCTCAAGCAGTTGACTGGTCACTCCTTGCCACGTTCCTAACATGTTTTCTAGAACATGCATTCTAATGAACGCGTTTTGAACAACGTGAGTGCTTTATCAAGTCCCAAGCTTTAAAAAAAAAAAAAATCTCTGTATTTCGGTTATCTCAGACATGGACTTGATTTCTGCTCAAGACCAAAAGCAACAAACCATTTCCAATAGTAGCACTGATGTGTACACACGAGCCTGTTGTAAAATAGATAGCTAGTGGGAAGGTGCTGTGTACCAGAGGGGGCTAGGTCAGTGTTTTTGTGATGACCTAGAAGGGTGAGATGGGGAGACAGGGAGATTATGGAGGGAGGGGATATCCGTGTACGTAGAGCTGATTTGGCAGCTGCCCTATAGGAAGCTCAGCTCAGCACTCTGTGATGACCAAGAGGGGTGGGATGGTGCGGTGGGAGGTCATAGGGGGAGGACATAATAGTATACATTCAACGGATCCACGTTGTACCGCAGACGCCAACGCAACACCGTAAAGCCATCATCGTCCAATTAAAGATAAATTTAAAAGATGAAATCGGGGACAATCGGAGATGTTTCATGGAGATGCGTTTTAAGGAAGCAATGAATAAACAATTAAAATTTTCATCACAAAATTTTTTTTTAGATATTTAATTAGAAGGAAAAACTCTCTGTTATTGAGTGCCGGCCCTGTGCATGGCAGCCTTCTGGACAATTTCTATTAATTACTATGTCTCCTCTGCCCCTCAGGCTGGGTTACGACAGAGCCTGTTGCCACGCTTGTTGCTGTGAAGACGGTTTACCTAGCAGTGAGCTCTGTCCCCACCTGGAGGGACACCCGTCCTCTCTACCCATCCACTCTGCCCCGTGCGTCTGGACGGGATGCAGCGCCAACCTACTACGTGTCATTTCTACACCCTCTAGTCCATCCTGCCTCTCCTGGGCTCCATCACACCTTCCTGCAATTACTCAGCAACATGGGAGGTGAAACCGCCTGACTGTGTTCCCAAAACATGCCAACCCCATGGCTCATTAGAAAAAGATTAGATTGAGAAAAAAGGAAAAAATAGCTACTGAAATTCAGTCTCCTAGCCCCAGACAAGTGCATGCTACTTGCCCAAACCCGCCCTGGGTCCACGAGCCTTGGGTCACATTGGAACAACTTAAGTCAGGTTTTCCATGTCCTCCAGCCACCCATCTTTGGGAGGAGCTATCTAAGGTCTGGGCTTGGACTCTGTGTTCATGACAAAATTCGAGGCGGGGGAGATTCAGGGACCAGCGCCTGGTGATGCCTCTCGTTAGTAGAACTAGAATTTGCACATATGCATTTCTTGAGGGGATTAAGACCGAGATTTCAACCTGAGTAAACATTTACCCGTGGAACACTCATACTCACAGTCAGCCGTGTAAACGTTGTTTCCTATCTTTGTTCCAGTAACAGACGACTCTATGCATTTCCCGTTGTTCCTTAAAGACAGAACAGCTTCCAGTTGGTTGATAGAAGTCATACCAAATTCACATCTCATGAGGATTTTCTTCCACCAACACCCCACCACCCCCACACACACAATGCCCTGTGTCACGAATCGCTTTAGTGACAGAGACAGTGTGAGATTCACCAGAGGAACTTGTAACATCCAGTGATGATCAAGTGACAAGGGTTGTCACGTGGACGCATGATATTTGAGCAGTCATTCCAGGGATACACTGACAGTACAAAACAGGTAACGTTCACAAGCAAAGAAGAATGGAGAAAGCCAGAATTGTAGGAAAGAAAAAGGAATGCAACAAGTCTGGGCTTGAATCCTTTCCTTCAAGCTGAGAGGCACAGCTATCAACACAGACCTTAGCGCTCTCCCAGTCCTGACAGTGTATTCTTAGAGTTTGCATGCCTGCATGCCAAGTCGTTTCAGTTATGTGTGACTCTCTCTGTGACCCCCATGGACTGTACCCCACCAGGCTCCTCGGTCCACGGAATTCTCCAGGCAAGAACACTGGAGCGGGTTGCCTTTCCCTTCTCTAGGGGGGTCGTCCCACCTCAGGGATCAAACCCAAATCTCTTAAAGTCCCCTGCATTGGCAGGCTGGTTCTTTACCACCTCGTGCCATCTGCAGAACCCATTCTTAGAGGATATAATTGCCCCAAAGTGCAGGCTATGAAAGAAAACCAAAAAAAAAGTCTTTAATTTTATCAAAAACAAACTCTTGCTGCATAAAAACACCTTAAGAGGACTTCCCTGTGGTCCAATGGATGAGACTGCACCCGCCCAAGCCGGGAACACAGGTTCAATCCCGGGTCCCGGAAGATCCCACATGTAGAGCGGCAAGTGAGCCCATGGGGCACAGTTACTGAATCCGCACTCTAGAGCTGGCGCTCCTCCACTAGAGAAACCATCACAGGAAGAAGCCTGAGCACCACAACTAGAGGGTAGCCCCCAGCTCGCCACAGCTAGAGAAAGCCTGCACGGAGCAAGGAAGACCCAGCATAGCACAAAATAGCAATAATAATATTAGGAATTGACGTGAAAGGACATCTGTGTACACAGACACATTCACCCACATGCAAAATACATGTGATATTTGGCATAGTGAATGACATTCAAATAGGAAAGTCAAAGTCGCTCGGTTGCATCTGACTCTTTGCCACCCCGTGGACTATACAAACCATGGAATTCTCCAGGCCAGAACACTGGAGTTGGGTGGCCTTTCCCTTGTCCAGGGGATCTTCACAACCCAGGGATCAAACCCAGGTCTCCTGTGTTGCAGGTGGATTCTTTCCCAGCTGAGCCACCGGGAAGCCCAAGAATGCTACAGTGGGTAGCCTATCCCTTCTCCAGGGGATCTTCCCATCCCAGGGATGCAGGTCTCTCACATTGCAGGCAGATTCTTTACCAGCTGAGCCACAGGGAAGCCCAAGAATACTGGAGTGGGTAGCCTATCCCTTCTCCAGGGGATCTTCCCATCCCAGGGATGCAGGTCTCTCACATTGCAGGCAGATTCTTTACTAGCTGAGCCACCGGGAAGCCCAAGAATACTACAGTGGGTAGCCTATCCCTTCTCCAGGGGATCTTCCCATCCCAGGGTTACAGGTCTCTCACATTGCAGGCAGATTCTTTACCAGCTGAGCCACGGGGAAGCCCAAGAATACTACTGGAGTGGGTAGCTTATCCCTTCTCCAGGGGATCTTCCCATCCCAGGGATGCAGGTCTCTCACATTGCAGGCAGATTCTTTACCAGCTGAGCCACCGGGAAGCTGACTACACAGCAGGAAACAGTCCACATGACTGAAGCAACTAAGCATGCGTACATGTGTGACATATAATGAGTTATATATATTTATATACCATTAGCTCCAAGCACAAGCCTCTTCATTCTTTCCCTTTTCTATTTATTTATTAAGTGTTTTACTGTGTTTCTATATTAGTTGCTCAGTCGTGTCTGACTCTGTGTGACCCCATGCACTGCAGGCCACCAGGCTCCTCTGTCCATGGGATTCTCCAGGCAACAATACTGGAGTGGTCTGCCCTGC
This sequence comes from Odocoileus virginianus, assembly GCF_023699985.2. Classification (NCBI taxonomy): domain Eukaryota; kingdom Metazoa; phylum Chordata; class Mammalia; order Artiodactyla; family Cervidae; genus Odocoileus; species Odocoileus virginianus. The sequence continues at coordinate 914,713 of NW_027224323.1, forward strand.
CCTTCTCCAGGGCATCTTCCCCACCCAGGCATTGAACCCGGGTCTCTTCTGTCTCCTGCACTGGCAGGCAGGTTCTTTACCACTAGGGGCACCTGTGCTATACATTAGGTCCTTATTTATTAATGTTTTTATTTCTCAAAATATGTACATGAGTTTGCATGTTCTCAGTAAACCATCTGCCGTGTAGTGGACATTCCCTGGGAGGTCCTTGGGGGCTGTGAGTGTTTAGTAAACTCAGTGGTGGTTAAAGATTCCAGGATGTTCCCTGGAGGCTCTCAGGGGAACTGCCCCCCAACCCTACTCAGCCCCACAGCTCAGGGCATCTTGCTCTCAGCATCACCCAGAGAGCTCCCTGCAGACGAGGGAGACGCACCCGATCTCAGACCCGGGGTTGACAGGTGTTTTCCTTCTGGGTCATTTTTACTTACTTGAGAAAGAAGTGGAAAACAAGGGAGTCTCCTTTGTCATTAAAGTTGATGCTGTGAAGATAAACATTGAATGGCCCGTTCTCACTGGTCTTCTCTGTGTTATCAGAGGCGATGTAATGGGTTTTCCATTCTCCTGAAAGCTAAAAGCAAAATTCCCCTTAGAAATGTGAGTCATCCTTTTTGACACCATCCTTCGGGGGTTTCCGTACACTTCCACTGGGGCAGAGCTACCCAAGTTTATTGAGCAAAGCCCAGCTTATAATGTAAAGATTCAAGTCAAAGGAAGAAGAAGGAATTGAGGTGTTTCTGTGACCCCCTTAAGCTTTCTTGTCAAATGCGGAACTCCAATCCAACAGTGCTTTGACGGAACCTCCTCTGATTTGGTCTTCCCTGCTGGTTCAGGCAGTAAAGCATCTGCCTACAATGTGGGAGACGTGGGTTCAATCCCTGGGTCGGGAAGATCCCCTGGAGGAGGAAATGGCAACCCACTCCAGTATTTTTGCCTGGAGAATCCCATGGACAGAGGAGGAGCATGGTGGGATACAGTCTACGTGTTTGCAAAGAGTCGGACAGAACTGAGTAACCAACACCTTCCCTTCACTTTCCTCCCTTCACTGATCCTCGTAGGCAGTGAAAATGCCTAAGAGACAAGGAAGATAATAGGATGTTCTTTTAAAAAAAAAAATTACTGAAAGCAGACAAGTATATCTCCTGGGATATACTTGTGTGTGTGTGTGTGTGTGTGTGTGTGTGTGTGTGTGTGTGTGTGTCTGTATCTGTATTTGTGGTTGTTACTCACTGTAAGATTACTATCAAATGAGATTCCCTGGTGGATCCAATGGTAAAGAATCTGCCTGCATTGTGGGAAACAAAGGTTCGAAATCAGGGTTAGGAAGATCCCCTGGAGGAGGAAAAGGCAACCCACTGCAGTATTCTTGAGTGGAGAATCCCATGGACAGAGGAGACTGGTGGGATAGTCTATGGGGTTGCAAAGAGTCAGACACAACTGACTGGTTAACACCTTCAGTTCACTTTCCTCTCTTTTTCAAGAGCAGTGAAAATACCTAACAGACATTCAACAGACAGTAGAGACTGAGCTTTCCTGGTGACCCATGCAGTAAAGAATCTGCCTGTAGTATGGGAGAGCTGGTCTCAATCCCTGGGTTGGGAAGATCTGCTGGAGGAGGAAACGGCAACCCACTCCAGGATTCTTGCCTGGAGAACCCCATGGACAGAGGAGCCTGGCGGGCTACAGTCCATGGGGCTGCAAAGAGTCAGACACGACTGAACGACTTCACACAGCATCCATGAATCCACGTAACAGAAACCCCTAAGAAACACACACACACACAAACAAGGCAGACCTCCTCCCCAATCAGCTCATTTTGGGTACCTGTGAGTGGTGTGGCTCAGCTGGACTCTCCTGGCAAGAACAGACCAGACCAAGGACCAAAGTCAGAAACAGGACCTTCATCTTGTTGGCTCGCATGGTGGACTCCGCGTGGTCCTTCTTCCTCCGAGGCTGCGGGCGTCCCAGGGGTTGGGAGAGGACGTGCACCGCTTCCACTTTTTATCCTATCCCCGCTGCCGTTGGCTCAAGACAACACAAACCACTGGCTGCTCCTCCTGAGACGTTGATGACGCAGACACTCCCTGCTGATATCCTGGCTGGCAGTTGAGCTTCCCTGGCAATCTGTCACTTTTTATAATGAGATTATACACTTAAGTGGAGCTTAAGTGCATCCAGACATTTGCCCTTTACACTGGCTAAGAAGTCAGGCTCTTTGAAGGTCAGGAATCTTTGCTTTCCTTAACATCCTAAGATTTAAAACGAGGAAAAATCGTCCAAGATACATATCGGCGACTCTTGAACTGTTTCTTTGCCACTGAAAACAAGGGGTTTAAGCTTCTCTTCCAGAACTAAAGGAGCGATGGATTTAACAAGATTATAATCAGGACTAAGAGATCCTGGGATTCTCTCGGGTTTCTCTCCGGTGAGGAAGACAAAGCATGTTGATCACTTCCTCCTCACGAGGAGGACAGTGTGTTCAGACGCCCTCAGTAATCTCCTGGAGAGAGAGCATGCCAGCAGTTCGTTGCCATCATCTCCTTTTGCAAAAACCCTCTTACCTATCTATTCTGTAATAAGTCATTTGTTCACTGACTCAATGGTCTCTTCAGGCAAGCAAGAAAGCGTGAGACTAGTTCTTCTAACTTTAAATATTTTGGAAGGAAAAAAATATCTTCCTCCCAATAAACTATAAAATTCACACTTTAAGGCGAAACAGGGGAAAAAAGCCAGACATCAACTTCTCTCTTCTGTGTTGCCTTGGACCTGTTGCCTTTTCTCCTAACGTGTAGGGTGTGCATGGAATATTACTCAGCCATTAAAAAGAATTCATTTGAATCAGTTTTAATGAGATGGATGAAACTGGAGCCCATTATACAGAGCGAAGTAAGCCAGAAAGATAAAGACCATTATAGTATACTAATACATATATATGGGATTTAGAAAGATGGTAACGATAACCCTATATGCAAAACAAAAAAAAGAGACTCAGATGTATAGAACAGACTTGTGGACTCTGGGAGAAGGCGAGGGTGGGATGTTTCAAGAGAACAGCATTAAAACATGTATATTATCTAGGGTGAAACAGATCACCAGCCCAGGTTGGGTGCATGAGACAAGTGCTCGGGCCTGGTGCGCTGGGAAGACCCAGAGGCATCGGGTGGAGAGGGAGGTGGGAGGGGGGACCGGGATGGGGAATACATGCAAATCCATGGCTAATTCATTTCAATGTATGATGAAAACCACTGCAATGATGTAAAGTAATTAGCCTCCAACTAAGAAAAATACATGGAAAAAAAAATAATAAAGTGTAGGGTGTGTCTGCTCTACACATTAATCCAAGACCCTCCAGACACAGGAGGGTGACCTTGACCACAGGAGTCAATTATGTTTTTCTTTCCTCTGATGCTGTTCACATAACTTCTTAAAGACCAGGAGGGGGTCCTGGCATTCGCAGGAGGCTCACTGATAATGAATTTGCCTGCCAGTGCTAGAGATGCAGGTTCAATCTCTGGGTCAGGAAGATCCCCTGGAGTAGGAAATGGCAACCAACCCACTCCAGTATTCTTGTCTGAAAAATCCCATGGACAGAGGAGCCTGGGGGGGAGGCTACTGTCCATGGGGTGGCAAAGAGCTGAACACCACTGAGCATATAATGCAATACTCTAGAGGAGGAAGTGACTACCCACTCCAGTGTTCTTGCCTGGAGAATCCCTGGGGACAGAGGAGCCTGGCGGGCTACAGTCCATGGGGTCGCAAAGAGTCGGACACGACTGAGTGACAAAGCCCTCACTCACAGGGGGTCTGCATGATTTGCTTTTACATGCACACCTGGACTGTACCTCCTTGGTCAACTTTATGTAAGCTATCCATGTGTCGCTCTGGGGAATACCCCTTTTTCTCAAAAATGTATAGGACTGTGCCTTCAACTTGCAACGGGCAGGACAGTCCTCAGGATGTTCTGGGATTCTGCTTCCCACTTTGCAATGCTCAGTTTGGCTTGAATTAAATCCCCCCACCTCCCACCCCCTCGCCGACTCTTTTTCTTGTCAACGTGATGGCTCATTGAACGTTCACTGATAATCCTCCCTCTGTTACCTTCAAGGATGATGAAAGAGCTGGAGAACACCTTCTTTGTTCTTCTTCCCACTTTCATTAATGGGCATTTTATTTCATAGGGATTTATCAAATGAATGTACTAAACGCAAGTCAAGTGCCAACTGCAGAAATGAAGGAACAATGGTACTTTTATTGTTTCCAGTCCAGCCGTGGAAAAATGCCGAGAGCGGACTCTGTACTACTTGCTTCTGGGACACCTCAGAGCTCAGAATTGGTGTTTGGTGTCAGCCCTTTGAGGACGCTTTGGCTAAAATGGGGTCTTCAACTTAGGTCTTCGTATTGCCACTTTCTCTGAGAATGAGCAACAGTGTTCCTTCTGGAACATCTTGTTGTTGTTCGGTTGCCAAGTCATGTCCAACTCCCTAGGACCCCATCAACTGCAGCACGCCAGGCTCCCCTGTCCATCCCCAACTCTCAGAGCTTGCTCAAACTCATGTCCACTGAGTCGGTGATGTCATCCAACCATCTCATCCCCTGTCGTCCCCTTCTCCTCCTGTGTTCAATCTTTCCCAGAGTCAGGGTGTCTTGCAATGAGTTAGTTCTTCGCATCAGGTGGCCAGAGTACTGAAGCTTCAGCTTCAGCATCAGTCCTTCCAATGAATATTTAGAGTTGATTTCCTTTAGGATTGACTGGTTTGATCTCCTTGCAGTCCAAGGGACACTCAAGAATCTTCTCCAACACCACAGTTCAAAACCATCAATTCTTCAGCACTCAACCTACTTTATGGTCCAACTCTCACATGGATACATGACTACTGGAAAAAAAAGTTAGCTTTGACTACACAGACCTTTGTCAGTAAAGTAATGGCTCTGTGTTTTAATACACTGTCTAGGTTGGTCATAGCTTTTCTTCCAATAACTAAACGTCTTTTAATTTCATAGCTGCAGCCACCATCTGCAGTAATCTTGGAGCCTAAGGAAATACAATCAGTCACAGTTTCCACTTTTCCCCGTCTATTTCAATAACATTATCTATCTTTAAACCCTGTTCTTCTTTTTACAAAATATTTATGTGTTTATTTGGCTGCAACGGGATGTAATTGCGGCCTGTGCAATCTAGTTCCAGCAATGGAAGCCAAAAATATGCACTGGTAGCACAGAATCTAACCCACTAGGCCACAAGGGAAGGCCCTCATTTCTTTTCTTTTTCCTTTTGCTCCCAAGATACATCTTTCTGTTTGCTTCCTTGTATTCCTCTGTACCTGCTCTGACCTAACATCCTGCTGTGAAAGGTCATCAAAGAAACTTGTTACGCCTCGTAACACTCATGCAGATTTTTTCACTCATCTCCATGACTTGCGTCATTCCCAGCAGGGATGTGATCCCAGCTAACTCCCCTCATCCACCTGTTATCATCCTTCCGTGTCTCCTTAGGCACCTCCAACATCCCCGGGTTTTCCTTTGGACCCTTACCAACACATGTTCCCCTGGGAGTGTATCCCAGGACCATGCCCTCTTAGGAAGACCTTTCTAACTGCCAATCAAGGGGAGATGAAATGTAGTCACTCTCAGAAATGATTGCGACAGGTTGTGGCAATCCTGTTATTTTGTAACTGAAGGAAGTCATAGGACCTTTGTTCCCAACTGTCTTTCATAAGCATTGACTGAACTGACAGTCACAGAATGACAAATAAAACTGAAACCCTTCTGCACAAACATTACCCTCATAAACCCCTAAACACTGCTAAATGTCCTTCCTGATTTTTCCTCCTCAAATTTAGCCAGCTTTCTGTAACTTTTAAGAGAGTCAATTCCTAGGCAGGTTGATAAGAAGTCTGTGGGTCCCCAAGAAGAGAGGGGTCTGGAATTCTCAAGGAGGAGGAAGGACAATTTTTTTGTTTTTTTGTCTACATTCCTTAGTCAATTACACAACTCAGTTTAAACTCTGTACTAGGGATTATACAACAACAATGTATCCTGTTTGAGGACAGTTTCTCCTTCCTGAGGGCCTTCTGGCTAATCCTGTTATCTTGAAATGTGGATTGTGGGAGTGGGTCTAGTAAGATCTTTGCAACCTCCAGACATTCTTTTGATTCATTGTAATAACTAATTGGAGAGTATATAACTCCCTTGCTAACACTGGCGGGAGGGGGGCACTCTCTGTTCCCCGTCTGATGTCTGTGTCAGCAGCTTTCTCTATCTCTTTTATACTTTAATAAAACTTTATGACACAAAAGCTCTGAGTGATCAAGCCTCGTCTCTGGCCCTGGATTGAATTCTTCTCCTCTGGAGGCCAAGAATCCTGGTGTCTTTTGTGGTTCAGCAACAACCTTTCGCTTTGAAGACTGTCTCTCCCAATTTATAAATTTCTATTTTGTTTTTCTGTTTTCTCTGTGTTCATTTTTTTTTTTTTTTCACATCTTAGATTTCACAACTGGATCTAAACAGTGAAAGGAAGATTTTGACCTTGTGCACCAAACACAACCTGTCCCCTCAAGAATTCTGTTTTGTTTCATTTTTTTTTTTTAACCTAGGTAATTTTTTTTTATTTTATGCAGTTTTCAAAGGTTAAAATTGATTAACACGTATTACAAAATGCTGGCTCGAATTCCTTGTGTTGAACAAAAGATTCTTGAGCCTCCCTTATATCCAATAGTTTGTACCTCCTAGTCCTTCATGCTCTCCACTAGTCACCACTAGTTCCTTCTCTGGAACTGTGGGTCTGTTTCATTTTTTGTAATATTCACTGGTTTATTAAATTCTATAGATCCCACGTATAAGTGGTAACATACAGTATTTGTCTTTCTCTGACTTATTTCACACGTCGTAATGCCCTCCACGACCATCTGTGTGGCTGCCAACAACACTATTTTGTTCCTTTTTATGCTTGAGTCCTATTCCATTGTATAGTCATACCACACCTTCTTTGGCCATTCATCTTTCAGGGCATACTTCGGTTGTTTCTGTGTCCTGGCTATTGTAAATAAGGTTTCTATGAACACTGGGGTGCATGCACCTTTTTGAATTACTTTCGTCTGAGTATATGCCCAGAAGGGGAATCAGTGGGTCACACGTTAGCTCCGTTTTTAGTGAATCCTTCATTCTGTTTCTGACAGGGGTTGCACCAATTTGCATTCCCGTCAACAGCATAGGAGGGTACCCTTTTTTCCACACCCTCTTCAATATTTTTTATGTCTGCTCTTTTTGGAGCTGTGAGGGGAGACCTCGTTGTAGTTTTGATATGTATTTTCTTGATAATTAGCAGTGACTGTGGCCCTCTGCATTTCCGCTTTGGAAAATGTCTCTTTGATCTTCTTCCCATTTTTAAGCTGGGTTGTCTTTTTTCATGTTGAATTGTGTGGACTGTTTATATATGTTGCATAGTAATCCTTTATCAAGCATATCATTTGGAAATATTTTCTCATTTCTGGTAGGTTGTCTTTTTTCTTTTGTCAATGGTTTCTTTTCCTGCGCAAAAGCTTTTCAGGTAGATTAGGTCCAATTTGTTTATTTTTCTTTTCTTTCCTTTAAGATCCTAAAAATATTTTTGCAATTTTTGTCAAAAGTGTTCTGCTGGTGTTTTCCTCTAGGAGTTTCATAGTATTTGGTATCACATTTCAGTCTTTAATCCATTTTGACTTCATTTTTGTGTATAGTATTAGGCAGTGTTCTAATTTCATTCTTTTACATGCAGTTTTCTCAGTACCACTTATTGAAGTCAGTCAGTCAGTTCAGTCGCTCAGTCGTGTCCGACTCTTTGCGACCCCATGAACCGCAGCATGCCAGGCCTCCCTGTCCATCACCAACTCCCGGAGCCCACCCAAACTCATGTCCAGAAAGTCGATGATGCCATCCAACCATCTCATCCTGTGTCGTCCCCTTGTCCTCCCACCTTCAATCTTTCCCAGCATCAGGGCCTTTTCCAATGACTCCAGAGATCTAGCGTCTCTAGAGACTCGAGATCTCTAGTCTTTCCCATTCCATTGCTTTCCTCTATTTCTTTGCATTGATCACTAAGGAAGGCTTTCTTATCTCTCCTTGCCTTTCTTTGGAACTCTGCATTCAAATGGGAATATCTTTCCTTTTCTCCATTGCCTTTCACTTCTTCTTTTCACAGCTATTTGTAAGGCCTCCTCAGACAGCCATTTTGCTTTTTTGCATTTCTTTTTCTTGGGGATGGTCTTGATCCCTGCCTCCTATACAATGTCACAAACCTCTGTCCATAGTTCTTCAGGCACTCTGTCTATCAGATCTAGTCCCTTAAATCTATTTCTCACTTCCACTGTATAATCGTAAGGGATTTGATTTAGGTCATACCTGGATGGTCTAGTGGTTTTCCCTATTTTCTTCAATTTAAGTCTGAATTTGGCAATAAGGAGTTCATGATCTGAGCCACAGTCAGCTCCTGGTCTTATTTTTGCTGACTGTATAGAGCTTCTCCATCTTCAGCTACAAAGAATATAATCAATCTGATTTCAGTATTGACCATCTGGTGATGTCCATGTGTAGAGTCTTTTCTTGTGTTGTTGGAAGAGGGTGTTTGCTATGACCAGTGCGTTCTCTTGGCAAAACTCTGTTAGCCTTTGCCCTGCTGCATTCTGTACTCCAAGGCCAAATTTGCCTGTTACTCCAGGTGTTTCTTGACTTCCTACTTTTGCATTCCAGTCCCCCATAATGAAAAGGACATCTTTTTGGGGGTGTTAGTTCTCAAAGGTCTTGTAGGTCTTCATAGAATCATTCAACTTCAGCTTCTTTGGTGTTACTGGTCAGGGCATAGACTTGGATTACTGTGATATTGAGTGGTTTGCCTTGGAAACAAACAGAGATCATTCTGTCGTTTTTGAGATTGCATCCAAGTACTGCATTTCGGACTCTTTTGTTGACTATGATGGCTACTCCATTTCTTCTAAGAGATTCTTGCCCACAGTAGTAGACATAATGGTCATCTGAGTTAAATTCACCCAATCCAGTCCATTTTAGTTCCCTGATTCCTAGAATGCCGACCTTCACTCTTGTCATCTGTTTGACCACTTCCAATTTACCCCGATTCATGGACCTATCATTCCAGGTTCCTATGCAACATTGCTCTATACAGCATTGGACCTTGCTTCTATCACCAGTCACATCCACACCGGGTGTTGTTTTTGCTTATTGAAGAGACTGTCTTCTCTCCACCATATACTCATGTCTCCTTTGTAGCAGATTATTTGACTGTAAGTGTGTGGATTTATTTCTAGGCTTTGTGTCCTGTTCCTTTTTCTTACATGTGTAGTTGTGTGTGTGTGAGAGAGAGAGAGACTGTGTGTGTTTTGTCAGTACCATCCTGTCTTGCTAACTGTAGTTTTATAATATAGTCTGAAGTCTAGAAGCATGTATTCTCAAGCTGTATTCTTTCTGAAGAAGCTTTGGGCTGTTTGGGGGTCTCGGTGTTTGCATACAAATTTTAAAATTATTTATTCCTATTCTGAAAAAAAATAATGCCACTGGTAGTTTGGTAGGGATGGCCATGAACCTGCAGATTGCCTTGCCCAGTGATCCCTGACCAAGGTTCCAGTGTACACAGACTCTCAGATGAGAGAATGAATCACAGGCTCATTTTTGGGCTCTCACCCTTGGTGACAGTCTCTACATAGCACCTCTCCAATGGAAACATGATCATTGACCCACAGAGAAGATTATTGGTGATGCTGGTTCTGATGGAGCATGTTTAGTGCTGAGGTTGGAACCTGCATTTCTAACACCCATCCCTGGAGGAATCAGTGCTTCTGATCCCAAACCACACGTTTAAGCAGCAGGGTCTTCTCAACCGGCTTCCTGGTTCCCCATGGAGATTTCTCTGTCCTTGACCAGCAGCTTTGGTTTTTTCACCAAATCTGGGAAACTTTTTCTAACACTGCATGTAGAGTCTTTGTGCTCAACCAGAGACATCTCTGGAGAAGGAAATGGCAACCCACTCCAGTGTTCTTGCCTGGAGAATCCCATGGATGGAGGAGCCTGGTGGGCTACAGTCCATGGGGTTGCAAAGAGTCAGACACGACTGAGTGACTTCACTTTCTTTCTTTCTATAGTTCCTTTTGGAGAAGGAAATGGCAACCCACTCCAGTGTTCTTGCCTGGAGAATCCCATGGATGGAGGGGCCTGGTGGGCTACAGTCCATGGGGTTGCAAAGAGTCAGACATGACTGAGCAACTAACACACACACACAGAGACATCTCTGCATCCCAGGAGAAACCCTTGTCATGCATGGTGATGATGTTTCTGGGTGTCACAAAGTGATACCTGTCATCTGGTCAGAGAAGAAGATGAAGCAGGCTGCCTAACAGCCTACAGGGCAGAGGACAACACCTTGCAGAGAATTATCCAGTCCTGTGCATCACAGAGAGGCTGAGAAGTCCTGAATCGCCTGGGTTAAGCTGCCGCTCTGACCCAGAAGGAAGCCTCAGTCCTTGTAGGAACCTGTAGATGTCTACAGGACGTGGTCCTTCCTCCAGCGTCACAGCCCCATGCTCCCTAACTCCTTCTGCCTCCCACTTTATCATCTTCTGTTCTGTCGATAAGCACCCTTCATGCTCCAGGGAGTGACTTCCTGGTCGGTCGTCACGGTCCTGGATTTTGGTCTTGGCTGTGCCGCCAGCGCTAGAGCTGGTGAATGAATAGGGCAGTGTACCCCTGTTGTTCTCCACGCCTAGGGAGCACCACCTCGGGTGTGTTTAGAAGGAAACAGTAGTCAGCCAGTCAGCGACTAGTTGTACCTGGAACACCTGAAGACAAAGGGAGAGATAGTCACGGTGTGTGGTTCTGTAACGCAAGCGGGAATGTTTAAAGAAGGAGGTTCCTGCAGGAAACCGATAGAGAATACAGAGGTGTTAGTCACTCCACTGTGGCCGACTCTCTGAGACCCCATGGGCTGTAGCCTGCCAGGCTCCTCTGTCCATGGGATTCTCCAGGGAAGAACACTGGACTGCATTGCCCTTTCTTCTCGTATGTTATTGGAATACCCAAAAAGTTCATTTGGGTTTTTATATAACATCTTATGGAAAAGCCTGAATGAACTTTTTGGTCAATTCAATACACAGGGTAGTCCAATATACATTAAGCTTTTTATACATATATGCATTCCCAGATGACTCAGCAGTAAAAAAGAAAAAAAAACCTCTGCCTCCAGTGAATCAGACCAGGACTCAATCCCTGCGTTGGGAAGATCTCCTAGCTTGCCATGCATCCTCCAAGGGATCTTCCCAACCCAGAGATCAAACCCGCATCTCTTATGTCTCCTGCCTTGGCAGGTGGGTTCTTTACCACTAGGTCACCTTGGTAGCCCTTAATTAGAGGAGGTACCGTGTATACTTTATCTCAAGTTTTCCTACTAGAAATGCTTACCCTTTGAAGCCTTTTTTGAGCCCACGTTTGTCACTGAGAACCTCTCGAAATTCTCCAGGTGGAGAGGAAAAGAGACGTGAAAAGGAAAAAAAAGCAACATATTCCATGACCTCCCTAATACTCATGGATGCTTTTAGGTTTGTAGGTAGATGTGGGTGGGATGAAGTTTCCTTCAGATGTCAGAGACCGGGCACCTTCTAGGGAAAAAGGCCCCACTGGGTCTCACCACTGTTTACCTTAGGCTTTATGTTCTTTCTAGTTATCAATTGACCTCTGTTTGTTCTCTGTTTTCATTTTAGGATGTGCGGTTGCTTTACTAAATGATGGACAATTAATTTCCCCTGTGGATATTTCTATCCATCAGCCTCTGGACATAGCCCTTGGCCAAAATGTTTATTGTCAGTTACATAGGCATTGGTTTTTTTTTATCCACACCCCCACCATGGCCTAGTATTTAGGGAGTGTCTGCTAATATCAATCTGGAAACGTAATCCATTGTGAAGCGCAGTGAATTGCAGGCCAACCCTAGACCAGGTGTGTGCACTCTGTGGGGGATAAGTCTCAGTTCTCCCTGGAAGTTCTCGATATCTCCTGTATTTTGCTGTGGGATAGTAGAGTGTATTGGGATACCCAAGAAGTTCATTTGGGTTTTTTATATAGCATCTTATGGAAAAGTCTGAGCAAGCTGTTGGCCAACCCAGTAGATACTGGAGTCCATTGTGTATGTGTGTGGGTCTGTGTGTGTGTCTGTTACTTGCTCAGTTGTGCCCAACTCTTTGTGAACCTCATGGACTGCAGCACACCAGGCTTCCCTGTCCATCACCAACTCCCAGAGCTTGCTCAAACTCATGTCCATTGATGTCAAGGTACAATCCAGGTGTGTGTTTTCAACCCATTTTGGTGGGAGACACAATTTCAAAAAAGTAGGGTTTTGAGTAAAGCTCTCATGATAGTTGCAAGAGTGAATTATGTGTTTATCTGTGGGTAGGACCATCTTAGAAAGAGAACAGAAAATACAAGGTGGGGTTTGAAGGGTCCCTTGGGGCATAACTGTCCATATTCTAAAGATATATTCTATCGCTTCTCGGCCTTTTGGCTAAGATCAAGTGTAAAGATGTGTTCTCTTTGATGGGGCATTTCCCATTAATAGAAATTTTAAAATGATTGACACATGTAAACATGATCCACTGGTTTCTTGTTTGTAAGATTGATATATTCAAAATAAATTGACAATTTGCAAGCTATGAGAGAGGGCTTCCTTGATGTCTCAGTGGTAAAGTATCCGCTTGCCAATGCAGGAGATATGAGTTCAGTCTGTGGTCTGGGAAGATCCCCTGGAGAAGGAAATGGTACCCACTCCTGTATTCTTACCTGGAGAATACCATGGACAGAGGAGCCTGGCAGGCTACAGTCCATAGAGTTGCAAACTGTCAGACGTGACTTAGCGATGGAGCAATAACAAGCTATGCCATATCATAGTGCAAGATGTAAACAAGGAAATTAATGCATTAGATATCCATGAATCAAGATATGAATGATCTCTAAAAACATTAGCATCTGAACAAGAGCAGAAATAAGAATCTCTCCATATTTTGAAAGGAGGCCTGGCATGCCGCAGTCCATGGGGTCACAAAGAGTTGGACACGACTTAGTGACTGATCAGCAACAGCGTTTATTTTAATACTTATGTTTATGTGTGTGCAAAACAAAGGCTGTCCTCCTCTTTCTGCTGTAAATAAAATGCATATATATATATATATATATATATATATATACACACACACATACATACACTGTGTAAATGATATCAATTTGTTGAGAGAATCTCAAAAAATTAAATGTCTTGGGAATGAAAGAGCAGTTTTAGATATAAGACATCTTAATATGAACTCATAGGTGTATGCACATAATAGAGTTCTTCTTTCCGAATTTGGGGGTTTAGGCTTTGCTCACCTCGTAAAAGTAGGACTGTGTGCCTCATCCTCTCCTTCTGAAAACTTTGGCCAAGTTTAGCACTCTCTCTTATTTGCATGTCTGAGAGGATTCCCCAGTGAAATGTTCTGGCCCTCCAAGTTCTTAATGAAACACTGTATGATGACACTTTTTTTCATAAGGGAAAGGACTAAGCCAATTTTTCTGTTTTATCTTGTATCAACGTCAGCAATGAATCTTTCAAGAAATGGCTCCATTTCATCGAAAGTGTAAATTCAGGTGGAAGAACTTGGTTTCCAGTTTTCTTCTACGTCTCCCTGCATTTCTGTAGTGTTAGTGGTGACAACCGCTTTCCTTGTTAATGACGGTCATATCACAAACACAAGTAGCATGCCACAGTTGTCTACCTTGTTTATCCAGGTCCTGTCTTTCCCTTTAGAGGGTCGTCCCACCACCGACTATTCCGTTGTCTCTGAATTTATCCACCCAACCAAGCCAGCCTTTCAGACATACTGCGAGGACCAGAGTCAGAACTGCAAATGCATACCTTCTATTATTCAGGAGAAATAACTCAAATATTGCCCGTGACAGCTCTATCACTTCCAAATAAAGTCTCCAAAGCCTTCACTACTGACGCCTTTAACACTGACCAGCTGTAGCCCATCTGGAGGCCATGTCTATGAGGGACCTAAAACATTTATTCTGATAAATATTGCTGACGTCTGCTTTTGTTTTCTCAGGATGTGGACCAGATCTCTGAGCTGGGGCCCAGCCCTTGGAATAAGGTCTACGTCTCGAGCATTTGCTAGATCTAATAGATGGTAAACAGCTTGAACACCATGCAGTGCTGACCAATGTGCTTTGCCCACGACAGTGGGAGGGGCCAGTCCTTGGAAATATTAGCGTCCACCTGCTTTTGAAGCGTATGAGACTGGCCAACCGTCTTTAAATGTGACAGTGAGCTGTCAGTCATCTTGCTCCTGCAAAGCCTGCACTGTCTTTGTGGTCCCATTGATCAAGACTCAGCTGGCTGTTCCATCTTTGATAACTTCTATCCCCATCGTTAAGACACACAAGTCCTTCAGCTCAATTGGAGAAGCGTTGGTGCTGTCAGAACACGTATTTCCCCTCCGTGACATGGCTTGTCCTCTGACACTTTCTCTCTCTGAGGCTCAGTGAGTGGAACACAAGCTCCTTTCCCTGGAATGAGTAAGTTTTCTGGGGACATCTTTCTTGACCACGCTGTCCCCTTCCACTACCTGGAAGGTCCAAAACCCTGTCACAGGACGGTTTAGTCCTTTTTTCCTTCTTCCCTGGACACCTCTAGAGCATCTCCACTTAATCCTTCTCACGAATGTCTCTGATGAACACCCATCCTATTAAAAGCACGGTTTCCTGGATACTTAATGTGGATATACAGGGTGTTTTAAATCAGATGACTTTTGCACAGACACACAAGTGCGAGGGAGATATTAAATCAGTTTATTGAGACCCTCAGAAATGAAACACCCCCCAAGCAGGGCATGATTAGTGACCAGGAGAGATGAGACGGGAAAGGGAGTGTGAGTGTGAAGGGGGATGGATCATGTTAATCAGGAACCAGGAAGGTCGTCTTCCTGTTGGTGATCCTGGTTCCATGGAAACAAGAATGTGTCTGGTCTCAGGGACTCTTTCTGTGCGTGAATGAAACAGAAGCAAAGATTTAGTGTTGACAGCTGACAGGGATGAGTGTCAGGTAGTAGGATGTCCAGGGTAGAGGATCTGGTAGGTGGCCCAATGTCCAAATCCTGGTGGACCTCGACCCTCCACATCTGTCTGCTATAGGTGGGGGGCCCTGTGTAACTCTCCCCAGGATGTACATATGGTGGGATCCTTTATCTACAGAATGTACCCTAGGAGGAATCATTTCAGGCTGTATGTTCAAGATGCTTTAGAGGACCTGTGATTGAATTACGCTCTTCACCTAATTCCAGGAGAGTGGTCTCTCAGTGGGCTTTATGAATTATATCTGCCTGAAAGCTGCTGTTCTTTGCTTTTAAAGATCTCACTTTAAGAAAATTTCCCTCTCAACGGGAATATAAAACAAACACATGTTCCAGACAGTGTTATCAGAAGGCGTTGAACAGGGCCATCAGAATTCTGTGAGATTAAACACTGGTCTTACACAAAATGTGAGTTCTTTTCTCATCTGGTTCTCCTAGTGTTGGGATGCATGTGGACACGCATGAGGTCAGGACTGACTACAACACTAATTGGTTTCCACCAGCTTGGGATTCCTGCTTCTCTCTGATGACTCTGGTCTGCAAGATTCCTGCAGGATAAGCCTCTCTCACCAAAGGTGCTCAGTATTTAATCAAGCAACAATTTGAAATTTACTAGGGCTCAAGAGAAGCTAAGTAAACCTAATGTACCAGACCAAAGTTCTCTATCAAATAGAATATAAGCTATTGGGACAAAAAAAAAAAAATTCATTGCCTGCAAAATTTGACACGAATGAAATCACAGTATGTCCTTATTGACTGATTTGATGGAGCAGCCTTGATAACAGCCCATTTTCACTTTGGTATTTCTGAAATGCTTTTTCTCCCTGTCCACTGGTTTGGACAATTATCTGGGGGAAGAACAAAAGGGTAGGAGTAAAAGACCCACGAATTACACCCATTTGCCAGTATTTCCAAGGTTTTGGTTTTTATTTTTCTTTATTTCTCTTTAAGTAAGGGATTATATAAAATATTATTTATGAAGGAAGAAAGTTTATATGCACCTGTTTGTTTCCCAATAGCACACATACACACCACCTGATTGATATATTCAGAAAAAAAGTATAATTCCACTGCCAGTTTCCAGGATATTCATGACATCTTCTTCTGGAATTCCCCTTTCTCTAGTCTCCTCCTTGAATTTTTCCAAGACTCCCTCTTCAGTATGATTCCCTTTGACTGAAAAATCACCATGCAGAAATTTAACCATGAGGACCCCTAAACATTCTGAGTACAGAATGACCCCCTCCGCCCAAAAAAAAATGAGTGTGGAAATCATCTTCAATTGGTACAAGTGAGTCACTTATAGTTACCATCTCCTATGACAAAGATAGATGTCCTCTAGTTACCACCTCCTACAGCTGGTAAAGAATCTGCCTTCAGAGCTGGAGACCTGGGTCTGATCCCTGGGTTGGGAAGATCCCCCGGAGAAGGAAAAGGCTAACCCACTCCAGTATTCTGCCCTGGAAAATTCCATGGACTGTATCGTCCACAGGGTCGCAAAGGATCGGATACGACTGAGCGACTTTCACTTAACTATCACTTTCATGACAAAGATCTGTTTCATGACAAAGTCTGTTCTCTGTCTTAACAGTTAAACCCAGGAAAAGACACATGTACCCCAACATTCACAACTGCACTATTTACATTAGCCAGGACATGAAAGCAACCTAGATGTTCATTGACAGATGAATGGATAAAGAAGTAGTGGCACATACACATACACAGTGGAATATTGCTGTTGATCACGCTATCTAGCGTCTGATTTTTGTGACCCCATGGACTGCAGCATGCCAAGCTCCTGTGTCCTTCACCATATCCCAGAGTTCACTCAAACTCATGCCCACTGAGTCTGTGATGCCATCCAACCATCTCATCCTCTATCATCCCCTTCTCTTTCCCAGCATCAGGGTCTTTTCCAGTGACTCGGCTCTTCCCATCAGGTGGCCAAAGTATTGGAGCATCAGTCCTTCCAGTGAATATTCAGGATTGATATCTTTGAGGATGAACTGGTTGGATCTCCTCGCAGTCCAAGGGACTCTCAAAAATCTTCTCTAACACCACAGTTCAAAACCATCCATTCTTTTTTTTTTTTTTTTTTTTAGTTGGAGGCTTATTACTTTACAATATTGTAGTGGTTTTTGCCATACATTGACATAAATCAGCCATGGATTTACATGTGTCCCCCATCCCGATCCCCCCTTCCACCTCCCGCCTCCCTCAAAACCATCCATTCTTTAGCACTCACCCTACTTTATGGTCCAGCTCTCAGATCCATACATGGCTATTGGAAAAACCATAGCTTTGTCTAGACAGACTTTTGTTGGCAAAGTAATGTCTCTGCTTTTTAATATGCTGCCTAAGTTTCTCATAGCCTTTCTTCCAAGGAGCAAGCACTTTTAATTTCATGGCTGCAGTCACCATCTGCAGTGATTTTGGAGCCCAGAAAAAAAGTCTGTCACTTTTTCCATTGTTTCCCCATCTATTTGCCATGAAGTGATGGGGCTGGATGCCATGATCTTAGTTTTTAAATGCTGAGCTTTAAGCCAGCTTTTTCACTCTCCTCTTTCTCTTTCATCAAGAGGCTCTTTAGTTCTTCTTTGCTTTCTGTCATAATGTCATATGACATATGACTTATATGCATCTGTCATAATGTCATATGCAATATGCATATGACACATTGCTTTCTGTCATAATTCATATGTCATATGACATATATGTGTCTGTCATAATGTCATATGCATACACATATATGCACAGTGTCATCTGCATATCTGAGGTTATTAATATTTCTCCCGGCAATCTTGATTCTAGCTTTTGCTTCCTCCAGCGCAGCATTTCTCATGAT
The DNA here is from genome assembly GCF_023699985.2 of Odocoileus virginianus. NCBI lineage: Eukaryota > Metazoa > Chordata > Mammalia > Artiodactyla > Cervidae > Odocoileus > Odocoileus virginianus. The sequence goes on from NW_027224323.1 coordinate 932,689, forward strand.
GTACTCTGCATATAAGTTAAATAAGCAGGCTGACAATATACAGCCTTGACGTACTCCTTTTCCTATTTGGAACCATCCATTGTTCCAAGTCCTGTTCTAACAGTTGCTTCTTGACCTGTATACAGGTTTCTCAGGAGGCAGGTCAGGTGGTCTGGTATTCCCATCTCTTGAAGAATTTCCCCAGTTTGTTGTGATCCACACAGTCAAAGGCTTTGACATAGTCAATAAGGCAGAAATAGATGTTTCTTTGGAACTCTCTTGCTTTTTCGATGATCCAGTGGATGTTGGCAATTTGATTTCTGGTTCCTCTGCCTTTTCTAAATCCAGCTTGAACATCTGGAAGTTCACAGTTCACATACTGTTGAAGCCTGGCTTGAAGAATTTTGAGCATTACTTTACTAATATGTGAGATGAGTGCAGTTGTGTGGTAGTTTGAGCATTCTTTGGCATTACCTTTCTTTGGGATTGGAATGAAAATGGACCTTTTCCAGTCCCGTGGCCACTGCTGAGTTTTCCAGATTTGCTGGCATATTGAGTGCAGCACTTTCACAGCATCATCTTTTAGGATTTGAAATAGTTCAACTAGAATTCCATCACCTCCACTAGGTTTGTTCATAGTGATGCTTCCTAAAGCCCACTTGACATGCTGGACTGTGAATCCCTAGGTGAGTGATCACACCATTGTGATTATCTGAGTCATGAAGATCTTTTTTTGTGTACAGTTCTTCTGTGTATTCTTGCCACCTCTTCTTAATATCTTCTGCTTCTGTTAGGTCCATATCGTTTCTGTCCTTTATTGAGCCCATCTTTGCATGAAATGTTCCCTTGGTGTCTCTAATTTTCTTGAAGAGATCTCTAGTCTTTCCCATTCTATTGTTTTCATCTATTTCTTTGCACTGATCATTTAGGAAGGCTTTCTTATCTCTCCCAGGTATTCTTTGGAACTCTGCATTCAAGTGGGTGTGTCTTTCCTTTTCTCCTTTGCCTTTAGCTTCTCTTTTTTTTCTCAGCTATTTCTAAGGCCTCCTCAGACAACCATTTTGCCTTTTTGCATCTTTTTCTTGGGGATAATTTTGATCACTGCCTCCTGCACAATGCTACGAACCTCCATCCAGAGCTCTTCGGACCCTCTGTCTATCAGATCGAAATCCTTGAATCTATTTGTCACTTCCAGTATATAAAGCTAAAAAGTGAAAAAGCTAAAGTCAAGTCACTCAGTTGTGTCCAACTCTTTGCAACCCCATGGACTATAGCCTATCAGGCTCCTCCATCCATGGGATTTTTCAGGCAAGAGTACTGGAGTGGGTTGCCATTTCCTTCTCCAGGGGATCTTCCTGATCCAGGGATCGAACCCAGGTCTCCCACACTGCAGGCAGACACTTTACCATCTGAACCACCAGGGAAGCCCTTCCACTATATAATCATAAGAAATTTAAAATGTTAACTCCTAATAAGTTGAAGTTACTTTGAAAGGATGATAAGAGCATTCTAAGTATCACTGAGGGAACATGGATAATAGGATTTTGGTGTCTTTATCAGACTTTTTCCAAGACAGAGACACTTTTATATGGATAACACAAGACTCTGGGACTCTGGGAATAAAATGGGCCATATGCATGCAATGCTGTGGAACTGGGTTTGTTTATTTTGTGACTGGTGCTGCGACAGAAAGATTTTGATTTAGTCATTTGTTTTTAATCCCCTTTCGTCTTTGTTTGTATTGGATAAGACCTTAGTTCAACAAAAGGTGGTGGTGATGGTGACGGTTTAGTCACTAAGTCATGTCCAACTGTTGCGATCCAATGGACTGACGCCCACCAGGCTCCTCTGTCCATGGGATTCTCCAGGCAAGAATACTGGAGTGGGTTGCCATTCCCTTCTCCAGGGGATCTTCCCCATCCAGGGATCAAACCCAAGTCTCCTGCATTGCAGGCAGATTCTTTACTGACTGAGCTGCCAGGGAAGTCCTGGTATACAAAAGACATTCTTCTGCAAATATAAGGTAGGGCTGTGTTCTGTTGGAATCTGCTATCATTCATAGAAAGATTTATTTTCAGGTTTACCAACTGTTTATTTTCACTAACATTTGAGCATGCTATTTCATACATTATGGGATTCCCAGGTGGGAATGGAGTGCTTTTCTCCTTGTAATTTTCCTTTTTTAAAAAATTATATCAGTTAAACTCCACTTTAGCATTGTGGTTCAGTTAAACCCATTTTGCTTTATGGAGGAAACAGTGTTAAATTTGATATTTTCAAGCATGTTTCTTTACAGTTAAGCGTGATTTCTAAATGTTATTTTTCATTTGTATTTTGCTTTTGGTATGGCCAGATAGTCAGCTTGTTTTTCATAGTTTCTGATGTTTTCAGAAAAATCAAAATATCTTCATTCCCTTAAAAAAAGAAAAAAGAAAAATTGGTTCTTCCCTGTAAGAGTTCCAAAATTACAGCAGGAGACTTCAACACAGTTCTTTGAGAACTGATGGAACATTTCAGACATAAAAAATTTGGAAAAAGAGATTCGTTCAGAACTACTCTGAGTGTCTAAAATATTTCACAGAACAGTGGAAGAATGCGTGTACTTTATAGGAAACCAAGATTTTCCATCTGTGGAAACTTCCAGGAAGTCTCAGAAATGACGCAGAAGTAAAATCATATGGATCATTACACATTTACCATTTAAGTTAGTATAGCGTCAGAGGTAAAGAACGCATTTGCCACGGCAGGTCTCCAGTGTAGGAGACCTCAGAGACACAGGTTCGATTCCTGTTTGGGAAGACGGCCTGGAGAAGGAAACATCAACCCACTCCAGTATTCTTGCCTCGAGAATCTCATGGACAGAGGAACCTGGCCAGCTACTGTCCCTGGGCTCACAAAGAGTCAGACACAACGGAAGCCACTTAGCACGCAAGGACAAACAAAAGGAGACCTAGAAGGTGCTTCTCTTGTTTGAATTTAGAAAGAATTTTCCTTTTAGGGACACTCTGAAACAAGGGCGCTTACAAATGAACTTGACCAAACACAGCTGTGGCTGTGGGGTAAGGCATAACTAAAATTACCGTAAAAATTGAGATCGTTTGCAAGCTATTTAAATAACAATTGCTTGCAAATTCTCGGGGCTTCAGTTGATACCGTGGAAGTCACAGACGGAGAGGAGAATTATGGTGACATGAAGTGTTTTTGAAATGCGGACTTTAAATCACCGCCCCACCCCCAACCCCGCCCCAGGGGAGTTCCCTGGGAGTCCAGTGGTTAAGATTTTGCCTTCCTTTGGAGAGGTTGCAGGTTTGATCCCAGGTCAGGGAGCTAATATCCAACATGCCTGCATGTGGGCTAAGCTCCTTCCGTCGTGTCTGACTCTTGCAACCCCATGGACTGTAGCCCACCAGGCTCCTCTGTCGGTGGGATTCTCCAGGCAAGAACACTGGAGTGGGTTGCCATTTTCCTCCTCCAGGGGAATCTTCCCAACCCAGGGAACAAACCCACGTCTCTCGTGTCTCGTGGGTTCTTTACCTCTAGCGCCACCTGGGAAGCCTGTTCTTACTGCTACTGGTCTTGCTGGCAACTCAGGTGTGGTTTCTGCAAACATTTTGAAACACAGCCTTCATCGTGTGCTTGCTGTTGGAATGTAGGCTGAGAGAGAAGGCCCAGCCACAAATGCAGACATCTGTCTGCATGCTTCTCCGACTCCAAAGGTTGAATGTGGGTCATTTGGGGACGCACAGTGGAGTCTGTTGTCTGGCCACGGGGGCGAGTGATTCACATCGGGGACCCCATGAGCAACCTGGGCCGACATCCCAGACACCCACGGCCACTGCTGGTTGGCAGGACTCAATATTTATTTCCACCTCCCAGCCCTGCACCCAACAGCTTGTGTGAGACTCTGCTTTCTATCTTTCCTCGTTCCAGGATGCAAGCGGAGAAAGAGCTGTTTCCCTGGGAAGTTGTCACAAAGGAAAAAAAAAATCAAAACCATGGCTGATTCATGTCAATGTATGGCAAAAACCACTACAATATTCTAAAGTAATTAACCTCCAACTAATAAAAATAAATGGGGGGGAAAAAATCAAAAGAAAACAGGAGTCGGCACTGAACCCGGCAAGGACGCTGGAAATTTCTTCTCAGAGGTGGCATGCGGTCTGCCTGCCAGACGAGACGTGGTGAAGTCAGAGCTTGAGGCGATCTCTCTTACTTCGCAGGGTGGCGGCCGTCGAAATGTAAGTGCCTTCCCACTCAGCCATCGCTTTAGCTCCACAACCGTGTGACATTCACGAGCCCTGTTGAGGCCTGGGCCCTGAAGTGCATTCAAGACGGACTTGGAAAAGAGAGACATGGACACTTGTCTAGACAACTCTCGTGAAGGATTTTGCAAGAGGGAAAAAAAAAAAGTGTGGCAGACTTGGAGACACACAGGTGCTAAAGAAACTCTTTTCATTTTAGGAGGAAAAACTGAAAGAAATAAGTAGTGTAATAGAAATAAATGATTCAGGAAAGAGGGAAATAATCACATGTAACAAATATATATTTCTCAGACCACGTAATGTTGTCAGCAAATCTGGAGGAAAAAAAAAACCTTAAAATTCAATACTTGCTCAGGAAGGTTGTGTTAGTCAGGATTCTACAAAGAAATACAAGTAGGATATGTATACAGTGAATATATATTATATATAATAAGCATCTCTAATATACATAATATTTATAATATTTGTATAATATAATGGTCTTTCCTGGTGGCTCAGCTGCAAAGAATCCACCTGCAATGCAGGATATGTGGGTTCAGTCTCTGAGTCAGGAAGATCCTCTGGAGAAGGGCATGGCAACCCACTCCAGTATTCATGCCTGGAAAATCCCCTGGACAGAGGAACCTGGCAGGCTACAGTTCATGGGGTTGCAAAGAGCTGAACACAACGGAAGCCACTTAGCATGCACGCACATACGCTGCTGCTAAGTCGCTTCAGTCGTGTCCGACTCTGTGTGACCCCATAGACGGCAGCCCACCAGGCTCCCCCATCCCTGGGATTCTCCAGGCAAGAACACTGGAGGGAGTTGCCATTTCCTTCTCCAATGCATGAGAGTGAAAAGTGAAAGTGAAGTCGCTCAGTCGTGTCCGACTCTTAGAGACCCCATGGACTGCAGCCTACCAGGCTCCTCCATCCATGGGATTTTCCAGGCGAGAGTACTGGAGTGGGGTGTCATTGCCTTCTCTGATACACATAGAGTGTAATGTAATTTGTATAATGTATAATTAATATATAATATATATAAGAAATATTAGAGATTTTATTATATATAAAATATACTTTTATAGTCAGCATAAACATGTTTATTGTGTCATATAAAATTTAAGTTGAACAAAGCAGAGTATTTTTGCACTCATATAGAGCAACTTACTGAAAATTTTAAATATATCCTTGCTGGCATGAAACATGACACTAATCCGTCCTTGGAAGATCGTCCGTGTTCACATTTTATGATTGAGCAAACAAGAGCAAAGTGCCAAAGAGACTACACATGGCGTGTCCTTCTGCAAATGTGGGGAGGCACAGAGTTTTCAGAATTTCAAAGGAAACACATCTAATATTCACCAGTTCCATACAGACTGCATTGCAAGACTGATTTTCCTGCATGGGTGGATCTGTTTGATGTAAGTTTGCAAAAGGCCTGATACGCCAGGTGGGGTGTTTCGTGGACCGTCACTTTCACGGGTAGAAAAATCTCATGCAAATCTCGCTTTTCTGGGCAGCGCTTGGGATACAGTGATGACTGTGGTGGTTGAGAACTTGCTCTTTGCACAATTCACCATGTAGATTGCCACATGGAACAAAAATTTGAAAAAAAGAAAAAGAAGTTCCTGCAAAATGGTTGATCAGCAAAAGCTGGTATAGAGAAGCGTGAACTATGTACAAATTAATTCAAGGCTTTTTTTCCCCCAATTCAGTAGTGTACTTTAGCTACACAGACCTTCCTCAGAGTTAGCACGTCTCATTGCCAGTACGTGCGCTCTGTATATTTGAAGTATCTGTCCTTGTAAATGTACACCAAATACACATGTGTCTGTGTGTGTGTGTGTGTGTACGCGTGCGTGCCTGTGTGCACACAGACAGCTTCCCATGTTGCATTTATCATCAACTTGTAGAAAACTCCTGGCATATTAAAGTTGCAGATGGAAGTCAAGAATCTCTGTTTTGTCTTCTGTTAGGATGGGCTTTTGTTTTGTTTTGTTTTTTTAACCTACATATATATATATATATATATATATATATATATATATACATATATATATATATAAAACCTTCTTTTATTGTAATTCAAATAGCTTCTCAAGCCCTCTTTCCTTTAGAAGTCAAAACTGCGCAGCTTTCTTCTATTTTTCGCTTTCATTGTATCTGAAGGTGCAATTTTGACAACTGTTTTCATCTCATAAAATATCCTTGAATGCTCTATATCCATCTTGTTTTAAAACATGAAGCTCTGTGTATGTAAGAAAATTTCCTCTAAGCCATTCCCTGTAAAATGTTCTTCAAGAAAAGGCTTTATTGTTGCCTCACTTAGCAGGTGTGATTATGATTATAAAATGGGACAGATTTAAAAGGTCCATCTTTAAACATATTTCCATGTGCTGCTCATAAAGAGAAGGGTGTTATATAGAAATTCCGACAGACATATCCAAATCATGAATATTTTAAATACTGAACTCCAGGAAGCAGGCAATGTGTTCAGTCTTCTTTGTATGCTAGAGGCTCTTATCACTTATGGGCTAGGGAATCTCTGTGTAAAAGTTAAATGAGTTCCAAAAAAAAAAAAAAGTTAAATGAGTTCCAGTGCTTTAAGGGTAGTTGAAGCATTATGTAGGCTGTAGGCTTCCTATTTATAACATACTTTCAATGAGACCTGGTAAATGGCCAAGACAGTTTTTTTCCAGGGAGGCAGCATTTGGTTGAATATGGTTGATTTTTCTGCAAGGGAGACAGGAGTAAACAACAACAAAAAAAATCTCTTGTTATTTTTAAAATAAATATTTCAGAGGTTTCAGTAATTTCTGTAAAATAGACTAAACTGTTTTCACCTTTACTGACCTCTCTGTAAAGTATTTCTTAAAGATTTTTTTTTAAGCATTTATTTATTTATTTTATGGCTCACTAGAAAAGATCCTGAAGCTGGGAAAGATTGAAGGCAGGAAGAGAAGGGGACGGCAGAGGATGAGATGGTTGGATGGCATCACCGACTCGATGGACATGAGTTTGAGCAAGCTCCAGGAGCTGGTGATGGACAGGGAGGCCTGGAGTGCTGCAGTCCATGGGGTCGCAGGGAGTCGGACACGACTGAGCGACTGAACTGAACTGAACCAATGGCTGTGCTGGGGTCTTTATTGCTACACGTGGGCTTTCTCTAGTTTTGGGGAGTGGGGGTTCCTCTCTAGTGGTAGTGTGAAGACCCCCGCGCTTCAGTAGCTGTGGCCCCCAGACTCCAGGTCCAATATGACTGAGTAAATATTCCATTGCATATATCTACCACGCTTTCTTTATCTCTATCCATTCATCTTTATCTTTATCCATGGGCGTTTAGGTTGCTTCCACGTCTTGGCTGTTGTAAACAGTGCTGCCGTGAACATCGTGGGGGGTGTGTGTATCTTTTTGGATCAGAATTGCGCTCAAACATATGCCCAGGAGTGCACCTTACATTTCCAACAGGTTGGGGTTTTTACACTACTTGTACTGTCTCTGTCACCAACGTGCCATGAAAAAAGACTTCTCTTCGATCGCCGAGGGTTCAAAGATTTCCCAGGTAACTGCTTTCATTGGTTTTGAGAAAACCTATTGGTTTTGAGAAAAGCAATTGGGAAAACTCCATTCTGTTTCTGACTGTAGAATAGATAACTGATGGAACTCCAGGCTTTGAAAGTATGCCATTATTTACTCTATGACCCAGAGTGTGGCACATCCTTGTGGGTGTTTCATGGGCAGTTGAAGACACAGTGTGTTCTACACTTGGGTGAATGTTTTACGAAGGTCAGTTATTCCATGCGATTTCCCGAGACAGCACACATCAGTTGTGCATCTGATGAGGTTCTATTTGTTGCACCCATGAGCGAAAGAGGAGGGCTGGACTCTGAGTCAGGAATGACAGACTTGTGTATTTTCCACGTTAGATCTCTCTGAACGGTGCTTGTCTGTTTTGAATCTATTATTTGCGTACATATATTTGCAATCTTTTTATAGTTTGCCTGTTGATTTAACTGCCTTATCATTAGGAAATGTCCATTCTTAGGCTTAGTGAAGTGACAGTTGGTCAGTTGTGTCTGACTCCTTGCAACTCCATGAACTATACAGTCCATGGAATTCTCCAGGCCAGAATACTGGAGTGGGTAGCCTTTCCCTCCTCCAGGGGATCTTCCCAACCAGGGATCAAAACCAGGTCTCCTGCATTGCAGGCGGATTCTTTACTATCTGAGCCACAAGGGAATCCTGACTTGTCCTTTGTCTACTGTTATTACAACTACTTCACCTTTTTTTATATAGTTGAAAGTCCCTGGGTCAAATGGTAAAGAATCCAGCTGAAATGCAGGAGACCTGAGTTTAATCCTTGGGTCAGAAAGATCCCCTGGAGAAGGTCGAGGCAACCCACTCCAGTATTCTTGCCTGGGAAATACCCTGGAGAGAGAAGCCTCTTGTACTCCAGTCCATGCGGTCGGGGAAAAAAAAAAGGAAGAGATGGGGGAGGAGAAGATGGAGACAGAGGTTGAGATGGTTCAATGGCATCACCAACTCAATGGACGTGAGTTTGAGAAAGCTCCAGGAGATGGTGAAGGATGATGAAGCCTGGCATGCTGCAGTCCAAGACTTTGTGACTAAACAACAAACAAAAACAGCTTTCTTATGCCTCCTGTTTCCACAGTAGACTTTCCTATCCACTTAATTAATTAATCTGACTGCATTGGGTCTTATTTGTACCATGCAAGATGTATAGTTATGGTGCACAGGATCATAGTTGACCCTCATATGAGCCTCACCTCATAGTAGTTGAGTCCCCTGACCGGGACCAGTTAGTTACTGGTTACTCTGTGGCATGCAGGATCTCATTCCCTTGACCAGAGCTCAAACCCACGTCCCCTGCAGTGGGAAGCAGATTCATAACCACTGGATGGCCCGGGAAGTCTTCCCATGCATGTATTTTAAACTTTCAGGAGTCTTGTAGTTAACAAGCATCTCTTGTAGTTTCACGGTGCTGGGTTTTAAACCTTGGTTGAGTGTTATGTCATCACCGACTCGATGGGCATGAGTTTGAGTAAACTCCGGGAGTTTGTGATGGGCAGGAGGCCTGGTGTGCTGAGATTCATGGGGTTGCAAAGCATCAGACATGACTGAGCGACTGACCTGAACTGAACTGAGTGTATGTATCACGTAGATGTTTGAATGTCTTGATGTCATTTGCTCTTTTCGTCTAACTTGGTGAGGTATCACATGTATATCATGGACAGCATCCGTTTAAAAGGAACATTTCAGTGAGCTTGAAGGTCATAACCACACGCTCCCCGCAACGAACCTTGCACAAAACACCCCCAGCACCCCAGACTGTCCCCACAAGCCCTTTCTCAGACACATCCTGCTACTGTTTGTAACCCTCAGGCAAGCAGGGATGTGTCTTCTGTCACCAGACAGAAGACGGGACATTGCAGAACATCAAATACAGGAAATGAGACAGCATGTACTTTGCTGTGTTTGTCTTTCTGGCTCACCAGGTAGTTTGGAGAGCTGCAAATACTGACGTGTCCAACCACCCTGAAGCTGCATGTGTGTGTGTGTGCTAGGTCACTTCAGTCTTCTCCGACTCTTTGTGACTCCACTGACTGTAGCCCCCACCGCCTTGTAGCTCAGTCGGTAAAGAATCTGCCTGCAGCGCAGGAGACCTGCGTTGGGTCCCTGGGTCAGGAAGATCCCCTGGAGCAGGAAATGGCAACCCACTCCAGTATCCTTGCCTGGAAAATCTCATGGACACAGGAGCCTGGTGGGCTGCAGTCCATGGGGTTGCAAAGAGTCAGGCATGACTGAGCAACTAACACTTAAACTGTTAACACATCCCTAGAGTCTCCTGCATTGGGAGGCATGTTCTTTACCACTGCACCCCATAGTTCTAAAACTAAGTCCCATTCTAATTTTATGTATGCATGCTCAGATATGCAGATGACACCACCCTTATGGCAGAAAGTGAAGAAGAACTAAAGAACCTCTTGATGAAAGTGAAAGAGGAGAGTGGAAAAAGTTGGCTTAAAGCTCAACATTCAGAAAACTAAGATCATGGCATCCAGTCCCATCAGTTCATGGCAAACAGATGGGGAAACAGTGGAAACAGTGGCTGACTTAAGTTATCTGGGCTCCAAAATCACTGCAGATGGTGATTGCAGCCAATTAAAAGATGCTTACTCCTTGGAAGGAAAGTTACAACCAACCTAGACAGCACATTAAAAAGCAGCGACATGACTTTGCCAACAAAGGTCCATTGAGTCAAGGCTATGGTTTTTCCAGTGGTCATGTATGGATGTGAGAGTTGGACTATAAAGAGAGCTGAGCACCAAAGAATTGATGCTTTTGAACTGTGGTGTTGGAGAAGACTCTTGAGAGTTCCTTGGACTGCGAGGAGAGCCAACCAGTCCACCCTAAAGGAAATCAGTCCTGGATGTTCATTGGAAGGACTGATGTTGGAGCTGAGACTCCAATACTTTGGCCACCTGATACAAGGAGCTGACTCATTGGAAAAGACACTGGTGCTGGGAAAGATTGAGGTCAGGAGGAGAAGGGGACAACAGAGGATGAGATGGACATGAATTTGAGTCAACTCTGGGAGTTGGTGATGGACAGGGAGACCTGGCGTGCTGTGATTCATGGGGTCACAAAGAGTCGGACACAGCTGAGCAACTCAATTGAACTGATGCTCACTACACTTTTATTTTTTTCTTTCTTTTCTTTTAGTGACAAATGTAATGTTGCAGTTTCATATGATAATCAATTTTTGTGGAATGTCCACCCTCTCTACCTGAACAAATACATGTGTGATTGGGGTTTTCATTTCTTTGAGTGGGTACCTATGAGAGGAATTCCTGGGTTGTATGGTAAGCTGACTTTTTAAATAGGCTTTATCTCTTAGAACTCACTTATGACCCCAGCAATACTGAGAAGAAAAGACAGACAATTCCCCCACCTCCCACCCCTACATGGACACAACCACCCCTGTTAGCAACACCCGTGCCCACAAGATGGTACAGTTGTTATAACTGATGTGCTATACTGAATTACCAAGATCACCTCAGATCTGTAGTTTACACTGGGGTTCACTGTTCTTGTTGTAGATTCTGTGGGTTTCATTGTTGTTCAGTTACTCAGTCCGACTCTTTGGGACCCCATGGAGCACGCCAGACCTCCCTGTCCATCACCACCTCCCAGAGTTGGCTCAGACTCACGTCTATCAAGTCGGTGATGTCATCCAGCCATCTCATCCTGTGTCATCCCCTTCTACCATTTGAACAAGTGTATAATGACTAGTATCCACCATTATAATATCATACGGGACGATTCCACTGCCCTAAGAATCCTCCGTGCTCTGTCTACACACCCTCCCTCCTAACCCCTGACAACCACTGATCTTTGTTTTTGTTTCAACTTTTTGTTCTGTATTGGGGTATAGCACATTAACAATGTATCCATTCTCCCCCATCTCCCCTTCCATCCAGGCTGCCACGTGAAATTGAGCAGAGTTCCCTGGGCTGTCCAGCAGGTCCTTGCTGGTTCTCCATGTTAAACAACAGCAGCGTGTCCATGTCCATCCCAGACTCCCTGACTATCCCTTCCCCCATCCTTCCCCCTGGTGACCGTAAGGTTATCACAGAGTATTGAGCAGAGTTCCCTGGGCTGCCCAGCAGGTCCTTGCTGGTTCTCCATGTTAAACACAGCCGTGTGTCCATGTCCATCCCAGACTCCCTGACTATCCCTTCCCCCATCCTTCCCCCTGCTGACCATCAGGTTAGTACAGAGTCATGAGCAGAGTTCCCTGGGCTGTCCAGCAGGTCCTTGCTGGTTCTCCATGTTAAACACAGCAGCGTGTCCATGTCCATCCCAGACTCCCTGACTATCCCTTCCCCCATCCTTCCCCCTGGTGACCATCAGGTTATTACAGTGTATTGAGCAGAGTTCCCCGTGCTGGACAGCAGGTCCTTGTTGCTTCTCCATGTTAAATTTATCTCTACACATTTTAGAATAATAACAGTAGTAGGAGAGGAAACAGTGGGTTTTTCCGCAGATGTGGGACTGGTTCACGTGGAACTGCTGTTCCGGGAGCAGGAGGGGGTGGGGAAGAAAGCGTGTACTGTTCTCCGACCGTACACGTCGTGATAAACGGCGGTGCTCGGTGACGTGTATACACAAGAACGTCAGCCCCACCATCTGACAAAGGGGAAGTACACCCAGCGATACGAAAATAAAGAAGGGGACTTCCCTGGTGTTCCGGGGGTTCAGAATGCACCTGAAAATGCACGGGGACACGGGTTTCACCGCTGGTCCGGGAAGATCCCACATGTCGTGGAGAAACGAGAGCTTGTACAACACAAGCGCTGAGGCTGAGCTCTAGAACCTGCGCTCTGCAAGCAGAGAAGCCACTGCCGTGAGAAGTCCGTGCACCGCAATGCTAGAGCAGCCCACGCTCACTGCAACTAGAGGAAGTCCCCTTGCTGCAAGGCAAACCCAGCACAGCCATAAGAAATGCATACATACGGGGATAAAAAAGCAGATAATTCCAAGGAACCAAAGAATACAACCTATAAGAGAAAGCATGAAGAGTCAGAGAGAAGAGATGTAAGAAAAAAGTCGACACACTGAAACCGGAATAGAGCAACGTCAAAAAGGCTTTGACGGATGTATCCAAAAGACCAACATGAGCATCACTGTAGTCCAGAAGACCAAACTTCTGCTCTGTGTAAGTTCTTGCAGATTAATTCCAAAAAAGTGTTCGCTATAACATCACATGCGAGATCACTCACTGGGAAGACCTTGAACACACATTTTTTTCCAGAGAAGACACAAACAGTCAACAGACATATGAAAAGGTTGTCGGCATCACCCACCATCAAGAATCTACATGGTTGAGTGGGGGTTTTTAAACATTTTTCATTTCAGGATGATACATCAGTCACAGTTTGGGCAAACTCTTGCCATGGCAGACAGGGCAAGTGTTCACTCCTCGGTCGTGTCGGACTCTGTGACCCCACGGACTGTAGCCCACCAGGCTCCTCTGTCCATGGGATTTGCCAGGCAAGAATACTGGGGTGGGTTGCCATGCACTTCTCCAGGGGACCTTCCTGATCCAGGGATTGAACCCGGGTCTCCCACATTGCAGGCAGATTCTTCACCGCCTGAGCCACCACAGGCATCCTTGCAGATCAAGCTGAATGCAATTTTAAGCATTAACATTTACACGGGCCTCCATGTCCCTGTAGTAGCATTCAGTATGACTAAAAACTGACCATACAGGGGTCAGAATCAAATCTTTGGTGCTTTCCTAATAAAATCCTGGTTTTTTAACCTGGCAGAATGTATAATTGTCTAGCCTGAACCAAAGCCAGCTAAACAGCAAGAGAAAATAAGTAACGATGCCAAATTAAATGCTTAGCTCCGTAGGGAAATATCCATTCAAATGAGGAAAAACACAAAAAGTGTTTATCATCACTCCTGTTATTGACATGGCTGAAGCTGGAACAATTAGCAGTGCCGACAGACAGTACAAAGGCATAAGAATATAATTTCCACAACTCAATAGCAAAAAACCAAGTAGCTTGATTAAAAACATGAGCAAAGGACTTGAATAGGCATTTCTGCACAGAAGCCACGAATGGCCAGTGGATACAGGGAAAGGTTTTCCACATTACCAACCATCAAGAAAATACATTTTGAGTGGTGTTTTATATATTGTTTGCTTACAGACACAGATGCAGAACTCAAATATCCTCATCTCATTCTACAGTCAACAAGAGCCAAACCTCTAAGTAATCATAAGTCAAATGCCAAAAATAAAGTAACAAACAAATCTTTCATTTCAGAGTGCTTTTGGTGTTAATTTCTACACAGCAATTCACAGACACTCTAATGATTCTCTTTCCTCTGGATACTATTCTCCTTTAGAATAATGCATTTTCTTGGAAAATATCTACAGAATTTCGTATGTCAGAAAGCTAGGTCCACTGGGGGGTTTTCAGTGTCACTGTCATTATAGCATGGAGGTTAAAAAAAAAAAAAACCCTAAGACTTTTGATTATTTTCACAATCAATTTCCTTTTAAAAGGAATGAAAGGAAAATAATACTGTATAGCAACGTAGTTTCAATACAAGATGGGTCAGAGCAAAACAGGAAGCATGTTCTTTTCAATCATAACCTACCAGTTTATCCTTTGGAAATCAAGAACCTACCTCGAAGGAGGCATAAATAGCAAGGATCTACTAGAGCATACGGAATCATATTCAGTATCCTGGTATAAACAGTCATGGAAAAGAATATGAAAAAGATGTGTATGTGAACATTATGACCAAACTAGACAGCGTATTAAAAAGCAGAGACATTACTTTGCCAACAAAGGTCCGTCTTATCAAGGCCATGGTTTTTCCAGTGATCATGTATGGATGGGACAGTTGGACTATAAAGAAGGCTGAGCACCAAAGAATTGATGCTTTTGAACTGTGGTGTTGGAGAAGACTCTTGAGAGTCCCTTGGACTGCAAGGAGATCCAACCAGTCCATCCTAAAGGAAATCAGTCCTGGGTGTTCATTGGAAGGACTGATGCTGAAGCTGAAACTCCAATAATTTGGCCACCTGATGTGAAGAGCTGACTCATTGGAAAAGACCCTGATGCTGGGAAAGATTGAGGGCGGGAGGAGAAGGGGACGACAGAGGATGAGATGTTTGGATGGCATCACCGACTCAACAGACATGAGTTTGAGTCAACTCCGGGAGTTGGTGATGGACAAGGAGGCCTGGCTGCTACGGTCCATGGGGGTCACAAAGAGTTGGACATGACTGAGCAACTGAACTGAACTGAACTGATGTGTAACTGAATCACTTTGCTATATAGCAGAAATTAACACAACATTGTAAATCAACTGTACTTTAATAAATAAAAACAGACAACCTACCTAGAGATAGTACAGGGGAGGGAGAAATCCCTCCACCGCTCTCCCCAATCCCTCTTGAGTTCTTGTGGCTGGACTAATAATAAAATAGACACAAGACAGATGAACGGGGTGGGGGGGGGGGGGGACACATTTTTTGCATCCTTTTTATTAAAAAAAATTGGACTATAGTTGCCTTACAAGGTCGTGTTGTGTAAGTTGCTCACTTGTGTCTGACTCTTTGTGACCCCATGGACTGTAGTCCACCAGATGAGATTCTCCAGGCAAGAATACTGGGGTGGGTTGCCGTTTCCTCCTCCAGGGGATCTTCCTGACCCAGGGATCAAAGCCAGGTCTCCTGCACTGGCTGGACATCGGTTCTTTACCACTGAGCCACCAGGAACCAAAATAAATACTGGCCCAGGGCCGGTTTAGCTCCTGCCAAGAACCCTGCCCTTGGAGAATTTCTAGGTCCTGCTGTCACACCTTGGTTTATTTTTTTGGCTGCAGTGGGTCTTCGTTGTTGCGTGGGTTTTCTCTGGTTGTGACAAGCAGGAGCTGCTTACTTGTTGTGGCTCCCAGACTCTAGATCACAGGTTCAGTCACAGTGATACACGGGCTTAGGTGCCCTTCAGAATGTGGGATCTTCCCAGACCAAAGACAGACCCATGTCCCCTGCACTGACCAGTGGGCCACCAGGAAGTCCTTCCATATCCTTCTTAGTCCTGTTGTCCTCTGGGTCTCCGTGCATGCTGGACTCCAGTCATGATGGGAAACGCAGAATGCTTGCCTGTGATACACTTTTCACTTCAGTGTCTGTCCATCTTTGCTCGAGAGCCCATCCTTTCTACCTTCTACACCAACGTAGAGACCACATCTGTCATCCATTTACACTGAAATAATGTGTATCAATTCTTGCCACCCCATGGACTCCAGCCCACCAGGCTCCTCGGTCCATGAGATTCTCCAGGCAAGAATACTGCAGTGAGTTGCCATGCCCTCCTCCAGGGGATCTTCTCCACCCAGGGATGGAGCCCAGGTCTCCTGCAATGCAGGCAAATTCTTTACCATCTGAACCACCAGGGAAGCCCATCAATTCTCATACAGATATTCAAGAGATTTTATGTTTCTTTTGTTGTTGGTCTCTGATGCCGGAGACATCTTTTTTTCTTTTTTTCCTTCAATTGCATGCCTCCATCTACATGCAAGGAATTATAGATACTGAGCTTGATTTAGTAGAAATATCTTCAGGGGACCGACTTGCCACTAGGGGAAAGAGCACACCTTGCAGGTTCGCTGCTGGAAGAAAAGACATTAAAAGAAAGGAAAAAAAAAAAAGCAAGTGAGTCGAGATCATCAGTCCAAAATCAAGACTGTCTCACAATGGGAACTCTCCCTGGAAAACGAAAGAAGCATAAACAGAAGCAAGTGAAACCTCCGAGTGAAAGACAGATTTTTTTTTTTCTCAGCACGCATGATTATGAATCTTCTGAAAGCTCTGTGAGATACGGGGAAATATCTCTAAGTGGCTGCTCCCCCAACCCCAAAAATATTGCTCATTGCTCAGTCGTGGCCGACTCTTTGCGACCCCATGGACTGCAGCCTGCCAGGCTCCTCTGTCCAAGGGATTCTCCAGGCAAGAATACTGGAGTGGGTTGCCGTTTCCTCCTCCAGGGGATCTTCCTGACCCAGGGATAGAATCCACGTCTTCTGTGTCTCCTGCATTGGCAGGTGGATCCTTTACCCACTGAGCCATTCAAAGAAGCTGGTCTTTGTCTTTTCCGATCTCCCCGTTTGCTTTTTCTCTCACTTTGATAACTCTATCCACTGCTTGTTTTGGTTTTCTTTCCTTTTTCCTGGGTTTGTGCTTTTCTCCCAATTCTGGAAAAGCCTTACCTGTTACATCTTTTGAGTCTTATCTGTTTTCCTAATTTGCACATCCTCTTTTTTGTGACTGATGAGACGTAAGACCTTCATGTTCTGTGTTCCTTACAAATTTTTCTCATGTTATATCCCCGACCTGCATTTTTCTGTAACTTTTCCATTTTTGTATTCAGTGATTGCTATCCATCCTTTGGATTTTTTTATTTCCATTTTTTAAATTTAATCTGCTTTGTATGCTTTCACACATTTTTAAAATTAAATATTTGCTTTTAATAATTTACTCGGGAGGAGGAAATGGCAACCTGCTCCAGTATTCTTGCCTGGAGAACCCCATGGACAGAGGAGTCTGGTGGGCTACAGTCCATGGGGTCGCAAAGAGTCGGACACGAGTGACATGACTTAGCACATTTATTTATTTGGCTGCCCTGGGCCTTAGCTGCAACTCGAGAATTCTTAATTGCAGCATGTGGGATTTAGTTTCCTCCAACCAGGGATTCAACCTGGGCCTCCTGCATTGGAAGAGTCTTAGCCACTGGGATACCAGGGAAGTCCCTCTTTCATAGATTCTAACTGAATTTTTAGATTCAAAGAGTTTCTAAAATGTCAGTGTTGTCATGTCAGACTGATTACTTTCAACAGCCATACTCATACCCTTTAGTAGAAGTTTATCACCATCAGGATGCTTTTCAACATTTCAGACCTGGTATTCTAATTTCCCTATATCTCAGGAAAATAGCTCTGAGTGGCCCAAAGCCAAAGACAGAATCAGGAGGAACTGTCACCTTTTGTAATTTGCCATCAGCCTAACTAATTCACCTTTCCGTCTGTCTGTGCTCAGTCGTATCCAAGTCTTTGCTGACCCCATGAACTGCAGCACACTAGGCCTCCCTGTCCTTCACCACCTCCCAAAATTTCCTCAAACTCATATCCATCGAGTCAGTGATGCCATCCAACCCTCTCATCCTCTGTCGTCCCCTTCTCCTCCTGCCTTCCATCTTTCCCAGCATCAGGGTCTCTTCCAGTGGGTCAGCTGTTTCCGATGCACCCTCTATGCCCTCAAAGTGGAGTGGTTTCCCCCAGAGGTATTTGCTTTGGCTTCTGCCGGGAGCCAAGATAAATGCTGAGCTAGGGCTAGTTGAGCTCCTGCCCGAGAGTCCTACCCTGGAGGGTTTCCAGGTCCGGCTCCCAGGCCTTGGGTCCGTTCTGGTTTTTGGCTGCCCTGGGTGTTCCTTGTTTCTCGACTTTTCTCTGGCTGTGAGGAGCAGGGCCTACTCTCTTGCTATGCCTCCGAGATCCTGACCCAGGGATCGAACCCCACTTGGAACGCTTCTGAGTCACTGTTTACATCAGTCTCAATCCATCTTAGGGTGTGTCTGGCGGCTCAGATGGTAAAGAATCTGCCTGCAGTGTAGGAGACCCAGGTTTGATCCCTGGATTGGAAAGATCCCCTGGAGAAGGACATGGCAACCCACTCCAGTGTTCCTGCCTGGAGAATCTCATGGACAGAGGGGCCTGGTGGGCTACAGTCTGTGGGGTCGCAAAGAGTCAGACATGACTGAGCGACTAACACGTCCCACTCAATCTCCTGTCCACCTTTGCTAGAAAAGCACCAAATATATTCTTTCTACCTTCTGGGCTCACAAATACATCACATCTGTCATCCCTTGACATTTAATATGGCAAGTGATTGGGTTCTATCCAGTGCCCCTGGATCGATGCGCCTCTCAAAAGTAACCAGTGACTAGCTCTGACATCATCTTGTCCTGTCTTTCTCTTTCCTGACCTGCAAGTTGGAAGCACAATCATTAAGCTCTGAAATCTGGAGGTTGGAACATAAGCGTCTGAAAAAGAAAAATGTACTTTATGTTTGAGACTGGATTTCCCAAAGACCCAGGTGGTGCTAGTAATAAGGAACCCACCTGCAATGCAAGAGACAGAAGACATATGGGTTTGATCCCTGGGTCAGGAAGATTCCCCCGGAGGAGGGCATGGCAACCCACTCCAGTATTCTTGCCTGGAGACTCCCCTGGACAGAGCAGCCTGGCAGCTTACAGTTCATGGGGTTGCAAAGAGTTAGACACGACTGAGCAACTCACATTATAACTCAGAATGGTCCCTCTAGTTCAATGTGGACAAATGTTGGAGAAAGGGCATTTAGAGCTGAGTCCTGTCTGCTGAGATTTGATATTGTGCAAGCAAGAGTCCTGTCTGCTGAGATTTGATATTGTGCAAGCAAGAGTCCTGTCTACTGAGATTTGATATTGTGCAAGCAAGAAGGAAGGAGGTCTTTTCATACGAGAGACAGGAGAGGTGAATTACGTCCCCGTCAGTTGAAAACCAATGGTTACCCTTCACATCAAAAGTGACCACTTTTTCCATTGTGAAAAGGTGTTTCGACATCGTTAGGGATGCTGTAGCAGATGTTTCCTGTTAAATAGGAATCATTAAAGGATTATCATGGCTGTTTCTCTGAAGTGTTTCTCTGTACAAGGTCTGTGATTACTGTAACGACCAAGGGTTTCCTCGGTTTCACAGACATGCAGATTCATAATGTGCAGAAGGAAAGCCTACGATCTGCTTCTTTAAAACCTTGAGCAGTTCTTGCATGGTCTCAACCTTGAAAACTATTGACCTAATGAAACACTTGACATCCGTGTAGTCTTAAGTCACCTTCATCCCCACCACACCTACCACCAGCACCCTTATCACCACATCAGGGTATGTCATACTTTGTCAGCCACATGAGGACTGAGTCAAAAGCTCACTTGTGAAACAGGGGGGAAGCTTAATTAACTTCACTCTTTGCCATGCAACTTGATATTCTGAAGTAATTTTATAGAAGCACACTTGATTTACAATGCGGTGTTCACATCTGCTGTAAAGAAAAGTGACTCGGTGACTTTACTTACAAAGTGACTTATACATGTACATACATTCTTTTTCATTTTCTTTTCCACTATGGTTTATCACAGGATGTTGACTATAGTTCCCTGTGCTGTAGAATAGGACCTTGTTGCTTATCCATCCTATATACAATAGTTTGCAAATTCTAATTTGCAAATTCTAGTCCCAAATTCTCAGTCTATCCCTCCCCTGACCCCCACCCGCTTGTCAAACACAAGTCTGTTCTCTACGTCCGTGAGTCTGTCTTCTAGATAAGTTCATGTGTATCCTTTTTTTAAGATTCCACATGTGCGTGATATCATACGGTGTCTGTCTTTCCCTCTCTGATGTTCGTCACATAGTAAGATCATCTCTAGGTCGTCTATGTTGATGCAAATGACATTACCTCCTTCTTTTTTATGACTGAGTAATATTCCCTTGTGTGTATATATATTTACATTGCCACATCTTCTTTACCCCTTCCTCTGGTGGTGGTCATTTAGATGGCTTTTATTGGCATGATATTGAAATGCCCATTTAATGCTAGCTTTTCACCTGTGAAACATGGACCTCTGTCCATTGAGATGGGCCAGTGGGAACCTTGTACAACTGCAGAACAGTAAGCCACCTTAAAAATTAGTCCAGTTTTGTCCCATTCAACACTCACAGGAAACTAAATTCGTAGAGAACTTACACAAGTCGTGCACATCCTCTAGATAGAAAGGGGGAAGTGTAGTGCCTAATCTCGTATCTTTGGATGTATTTCTATTGCGTTGTCTACCAAACCGTATTCTGTGACTTACATTTAAATGACAGTCACCTACAGTAGACTTCTCAAGTAGTGCTAGTGGTCAAGAATCTGTCTGCAAATGCAGGAACATAAGACACGTGGTCATGTATGGATGTGAGAGTTGAACTATAGAGCTAAGCGCCAAAGAATTGATGCTTTTGAATTGCAGTATTGGAGAAGACTCTTGAGAGTCCCTGGGACTGCAAGGAGATCCAACCAGTCCATCCTAAAGGAAATCAGTCCTGAATGTTCGTTGGAAAGACTGATGTTTAAGCTGAAACGCCAATAATTTGGCCACCTGATGCAAAGAACTGACTCATTGGAAAAGACCCTGATGCTGGAAAGACTGAAGGCGGGAGGAGAAGGGGACGACAGAGGATGAGATTGTTGGATGGCATCACCGACACGATGGACATGAGTTTGAGTAAACTCCGGGAGTTGGTGATGGACAGGAAGGCCTGGCGTGCTGCAGTCCATGGGGGTCACAAAGAGTGGGACAGGACTGAGCGACTGAACTGTACTGTACTGTACTATAAGAGAAATAGGTTCAATGCCTGGGTTGGTAAGTTCCCCTGGAGGAGAAAATGGCAACCCACTCCAGTATTCTTGCCTGGAGGATCCCACGGACAGAGGAGCCTGGCAGGCTACCGCCCATAGAGTGCCAGAGACTCAGATTCGACTGAGGGACTAAACAACAGCAGTAGGCTAATTTACAAATGTAGGTTATATAAAAACCTTGCTTTCCAACGTACCGCTCAGAGAAGCCTCCCGAACGTGAGTCAGTGGGGTTGGGAAGTGTCCCTGGCCAGCCTCTCTTCACATGGAGCTGCCCCTGCGTTGCCAGTCCCCAGTTACTGATTGCTCCTCTCTGCGGCACAAACTGATTTAAAAAAAAAAAAAAAATGAGCCCTTTTGTCGCCGGCTTCTCTCTCAGAACTCACGCCAAACGTGCCATCGGCAGGGATCAAATGCTGGGACTTTGTGGGACTCACAGACATGGTTTCATGTGCAGGCTCCCGTCTTATCAGACCTTCGCACCAGGGGCTTTTTGATGTTAGAATCTATGAACATCAGCAAAGTGGACCTTCTCTAAGTCACACTGTACGGACTCTTATTAAGGAAACTAGTCTTTCCGTGCAGGTGGCGCAATCACACCCAGAGAGTCAGCATCCTGAGCTGTAATGTTGTGGGATCACGATGCTCCAAGAACTTTTTTTTCTTCACTTGAGAATGTTCCTTTATTATACATATTCATTTATTATATACATACATGTATATATGGCTTCCCTGATAGCTCAGCTGGTAAAGGATACACCTGCAATGCAGGAGATCCTGGTTTTGATTCGTGGGTTGTGACAATCCCCTGGAGAAGGGAAAGGCTACCCACCTCAGTTTTCTTGGGCTTCCCTCGTAGCTCAGCTGGTAAAGAATCTGCCTGCAATGCGGGAGACCTGGGCCCGATCCCTGGGTCGGGAAGATCTGCTGGAGAAGGGAAAGGCTACCCACTCCAGTACTCTGGCCTGGAGAATTCCATGGACTGTATAGTCCATGGGGTCGCAGAGTCAGACATGATTGAGTGACTTTTACTTTCATTTTCACATACATATATGTTATTTCTTGGGCTCCAGAATCACTGCAGACAGTGACTGCAGCCGTGAAGTTAAAAGATGCTTGCTCCTTGAAGGAAAGCGATGACAAACCTACTGCATGGCTGTGCTTCAAGTCCCTTTTGTCGTGTCCGACCCCATGTGACCCCGTGGACTGTAGCCCACCAGGCTCCTCTGTCCATGGGGTTCTCTAGGCAAGAACACTGGAGGGAGTTGCCATGCCCTCCTCCAGGGTATTTTCGCAACCCAGGGATGGATCCCAGGTCTCTTGCATCTCCTGCCTTGGCAAGCAGATTCTTTACCACTAGTGCCCCCTGGGAAGCCCCTGTCGAAACTTAGATAACCCCAAAAAGTATATCACAGAACAGAATTCAGTGAGGCTGTCTGCAGTAAATTAGAAAGCTTAATATCCTTTTTCAGTAACAAAATAAACCTGACATGTGCCCTGATGTATAGAGCGTTAACTGGCTTGTTATAAAAATCATGTCACATGAAATAAACACTGGATTAAAGCAGGTAAACAAAACAGAAGGTTAATTAAAATACATCCAGTTTGTGAAGTGACCAGCAAGCCGTCATAATGAATTTCCCAGTAAAAGACAAGGAGGACTACTGATATACAAAATAACATGGATGAATCTTAAGAAGAAAAAAAAAAAGACAAGGAAAGAAGCAAGACACCATAAAACAAACTCAGAGAAGCAACAGTCACTCCAAATAGCGAAGCAACTCTTTGGCATCGCAAAGAGTCGGACACAACTGAATTGACTTAGCATGCATGCATGCACGCCTTGGTCAAGACCCATGGACAGGTACACTCATAATTGTGTACCTGTAAACACATATCGGCAACATAATAATTTATTTTTAATATATTTCTAAATATAAACATTTATAAATATACATGTATGATGACTTAAGGAATGGAAAGAACTATGAACAGATCAATAGCCCTATCATAAATCTACTAAAGTAAAATGTCCACCTCTGTGGGTGTGACATGTGCGTTCACTTCCAGCTTTCTTGTGTTTGAGAATTTCAGTGTTCCACGTTGGAAATATCATGTGATAACTTTATGTTGTGTGTGCTCCATTGTGTCTGAATCTCTGTGACCCCATGGACCATAGCCCACCGGGCTCCTCTGTCCATGGGATGCTCCAGGCAAGAATACTGGAGTGGGTTGCCATTTCCTTCTCCAGGGGATCTTCCCAACCCAGGGATGGAACTCAACGTCTCCTGCGTTGGCCGTCAGACTCTTTACCTCTAGCGCCATCTGGGAAGCCCAATAACTATTAATACATCTTAGAAAAAGCTAAAACATGCTGCTTCCATGGAGGCAAGAAAATAGAAAAGACTTGGCATAAGTTACCTAGAAGCGGAGAGACCAGTGTTCTAAGTGAACTTTGAGATGGTCATCATTCGTTTTAAGAAACCTCCAGCTAAAGCATGTTAATGACTTTGCTCTATGTTGCCTTAAACACATTTATTTTATCGGAGGCAGCATTTTTGACTTCTTCATAATGCTGAGCAAAATGTAACCTGCATTTAATTGAGCATGATGATACAATGAAGATTTGTGCTTCTTTGTTCAACCCAAATATGCAGATAGCATGTGAATTTATAAACTGGAACTCAACAATGAACTGGGTCATAAACACATTCTTCCACCTGTTTTGTGCACACATACAAAATATTATTACCAGGAGTGGCCATGACCATTTGTTTCTCTGTCAGATGTTCTTTATAGATTGCAGTATTGGTTTTGTATGTTTGTCGTTCAGTCATGTCCAACTCTTTGTGACCCCACGGATTGTATGTTGCCTGTAGCCCGTCCTTGGAATTCTCCAGGCAAGAATACTGGGGTGGGTCACCATTTCTTCTTCCAGTGATCTTCCTGACTCAGGGATCAAACTTGGGTCTTCTGCATTGCAGGCAGTGATACATTATGGAAGCAATTTCCACATATAAGTCAATTTGAACCATAGTCTCTGGATGACAAGCTAGTTGTAAAGATGCACCATCAAATCTAAAATGCCACTGAGGGGACCTCCATGGTGGTCCAGTAGTTAAGACTCTGCACTTCCAAGGTTTCAGGTTTATGTCTGATACCTGGTCAGGGAACTAAGATTCCACATGCCACATGATGTGGCCAAAAAACCAAAATATAAACCAGAAGCAATGTTGCAACAAATTCAATAAAGACTTTAAAAATGGTCCACCTCAAAAAAAAAAAAATCTAAAAAAGACACTTGAATCATGTCTTTGTAATATATTAATACTATAATTAGTAGTTTAGTTAATCTTTGTGCAAGAAATGACCACAGAAAAAAAGCCAGTCACTGGAGAAGTTTTATTTCATTGGGCGTTTCAGTTATGGATCAGGTGGTAAAGAATCTGCCTGCCAATGTGGGATATGCAGGTTCGATCCCTGGGTTGGGAAGATCCTACTGGAGGAGGAAATGACAACCCACTCCAGTATTCTCTTGCCTGGAGAGTCCCATGGACAGAGGAGCCTGGTGGGCTACAGTCCATGGGGTCACAGAGTCAGACTGAAGCAACTTTACATGCATGCACCGTTCAGTAGAGGGAACTGTATTCAGTATCTTGTGATAAACTATAATGGAAAAGAATATATTAAAAAGAAAGTCTGTATGTGTGTAAGTGAGTCATTTTACTATACAGCAAAAATTGTCACAACACTGTAAATCAGCTATTCTTCAACAACAACAAAAAATTTAATTTCAACAATTAAAAAAAAAAAAGAATTTTCTCAGTAGTTGCAAAAGTCATTCAAGGATTGTAACCATATCTATTGACACATTATCACTGTTCACTTCTTCATTGTCTCTCCATTGAGATATGTTCATTTTTACGTTTCCCAGGTGGTGCTAGTGGTAAAGAACCCGCCTGCCAATGCAGGAGACGTAAGAGACCTGGGTTTGATCCCTGGGTGGGAATCATCCCCTGGATGTTGCCAGTGTCGTTGCCTGGAGAATCCCATGGACAGAGGAGTCAGGTGAGCTGCAGTCCATGGTGTCGCAAAGACATGATTGAATGACTTTCACTCACTTGCATCATTAAGCCAGAGGGCACAGACTGGATTCAGCACACTGTCTGTGTAAATTCTTTGCCTCTTTGTGCTGTTCTCTCAGGAGCTGCCTGCTGTCTTGGGAGTGAATGAGGAGAAAGATAGGGGTTGTGGTTATATCTTCATTTTCTACAAATGAATATTTTTATATGTAAAATCCATTTCACATTGATCCATCGCTGGTTAGGCTGTGATTGCAATGTGTATAATGTGTATAAACCATGCTGAATGCTGTCTCACGGCAACTCACATATCCTTAGAGGAAGCGGCTGAATATAAATTTAGAGACACAGATTCCTGTTTGTAGAGGTAGATGGAGATATCTGAGAGTTGCAACTTTCCAACCTAAATCCATACTGAGGAGTTTATATCTCGAAGCGTGAAAAAGAGAAAAGGAACAGATTCTTCTCCTAAATCTTTACCAGCTTTGGATTCTTAACCAGCTGAGCTACAAGGGAAGCCCAAGAAAACTGGAGTGGGTAGCCTTTCCGTTCTGGAGAATCCCATGGACGGAGGAGCCTGGCAGGCTGCAGTCAGTCTATAGGGTCGCAGAGAGTCAGAAGCGACTGAGCATGCTTTGACACTGGTGTTTACAGTCAGCAGGAAAGTCAGCTCTCCTCACCAGAGACCTGAACTCCCATTCAGACTCCACGGTTCTTTTATATGTCTGTATCAGTTTGGCAGAGTCAGACGTTGCTGGTGGGATGTGGAATCTTCCTTGAAGCATGCCAGCTCTTACCCGGTAGCACATGGATTCCCTAGTTATGGGGCATGGACTTGGTTGCCCCACTGCAAGTAGGATCTCGGCTCCCTGGCCAGGGATGGAAACTGAGTCTCCTGCACTGGAAGGTGAAGTCTTAACCACTGGACCCCCAGGTCAGTTCCCAGACTCCCTTTTTTAATACGTGCGATCCACAGCTCTTTTATTAAGTGATTGTCTTTTATCTTGGAGAACTGCCATTCCTGACCGAAAACCTCACCTTTGGGCATTTTTCAATATGTACTAAGAAGTGTTCACTGGTGCTCAGACGGTGAAGCGTCTGCCTACAATGCGGGAAACCTGGGTTCAATCCCTGGGTCGGGAAGATGCTCTGGAGAAGGAAATGGCAACCCACTCCAGTACTCCTGCCTGGAAAATCCCATGGACAGAGGAGCCTGGTAGGCTACAGTCCACGGGGTCGCAAACAGTCGGACACGACTGAGCAACTTCACTTTCACTTAAGACCTGTTCCCAGTGTGCGTGAAATACAAATGAACGAGTCGAATCCACCAAACTCAGAATACCAGATTTACTGCTGACGAAGAACATGCCAGAGGTTCTACAGAATCACCGCCTGAGAAATAAATGAGTCAAGATAAAAACAGTTACTTTCAGCAGTGTAGAGGCAGAAGGTGTTTATCTACAGATCCAAGAAGCACTGCATAGTTCCACAATAAGGCCTCAGGCCAGACAGTGGACACAAACACTCCGAAAGGCTTTGCTTTGCTCATTCCGGAAATTCAGAGTCTACCTAGAGACATCTTCCTCTGAGAGAGCTGACTGATAACAAGCTTTTTTTGTGTGTGGTTTTGCTGTGTTGCTTCTTTTGAAAGAGGACCAAATAACCTTGCAATACTTAACCTGCCAAAGTGAAGTGAAGCATTAGTCACTCAGTCGTGTCCGACTCTTCGCAACCCCATAGACTGCAGCCGGCCAGGCCCTCTGTCCGTGGGATTCTCCGGGCAGGAACACTGGACTGGGTTGCCATGCCCTCCTCCAGGGGATCTTCCTGACCCAGGGATCAAACCCAAATCTCCTGCATTGCAGGCAGATTCTTTACCATCTGAGCCTTTACCGGGGAAG
Organism: Odocoileus virginianus; assembly: GCF_023699985.2. NCBI lineage: Eukaryota > Metazoa > Chordata > Mammalia > Artiodactyla > Cervidae > Odocoileus > Odocoileus virginianus. Next base: position 959,930 of record NW_027224323.1, read on the forward strand.
GCTTCAGCAATTAGATTATTTCCAAGGCTATCATTTAGCTCTTCCAGCCTGTTTCTACAAAATAGGTGAAGATGTTTAACACACTCTTTGGTGTCTTTGACGGGGAAAGATAAAATTCTCTTTCTCTCAAAGAAACCACCACGAAGACCATTTGCAAAATACAAAAGGATGCATTCTTTGTCGAGTGCTGGTAAGAACGCCATGCAGTTTTCCGTGTGATCACAAAAGTAACAGTTAATGTCGACAAGGTCTGAACATCAGGGCATCGTGGCTTCTGACAGGCTTTTTATCTGAAGAGAGAAACCAAATGCAGCAAAACAACAATAGCAGAAACAACAACAATCATGAGAAGAGTAGGTGGGAATTTGGAAATGATTAAGGGACTTACCCTGTTCACACTTTTAAGTGCTAAAAGTTGGCTTGAAAACACCGTGGTCGAAACAGAACACTCTACCACGAAATTGTTTAAACTTGTGTTCAAAACCAGCCTTAACGCTTTCTAGACAAATGGGGTGGGATGCGTTCCGGGGTCTTTCAGTCTTCCAATCAACATTTTAGAGATTATTAAGGCTTCTGCGGCTCCTGCATTGCAGGCAGATTCTTTACTGTTGGGCCCCCGGGAAAGTCCAGAGTTTATTAGTTCTTGCTCCAACACCGGCTGTGGAAATCAATTTAGGTCAATTGTGTAGAATATTCCAGTCAAGAATCTGCCATAGCATATGCAGTCTTGAAGTCAAGGGAGATTCCAAACGAATGTCGACAGTCAGTTTTCATATTCAGCCAAGATCTGAATTAACTTGAATATCAAAATTACTTTCTATTCCAGGAGGAAAACAGAAGAGAATTTGAGTGGTAAAGGTGTATGTCCTTAATCCTTCATATGGCTCTCATTTTAGTGCAAGTTTCTATAGAAATTAAGTGCTTCCCACGTGGCTCAGATGGTAAAAAATCTGACTGCAACGTAGGGGACCAGGGTTCGGTCCCTGGGCCGGGAAGATTCCCTGGAGAAGGGCATGGCAACCCACTCCAGTATTCTTGCCTGGAGAATCCCATGGACAGAGAAGCATGGCAGGCTACACAGTCCATGGGGTTGGAAAGAGTCGGACATGACTTGGCGACTAGCATTCCATTGCATTCTGTAGGAAGTAATGATAGGATGAGCCTGTGTGTCCTGAAAAAGGGAAAATATTAATATGCAAAATTGATGCTTTTGCTGACCCACAGCCTTCATCCTTGACTGAAGCCCATCTCCTGGCTGGAACGTCACATATTTTCTGAGGATGCCCATTTAGCAATTAGCTTCTGAAACCCTATTTAGCTGTGTCTTCTTACAGGTATGACAAACGTGAATTTAAAGGTGTGATCAGGTGGCCTCAGAACTCATCATTCATTCAAAATTGGAAGGTGTTAAGGAAAACTGTGACAACTTATCTTTCACCTATGATCTTTATATTGACATTTCAAGGTCTGTAGGTGGATCCCTTTCACGGTTCATTACGCTTCTTGGTACTCCATTCTATTTTGGGGGCTTCCCTGGTAGCTCAGCTGGTAAAGAATCTGCCTGCAATGCAGGAGACCCTGGTTCAATTCCTGGGTCGGGAAGATCCCCTGGAGAAGGGATAGGCTACCCACTCCAGTATTCTTGGGTTTCCCTGGTGGCTCAGATGGGTAAAGAATCTGCCTGCAATGTGGGAGATTATTTTTTAAAATATTTATTTATTCATTTATTTATTTGGCTACACAGGTCTTAGATGTGGTATGTAGGATCTAGTTCCCTGACCAGGGATCAAACCCGGGTCCCCTGCATTGGGAGCACAGAGTCTTAGCCCTGGGCCACCAGCAAAGTCCCTCAACTTGTTTTTATATATATATATCATTATTATTATTATATATTATATATATAATACATATATAAAATAATCTAATTATATTATATATCTAATATATAATATATATCTAATTATATAATATATAATATTATATTATATTATTTATATGTTATAAATTAAGTTATATAAATTATTAATTATATTATATTATATATATTATATATAAATAAAATATATTATATATAATATATAAATCTATATATAAAATATAATATATATTAATAAAATATCTATATATAATATAATATAATATATAAATATATATAAATATCTATTATATTAATATATATAAATATATATTTATATAAAATAAAATATATATATTTATATAAAATAAAATATATATATTTAAATAAAAATAAAATATATTTATATATAAATATAAGTTTGTATTTATATTATATTAATTATAATAGTTATAAATTATTATAAATTAAATATATTATAAATAAAATATTTAATATATCATATATATTTTATATATACTTATAATATATCTATAATATATAGAATATATATTAGATACATATCTAATATATAGCTAATATATAATAATATATAATCTAATAAGATTATATTATATATATTTAGAAAAATTATATATGTTTAGAAAGTTCTTAATACACATATATATTTACATACATATGTGTGTGTGTGTTTGATGGGTGGGATAAATTCAGAGATTAGGAGTGACATGTACCCATTACTGTATATAAAAGCGATAACTGCCAAGGACCTATTGCATAGCAAAGGGTTGCTATATCCAGTATCTTACAGTAACTTGCCACGGAAAAAAATCTTTAAAAAGATAATATATGTATAGCTGAATCATATATATATATATATACATATATATATGTATATATAGCTGAATCATATATATATATACAGCTGAATTGCCTTGCTGCGGAGCTGAAACCACCACACTGTAAATCACCTCCGTTTCAGCTTTTGATACATCGGGGCAATGAAATCTGTATGTAAACTTATCTCCTCTATGAGACTGAATCCTCTCGATGAGGAAATTGTCTGCTCCACTAGTAACCTAAAAGCACAAACTAACATCCATTAATAGGCAATTTAACATCGAACCATCGCTCTTGACTAGAACAATGCACCTGTTTTTACCAGCACATAAGCCAGGCTTCTCTTCATGTCTTTCTCTCACAGGCTGGGCTAGTCTATTCATAGGCTTCCCTGTTGGGTCAGAGGGTAAAGAATCTGCTGCAACACGGGAAGACCTGGGTTCAATCCCTGGGTCAGGAAGATTCCAATCCCTGGGTCGGGAAGATTCCCTAGAGGAGGGCAAGGCAACCCGCTCCAGTGCTCTTGCCTGGAGAACCTCAAGGACAGAGGAGCCTGGCAGGCTACAGTCTCTGAGGTTGCAAAGAGTCGGACACGACTGACCGACTTAAACACAGCATGGTCTGTTCATAAAGAAAGCAATTTCACCAAACGCTTCTCTGATGCTCTGACTATTGCTTTGGCAAACTTCATAAGCCATAACAGGGTTGTGTCACTGCCTTAGAAATGACTGGATATTATGTCTCATGGGACCGCCCTTCAGAATACCCTGCGTTACGATCATCTATGAATCCTTTGTGTTTTGTGTGCGTGATTGAGCTCCTGTGATTTTAAGATCACTTGCAGCCAGCAGGAAAACAGAAAGGGAAGAAGCTGACTGTTTCCAAAGTTTGCTTTATGTAACAAAGTTAACCATCACTGTTAAGAGGCCCTAACAGTGTCTGTGTTGACACATGTTTTACATCCTCTTAAACTCCTTTCTGCTTGTGAAGCTCCATTTAGAATGCTAGTCTGCTTTATATCCTTGTTCAAGTACTTCCTTTATCTGAAGTAAGACACGAAAACTTCTGAATAGCCAAGAATAAGATTTCTTTATAATTTTGTTCTAAAGCTTCTTTCTTTCTTTCTTTTTTAAATACAGTTAAAAATTAAAAACAATACGGGCCTTCCCTGGAGGTCCACTGGTTGAGACTCTGTACTCCCAATGCAGGGGGCCCCAGGCTCGATTGCTGGTCATGGAACTAGCTCCCACATGTCACAACTAAAGATCCAGTGCATCTAAATTGATGAATAAATTAAACATTTTGAAAAGACAACACTACTGGAACTCTGGGCTTCCCTGGCGGCTCAGAGGTACAGAATCTGCTTGCAGTGCAGGATACCCAGGTTTGATCCCTGGGTGACGAAGGTCCCTGGGGTAGAAAATGGCAACCCACTCCAGTGTCCTTGCCTGGAGAATCCCACGGACAGAGGAGCCTGTCGGGCTACAGTCCACGGGGTCACAGAGAGTCAGGTACGACTGAGTGGCTAACACTTTTGCGGGCACTCTATGGGAACGGTCAAGTGAAGGTCACATTCATCAGCTGTATAAACTTCACGTACCACTGGCTATTCAGAAAGGTTTCCTGTGTTACTTCAGATAAAGAAAGTCCTGAACAAGGAGATAAAATACACTAGCTTTCTAAATAGAGCTTCACAAGCAGAAAGGAGTTTAAGTGGATTAAAAAAAAAAAACTGTGTAAACATAGTCAGGCACTGTCACGGCCTCTTAGCAGGGATGGTTAAATGTCAACCAGATTTGTCAACAGAATTCAGCAGAAATTAAGTGTTTAAGAACTCCCTGGTGGCCGAGTGGTTGGGACTTGGCCTAACAATGCGGGGGACATGGGTTCCATCCCTGTTGGAAAAATAAGATCCCCCCCATGATGCATAAAGGGAAAGAAGGAAGGAAAATATGGAGGAAGGATGGAAGGAAAGAAAGAAAAAGAAGGAAGGAAGGAAGGAAGGAAAGAGGGATGGAAGGAAAAAAGAATGAAGAAGAAAGAAATTTGACACCCTGCGGTTCAGTGGTACAATATTGTAAAGTAATTAGCCTCCAACTAATAAAAATAAATGAAAAAATAAATAAAATTTTAAAAACTAAAAAAAAAAAAAGATTCCATCTGGTGTGCAGGAAACCTGGACTCGATCCCTGAGTCAGGAAGATCCCCCGGAGGAGGCCATAGTTAATTGTGCAGTTCATTGTGTTCGGTATGTTCATATTGCTTTGCAGCTCTCTGGGACTTTCTCATCCTGCAGCGCAGAACCTCTGTAGCTGTGAAATACCGGCTTCCCATCCTTGGTATACACTTTGCTACTTTCTGTGTCTCTGACTTTACCCACTTAGATACTTCATAGGAGTGCAGTCCACTATGTATCTCTTTGTGCCTGGCTTACTTTGCTTAGCATCATGTCCTGGGCGTTCATTCATGTTTCTAGCAGGTGACCTGGTTTCCTTCCTTTTTTAAAACAAAACAAAATATTTGTTTATCATTGATATTAATAATTGATAAATAATTATCAACTAAATATATATTTTTTTAGTGTATCAGGCTGTTCCTCAGCAGTCAGTGAAAAGCCCTTCTCAGCACACCCTCCTGGTGTTGTATTTGCCCCCTGCTAGCACGCCTGGCGGGGACCACAGACGTCATCTCACTGCAATGTTTAATTATGGTGGTAGTCACGGGGTCCAGGCTACGGATAATAAACACGTTCAGGTATGGATCACATGGATATCCACACATGGATAATAAACTGCGTTTGGAGGTATGAAGTGAAACAGCCCAGCAGAGGCTCAAGTACTTGTATTCCTCTTGCAGATGTAAAACAGCCCACGTTTTAAAGGATGCTGGTCTTCTTCAGCTGGGCTGGCCTTCATTGCTGCGCTGGGGGCTTATCTCTAGTTGCGGGATGGGGGCTCCTCTCTGCCTGTGGTTCTTGGGCTTCTCACGCAGTGGCCTCTCTTGTGGCAGAGCATGCAATCTTCAGGAGTAGTGGCTCCCGGGCCCCAGAACACAGGTTCATAGTCGTGGTGCCCAGCGCTCACTTGCCCCATGGCCTGCTGGGTCTTCCTAGACCAGGAATCAAACCCATATTCTCTTGCTTTCCCAGGTGGGCACTTTACCACTGAGGCACCAGGGAAGCCCCCAAAACCCCGCATTTTAAAGACCTTCATATATTCTTACCACCGCTTAGGAACCGTTTGATAAAGTACAATATCTGCATGAAGTGAAGTGAAGTGAAGTGAAAGTTGCATCTGACTCTTTGTGACCCAGTGGACTGTACAGTTCATGGAGTTCTCCAGGCCAGGATACTGGAGTGGGTAGCCTTTCCCTTCTCCAGGGGATCTTTCCAACCCAGGGATCGAACCCAGATCTCCCGCATTGCAGGTAGATTCTTTACCAGCTGAGCCACAAGGGAATGTATTTGAGCCACAAGAGATGCATTTAAATTCTTCTGAAATGGAGAATACTGGAGTGGGTAGCCTTTGCCTTCTCCAGGGGATCTTCCCAACCCAGGGATCAAACCCAGGTCTTCTGCATTGCAAGCGGATTCTTCACCAGCTGAGCCACCAAAGAAACCCGAGAATACTGGAGTGAGTTAGCCTATCCCTTCTCCAGCGGATCTTCCCGACCCAGGAATGAAGCAGCATCTCCTGCATTGCAGGCAGATTTTTTACCAACTGAGCTATCAGGGAAGCCAGTAAAATACGTCAGCACAGATGATGCATTTGCTTTCCATAATGCTGATAAGCTCTATAATGCTCTGAACATCCATTGTTAATTATTTTAAAGTGTTTCATCAGTATGAAATTTTGAACCACTCAGTATCAGTTAGAAGTAACAGAAATCTACCACAATAACAGGATTGATTTCAACATAGCACACCTAATCCAATAATGGTTACATGCAATATCCCGTTTAATATAAGCTGGCAGTCAGAGAAAAGGACTTAATATACTGCTTTTAGGAGCAGAGTACCATATGCATATATCCGATGTTCCAAAATTGGAGCAGAGTAAGTGATTTATAGCTAATCCTGTTTAACACATTCCACGGACTATTCCACAGCTGTATGGGAGCCACGTGAACAAGGTCGATGCTAACATTTTGTTTATCGACGTATTTGTTAATGTCTGGGTGCACTGGGTCTTCGCTGCTGCACATGGGCATTGTCAAGCCCTGGCGAGTGGGGGTTTACTCTCTAGCTTCAGTTCTCGGGCTTGTTGCCGTAGCTTCTCTGGCTGTGGAGCTAAAGCCCCGGAGTTGCCGTCTATGGGCGGGCTTGGTCGCCCCATGGCGTGTGGAATCCCCGATCAGTGGTCAAACCCGTGTCCCCTGCAGCGGCAGGGGCGTGCTTAACCACTGTATCACCGAGGAAGCCCCAGTTAGGTCTTAAAAGGATGAGCAGGACGGGGACCATTCCGCAGGGAACAGCCACACCATGTGCGTCCACTTGTCAGTAACATTTGCCATCAGCGTGGACTCAGTCCCTAGAAACAAAGTGATCGCTCTGTCATGTCCAACTCCTTGCCACCCCATGAACTGGAGCCCCACCAGGCTCCTCTAGTCCACGCGATTGTCCAGGCAGGAACACTGGGGTGGGTTGCCCTGCCCTCCTCCAGGGGATCTAAGACCTCACTCCAGCAGTAGGACGGAGTGTGCTTCCCTAACCAAAAGGAGATCATACTATCGTGTAGGTGATGCTGCTATTATATGAGAATTGAGAAAACTCAGGTCTCCGTGCGTGAGGAGGATATTTACAGCTGGAGGAGAAACTGCCAGCTCTGACGAGAAACAGAAAGCAATGGCTGGCAGAGGCAGCATCATTTGGAGGCTGCTCATCAAGAAGTTTCTCCCAGGGACCTCCCTGGTTGTCCAAAGGTTAAGACTTCGCCTTCCTATGCACCGGTACGGGTTGGATCCCTGGTCAAGAAGCAAAGATTCCACATGCCTCTGTGATGCAGAGAAAAAAAACAATATATAAAATGGGAGCAACATTGTAACAGATTCAGTAAAGACTTTCTTCAAAAAGAAATAGCTCTAAAAAAAAAAAAGTTTATCCCATGGTAGGTAAGACCCCATGTACTGTAGCCCACCATGCCTTCCTCCAGGGGACCTTCCTGACCCAGGCATAGAGCCCAAGTCTCCCTCATTGCAGGCACATTCTTTACCGACTGGGGATTTGGAGATTTGAACATGTTTGCATCAGAACCAAGAGCATGTAGAGGGAAACTCCATGGGATTTTCTAGGCAAGAATACTGGAGTGGCTTGCCATTTCCTCCTCCAGGGGATGTTCCCCCCCCCTCCCAGGGATCGAACCCCTGTCTCTTGTGTCTCCTAAATTGGCAGGTGGGGTCTTTACCACTAACGCCACCTGGGAAGCCCAGGTAAGGAATAGGAGTAGCCTAGTGTATGGGACAAGATTAACGGTGTGAGACGAATATCAAGGTAACATGAGGGTATAAACTGTTTAAAAGGTTTTCATTTCACCTGGAGTCGCACTTGAAGAAAAGGGTGTCCCCAATTCTAAGCACATCCAAACAGCCGTACGTGTTAACAATTCTAAAGGAATGGAAACAGCCCTAGCCCACAGATGTCTTGTCTCAATTCTTGTGTTTTGATGGGTAGTGATTTAGGGAATTTTCCCTCTGTGTACTCCTGGATCTGATGTAAACATTTTCAACTCTCCAAATCCCCAGTCAGTAAAGAATCTGCCTGCAGTGGGGGAGACTTGGGTTCTATCCCTGGGTGGGGAAGATCCCCTGGAGGAAGGCATGGCTACCCACTCCAGTGTTCTTGCCTGGAGAATCCCCATGGACCAGAGGAGCCTGGTGGGGCTACAGTCCATGGGGTCACAGAGAGTCGGACAGGACTGAAATGACTTAGCATAGCATAGAAATAGACACATAATGCATGCAATTTTCTGGGACTCAAACTCAGATGCAGCGAGAATGGAGAACATGCTTAAAATCATAACATCATGGATGGAACCATGTATAGAATGATGCTTGGAAATCAGGGTGAATGCAGGATGGTCTGCAATATATGTCTGAACTCCACCTTCTTTGGGAATTATTTCCATAAAGAAACCAGGGGAAAGGGGCCCCATCAGATGTGGTGACTGCTGAGGGCTGACTTCCCTGTGTCCTCATGTGGTGGAAGGGGCAAGGGAGCTCTCACTTCCTGCTACCATCATAGTCAAAGGTACAGTTTTTCCAGGAGTCATGTATGGATGTGAGAGTTGGACCATAAATAAGGCTGAGCACCGAAGAACTGATGCTTTCCAACTCTGATGTTGGAGAAGACTTGAGAGTCCCTTAGGACTACAAGGAGATCCAACCAGTCCATCCTAAAGGAAATCAGTCCTGAATATTCATTGGAGGGACTGATGCTGAAGCTGAAACTCCAATACTTTGGCCACCTGATTCGAAGAGCTGACTCATTTGAAAAGACCCCGATGCTGGGAAAGATTGAAGGCGGGAGGAGAAGGGGACGACAGAGGATGAGATGGTTGGATGGCATCACCGACTCAATGGACATGAGTTTGAGTAAACTCTGGGAGTTGATGATGGACAGGGAGGCCTGGCGTGCTGCAGTCCATGGGGTCACAAAGAGTCAGACACAACTGAGCGACTGAACAAGAATCATCACCTTGGGGTCGGGTTTCTTTCTTTTTTAAATTGCTTTTTTAAATTGTGTTCTGTCAGGTTCTACTGTACAGCAAAGTGAATCAGCCATACATATACACATATCTGGTCTTTTTTGGATTTCCTTGCCACTTAAAGCGGTGCTGGGAAAACTGGACAGCTATGTGTAAAAGACTGGAATCAGAGCACTCTCTAACAGGTGGTGTTAGTGGTAAAGAGTCGGCCTGCCAGTGTAGGAGATGGAAGAGACGTGGGTTCGATCCCTGGATCAGGAGGATCCCCTGGAGGAGGACATGGCAGCCCACTCCAGTATTCTTGCCTGGAGAACCCCATGGATGGAGGGGCCTGGTGGGCTACAGTCCATGGGGTCCCAAAGCATCAAACATGACAGGTGAATGAGCGCACCTGCATGCAGACATCTCATAGAGAAAGGCAGACTTCAAGCCAGTGTATGTTACTGCTTGCAACACACTTGTCAGATAACATCAGACGTGCAATGTGTGGTCAGAAACCTTCCTGGCCCCTCTCGATGGCTGAACTCCTTTCTGAACTCCCTTGCAAATTTCTGGACTCACTTTCGGATTTCTGAACTCCTGAATTCCTGAAGTCGTTTCTGAATTTCAAGTCGCTGGACCTGTTGCATGGTCGACACCAGAATTCCCCAGTCTCTTTGGCACCGGTTACCAGTTACCTGGAAGATCGTCTTTTTCCGCAGAATGAGATGGGGGGTGGTTTCAGGGTGATCCAAGCACGTTGCATTTACTGTACACTTTATTTCTATTATTACTACACCAGTTCCACTGCAGATCATCAGGCATCTTAGATCCCAGAGTTTAGGGACGGCTCATCTACATGATTAGGTTAACTATGCCAGCAGATCTAGCACCATGTCCAAGAATTTGCATTTTGAACATGCATCCTGGTGATGTTGATACTGTTGACCCAGAGACCGTATTCTGAGAACCCCTGGTTGAATAAATGGGAAAATCTACATGTCAAATAATTTTTCACATTAAAAAGAATGGCCTTGGCTCCAGTGAATGTGTTCATTTATCCCAACAATTATTAGATAATAACTTGCTGCCTCAGCTGGTTAATTTCTTTTTCTATTCATTTTATTTTGCTTATTTATTTTTTTAAGCCAAGTAGCTTCTTAACGACTACGAAATGAAAACATCATCCTCACTTTGAAATTGTTTTGCCTCAGGAAACAGAGTTCCTAAACACATTAACATGCTAGATAGTATCAGTGGAGTACTAACAAATCTTAAGCTGATATATTAATGTGCATTATGCCTTACTTAAAGGAAACTGCTGAGAACCACACTCCATCGCTGTGTCTTTTCTTGCAGTGTCAAGAAGCAGTAAATTTCTAGAGCTATACAAATTCTGACAAAAGCATATTCATCATCATTAGAAAGGGAAGGTTTTGGAACTCAAACAAATCAAAGCATCTTAGCTAAGTAAACAAATGGCCCTGTATCTGTTGATAGAACAATTAAACTGGTTTTTACCTCTAATTAAGAAAGATTCATACATTCATAGTAGGGCCTATTTACGATAGCCAAGACATGGAAGGAGCCTGAGCGCCCATCAGCAGGCGGTTGCTTCAAGGGTACGTGACACATACACAAAGGAACATTACTCAGCCATTAAAAAAAAAATAAAAGAACGACATTTTTGCCATTTTTCAGCCACACAGATAGACTTGGGGGGCATTGGGCTAAGTGAAATAAGTCAGACAAAGACACATACTTTATGATCTCACTTAGACGTGAAATCTAATACTAAAAGATACAATAGGCGAGTGAATGTAGGAAAAATAAGCAGACTCAGAGATGCACAGAACAAGCTAGTAGTGATCAGTCGGGAGAGGGAAGCAGGGAGGGCAGATACAGGGGGACAGGATTGAGAGTTACCAACCATTATGGATAAGAGAAGCTACAAGGACGTATTGAACAACACAGGAAATATAGCCAATATTGTACAATGCCTATAAACGGAATATACCCTTTACAAGTTGTGTTTCTATATTGCACACTAGTAACTTATATAATGCTTCCCTGGTGTCTCAGATGGTAAAGGGTCCGCCTGCAATGCAGGACACCTGGGTTCAGTCCGCGTGTTGGGAAAATCCCCTGGAGGAGGGTAGGGGAACCCACTCCAGTATTCTTGGGCTTTCCTGGCGGCTCAGAAGGTGAAAAATCCCCCTGCAATGCAGGAGATCTGGGTTCCATCCCTGGGCTGGGAAAAAGTCATTGTGCAACTATAGTTAAACTTGAAAGAAATTACTTCAGGCTTAATTTTTTTTTTAAGTACTTTAACTGGACCAGTAGCAAAACTGGCACTAGTGACACAGAACTTGTACATGAGTGCAAGGATGATCACATACGATTTATTTCTCCCTTTCCATCTCTCTCTGTTTTTTAAAATATTTATTTATTTGGCTGCACCAGGTCTTAGCTACTGGACTACCAGGCAAACTCCAAGATGCATTTCTGAACATTTTCATCTTATGCTGAATGTCCTGGGGAAGCTTACTTTCCTAAATACATTCCCCGAAGATGATTTCATGACATAATTAATCCCTCTATCACATCTGCAGCCTTGAAATTATAAAAAAAAAAAAAAAAGCTTGCTCCTTGGAAGAAAAGCTATGACAAACCTAGACAGCATATTAAAAAGCAGAGACACATCACTTTGCTGACAAAGTTCTGTATAGTCAAAGCTATGGTTTTTCCAGTAGTCATGTATGGATGTGAGTGTTGGACCATAAAGAAAGCTGAGCACTGAAGAATTGATGCTTTTGAACTGTGATGCAGGAGAAGACTCTTGAGAGTCCCTTGGACTGCCAGGAGATCCAACCAGTCCATCCTAAAGGAAATCAGTCCTGGGGGTTGATTGGAAGGACTGATGCTGAAGCTGAAACTCCAGCACTTTGGCCACCTGATGCAAAGAGCTGACTCACTGGAAAAGACCCTGATGCTGGGAAAGATTGAAGGCAGGAGGAGAAGGGGATGACAGAGGAGGAGATGGTTGGATGGCATCACTGACTCAATGGACATGAGTTTGAGCAAGCTCTGGGAGATGGTGATGGACAGGGAGGCCTGGCGTGCTGTAGTCCATGGGGTCACAAAGAGTCAGACACGACTGCATAACTAAACAACAGTCACATCTGACTTTAAAATTTATCTAATCTTTGCATCGTGCTTTTCTTTAAATGCAGATAAATTAGTGCTCTGAAATGCAGATATGTGCACAATTGACCGTCCCCATTCAAAAATATCTTCTTCTGTTTAATCTCCTATTAAAGTTTTGCTATATGTCAACAGCTGGTCTGTGGTTTGGGTCCTTCTCTTTTAAACCAGCTTCCTGTACTTCTGGTCTGTATTCTGGGGAATCTTGGGTCATTGTGAAGGGGCTTACCTGTCATCCGTAAATAACAGTTTCAAAAAAGTTGCTACTATTCTGGTTATTTAATAACAATATCATATGTATGCATGCGTTATTAATGGGAAAAATATACATATACCAGCACTTAACAAATACAGACAACCAGACCACAGGTGTTTGTTTTGTTTTTTTTTTTTCCTCTAGCACTCTGTTCTCTCAATAAGAAGCTAAAAATATTTTAAATAAAATTCTGTAAGAAGTTGTTTGCAGCCCTGGGAAAACACTGCCATCCTCCCATGATTGGGTAACTTATTTCCTCATTACTATCTATGTGCTGACATTGCAAGTACGTACTTGTTGATGTATTTCTGTTTTAAAAGTACGACTATTTTATTGAATGTGTCTTCCCAAACACAAAAACCAGTATTTCCCATATTGCTAGCTAAAATGTTGATGAATCGTAAAGAATGTGGAACAATATTTTTGCTGCTTATATGAATGAGTTGTATATCTACATGTATATATAGTTTTATATATTCCATAAAATTCTATATATTCTGCAGTCATATATATGTATGGTTTTATATATTCCATAAAATGAAATTTTATATATTCTGGGGTGTATTATTATTCTTACAGAGTCATATATATATATGTGTGTGTGTGTATATATAGAGAGAGTTTTATATATTTCTAAAATACACTGCTATATATTCTGGGGTATATTATTATTCTTTCAAAGTATGCTTAAATGAAAGCAAGATGCTTGTTTTTGCCAGTGGAGTTATAAACAATCAACCATCTTTTGAAAAGTCATATATATATATATATATATATATATAGTTTTATGTATTCCATAAGACAAAATTCTATATATTCTGCAGTCTATTATTATTCATACAGTCACATACATACATATATATATATGGTTAAGTGTTAGTCGCTCAGTCATGCCCGACTCTTTGCAATCCCATGGACTGCAGCCCACCAGGCTCCTCTGTCCATGGGATTTTCCAGGCAAGGATACTGGAGTGGGTTGCCATTTCCTTCTCCAGGGGATCTTCCCAACCCAGGGGTCAAACCCGGGTCTCCTGCATTGCAGGCAGATTCTTTACCAACTGAGCTACAAGGGAAGCCCTAGATATAGTTTTACATATTCCATAAAATAAAATTCTCTATGTTCTGGGGTGTATTATTCGTACAATGCACGTTTAAATGAAAGTGAGATGTTGGTTTTGGCCAATGGAGAGACAAACAAGCAATCATCTTTGGAAAAGGTCTTAGCCTGGCTGTCCCAGACACCTGTACCCAATCAAGGCATCGATATTGCAAGTACTTTGAGGGATAGGGACCAGTGATGCCAGTAACGGGTAGTTTTTCCCATCCTTCACCAGCTGGAGTCAAGGGAGACCTCCTTTCTCTGAGGAACACTGGTTTCTACTGCAGGTTGTGGCTCAGAGTGACCCCAGCCCCGGAGCAAGGAGGTGGGGTGCCTGACTCCAACTTCCATTACATAAATGATGGACACCTATGTCTGGGCACTAACTGGCTTGCATATACCTCTTACTAGCTCAGCCTGTGGCCAACCCATGCCCCCATGGCCAGAAAAGAAAAATAATAATAATATTAAAGTAAATGAAAACCCAACCACCAATAGTCCCGACAGCAAAGAGTCAGGACTTCACTGTCAGGACACTTCACCCTGGAACATTGACCGCCGAGGGGTCAGTGCCAGGGTCTCCACGTCAATCAGCGCTTCCCTTTCACTCAACTGCTGGACCTCTTTTTGTTTTCACTGTTTTCACTCTGTTACTTCTTGGAAGGAAAGTTATGCCCAACCCAGACAGCACATTAAAAAGCAGAGACATTACTTTGCCAACAAAGGTCCATCTAGTCAAGGCTACAGTTTTTCCAGTGGTCATGTGTGGATGTGAGAGTTGGACTATAAAGAAAGCTGAGCGCTGAAGAATTGATGCTTTTGAACTGTGGTGTTGGAGAACACTCTTGAGAGTCCCATGGACTGCAAGGAGATCCAACCAGTCCATCCTAAAGGAAATCAGTCCTAAAGGATTGACGCTGGAAGGACTGATGCTGAAGCTGAAATTCCAGTACTTTGGCCCCCAGATGGGAAGACCTGACTCATTGGAAAAGACCCTGATGCTGGGAAAGATTGAAGGCAGGAGGAGAAGGGGACGACAGAGGATGAGACGGCTGGATGGCATCACCGACTCGATGGACATGAGTTTGGGCAAACTCCGGGAGTTGGTGATGGACAGGGAGGCCTGGCGTGCTGCAGTCCTTGTGGTCACAAAGAGTTGGACAGGACTGCGCAACTGAACTGATCTGAACTTTCAGAGGAAAAAAAAAAAACCAGCAGTCACCGATGGTTATTTGTCTAGCAATGTACTTTGTGAGTAGCAGAAGGTATTAAGAGTGACTGGAACAAGGGAAAACCATCTGAGGAACTGACTTAGAGAAAAACTCTGAGACACACACATCAAAAACACCAGGAGGTATCACCTCTCACCTGTCAGAACGGCCAGCACCAAAAAGACAGGTGGCGATGGGTGTAGACGGGGATATGGAGAAAGGGAAGCCCTCGTGACACTGTCGATGGGAATGGAGACTTGTTCGGGCACTCTGGAGAACAGTACGGAAGCTTCTCAAAAGAAACAAAAATAGAGCTACCAAACCACCTGGCAATCCCACTCCTGCGTATCTACTGGAAGGAAATAAAATGATTCTGTTGAAGAGGTGTCCGGACCCATGTTCATAACAGCGTTGTCTACAGTTGCCAAGACATGAATGTCAAGAGATGAATGGATAAATGATATTCGGTACATCGACTCGATGGAAAGGTGAATCCTTCATCCACTGTGCCACCAGGAAAGTCCTAAAGATTTTTTCTCTTTTTGATGTAGACTATTTTAAAAGCCTTTGCTGAATTTGTTGCAATATTGTTTCTGTTTTATGTTTTGATGTTTTGTCTTACTTTGTTTGGCAGTGAGGTACGCAGGGTCTTAGCTTCAGGAATGGAACCTGCACCCTCTGCTTTGGAAGGCAAAGTCTTAACCACTGGACTCCCCAGGGAAGCCCCAGATTAGGGTTATTTTCTTTTTAATATATAACACCACATCCATTAAGGAAAAGTCTTTGATTTCAAAAGATGGTATTATCTGGCATATGAAAGATTTGGTAACCTCCTGCACTCTGGTTCACATCCCTTTAATTTAATCACATATTTTTCCTTGAACGGACACCTGATCATTCCGTGGTCTTAAGTGTGACGGCTTGATCTTAATTGAAAATCCGACATGACTTTACGCTGTTGACTGCACATATTTCTGATGGCAGTTACCGCATCTTAAACACAGTCATTAAATGGAAACAGGAAAAAAAATTAAATGAGACCTTCCTAGCTGAACCTGTGTTTAAAAGCCTGTATTAATTTCCCATCAAAGTCAAATGGATCACATTGAACACACTATGAAACTTTAGTGATGCAGTGACTACCCAGGATCTGTAAATGACACTGTTTACTTTTTGGAGTCAAAAGTCAAATACTGGATTTCATTAGGCTTGTTCCCCGTAGGTGTGTGTGTCTGTGTGTGTGCAAGTTAGTCACTCAGTCATGTCCTACTCTTCTTCAACCCATAGACCATCGCCTGCCAGGCTCCTCTGTCCATGTGGGATTCTCCAGGCAAGAATACTGGAGTGGGTTGCCATTCCCTTCTCCAGGGGATCTTCCAGTGCTGTATCATGCAGGGAGTTCAAATCCAGTGCTCTGTGACAAGTTTGAGGAGCGGGATGGGGTGGGAGGTGGGAGGGAGTTTCAAGAGGAAGGGGACATGTGTATACCTGTGGCTGATTTATGTGGTTGTATAGCAGAAACCAACAAAATATTGTAAAGCAACTGTCCCTCATTTAAAAAATAAATTTAAAAAGTAATACACCATGCAGAACAAATCAACAAGGAAAGTGCCAGTTCCAAGGCTATCAGTATTCCAGGAAAGAAGGATAAGAATTAAAGTAGTGCTTTTAGATAAGAACCAAAGACACATAGATAATTGTATGTGTGAATCTGTATAATATCTAATGTTCTCATCACACAGCATAGGGCAGGCTCTTAATTGCTGTCAAAATATATACTGCTGATAACACTTAACAGTGTAAGAACCAATTATGCCTTCTGGAGTCTGCTGATTAGTATAGAAATATTCAAACTCATTATTGTCGGTCCAAATCCTTTGATATTTAGATTATTCTCTTTTTACTTTCTTATCTAGATTAAAGATATTAAAATGTTCAGTTGTTAAAACTTTAGCCAGAGGCTGCCATGGTGACATGTCTCTCTTTTTGTGTTGACATAATTTTTTCGACTTCATCTTGAAAAGAAAAGAAAAAGAGTTCTCTAATTTAGAGTGATTAAGTCAGGTTTATTTTCTGCATTGGCTTTGAGCATTGAACCTTTCATTTTTATAATGATATAGAATCCTTTTTTGCTTGACAAGGGAAAAGAAATGAATGAATAGTTTTTTTTGAACACTTTTTTTTTTAATAAAAGCATTTTGATTTGTATTGGAGGTATAGCCAATAAATAATGTTGTGATAGTTTCACGTGGATAGCAAAGGGATTAATATATGTACACGTATCCTTTCCCCCCCAAACTCCCCTCCCATCCAGGCTGCCACATGACATTGAGCAGAGTTCCCTGAGCTGGCCAGCAGGTCCTTGCTGGTTCTCCATGTTAAATACAGCAGTGTGTCCATGTCCATCCCAGACTCCCTGACTGTCCCTCCCCCATCCTTCCCCCTGGTGACCATCAGGTTATTACAGAGTATTGAGCAGAGTTCCCCATGCTGTCCAGCAGGTCCTTGCTGGTTCTCCATGTTAAACACAGCAGGGTGTCCATGTCCATCCCAGACTCCCTGACTGTCCCTTCCCCCATCCTTCCCCCTGGTGACCATCAGGTTATTACAGAGTCTTGAGCAGAGTTCCCTGTGCTGGCCAGCAGGTCCTTGTTGGTTATCCTTGTTAAATACAGGAATGAGCAATACATTTTTTAAAAAATTCAATGAAGAACTCCTGCACTGAATTAGAAGAAGACAGCTTATTCCTAGGAAGTATTTCTGGGAAAGTTAGACAACTAGAGATTATACCAAAGAGGAAGAATTTGGCTTTAATCAGAGTGTAGTCAGTGTGAAGGTGTCCAACGTAATTTTAGATAATTGCTGGGATATGTATTTTTCTTTCAATGGTACTATAGTTACAGGGGCTTCCCTATATAAAGAATCTGTGTGCAATGCCAGAGATATGGGTTCAGTGAGTTGGGAAGATCCCCTGGAGGAGGAAATGGCAACCCACCCCAGTATTCTTGCCTGGAGAATCCCATGGACAGAGGAGCCTGGGGGGGCGACAGTCCATGTGGTCGCACAGAGTCGAACACCAGTGAGGTGACTTCGCGCACACACAGGGACATAAAAATGTATGGGAGTGATTGAAAGTTCAGAAGAAGTCACTCTTCCATGGGCACTTCTTTAAAATATATATATTTTTAAAATTTTTGACTGTGCTGGCTCTTCAATGCTGCCCGTGGGCTTTTTTTTTCTCCTGGTGGTGTGTGAGCTTCTCATCAGAGAGGCTTCTTTCGTTGCATAGTGTGGGCTCAAGGGTGTGTGGGCTTATGTTGTTGAGGCCCCCAGGTTCTAGACCGCAGGCTCAGTAGTTGTGAAACCCAGGCGTAGCTGGTCCATGACATGTGGGATCTTCCTGGACCAGGAACTGAACCCAAGTCTCCTGCATTGGCAGGCAGATTCTTTACCACTGAGCCACCAGGCAAGCCCTCTATGGGCACATTTCACAAATACAACTGAAAATAGCTCAGTGATTCCTTATGCTCCCTGGGGGGAGGGGGGGCTAATCGTTAAAATTTTATACCATCAAACTGAACGCTGGGGCGTGACATTTATTTTAACAAATGACCAGCACCATCTTTCCTTCCTAATTGTGTGCATACAGCTCTGTCTATTATTGTAACATATCTCTATATCTTTATTGCTTTCTTCATTGAACCTAGTTAATTTATTACTCTACTCACCAAGCTTTTAGCTCTTCAGATTTTGTTCCTTACGATTCTCTGTCACGCATGCACTGCGTTTGCCTCTGTGTTTCAACATCAGTCATCTCCTTGCTACATAGCTGAGAAGAGCCTGAATAAATTATGTAGAATGTAATTCACAGGATATATTCTATCTCAAATAGGTTTAAATCCAGGCTCTTTCGATGAAGTTTAAGTCATAGCCTTTGACTCAAGCCTTTGTTTACTTATCAGTTCAGTTCAGTTCAGTCGCTCAGTCGTTTCCGACTCTTGGCGACCCCATGGACCGCAGCACGCCAGGCCTCCCTATCCATCACCAACTCCCGGAGTTTACTCAAACCCACGTCCATTGAGTCAGTGATGCCAGCCAGCCATCTCATCCTCTGTTGTCCCCTTCTCCTCCTGCCTTCAATCTTTCCCAGCATCAGGGTCTTTTCCAATGAGTCGGTTCTTCCAAATCAGGTGACCAAAGTATTGGAGTTTCAGCTTCAGCATCAGTCCTCCCAATGAATATTCAGGACTGCTTTCTTTCAGGATGGACTGGTTGGATCCCCTGTCAGTCCAAGGAACCCTCAAGAGTCTTCTCCAACACCACAGTTCAAAAGCATCCATTCTTCCACACTCAATTTAAAACATGTCATATTAGAAGTAGATTATAAATGAAATGAACAAGGGCATCCTAAATTAGATAATCCCAAAGCAGAGATGTACACATCCAGTTCAGTTCAGTTCAGTTCAGTCGTGTCCGACTCTTTGTGACCCCATGAATCGCGGCACGCTAGGCCTCCCTGTCTATCACCAGCTCCCGGAGTTTACTCAAACTCATGCCCATCGAGTCAGTGATGCCATCTAGCCATCTCATCTTCTGTTGTCCCCTTGTCCTCCTGCCCTCAATCCGTCCCAGCATCAGGGTCTTTTCCAATGAGTCAGCTCTTTGCATCAGGTGGCTAATAAAGTATTGGAGTTACAGCTTCAGCATCAGTCCTTCCAATAACACTCAGGACTGATCTCCTTTAGGATGGACTGGTTAGATCTCCTTGCAGTCCAAGGGACTCTTAAGAGCCTTCTCCAACACCACAGTTCAAAAGCATCAATTTTTTGGTGCTCAGCTTTCTTCACAGTCCAACTCTCACACCCATACATGACCACCGGAAAAACTATAACCCTGACTAGATGGACCTTTGTTGGGTACAGCGAAGATTAAGTTTTAAACCAAGATTCCTGTCCTTTACTTTTTTCCAATTTATGCATTGATAGAACGGAATAGAATTTCTTCTTCAGCAAAGGAGCTTGTAGTAAGGCTTCCCCCACTTGAGCTGGCGTCAACAAAAGTCCTACTGTCAAATGACCCAAGTCATCAGACTTGAAATACTTAAGTTTTCAGAGTCGGGAGTTCCCTGATGGTCCAGTGGTTAAGAATCCAGGTTCCAATGCCATGGATGTAGGCTAGTCGCTTAGACAGTAAAGAATCTGCCTGCAATGCAGGAGACCCAGCTTTCTTCCCTGGGTTGGGAAGATCCCCTGGAGAAGGGAAAGGTTACCCGCTCCAGTATTCTGGTCTGGAGAATCCCACGGGCTATATAGTCCATGGGGTCGCAAAGAGTCGGACAAAATTGAGCAAGCTTTTTTTTTTTTCTTTTCATGTTCTTCTACAGGTTTCATTCTTTTTAATTAATTAATGTGTTTTAATTGGAGGCTAGTTACTTTACAATATGGTTGTGGTTTTTGCCACACATTGACATGAACCAGCCATGGGTGTACATATGTTCCCCTCATCCTGAATCCCCCTCCCACCTCTCTCTGCATCCCATCCCTCAGGGTCATCCAGAGCACTGCCCATGAGCACCCTCTATCATGCATCAATGAGCAGCTTTCACGTCCCTTGTAGGCATAAATAAAGCAACCCACGTTTGTTGTGATAGCTTTACATTTGAAGGTTAGTAAACTTTTTTAATATTCTAATAATATTCTGTCATGAATAGATTTCCACTTTGCTTCTTTTGATTTGTGTGATTTATACTTATTTTGGGGCTTCCTGGATGGGTCAATGGGTAAGGACTTTGCCAGCAAAGCAGGAGACACAGGACACAGGGGTTTGATCCCTGGGTCGGGAAGATTCCCTGGAGGAAGAAATGGCAGCCCACTCCAGTATTCTTGCCTGAAGAATCCCATGGACAGAGCAGCCTGGTGGGCTACAGTCCATGGGGTTGCAAAGAGTCAGACATGACTGAGCAAGCACACGTGCATGCACACACACACACACACACACACACACACATCCTTCAGTTCAGTTCAGTCGTTCAGTTGTGTCCGACTCTTTGCACACCAGGCTTCCCTGTCCATCATCAACTCCCAGAGCTTGCTCAAACTCATGTCCATAGAGTCAGTGATGCCATCCAACCATCTCATCCTCTGTTGCCCCCTTCTCCTCCTGCCTTCAATCTTTCCCAGCATCAGGGTCTTTTCAAATGAGTCAGCTCTTCTCATCAGGTGGCCAAAGTATTGGAGCTTCAGCTTCAGCATCAGTCCTTCCAATGAAATTTAGGACTGCTTTCCTTCAGGATGGACTGGTTGGATCTCCTTGCAGTCCAAGGAACTCTCAAGAGTCTTCTCCAACACCACAGTTCAAAAGCATTCATTCTTCAGCACTCAGCTTTTCTTATAGTCCTACTTGATATACATCCTTATTTCATCTAAAAGCATCCTAAGATCCATATCACTTAGATTGTTGGGAGAGGTGTTCTAAAGTTATTACTAGGTTCTGTCGAGGTGGCAGAGATATTCCTCAACATCTCAAGGTCTTTCTGCCTGCATTAAGAATGGAAGGGATGTGAGACAGATGAACAGGAAAGAAATCAAAGTTGAACAGCATGTTTACATTGCTGAGACCCAGAGACACTGAATTACTCACCCAAATGGGAGAAGCCTTAAACACCATTTTCACTTGAGACAGAAGAGCAGGAACAGGTCCTCTGTTGAAATTTTTTAGCCAGTTAGATGAAGGTCAAGGGTTCTTTGTGAGTCTTCTGGGCCTTGATTGTTCTCGACTAGAAATAATCCACAGGCCACAGAGACATTCCTTATTGTTGTTCAGTCGTTCAGTCGTGTCCAACTCTTTGTGATCCCATGGACTGCAGCATGCCAGGCCTCCCTGTCCATCACCAACTCCCAGAACTTACTCAAACTCATGTCCATCTAGTTGGTGATGCCATCCAACCACCTCATCCTCTGTCGTCCCCTTCTCCTCCTGCCTCAATCTTTCCCAGCATCAGCAAAGAGACATTTGGGGCATAGCAGCAATTCTTGCTGCTCTAGAGTATTATAAATTAATACCTATCAAAAACATTTTGAACTGTTCATAGTGAATAACTGGATATGTGTTTGATACTCAATTTATACTTTACATTAAATAGGTTTAAATTTATATATCTATACAACTTGTATAAATACCGTATATAGTATATACTTTTTATGTGCATGCAAATTATATATATATATTTTTATGCAGTTTTACAACACACATATATATACAACTGAAGTGACTTAGTACAGTACACAAATGCATATAATTTCTATATATACATATAAGTTGTACAAATGTATGCATTGTATATATATACAAACTGTATGTTGTTTAGTCACTCAGTCATGTCAGACTCTTTACAGACACCATGGACTGTAGCCCACCAGGCTCCTCTGTCAATGGGGATCCGCCAGCCAAAAATACTGGAGTGGGTTGCCATTTCCTCCTCCAGGGGATCTTCCCTACCCAGGGATCAAACCCAAGTCTCCCATATTTCAGGGATATTCTTTAGCACTGGGCCACCAGGGAAGTCCAAATTGTTTAAGTATATATAATTTCCCTCATGGCTCAGATGGTAAAGAATATGCCTGCAATGTGGGAGACCTGGATTTGATCCCTGGACTGGGAAGATCTCCTGGAGGAGGATAGTACACATATAAATTACACAAACTATATGAGAATATATGAATTATGTTTTATATACAAATTATATATATATATTTGTGTAAGTTATACAAATTGTATAAAAGTAAATAAACTATGTTTTATATAAAGGAATAAAATCATATATGTTGGGAAAAAGTGCAAAAAGAATGCAAAGTGGAACTTTCCTCATTTGATTTTATTCACATTTCTCCAGTTACTCTTCTATAGCCCTTTCAGATTCATAGAACAAAATCCCAGGTGTTAAGGAAAGGTCAGAAAATTTACACAAGAAAATATTAGTTTGAATTTTCTTTCCTACTTTTCTATGAATATGTCCATGGACAAACACAACTACAGATAACATTGTAAATGAAGTGTCCTGTATTTTATCTGCTTATCAGTTGTCTATGTCATCAATCTGTTTATCTGTTATCTATCTCATCTATGTATGTAGCTAGTTGATTATTATCTATCTACTATCTATCTGCCTATCCACCCACCTATCTATCCATACATTCCGTACATCTATCCATCTATCAATTCATCTATTCCATCTATCCATCCATCCATCTACACATCCATCAATCTATTTACGTCTGTCAGTCTATTATATATCCATCCACCCGTCTATTGATCTATGTACCTAGCTAGCTATTATCTATTAATCATGCATCATCTTTCTAAATCTTGATGGACTAGCTCAAATACAGCTTTGTCTTTGAAAGCTTCTGTTAATTGTAACAGTAGCGCGTAAGGAAAAAGATGAATCCGGTGTTGAGTGGACCCCAGTGTTTTTAACTCTCTCTTCTCTGCTAAAATATACATCTTGTTATCCATCTTTTTTCACTGGGCACTTACTTTTATCCATTCACACTATAGGCAAATTTTAGTTGCTCAGTCGTGTCTGACTCTTTGCAACCCCATGGACTGTATCCCACCAGGTTCCTCTGTCCATGGAATTTTCCAGGCAAGAATACTGGAATGGATTGTCATTCCCTTCTCCAGGGGATCTTCCCGACCCAGGAATCAAACCTCAGTCTCCTGCCTTGCAGCCAGATTCTTTCCCATCTGAACCTCTGGGGAAGCCCCACATTGTAGGTAAGGCTAACCCAAAATTCTGCAATCATGTCAAAGTGGACCTTGTAATGAGCTCATCATCTAAACAAGCTACTCCTCTTATATGTTTGGTCAATGCTATCTCCTTGTCTCTGCTACCAACTATCAATGCTTTGCGTTCACAATAATAAAAATAATACTGTAAAACTGTTTTTGTATTTGTATGCGATAGTAGTAGAACTACCTGGTTTTTTTTCCTTTGTTTTACTTGCTCTTAATTGGAATATAATTGCTTTCCAGTCTTCTTAGTTATACATGTACCATGCTATACAACAAAGTGAATTAGCTGTAGGTACACACATATCCCCTCCCTCTTAATGCTCCGTCCCACCCCCATCCCACCCCTGGAGGTCATCACAGAGCACCGATCTGAGCTCCCTGGGCTATATGGCAGCTTCCTACTGGCTAGCTATTTTACACACGGTCAGCGCTACACTCTCAATTCACTCCACCTTCCCAAACCCTGCCCCGCGTCCACAAGTCTGTTCTACCTGCGTCTCTATTCCTGCCCTGCAAATAGGTTCATCAGAGCCATACTTCTAGATTCACATACATATGTATGTGATAAGACAGCATTTGCTTTTCTCTTTCTGACTTGCTACTCTCTGGAGTAGACTTCTGTATCAACCCTGAAGCCTCTGAAGGCCAAGCTGCAGCTCCCGGGTCTCCGTTTACAATCTCCGGCCAATGCTGTGAAGCCGGCAATGGGTCGCAGGGTGGATGGTGGGCTTCTCGAGCCTGTCTGAGTCTGTCTCTGTTGCGTAGATTTGGCTGTGATGACGGGGGTATGTACGTGTGTGTGCACAGATGGAGCGGCATATCCCAGGGAAGGGCAGTAGCGTGGTTTGGCGTGCATTCAATGCAGACTTCCAACACCCCACTAGAACGCGGCTACGAGATTTAGGGACAGGTTGAAGGTCCAGGAGATATTCCACACCACACGCAGCAGCTAGTGGAGCATGCAGTGGGCTGGATTGCCTTCTGCCTTCTTTAAAGCATAGAAATAGAGTGAAGTAGAACCGGGTTTCACAGCGGGACATTCTAATGCTGACATTCCCTTGCAGTCATTTGACATTCTCAAAGGACTGATTTTGACTCCATGAGCCAAAGACTATACCATAGAGCTCCTGAAAAATATGAGGGCCTTGCTTTGTAATAAGTTATTAGCGTCCTGTTACGTTTTTCCTTTCTTTCCTTTTTTTAGAAATGTTTATTGAAATATAGTTGAATTACAATGTTGAGTTAGTTTCAGGTGTATGGTAAAGTGATTCAATTACATATATACATATTTCTTTTTTTTTAAATTCTCTTCTGTTATAGGTTATTGCAAGATATTGAGTGTAGTTCCCTGTGTTGCATAGTAGGTCTATGTTGCCTATCAATTTTGTATCTAGTAGCATCTCTATTTTTTAAATAAAAATAGATCAGTGTGATCATTTCCTGTCAGATTTGTCTTACTTTTGGCTGTGTCACCCTATTAAAGGCCTCTTTAAAAAAATTATTTTTACTTATGAAACTATGATAACATTTACAGGAGACTTGGAAAACACAGGAGAAGATTACATTCAGTTCCATTGTATATTACCATCATTTTTTAAGTAGATAAATTAAGACGTTTACTTGGAACTTCAACATCAAACTCTCAAAAATTAATAGAATGCCTACACTTTAAAGGTCAAAGGATATAATAGACCTGAAAAGCGCAGTGAACCAATTCAACATAATTAAGATTTATACCATTTTTCACACAACAGAAGGATTCAAATTCTATTCAAATCCCCATAGACTATAAACTATGAGATGCTGGAACAGATCCAGAGACATAAAAAAGGTGCAGAAATTCCATGGTCTATTGGTATTGAAATCATACAGAGTCTGTTGTCTTATGAGGTAGTGTATGTATTTTAATTCCAACCTTCTAATTTATCCCTCAACCCCCCTTGCTAACCACAAGTTTACTTTATATTTCTGCACGTCTGCTTGTTTTGTAAATAAGATCATTTGTATCATTGTTTTTGAGATTGCACATATAAGTGATGTCTCATAATATTTGTCTCTGCTTTATTTCACCTAGCATGATCATCTCCAGGTCCACCATGTTGCCACAAATGGCATCATTTCATTCATTTTTATGGCTGATCACTATTCCATTGTGTGTGTGTGTGTGTGTGTATATATATATATACTACATCTTCTTTACCCATTCCTCTGTCGATGGACACTCCATGTCTTTGCCTCCATGCCTTTGGCTATCGTGAATAGTGCTGACATGAACATGGGGTGCATGCGTCTTTTCAAGAGTCCTATTCCGTTTTGCTGTTTTGTTGATAAAAAGCAGCTTTAAAACCAAGCTGATTCAATATTCCTTGCTACTGGACTGGGCCTTCCCTAACGTAAAACTTGTAATTTCTGAAAAAGTGCAAGCGTCAGTCACTGAGGCATACCCAAGTCTTTGTGGCCCCATGGACTGCAGCCTGCCAGGCTCCTCTGTCCATGGGATTTTTCCAGGCAGGGATACCGGAGCGGTTTTTGCATTTCCTTCTCCAGGGAATCTTCCCGACCCAGGGATGGAACCCATGTCTCCTGCACTGCAGGCAGATTCTGTACCAACTGAGCTACCTGATAAGACAACTAAATATTCACATTTAGGGTGGAGGATAAAGGGTATCTTTGATACACACACAAAAAAAAAATCTCCCGATTATCTCTCTACAGAAAAACACTCTTGGACATATAGACACTTTCCATATAATTTAAAGTGACTAAGTGACACAGCCCCATGTGGACACCTCTCATAAAACTGGACAAGACCGGGTGTAAACTCTGTGGGAACATTTTCTCAATTCCAGCAAGCTCATATGCAATTAAGGACCCCCATTGCAATGTCATATAGAAGAATCATAAAGCAAACTAAATACATTCACCAAATGAAATTAGCTACAATTACTTAAGTAGGTCTCATAGAGACCCCTACCTGTAGTATCAGAGTATCATAAAGAGGGCTAAATAAAATCACCAAATAAAATTACCTACAGTTACTTAAACATGACTTTTAAAGTTCTTCTTTACCTCATTCATGCATTCATTGCAGAAGTTGTGATACATTATTCACATTCAGTGGCCTTCTCTCTCCCTCAAACTGTAACTCAATTTCATTAAACTCTAATGCTTGATAATGAAGGATGAATATTTATTTAGCTCTGTTATGTAAATTCCCTGCTATCTCAAATTCCAGACATCCAGGTGATGAGACATTAAGTAATTTTGAATCAGGTGAGGATATATAAATTATCAGACTACTTAGAGTGAGTAAAGTTTGCCGCATTTTTTTTTTTTTTCATGTAGAAAAAGTAATGGTTATGGGTAAAGGTCAACCTGAAAAAGCTAGGGAATATATGAATTGATGCTTTCAAATAGGGGTACTGGAGAAGACTCTTGAGAGTCCCTTGGACTGCAAGGAGATCCAACCAGTCCATCCTAAAGGACATCAGTCCTGAATATTCATTGGAAGGACTGATGCTGAAGCTGAAGCTCCAGTGCTTTGACCACCTGATGTGAAGAACCGATTCTATGGAAAAGACCCTGATGCTGGGAGAGATTGAAGGCAGGAGGAGAAGGGGGTGACAGAGGATGAGATTGTTGGATGGCATCACCGACTCGATGGACATGAGTTTGAGCAAACTCCAGGAGATGGTGAAGGACAGGGAAGCCTGGTGTGCTGCAGTCCATGGAATTGCAAAGAGTTGGACATGACTTAGCGACTGAATAACAGCAAACATGAATCCGATTACGTGACATTCTGGAAAAAACAAAGCTGTAGAGACAGTAAGATGATGAATGATTAGTGGGGAGGAAAGGGGGCATGGAATGAATGGATAAAGCAGTTATTTTTTGGGGCGGTGAAGCTACTCTGCAGAAGACCATAATGATGGATCCGCGTCAGCATGCTTTTGTTCAAACCTATAGAATGGACAGCACCAGATGTAGACTATGGAGCTTGGAGGATGATGATACATCCACGAAGGTTCATCAGTTATCAACAATGTACCGTCTGATGGGGGTTGTTGATAATGAGGGAGGCTTTGCATTATGTAGGGCACAGTGGATGTATGGAAAGTCTCTGGACCTTTTCCTCAAATTTTCTGGGAACCTGAAATGGCTCTAAAAAGAATCAAGTCTTTGAAAATAAAATCATAGTAGCAGAGAGATCTGGCAAGGTGAGCCATCTTAGAAGGTGTCCATGTGTTTGCCCTACAAAAGAATTAATTTTAAATAGGGTCATCATGCATACTAAGTCACTTCAAGTCATGTCTGACTCTTTGCGATTCCATGGACTGTAGCCCGCCAGGCTCCTTTGCCAATGGGGATTCTCCAGGAAAGATTACTGGAGTGGGTTGCCATTCCCTTCTCCAGGGGATCTTCCCTGACCCAGAGATCAAACATGCATCTCTTACGTCCCCTGCATTGGCAGGCAGATTCTTCACCACCAGTACGACCTGGGAAGACATTAGATGGGGTCAACCCAGCTTAAACACGTTGAGTCATTTCTTCGCAAAAATTTTACTTTTTGGCTGCCCCAGGCCTTAGTTGCAGCATGCAAAGTCTTTATTACAATACCTGAACTCTTAATTGCAGCAAATGGGATCCAGCTCCCCGACCAGGAATCAAACCTGGGCCCTCTGCCTTGGGAGTGCAGAGTCTTAGCCACTGGATCACAAGGAACTCCCAATACTTTGAGTTCTTCTTGAGATGGAGAGAGAGAGGATTTCAGTTCAGCTCAGTCACTCAGTCATGTCCAACTATTTGTGACCCAGTGGACTGCAGCATGCAAGGCTTCCCTGTCCATCACCAACTCCCAGAGCTTGCTCAAACTCATGTCCATTGAGTCAGTGATGCCATCCAACCATCTCATCCTCTGTCGTCCCCTTCTCCTCCTGACTTCAATCTTTCCCAGCATCAGGGTCTTTTCAATGAGTCAGTTCTTCACATCAGGTGGTCAAAGTATTGGAGTTTCAGCTTCAACATCAGTCCTTCCAGTGAACATTCAGGACTGATTTCCTTTAGGATGGACTGGTTGGATCCCCTTGCTATCTAAGGCACTCTCAAGAGTGCACTCAGCTTTCTTTATGGTCCAACTCTCACATCCATACATGATTACTGGGAAAGCCATAGCTTTGACTAGATGGATGTTTGTCAACCAAGTAACGCTATTTAATATGCTGTCTAGGTTTCTCATTGTTTGTCACAGCTGAACAGTATGAAGAGGCAAAAAGACAGGACACTGAAAGATGAACTCCCCAGGTTGGTAGCTGTCCAATATGCTACTGGAGAAGCGTGGAGAAATAACTCCAGGAAGAACGAAGAGATGGAGCCAAAAGGGAAAAAAATATCCAGCTGTGAATGTGACTGGTGATGGAAGTAAAGTCGGATGTTGCAAAGAACAGTCTTGCATAGGAACCTGGAATGTTAGGTCCATGAATCAAGGTAGATTGGAAGTGGTCAAACAGGAGATGGCAAGGGTGAACATTTTCCTAAAATTCACATTTTAGGAAACAGGAACTAAAATGGACTGGAATGGGTGAATTTAATTCAGATGGCCATTATATCTACTACTGTGGACAAGAATCCCTTAGAAGAAATGGAGTAGCCCTCACAGTCAAGAAAACATGTTATATTCAGAACCCAACCATACATGCATGAGAAATTTCTGGGCACACGTATCGGAAGAGTAACACAGAAATGTTTTTAACAGCCTCACAAAGTGGTGCAGAATCCACAGGAACCTCAGGATACACTGAAAGAAGAATAGATACCAAGATGGTATTATACGCGCATCATGTAATTTTATAGAGCATTGAACATAAATTATATTAACTGCTTGCCTGCTTGCAAGTGTGAATGCACACGAGGAAACAAGTGTACTGGTTAAAAAAACATATATATTCCTCAGGGCAAATAGAATATGGTGCTCTTACAATAAAATCATAAATCTGCACATAACAGAATATATCCACTTTACGTATGTGTAAGTGTTCAAATGCACATACACACACGTGCATACACACACACACACATATATATATACCCATATACATATGCGTTAATATATGATATTTGTTTTTTTCCCTTTCTGGCTTACTTCACTCTGTATAACAGACTCTAGGTTCATCCACTTCACTCCACTTGACTCAGTTTCACTCTGGTTTATGGCTGACTGATGTTCAGTGAGTCCTGACTGTAGACAGGCTTTGCTTGTTAAGATCTCCACTTGAAGAAGCGATCGGTACTAAAAGATTTAAGAAATAGCTGCTACATGATGAAAACAGATGAGCTCAGAGATTGAAATGACGCAGCAAGAGATTAATTGCCTGCTCAGAGAGAGAGAGAAAAAAATGTGAACGCTACTCTGAAATGTCCAATTACTGAAAACCAACAAAGGTTTGGTGTTTTTAGGAAAGCTGTTCTGGTTTCTTTTGTTGGTATGTTTGCGTGTCTATTTAGGAAACCTCTTTGAACAGAATGACTTTCATCGAAGTGATGTCTAAGTGACATTGTGAATGTCACAATAAAATTGTACCATTAAATTTGCTTTGCAGGCACGTTGCTGCAGTTTACCTACAGCATAATCTCCGCTTCATAAAGTATATGCCTCTCCTCTCTCTCCTGAGATTCATCACAAAATAACCACACACAGAGCACAATTTTAAGCCAGTCGAAACAGCTCATCATTTTTTGAATTATGTTGACTATTGTATATTCTGCTTCTTCCAAAATGAAGAGATCAATAAAATGGAACAGAGTTGTTTTTAGAGCAGACCGCCAAGTTAAATTAGGAAAAATTTGCCGTAGGTGTTGCTTTATGTGAAAAACACAAATATGTATGTTCATCACATAACCTTAAGTATGGGGAATAAATTTCCTATCATTCTATTTTTTTACAGCTGCAAAATTAAAATCCATGAAAAGTAAATGGCTTATTAAGGCTGAAACAGCTAATGTCAGGCCCAGACATGAATCTGGAACTGTTGGCCCACAGATGCTAACTGTCCATGCACTAAAGTGTTCACATTTTAAATGTTATGTATGTGAGTTAGTGTTTGCTATGAAGAAGTGTATTTATAAATTCAGAAAGTCCATCTATCAAACCTCTGGAATTTCTTTTTTTTAAATTTTGACAGTTATAGGCAATCTTAACATTTGTAGGGCTTCCCTGATGGCTCAGCAGGTAAAGAACCTACCTGCAATGCAAGAGACACAGGAGACGTGGGTTCGATCCCTGGGTCGGGAAGATCCCCTGGAGGAGGGCATGGCAACCCGCTCCAGTATTTTTGCCTGGAGAATCCCATGGACAGAGGAGCCTGGCGGGCTGCAGTTCATCTGCAGTTGCAAAGACTCAGACATAACTGAGCAACTAAGCATGCAGCGTAATTCACAGCAATATTATAATTAATATTACAGTGACGGTGTTCTTGCACGAAAGCAAACGTCTTTCAAAAGAAAGGTATTCTTTATGCTAACGTCAACTTCATTGTTTTATTCATGGAGTATGAGATGGATGGGCAAACTAGAGATCTTTGAATCCTTAGAAAATGATGACCATAATGTAGAGAATGATTTTAGAATGCCGATAAAAAAAGAGAGAGAGAGAAAAACGAGGATATGTCTTAGCTAGCAAACCAACACAGCAAACTCATTTTCAAGGTGCAGCTAGTCAAACAATTGTATCCTATTAAATATATATGTTTACTTGTCCACACACTTCTTTTTTTATATATAATTTTACTGATTTATTTACTTTTGGCTGTGTAGGCCTGAGCTCAAGGCATACGGGTCTCAGAAGTTTGGCACATGGGTTCTGTACTCATGGCTCCCTGCCTCTAGACCACAGACAGGCTCAATCATTGCATCTCACAGGCTTAGTTGCTCCGCAGCATGTGGGGTCTTCCCAGATCAGAGATCAAACCCGTGTCTCCTGCGTCTCCTGCGTTGGCAGGCAGATTCTTTACCTCTGAGCCTCCGAGGAAGACGCACACACTTCTCTCCCAAGACTCACTGCACCCTGGAGCCAGTGATGTGTTATCAGCGAGGATTGCAGGCAAGGAGAAAATGAGCCAGGGTCTTCTGCACACTGCAGAAGTTACCTTCATATTGAAAACAGGCAGCAGTCGCTCGGGCGGGAATCGCAGAAGACGGGAAGGCAGCCGACATGAACCATGGGAAAGGGGGAAAATGCCTGTGACCGGCGACAGGAAAATGCACTGCTCTTAGAAGGAGGTCACAATCAGAGATAGGGTGCAAAAGATGGGAAGTGTGTGTAAACCTTCGTACACAGCAGGGATGGACCATCTTAACCTGCTAATGTTTTGAGAAATCACAAAGATAGCATATTGTATGTATATGATATATGCACACATACCCAGTACGTATGTGTGTAATATATGTGTATACATATATATGCAGTGTAGATACATGTGCATATTTATACATATACTGAATGCATAGTGTATTATGTATAATATATACTGGATATGTGTGTGTGTTAGTATATATAAACACATATGCAGTGTATATATATATTATATGTATATTATATGTGAGTGTATATACATTTTATATATGTGTGAATATATGCACATATACCACGCTGAATATGTAAAATGTATAATCAGCATATTATCGCTGTTGGCCCAGATGGTACAGAATCTGCCTGCAGTGTGGGAGACCTGGGTTTGATCCTTGGGTTGGGAAGATCCCTTGGAGGAGGGCATGACAACACCAGTCGCCCTGTAGTCTTGCCTGGAGAATCCCGTGGGCAGAGGAGCCTGGCAGGCTACAGTCCGTGGGATCACAAAGAGTCAGACACGACTGACATACTCAGCGCAGCACATAGCACGTAGTCAGGACATAGACTGTATATACACATATTGGATTGGCCAAAAGGTTTGTTCAGGTTTTTCTGTAAGGTGTTTTGGGAAAACTCAAATGAGCGTTTTGGACAACCCAATATATATAACCTGTTTATATATAAAATCTGTATAATCTTTCTATATTTATGGTATAAATATAATCTCTCTACATAATGTCTTCCTACATTGGGGCTCCCCCGGTGGCTCAGAGGGAAAAGAAAGTGCCTGCAATGTGTGAGAACCGGGTTTGATCCCTGGGTTGGGAAGATCCCCTGGAAAAAGAAATGGCCAACCGCTCCAGTATTCTTGCCTTGCAAACTCCATGGACAGAGGAGCCTGGAGGGCTACAGTCCATGGGGTCCAAAGAGTCAGACACGACTGAATGACTAACACTTTCACCTTCAATATATATAATCTGTTTATATAGCGCCTGTACAATCTTTCTATCTATATATGGTATAATCTCTACATATGATATCTTCCTAAATACTATATACTGTGTGTATGTGTACCTGTATATATACATGTATAGTGTATTTATGCATATACATTGTATATACATATATAGAGGTTGTATGTATATGCAATATTGTGTATATATATGCATGCATATGCACAGTGTCTACATGTATATATATAAACATGTATAATCAGACTGTGTTTCTAGAGGAGCAAATTAAATCTCTTTTAGAAAGATAATAATCCAAAATAGTGGGCGATAGAATGACTGGAGTTTCTATGTGCAAAGTCAGACGTGAAATTCCTTAGACATCCCTCCCAGATGCAAGTTACAGGATGATTCCACATGGGCCGTTTAGCCTGTCATGTAACTATGATCCATAAAAGCTACTCAAGAAAGTCTTTGGAACTTATAGTGACATTAAATTAATGGATATGTAATGGATATTGTTATTATTATGAGATTCTTTGGTCTTTAATTGGCTTAAAAGAAATTCCATTAAGAGAATTCCTGTATGCAGTAATTATACTGTCAATTTTATTTTTCAAAAATTAAAGCAAATGAACTATTTTATGATTTCAGCCAAATGCGCCCATGTGGCCATTTTAGAAGTGCTCATTGCATTGAAACTTTGTTGCCATTCATGACAGGAACCACAGATGTAAATTACATTCTTGGAAAAACACCTTTTTATTTATATATTGAGGTGTGAGAAAGATTAACTACCACCAGTCACCAAAGAGGCCCTGTTCATATGTAGAATGAGTAGGGAAGACAGAAAATTGGCATCATGCATTTCACACCTTTTTTAAATTTTAATCTCATTTTTTTGTAAGTTGATGATCATTCGTCCATTTATATCCTCCACAATCTACGTAGGGTTTGCAGCTAAGTAGATTAAGACCATAGGAGACTAAGTACCGGCTTCTCACATGTAAGCAAATGTTCCTTTTTTACATACATATTTCTATTTATCTATTTTTATTTGCCTGTGCTGGGTGTTATTTGTGGCAGGCGGAATCTAGTTCCCTGACCAGGGATCAAACCCTGGCCCCCGGTACTTTGAGTTCCGAATCTTAGCCCTGGGACCATCAGGGAAGTCCCATAAGCAAATGTTTTTATTTGATATTTTTAAGTATTTCTACTAGATTTTCAGAATTGGAGTAAAAAATGCCCTATCTTTAAAGTTGCTCATTCTTGTGGCACAGACAAAAGTCTTTTGCGACTGTGTATAATCCCGCTTAAAAATGGTGACTATGCATATGA
Source organism: Odocoileus virginianus (assembly GCF_023699985.2). Classification (NCBI taxonomy): domain Eukaryota; kingdom Metazoa; phylum Chordata; class Mammalia; order Artiodactyla; family Cervidae; genus Odocoileus; species Odocoileus virginianus. The sequence goes on from NW_027224323.1 coordinate 994,500, forward strand.
AAGCCAACTCTTGGAAGTAACAGTTAAACAGGACTTGTTTTTTCTTTTCTGAATTAGCCTTGAACTTGGGGATCTCAGCACATTCACAGCTCAAAAAATGTAAAATTTTTTGTTGGAATTGAATCAGTGTTTATCGATGCCATCCTCATAGAAAAGACCAAATTGTTTTATCACTAGATACTAAAATTTATTCTTCTAGGTAGAACAATGTAGAATAACTTCTTATGTGTTGTGCCCATAAAGGACTTGAAAGGTTATGCCTTCAAGGATACTGTCTTTTCTCTTTCCGCATCGAGGTGGCTAAGCAACAGTAACTTCCTGACTCATTCATTCATCATCTTGAGATGATGGGATAGATACACCCTTTTTCTCTGGCATAAGCCCAGACTCCTACAACCATCTTTGGAGATCTTAGCCAGCCATGGAGTGTGGTGGGAATAGACAAGTGACATCTGTCTACATTTGGGAGTATGACAGCTAATCTGAGGTGTCAACTTGACTGGCCCACAGGGGGCTCAGGTGTTGGCGTAAACATCATTTCTGGGTGTGTTGGTGAGAGTGCTTCTGCATGAGATTCACGTTTGAGTAAAGCAGATGATTGCTCTGCTTACTGTGGCTGGGCATGACCCAGTCCACAGAGAACCTAAACAAGTAAAAGGAGAAACGGTGGATTCATTGTCTCTCTGCCTGACTCTTTGAACTGGTCATCAGCCCTGTCCTAACTTTGTACTTGAACTCGGAGTCATAATAAACCACCAGATCTCTTACGCTGCCAACCACAGATCTTGAGAACTGTCAGTCCCCGAAATCATGGGCCAATTCTGTAAAATTTATGGAGACAGAGATAGATAGATACACAGACAATGTAAATTCTGTATAATTTATAGAGACAGATACAGCTAGATAGACACAGACAGAATGGATGAATGGATGGTTACATAGATATATAGATAGGTAGGTAGACAGATAGAACGAATGGATGGATAGATAGATAGGTAGGAAGATAGATAGACTGGATGGATGGATGAGTAAATAGATGGATGGATAAATAGCTCAACTGGATGGATGGATGGGCGGATAGATGGGTAGATAAACTGGATGGATGGATGGGGATAGATAGACTGGATGGATGGATGGATGGATGGATGGATGGATGGATGGATGGATGGATGGATGGATGGATGGATGGATAGATGAGTGGATGGATGGATGGATGGATAACAGGTCAACTAGATGGATGGATGAAAAGATAGATAGGTAGATAGACTGGATGGATAGATGGTTGGATAGATAGATAAACAGATAGACAGACTGGATAGATAGAAAGATAGAAATAGACAGGTAGACCAGATGGGTGGATGGAAGGATGGACTCATAGGCTGGATGGATTGATAGATAGGTAGGTAGACAGACTGGATGGACAGATGGATAGACAGACAAACTGGATGGATAAATAGATAGAAATAGATATATAGACCAGATGGATGGGTACATGGATGGCTAGATAGACTGGATGGATTGATACATAGAAATAGATAGATAGGCCAGATGAATGGATGGGTGGATAGATAGACTAGATGGGTAGACAGACAGACAGACAGACTGGATGGATAAATAGAAATAGACCAGATGGATGAATGGATAGATAGATAAACTGGATGGATAGATAGACAGATTCTCATATTGGCTCTCTTTCTCTGGAGAACCCTCAGTTATCTAACACATTAAGGATCAACATTTCTTAAACGAGAAAAGAAATATCACATATAATCATCTAATGTGTTTGAAAACCTTGAGGATCAGTTGTGGTTGACCCAAGGATTGTGGGGTCTGTTCTGATATTTTAGTAGGCAGCGCCCAAACATGCTAAGCATTTTGCCAGGATCTAAGAGAGTTCTCTACAAAGAAGTATCCCTTTTACCTTGCAACTTTCAGATACCCTCACTTAAACGTAAGTGAAAAAAAAAAAAAAACAGGTCTTGTACATACACAGATTTGTGTGTGTGTGTGTGTATATACATGCGAGTGTGCATGTGGGTATGTATATATAGTATATACACTGATTATACATACTATATACACAGAGTATGTATATAGTCATTTTGTATATGTGAATACACAGTGTCTATATATAGTGTGTATACACTATGTATATGTATATATACACACATATATAATATACATACATATATATATACAGTGTATGTATACCTACATGTGTAAATATACACACAAGTGTGTGTGCTCAGTCACCCAATCACATGTGACTCTTTGTGACCCCAAGGACTGTAGCCCACCAGTCTCCTCTGTCCATGGGATTCTCCAGGCAAGAATACTGGAGTGGGTTGCCCTGCCCTCCTCCAGGGGATCTTCCCCACCCAAGGGTTGAAGGAGGATTCTCTTACCACTGAGTCAAGTGGGAAGCTGCATTTATACACATGGGCTTCCCAGGAAGCAGTACTGGTAAAGAACCCACCTGTCATTGCAGGAGGCATAAGAGGTGTGAGTTCCATCCCTGGGCTGGGAAGATCCCCTGGAGGAGGGCATGGCAACCCACTCCAGGATTCTCGCCTGGAGAATCCCATGGACAGAGGAGCCTGGCATGTCCATGGGATCACAAAGAGTTGGACGTGACCGAGTAACTAACAGACACACGGTATATACAATTGCTCTCTCTGAATCCAGAAACTAAACCCCATTTTACATACGAATGCAAGCAGTATTTTGAATTGTTCTCATACACATTGAATTTTCACGGAAGACATTTAACTAGGCAATTTCAGGAAAAAAAGATTATACTTTGTTTCTTTTAAAGTCCTTTCCTAGGAAAAACTTTCTTTCAAGACATGCTTAGAGCAAATCCTATCCAGGGTGCAAGTATAAATTCTATCGGAAGTAACAAATCTTTCTACACAGCTGAGATGATAAGCGAACTTATACAGGAACAGTTCCTGACAACAGTTCAAAACGCATTTCAATCCTGGTACCATTCCCGCCTTTTTAAACACAATCCTGCTTGGTAGATAAAGGTGAATGTTTGACTGGGACTATGTGTCTCCCATTTGATTTTCCCCCAGCCTTGGGACAACAGGAAGGGGGATCTTTCCAGCCCTGAAAAGAATTTAGGAAAAGAGAGAAGCTTGATGGTAGCAAGATTATTTTTTTCATCATTTTCGTTTCATGTCTGATCTCTCTGCTCTGCCACCTTCAAATACCAAATGTTTCCATTCTGTTTTTTCCAATAACGTTTTCTATTTGGAAAATCCAAATACTCTACAATCATTGACGACTACAGTGTTCCCTCCCGGAGAAATGGATGATAATGCAGCTGAGCCTCCTCCGGCTTGCACAACCGTCCTTTGCTGAAGACGTCCCTGGCTGGAATCAGGAACAGAGCAGTGTTGTGCACACGGCGGGGACTTGCCCTCCGTCGCTGAACATCCTATATTCTCTCACGTCATTTCAGGAAGCCTATTATTTTTGCAAAAGTGGGCTTAAAGCAACCTCTGAGTCATGAATGGCTGCAAAGACACTTTTCCAAAAAACAAGAAAGACGAAACGTCCTTTACAAAGAGTTGTTCTGAGCCCTCACGGTGAGGGTCAAATCCATTGCCAAATCCATCGTCGCGTAAGGGGCCCGTCTGGAGTACATTGCATATGGCCCTGGAAGCAGAATCTCCTCAAAATCGTCCGAGCATCGTCCTGTGCATAGCAGATGGCAGAGATATGCGAGGATGAGGGTATCGCCTGGAAAGACGGAGGGAAGTGAGGGCAACCCAGCCCCACAACAAAACAGCTTCCCATTCCATGTGTTTCCAAGCCATCATCTTGTCGGCGCAATCAAAGCTATGTTTTGAGTCCAAGCAAGCTCTGCTCACCACACACTTGGCCAATATATCCGAGAACCAAGGGGTTAAGACAAGCAAAGGACTTTATTCAGGGAACTGGCTGACCGAGAAGATGGCAAGCTAGGGCCACAAAAAATCCATCTTGTCGGGCAGTTGGGATGCCAGGTTCTTTTGTAGAGTCAGAGAGAGAGAGAGGCAGTGAAGAACTAAAGTCAAAAGACAGAAGAGAGAGGGAGAGGCAGTGGGGAAGAAAAGTGGGTCTTCAGTCTTGCAAAACATCTCCCAGGGAATGGCCAGTCTTCCAAAGGGGTGTGTTCATCTCTTTTATTCCCACAGGTGGGCAGGGTCAGATTATCTCCTTGTGAGCTGAACAAGGAGGACTCCTTGTTCGATGGAAGGGCTGATGCTGAAGCTGAAACTCCAATCCTTTGGCCACCTGATGCAAAGAGCTGACTCCTCAGAAAAGACCCTGATGCTGTGAAAGATTGAAGGCGGGAGGAGAAGGGGATGACAGAGGATGAGATGATTGGATGGCATCACCGACTCAATGGACATGAGTTTGAGTAAACTCCGGGAGTTGGTGATGGACAGGGAGGCCTGGTCGTGCTTCAGTCCATGGGGTCGCAAAGAGTCGGACACGACTGAGCGACTGAACTGACCTGAGCTGAACAAAGGCCTGTAGCTCACAGTCCAACAGAGTGGCAGACTCCTTTGAAGCAGACCATTATGCTATGATTAGAGTAATGATCACTTACAGTGAACAGTGTCAAATTCGTGACCTCCAAAGAAGATTTAGCTTTGGGGGAGACCAGGCTTGATCAGTCAAGAGCTTTTGTGTAGCGGAGTTTTATTAAAGTACGAAAAGGGACTAGGAAAGCTTCTGACAGAGACATCAGAAGGGGGACGGAAGTGCCCTGACTAGTCTTAGAGCAAGGGAGCTATATACTTTTTAATTGGTTATCCAGTTCAGTTCAGTTCAGTTCAGTTCAGTCGATCAGTCTTGTCTGACTCTTTGTGACCCCGTGGACCACAGCATGCCAGGCTTCCCTGTAAATCACCAACTCTCGGAGTTTACTCAAACTCATGTCCATTGAGTCAGTGATGCCATCCAACCATCTCATCCTCTGTCATCCCCTTCTCCTCCCACCTTCAATCTTTCCCAGCATCAGGGTCTTTTCCAGTGAGTCAGTTCTTCCCATCAGGTGGCCAAAGTATTGGAGTTTCAGCTTCAGCATCAGTCCTTCCAATGAAAATTCAGGACTGATTTCCTTTAGGATGGACTGGTTGGATCTCCTTGCAGTCCAAAAGTCTTCTCCAACACCACAGTTCAAAAGAATCAGTTCTTCGGCACTCAGCTTTCTCTAGAGCCCAACTCTCACATCCACACCTGACCACTGGAAAAACCACTTACTAGACCCACTCCCACAATTTACATTTTAAGATGACAGGATTAGAACTAACAATAGAAAGATCTTACCAGACCCACTCCCATAATATACATTTTAAGATAACAGGATTAGTCAGAAGGTTCTCAAGAAGGAGAAACATGTCCTCAAGCAGGATACATTGTTGTTATATAATCTTTATAACCAGAGTTTAAGCTGAGTCGTGTAATCATCGGTTCCTTTGGGGCTTAAAGAAAAACAGGTTTTATGTGACTAGGACTAAGAAATGTAGGGGAAAAAAAGTTTGTCTGTATCTCCTCCTCCAGAGCCCCAGACCCTCCTCTCCTCCTTGGAGACCCTGGAATTCTTATCAGCCTACCTAGGAATCAACTCTCTCAGTAACAAGATCAATGGAACATAAGTCAAAGAAACAGTTTCCAACACCTGGAGTCAGAACTGGCTTCTTCTCTGCAACAGGCAGAGAGAATGTCCTCAAAAGATGCCCTAAGAGCTACGATTCTGGGCTCTACTGTGGCTGGCCTACCTTCCTGCCTGGCTCACCTTTCTACTAACTGGGCAAGCATCCCCGTGTGAGCCACCTCGGGGAGGCCTCCATCTAACAGAGTATGGCCCGGGTCGTCATAGATTCCACACTGTCGAGATTCTCCATTTCCCTCTAGGCTTTGGGGAAAGTTTTTCTGGGGCTCCAGAGGGGCTTCAGAGTAACCAACACCTAGCTCATCTGGATAATGGAACATCAGATCAGAGCTGCGGCATGAATCCCTCACGTTCGATGAGGGAGAAAAACATCTCATGGGTATAAAGAAGTGAGAGATGTGTGGTCTTGAAAGAGAAAAGGGTCATGCACCTTGTCATACTTTTTCATCTATTAACATTAAAAGTGAAACTGTTAGTCGCTCAGTTGTGTCTGACTCTTTGCGACCCCGTGGACAGTACCCCCCCCCAGGCTCCTGTGTCCATGGGATGCTCCAGGCAAGAACACTGGAGTGGGTTGCCATGCCCTCCTCCACGGGATCTTCCAAACCAGGGATCAAACCTGTATCTCCTGCATTGCAGGCAGATTCTTTACCTTCTGAGCTACCAGGGAATTATGTCTACATTATTTCAGTTTTTTAAAATTCTGATAGGGACTTCCCTGCTTGTAGTGGTTAAGACTTCGCCTTCCAATGCAGGGGGTGCGAGTTCAGTCCCCGTTGGAGGAGCTAAGGTCCCACATGCCTCACAGCCATAAAACCAAAACATAAAACAGAAGGAATATTGGAACAAGTGCAATAAAGGGTTTAAAAATGGTCCACATTAAAAAAAAAACTGAAAAAATAACTTATAAAGAAGTCTGATAAAAACAATGCTGGTGTAAGACAAAAATACATTAAAGTACTCGGGAATCAGAAAGTGATAGTCTTGTATGTGAACCTTAAGAGCAGAGGGAGTAAATGAAATCCCCTGTTTCTTTTTTTTTTTTTTTTTCCCATTTATTTTTATTAGTTGGAGGCTAATTACTTTCCAGCATTGCAGTAGTTTTTGTCATACATTGAAATGAATTAGCCATGGATTTACATGTATTCCCCATCCTGGTCCCCCCTCCCACCTCCCTCTCCACCCCATCCCTCTGGGTCTTCCCAGTGCACCAGGCCTGAGCACTTGTCTCATGCATCCAACCTGGGCTGGTGATCTGTTTCACCCTAGATATACATGTTTCGATGCTGTTCTCTTGAAACATCCCATCCTCGCCTTCTCCCATAGAGTCCACAAGTCTGTTCTATACATCTGAGTCTCTTTTTCTTTTTTTGCATATAGGGTTATTGTTACCATCTTTCTAAATTCCATATATATGTGTTAGTATACTGTAATGGTCTTTATCTTTCTGGCTTACTTCGCTCTGTATAATGGGCTCCAGTTTCACCCATCTCATTAGAACTGATTCAAATGAATTCTTTTTAACGGCTGAGTAATATTCCATGGTGTATATGTACCACAGCTTCCTCATCCATTCATCTGCTGATGGGCATCTAGGTTGCTTCCATGTCCTGGCAATTATAAACAGTGCTGCGATGAACATTGGGGTGCACGTGTCTCTTTCAGATCTGGTTTCCTTGGTGTATATGCCTAGAAGTGGGATTGCTGGGTCATATGGCAGTTCTATTTCCAGTTTTTTAAGAAATCTCCACACTGTTTTCCATAGCGGCTGTACTAGTTTGCATTCCCACCAACAGTGTAAGAGGTTTCCCTTTTCTCCACACCCTCTCCAGCATTTATTGCTTGTAGACTTTTGGATAGCAGCCATCCTGACTGACTAACCCTGTTTCTTATACTTTGGAAAAACAAGCTTTCCGGGCTGGCGGTCAGCAATGCAACATGGCCTGCAATATTGCCAAGCTGAGATACTGCTGTCTTATTCCTTCTTTAGTGATTGTGTGTTAAGTCGCTTCAGTCGTATCTGACTCTTTGTGACCTCATGGGCTGTAGCCCACCAGGCTCCTCTGTCCATGGGATTCTCCAGACAAGAATACTGGAGTGGGTTGCCATGCCCTCCACCAGGGGATCTTCCCCACCCAGGGATCAAACCTGAGTCTCCTGCATTGCAGGAAGATTCTTTACCGTCTGAGCCAGCAGGGAAGCCCCCTATTTAGTGATTAGGGGAACACTAATATTCTCGCAATGTAGACCATTTAGAGCCAAACCCACCCACTCATCAAGCAGCAGTTAGGTACTGAACTCCTGCTTGGGCAATGTTGGAAGCCCCATGGATTTAGTCGGAAATAAAACCATCCTGGAGCAAATGTGAGATTTACTGATTTGGAGACTGCGGGGAGATGTAGATATCAAAGGAAAAGCCAGGTGCTTGGTCTTAAACATACTATTCTGAGGGAGATCATTTCACTGATAGGTGAAAAATTGAATCTACCCTTGACAGGCAAGTCTTGCATTCAGAACAAGTGCCATTTCGCACAAGGAGAATATTGATGGCACAAAAAAAAAAAAAAATCATGACCCTCTATTGTCTGGGGATCCCCTTGGGAACACCTTCTGTATTTTTTAAAATTAAATATCATCCAATGGTCATTCCTGCCATCTGGGTGAATACCTCCTATTTCTTTCTCATAAGGAGTGAGCTGTCTGTCTGTCTATCATCTGTATCTGTCTATCCAAGCATCGATCTATTATCTCTATTGATGTACCCAATAGATCAAATTGTGTTCAACCATACAATCATTGCTCTATCATATCTATTCATCTATCTATGTATCTGTCTACCCATTGATGCATCTGTTTACCTATCTATTCACCCATCCATGCATTGATCTATCTGTCATTTCTATCTCTGTCTGTCTGTGTGCCTATCTATCTATGTATCTGGGCTTCCTGGTGGCTCAGTTGTAAAGAATCCGCCTGCCAATCCAGGAGATGTGGGTTCGACCCCTAGGTTGGGAAGATCTCCTGGAGAAGGGAATGGCAACCCACTCCAGTATTTTTGCCTGAAGAATCCCATGCACAGAGGAGCCTGGTGGGTTACAGTCCATGGGGTCACAAAAGAATCAGACACGACTTATCAACTTAACAACAAAGCGTGTATCTATCCATCCATTGATCCACCTATCTATATCATTTGTCTATCTATATCTCTATCAACTGTCTACTTATCATTTGTCCACATCTATCTATATCTCTACCCACCTACCTATCCATCCATCATATGTATCTGCAAATATATTAATATATATATATATGCTATAATAGTGACATCATACACATAATATCAACTTCACCATGTTAATTATCTGAAATAGTACAAGGCAGTAGAATTTAGTGCATTCACCATATTGAGCAAGCATCATCTCCATCTAGTCCCAGAAATTCTTTGTTACCCCAAAAGGCATGCCCAGTCTTCCTGCCCAATGCCCCCCAGGCTCATGAATCAGCGTTCCACCTCTACGAATTCACCTGTTCTGGAGGTCGTCTCCAAGTGGGATCATACACCATGTGGCCTTTTCTGCACCTGGCTTCATCTTTCCAAGACTCATCTATGTTGCAACATGTTATCAGAGCTTTATTCTTTTCCACGGTGATATAATGTTGACACAAACATACAGATGTAATGAAAGGAGTAACCATTGGGGTACCCAGCCAATCTACAAGGATCCTGGGTCCTGAGAAACCCACAACCAGATGTCCGTACCCTCTTGTCAAAGCTTCCAAAGAGACTGCAGAATATCTGCCCTGTTCCTCGTATCCAGGACCCCTTCGGTTTCTCCTTGGCTCTCTGGTCTTACGTGTGTTCAAGGGCTGAGACAATTAAGTCTCAATGAATGGAGCCGTTGTCTTTGATTCATCCCAAACTTGTGAGAGAATTTCCTCTTTATTGAATAGCTTCGTACTTACTGTCAAGTGCAAACCGATTCGCCAGACATTACTTTAAGCCAGAAAGCACGGACCTGCCTTCCCTGGTGGAATCAGGAGTTTTAATTAGCAAGCCCTCCGTGGGAAAACTACCAATGCATTTTTCCTAGTGAGAGAGTGGATGAATAACCCTCCCAGGAACATGTCCGAAACGCTTGGTGTGTTTAGGAAGCATCTTGAGGCTTCTTTTTAATTAGCTTCTGAAGCCCCACAAACAAGGTCCCTGTGGTTGCATTTCACTGACTTTGTGAGGACAGTGGGTCCGTTTAAAACGCAAAACCAGTGTGTCTCTGGTTGGGACAGCGGCTTAGCAGGACACTCGGTGGATGTTTTCAAGCAGACAACATCAGCCATCTCGTTTTGTCCCATCAGACACCTCCCCTCCCTGCGATCCAGCTGCGTAATATTTTTACTCCATCTCTCAGCGCTGGATTAAGCCTTCCAGTCAGTACCAGCCGTTGCTGCCATGACAATTGGGGCGGGGCAGAGTGGTGGGGTGAGGCTCAAATGTAACACTTTAGGCTTGGACATAATGTCATTGATTTGTGGCTGTTGCTTGCAAATATAAATGACCTTATAGACAAATATCTAGGGAATATTGGAATCTTCTTTTTTTTTTTTAACACAATTATGGCCATATATATTTAATTGAAAGCATAACACTTTAAAGCTGAAGAACTATGCCTTAGAGATTATTTTCTTTAGCTATGCTGTAAGAATGAGGAAGCTGATCCATACTGATATCTAGAAATATGCTCAAGATTATTGTTTTCTGTGGTGGTTGTTGTTTGTTTGTTTTTAGCCACCATGTTTGGCTTGCAGAATCTTAGCTCCCTGACGAGGGATTGAATTTTTGCCCCCTACAGTGAATGTGCAGAGTCCTAACCACTGGACCATCCAGGGAGTCCAGGATTTTGTAGCAAGATGCCCCTAGTGGTCCAGTAGTAAAAGAATCCGCCTTTCAATGCAGGGGATGTGAGTTTGATGCTTGGTCAGGGAACCAAGATCCCATAGAATGCAGAGCAACTATCATGCATCTCAACCAGAGAAACCCTCTGCAGCACAGCAAAGAGCCAGCACAGCCTCAAAAAATTCACAAAATAACATGATGCAAACGACCGATTAAGGTACATAAAATTCAACCTGACTAGGAATCCAAAAAAAAAGAAAAGATCTTACAGCAATAAATTTTTCATTGCCATGTAGAGCTCAACACTGACCCTCAGTTCAAAGCTTATATAACTAATACCTGGAAAAACAGGCAAAAGAATAAATAAATACACAGGTGGGGAGGAAGGGTCATACAATGTGAATATTTTTGTAGAAGGGTTGAGGGATGCAGGAAAATGATTGGGAAGGTCTGTTTACAGATGTGTTTTGTTTTGTTTTGTTTTGTTTTGTTTAATGGACCAGAATTAATGTTCGTATCCATCTGCAATGCTTATGTGATCTACCTGTCTCCCAGTGACAATCCAGAGACGAATGTAATGTGGAAACATTTACACTCGGGGTCACAGGAAGTATTGAAACTGAGTCCCCCTAAGACTGAATTCCCTTGCCCAGTTTGTGATTAGTCTATGAGAAAAACTCTGTTCCCTTCTTGACTTAGCTCTGCTCCCCTCAAGATTGAGGGGTATTGAAGAAAAGGGGAGACGGAAGACACGTAGGACCTGTGGGGAACCTCCGTGGTATGAAACCCCCTCCGTGTTCCCTGTTTTCTAAAAAACAAAAAAGCTTTGGTTTCCTGGACCTTGCACTCTGCGGCGACTCAGACGGTAAAGGATCTGCCTGCCACCGCCAGAGATGTAAGAGATGTGGGTTTGATCCCTGGGTCGGGAAGCTTCCCTGGAGAAGGGAATGGCAGCCCACCCCACTATTCCTGCCCGGAGAATCCCACGAACAGAGGATCCTGCAGGGCCACAGTCCATGTGGTCACAGAGTCGGACAGAACTGAGCACGCACACGCGCTGGTGTGCATCTTGGGTGGTATAACTCACCTTCTCCCCAGGCACAGTGAAGTTGGCCATCATTTTTATTGGTTATTTAGACACTGTGTTCTCTTTATGTGAGGTTCCTCCTGAAGGCTTTGATGTTTCTCCCATTCCGGTACCTTTTTCCTTCTTGGTTCTGAGCTGATCTTTATAAGCTCTTTGTGATTATATATGTTGCAAATTCCTTACTGTGATGGCCTGACTGTGCTTTCTGCCTTTTTCAGCTATGCTACCAAAAAAAGGAGTCTGGCTGTTTGCCACTCAGAAAAGAGGCCAGTAAAGAGCCCAGGATGTAGGAAATAAAAGCTTGCTTTATTGCGGATGCTGGCAATGGGACAGCGTTTCCCTGGTAACTCAGATGGTGAAGAATCTGCCTGCAATGCAGGAGACCCTGGTTCGATCCCTGGGTCAGGAAGATGCCTTGGAGAAGGGAATGGCAACCCACTCCAGTTCAAACCTTAGAGAATTCCATGAACAGACCATGGGGTTGCAAAGACTCAGACACGACTGAGCAACTAACACTTCACTTTTAGGGATGGTCGGGGGTAGGGTGTCCAAAAGTAACTCCCCTGCCAACCCCTGAAACTCAGCAGGCAAGAGACTTTATAGATAGAGAGGTCGGGGGCTCCGTTTAGAAACAGCACAGTCAGCTCTGGCAGTCAACTTGAAATTGATCATCAGTGGTCTGACCAGCACCATCTCAGTTTTTTAGGTAGACCTGGAAATATTTCCAGGTTCCATTTGTCCCCATTTCTTGAGGCTTGTTCTTGGACCTGTGGCAACTTATGTCATGGCCTCCAGTCTGATATTCACGTAGTTAACTTCTCCACTTAGTAGGGCTTCCAGTATCTGTAAGACCACTCAGAGGACATGGCCCAGAATATTCTATAGCCTCCGAGAAGGAACTAGAAGCCCTTGACTTTTCTCAGTGAGCTCAGGTCAGTTCAGTCGCTCAGTCGTGTCTGACTCTTTGCGACCCCATGGACTGCAGCACACCAGGCCTCCCTGTCCATCACCAACTCCTGGAGTTTACCCAAACTCATGTCCATCGAGTCGGTGATGCCATCCAACCATCTCATCCTCTGTCATCCCCTTCTCCTCCCACCTTCAATCTTTCCCAGCATCAGGGTCTTTTCCAATGAGTCAGCTCTTTGCATCAGGTGGCCAAAGTATTGGAGTTTCAGCTTCAACATCAGTCCTTCCAATGAACATTCAGGACTGATTTTGTTTAGGATGGACTGGTGGGATCTCCTTGCAGTCCAAGGGACTCTCAAGAATCTTCTCCAGCACCACAGTTTAAAAGCATCCATTCTTCGGCGCTCAGCTTTCTTTATAGTCCAGCACTCACATCCATACATGACTCCTGGAAAAACCATAGCCTGAGTGAGTGCACTATGATGATTTGGTTGCCTTTGACTGTTTACCTTTGTTTCTGCACGTTCACACTTCTCTGATTACATTTATTCTTTGGCTACAGTTTTCCCACAGACAGAAAAGGCAGGCAGAGGACATGGTCGGGCAAGGACCATGGAGTCCTGCTCCATCAGAGACACGCTGGGTGAGCAGCTGTTCTGAAACGTAATGTCCTCAGTCCACCAACACTTTCCTAATACTTAGGAATTCCTGTGTGTTGCTTTGAAATCTGACTTGACAGCGAGCTCGTGAAAAAATGTGCTATAATATTATTTTTGTTTGAACAAGCTCCAGGAGTTGGTGATGTCTGACTCTTTGCAACCCCATGGACTGCAGCCCTCCAGGCTCCTCCGTTCATGGGGATTCTCCAGGCAAGAACACTGGAGTGGGTTGCCTTTCTTTCTCCAGGGGATCTTCCGCACCCGGGGATCAAACCCCGGTCTCTGGGTCTCCTGCTTCTGCAGGTGGATTCTTTACCAGCAGCGCCACCTTCTGGGATGACGGGGAAGTTACGTTTGCTGCAGCCGGACGCGGCGGGATGCCGCAGGTGGCTGTGAGCGTTCAGATGGGGGTGGTCTCACGGAGAAACGGAATTTAAACTTTGCTTTTACTCGCTTTACATTTGAATTGGCGTCTGTGGCTGGCGAGTGTCTTACCGAATATTGCAGCTCCAGCTGCTTTATCCGTGTACGTTTTCTCAATACCAGGGGGCTCAGCGGTCAAGAATCTTCCTGCCAGCGCAGGAGTCAGAAAGATCGCCTGCAGAAGGAAATGACAACCCGCTCCAGTATTCTGGCCCGGAGAATCCCCATGGACGGAGGAGCCTGGCGGGCTACAGTCCATGGGGTTGCAAAGAGTCAGACACGACTGAGCGGTCATTTTTCGTATAAAACGGTCTGACCGCCTCATCCTGTTCCCTTGGTTTATTTTCTGAATTTTTTTTTTTTTTTTGCAGTGTTTTAATGACGACTTGATATATCTTTATATCCAAAAAGACAGTTAACCCTCTAGCAGGGAGCTCCTAAAACCCTTGGAATTTCCTGAGAGAGCGGAGTTTCTTTGTAATTCAAAAGCAACCTGGGGTTATGCTCTTGAGTTTATGCTAATGAGGTGATGGAAGATTGTCTTTCAGTCACTCCCCCAACCCCCAACCCCCACCAAGGACCGCAGCACGCCAGGCTTCCCTGTCCATCACCGTCTCCAGAGCTTGCTCAAACTCCTGTCCATCAAGTCGGTGATGCCATCCAACCATCTCATCCTCTGTCGCCCCCTTCTCCTCCAGCCCTCAATCTTTCCCAGCATCAGAGTCTCTTCCAATGAGTCAGGTCTTCTCATCAGGTGGCCAGAGCATTGCAGCTTTAGCTGCAGCATCAGTCCTTCTGATGAATATTCAGGCTTCCTTTCCTCTAGGATGGACTGGTTTCCTGTCCTTGCTCTTTGCAGATTTTCTCCTGAGATTGTTTAAATTTGCTTTAGTGACGACTTCGTCCTCGGTATTCTGTTTACATTTGTTATAGGTAATTAGTACTTGTTGCAGGGAGAAGCCAATTCGACTCCCGGTTGGAACTGTTTCTTTGACTTGCTTTTCATGAGCTTTTGCTTTATAGCCATACATAATGGCCCGCCTCGGGGAACCATTCCCTTAGGCCTGACTGTTAAACTAAGGCACCTTTGTTCAGAGCTCTGTCCACCTGTGGATGAAGCAAGAAAGAAATACAGCCTCTGCCTGAGGCCGTCTGTTCCAGGAGTTGTTTGCAAGATTAATGGCCTTTTTAGGGCTTTGAAGGTGGCTCAGATAGTAAAGTGTCTGCCTGCAATGCAGGAGACCTGGGTTCAATCCCTGGATTGGGAAGATCCCCTGGAGGAGGAAATGACAACCCACTCCAGTTTCTTGCCTGGAAAATCCCATGGACGGAGGAGCCTGGTGGGCTACAGTCCATGGGGGTCACAAAGATTTGGACAGGACTGAATGACTGACACACACCTGTCTTCTATCTATGTCTGTCTATCTATCTTTTATCTACGTTCTATCTATCTTTTCATACTGTTCATGGGGTTCTCAAGGCAAGAATACCAAAGTGATTTCCCATTCCCTCCTTCAGTGGGCCTTCTATTGTCAGAAAGAAAGCTGAGTGCTGAAGAATTGATGCTTTTGAACTACGGTGTTGGAGAAGACTCTTGAGAGTCCCTTGGACTGCAAGGAGATCCAACCAGTCCATCCTAAAGGAAATCAGTCCTGAATATTCATTGGAAGGACTGATGCTGAAGCTGAAACTCCAATACTTTGGCCACCTGATGTGAAGATCTGACTCATTGGAAAAGACTCTGATGCTGGGAAAGATTGAGGGCAGGAGGAAAAGGGGACGACAGAGAATGAGATGGCTGGATGGCATCACCGACTCGATGGACATGCGTGTGGGCAAACTCCGGGAGTTGGTGACGGACAGAGAGGCCTGGCGTGCTGCAGTCCATGGGGTCTCAGAGAGTCGGACACAACTGAGCAACTGAACTGAACTATCTTTTATCTATGTCTGACTATCTACCTTTTATCCGTGTCTGTCTGTATATCTTCTGTCGATGCCTTTCTGTCTATCTATCTTTTATCCGTGTCTCTCTGCCTGTGTGACTGTGTGTCTCCTTACACACATATTATGGTTTGTGTTTCTGTGGAGAATGCTAACGAATACAGCGGGCAGGCTTGGCTGCTAATTAGTGAATTACGTCACCACAGTTACTGTATGTACTGTAGTTCTATCAGTTGTTTCAGGATATAGTCACTGTGAGAAACCCTTAATAATATTCCTTTTAAAAAAAATATGAAAAAAAAACTTACTGTGTCATCTAAATTCAACTTGATGGGCTTCTCAGCCTTTTTATTTAATTCTCTTTGATTGATCTGTGTGTGTTAGTCCCTTTCGCAACCCCGTGGACTGTAGGCCCACCAGGCTCCTCTGTCTGTGGGGTTCTCCAGGCGGGGATACTGGAGCGGGTTGCCGGTCCCTCCTCCGGGGGATCTTC
This sequence comes from Odocoileus virginianus, assembly GCF_023699985.2. NCBI lineage: Eukaryota > Metazoa > Chordata > Mammalia > Artiodactyla > Cervidae > Odocoileus > Odocoileus virginianus. The sequence continues at coordinate 1,010,574 of NW_027224323.1, forward strand.
CTGGCCCAGGGATGAAACCCGGCTCTCCTGCGTTGTAGGCAGTTTCTTTACCATCTGAGGGTTTTGAGCAATTTCTTGTTATTGTTCACAGGACTCCTATTATGCCCGTTTTCCCCGTGAGCAAACCTGGCCTCTGCAAAGGTCTCACACTACGGTGATGACAAGCGTCAACATTACGTTACCCTCAGGATGTGAATCAGTGATCCTGAAACCCATAGCCTCAGGGATTATTTCCTAGCATCCCTGAAAGGAATCTTCTGAGGGTACGTGGCATTCCAGAGGGGGTTAAAAAAAAAATTTTTTTTTTTTTTTTTGCTCTAGGGAAGGCATGAATTATTGAATATGCCAACAGCAGGATATATTTAAAATTCCTTCTACTGTATTTGAAAAATGTCATCAATTATGGAATAAGCCATATCGAGCAGGTAAAGTGTCTAAAATATCTTATTGCTTCAGCTGAATCATATTCACTAAATGTCAGGATCTTAAGCAGTGAGTTGCTAGGAAGCCAACAAGTGTAACATAGTATTCAGCAGAAGTCAAGGCTGTTTTTCAAGTAGGCGTGAAAATACTAGATTCCAACTAGTGCAGGAAGAACAGTATACGTGTAGGTACTGGCGTTACATGAACTTTACCGTCATATGACATTCCAAAACAGGAGCAGAGCAAGGCTGATTTCTGTTCTCCTGTGTTTGAACATCTTCATTATTTTATTTTTCCTAAAAAAAAAAAAATTATTTTTCAAATGAGCTGGGTTGAGGGTTCTTTTCCAGATCTCTCAGTTAATTTTTTTATTTTTTTAATATTTGTGTGCTCACTCAGTCGTATCCGACTCTTTTTGCAAACTCTTAGACTGTGGCCTGCCAGGCTTTTCTGCCCATGGGATTCTCCAGGCAAGAATACTGGAGGGGGTGGCCATGTCCTCCTCCAGGGGACCTTCCTGACACAGGGACCAAGCCCAGATGTCCTCGTTGGTGGGCAGATTCTTTACGGCTCAGCCACCTGGGAAGTCCTTTTGATATTCAACCTGTTAGTTTATTTGACCGCCCTGGGGCTTAGCTGCAGCCCGCGGGATCTTCAGTGGGATCTAATTCCCTTAACGGGGTGGAAACCCGGGACTTCTGCACTGAGAGCACGGAGTCTTAGCCCCTGAACCAGCAGGGAAGCCCCTTCCCCTGGGTTTTTCAAGTGATTAGCTCATCCTGCATCTTATACTCAGGAGTGGAGGTGCTACGTCTCAGGAAAACAGAACACACTTTACAATCTAATCCGTGTATCCCCAAGGTGTTCTGACCCCACTGTTTCCAGTCCTCGCCAACACCTGCTTCCGTAGGACTGTATAATTCTTTCCAGTCTGTTGGTGGAAACACCTGTCTTACTACAGTTTTTGTCTTCAATTCCTCCTTCCTATAGAGAGCAGTAAGTTTTTCATATATTATCTCGCCAGGTTTTTTTTTCTTTCTTTCTCTGAAATGTCTGTTAATGCCTTAGCATTTTTTTCCTAATGATTCTTTTCTTTTAAAAAAAAAATCTCAGCTCAGTTCAGTCACTCAGTCATGTCTGACTCTTTAAAAAAAATCGACTTGATTCCTTTATGCCTTAACATACGCCTCAACGTGCATTCCCTTCTACAGAATATTAAAATGTTTCTGCTTATAAATACCTCATAATTCTACTTCTAGTTCAGAGTTGTTTTGGACAGGTGAAGCATCTTTATTGGATAGAAATGATGGAATTTCAGTTGCATTTGAATCCGTCTCCCCCTTTTCAGTGACAATTTGTATCTTTAAAATATCTTCCTCTGTGGTAGTATCATCACTATATAGTCTTTTTAAAAAGTGGTGTTTTTTTTTTTTAATTTATTTATTTATTTCAGTGTCTTACTTGCAGCACCAGAGATCTTTCATCTTCTTTGGAACACTTGGGAATCTTTTTTTTTAGTTGCAGCTTGTGAACTCTTAGTTGTGGCATACTGAATCTAATTCCCTGACGTGGAATCGAATCCTGGCCCCCTGCATTGGGAGTGCAGAGTCTCAGCCATTTGACCACCAGGGAATTCCCTAGTCTTTTATGTTCTTTCCTAATAAATCTTAATATTCATGATGGCAAGGGCTGGCAAATGAGTGACTCCTTATGTATCAGATAGTGGTCTGGGCACCCTCATCAGTTGTTCCATAGTGGGATTGGATATAGGCCTTCAGCTTCTAAAATTACACCTTTTTTTCGCCTTTGAGTCTGAAATGCGAAGCAACAGCGTTTTGCGAGAATACATTGTGGAAGGCAAGAACTCTGAAAAATAGTGATTTGGCCAAAATGGAAGATTGAATGCATTTGTACTGCCTGAGAGTGGCTCTAAAGTCAAAACTGTTTCTCTTTGCCTGTCAATAAATGAGCTTTCTCTGAAAATCCTTCTCTATTAAGGTTTAACAGATAAAAGAAATCATCTAGTTTAAAATCTACAAATGCAAGCGTGGAAAAACCCAGCTTCACAGAGAGTGTGTAAAGTATGACACTTTATTTCCACAAATCATTGTTTGTATACGTGTATACTTTTGTTAAATGGTTTTGAATGTTGCATATTATAACTTAATATGCACTTTTCCATTCGGATACACATCTGTCAATCTACCTGTCATCTATCAATGTAACTATCTATCTGTGTGTGTGTGTGTTAGTCTCTCAGTTGTGTCCGACTCTTTGCGACCCCATGGACTGTAGCCCACCAGACTCCTCTGTCCATGGGATTCTCCAGGCAAGAATACTGGAGTGGGTTGCCATTCCATTCTCCAGGGGATCTTCCCCACCCAGGGATCAAACCCAGGTCTCCTGCATTGCAGGCAGATTCTTCACCATCTGCACCACCAGGGAACCCATCTGTTTATCATCTGTCTGTGTCTATCTGTCTATCTCTCTGTCTGTCTGTCTATCTATCCATGGAGAGAATGGAAAATTGTAAAATAACAGGAATTCCTTGGAAGCCCAGGGTTAGGACTTGATAGTCTCACTGCCGAGGGCCAGTGTTCAGTTCCTGGTCACAGAACTAAAAACCCTCAAGCCACATGGCATAAAAAAGAGAAAAAGTCAAAAAAGGAAAAGAGAAAGAAGTAGAACAGTGTAAAATAACAGCAGTTATTTTACCTAGGTGGTGAGAGAATTTTTATTTTCTCCGAGTTACCTGCATTTTTTCAAATTTTTAAAATGAGTTCGCCTAACTTTGAATTAATGCATGCTGGTGGTGGTTTAATCGTGTCCGACTCTCTGTGACCCCACGGACTGTAGCCCACCAGGCTCCTCTGTCCATGGGATTCTCCAGGCAAGAATGCTGGAGTGGGTTGTCATTTCCTCCTCTAGGGGATCTTCCCGACCCGGGGACCGAACCCGGGATTCTTTAACCACCTGAGCCACGAGGGAAGCCCCAGTCTGTACTTTTGTCAAGTATGGATATTTCTACTCGCATATGAATATTCATTTTGGTGTTGGATTTCTTCGAAAGTCTCCGTAGAAACTGGTCTGGGAAGAGGCTTGCTGTCTCTCTCTGAAACAGCAGTTTTGAAAGAATGGTGTCCCTCGCGCGTTCCTACAGACACTGTTTCACCCTCTGATATGGCGAGGAGTTATCCAGTGTGGATAAGGGAAGGAATAAAGCCCCATGGGTCCCTTCCCAATGTGAATCTTTATTTCTGTGTTAAAGCATGCTCACGCAAAAAGAGACCCTGATGATCAGAGCCAGAGAAGCTTGATACCAACCAGGTAACAGAAAAAGTTTAGCTATTTCCACAAAGGAAAAGGGTTCTTGATCCCAGGAAGAAGCAAACTTAAATGAGACAGCATTCTTACAAACAGAGTGTCAGTTCTAAATAGTGGATAGGTTTCTTTTTATTGCTTAACATGAATTATTTTTCCTCCTTAAAGTCATAACTGATTCTAAAACACCCCTAACTCTCTAGAACTTCCATGAAAATGCCCACATGTTTCAACAGTGAGTTTTTAAACCTCACGGATACTGCGAACAATGGTATTTCAGGGAATAGAAATAATAACGTCATTATTTTTGCTTAAAAGTTTTACCGATTAGTCTTCACCGTTCCGCTTTCTCCCAAATGTACACACCGTGGCTGTCTCCACTGTCACCAGGGACAAATGTCAAAAGCACTGTATACATTGCATACAAATTGTATTTACAATGTGTGCTCACTGTATGCAAAACTATTGTATACACAGTGAGCTTCCCAGGAGGCATAGTGGTAAAGAACCCACCTGCCAATGCAGGAGACTTAAGAGATGTGGGTTCCATCTCTGTGTCGGGAAGATCCCCTGGAGGAGGGCAAGGCAACCCACTCCAGTATCCTTGCCTGGAGAATCCCCAAGGACAGAGGAGCCTGGCGGGCTACAGCCCATGGGGCCACAAAGAGCCAGGCAAGACTGGGCATGTATATACAGTGTTAGATTTGCCCCAGACGTGATCCAGTTCTCAGACGCTAAAACACCATGTTGCATTAAAACAAAGGAAAATATGATACAAAGTACCATGAAAGAGCGTTTGCTTGTATTGTAAGCATTTAAAACAAACTGCTGCTGGGTTTCTGGGAGACATTCGCTTTCAGAAAGCAACTAAGCCACGGGTCTGGGCATCATTAAAAGACGTGTCAGCGACTTTCTCCATATGAGACTGGACAGTCCCATTGGAGGTGATGGATTGCCTTGAATTATACTGTCACACCCCCTCTAGCAAGAGGGCAATTACATCGAAGTGCGTCCATCTTGTGAGACCCACCTCTTCCCACAAAGAAAGAGGTGATTTGTCCTCCGTCTGCTCCTTTCATCTGGGTGATAAAGTTTACTTCCCAAGAGGGAATCTGTCTGGTCTCATCAAGAGGAGAAGGCAGAATATGCATCTTTTCTGTGTCCAGAGTCTCGTCATTAGAACACGATTTCATAAGAGGGAATACAGGCGATGAAGCCGATCATCCTGTCGTTTTCTCTTTTTAGAGTTGCTTTTGTATCTTTTGCCTTTGTGTTATTTATTTGGCCGTGCTGCGTCTTAGCTGCAGCACTCGGAAGCTTCGACCTGCACTGTGGCACGTGGAACCTTTCCTTGCGGCGCACGGAATGTTCGATCGTTGTGCGGGATATTTAGTGGTGGCATGCTAACTCTTAGAGGCAGCCTGAGGGACCTACTTCCCGGACCAGGGATCAAACCCAGGCCCCGATCCCCCTGTACTGGGAGGACAGGGTCTTAGACTGTGGACCTCCAGAGAAGTCCCCTCGAGTCGCATCCTTAAGTCTGCGTTACAGTGGACTTACAGGTCCTCTGTCCCTTTCCTTTACGCTTCTTAAATGGTCACTGTTTTTCTCTTCTCTTCTCAAAGTCTCCTTTAGATGTTTCTCAGAAAACTGGTCCACTTGATAACCCGCTGCTCTCTGGCACAGGTTCCTCAGCCCAGCCCACTGTTAGCATTTAGGACCAGAGAACCCTGCTGTGCGGGTTGTCCCGCGCATTGCAGAGCGTGGAGCAGTACCTCTGGGCTCCTCCCATGATAGTTGCTCACTGAAGAGTGTGGAGCAGTTTCTCGGGTCTCCTCCCACAATCGTTGTTGATGTTATTCAGTCACTCAGTCGTGCCCGACTCTTTGCGACCCCATGGACCGCAGCACGCCAGGCTTCCCTGTCCTTCACCATCTCCCAGAGTTTGCTCAAATTCATGTCCATTGAATCAATGATGCCATCCAACCATGATCAAACTCCAAACCAATAGGTGAGGAACCCAAATCTCTCTCCACTTTGACCACAGAGTAACACAACATTCACATTTTTTCTGCGGATTTCACCATAGTAAGGAATAATCCACATTGTGGGGAAAGAATCAATATGGAATAAATGAATAAAGAAGGCACTCCATGGCAAATAGATGGGGAAACAATGGAAACGGTGACAGACTTTGTTTTCTTGGGCTCCAAAATCACTGTGCATGGTGACTGCAGCCATGAAATTAAAAGACACTTTGCTCCTTGAAAGAAAAGCTATGACAAACCTAGACAGCATATTAAAAAGCAGAGACATTACTTTGCTGACAAAGGTCCGTCTAGTCAAAGCTATGGTTTTTCCAGTAGTCATGTATGGATGTGAGAGTTGGAACATAAAGAAAGCTGAGTGCCAAAGAATCAGTGCTTTTGAACTACGTAGTTGGAAAAGACTCTCGAGAGTCCCTTGGACTGCAAGGAGATCCAACCAGTCCATCCTAAAGGAGATCAGTCCTGGGTGTTCATTGGAAGGACTGATGCTGAAGCTGAAACTCCAATACTTTGGCCACCTGATGCGAAGAACTGACTCATTGGAAAAGACTCTGATGCTGGGAAAGATTGACAGGCAGGAGGAGAAGGGGACGACAGAGGATGAGATGGCTGGATGGCATCACCGACTCGATGGACATGAGTTTGAGCAAGCTTCGAGAGTTGGTGATGGACAGGGAGGCCTGGAGGGCTACAGTCCATGTGGTCACAGAGAGTCGGACACAACTGAGTGACTGAACAACAAAAAATAAATAAGGAATAACGTGTGATAAGGGGAAGGAGACGTGTCCCAGAGTAACAGAAAGGAACTGGAAATTGAGAGCAAATTTCCTGAGCTAACTCTTCTGTCCCAGAAGAAGGAAGGAAAGACGCAGGGTAGCTCTCAGCACTTTCTGAAGAGACAGCGTTTGCGTTCTGTATCACAACCTTACACATGTCATGTCATTTATCCTCACACTCTCCTATCTTGCCCAGAATCGTCCTGAGTGTACAATTGCTGTCTTTCCGCAGTTGAAGAAGAAATGCTGAGACTACTTAAATACATGCTATATACTTGCACGTTACGTAGCATAAAGGATTTCCCGTAAGACAAGGAAGTGAATACTGTCACTTTGTACAGGACAGTCATGCTGGTTATGTTAAATACCAGTCAAGGCCCTGCTATAGAACTTCTCAGGTGACTCAGTGATAAAGAACCCTCCTGCCAAGGCAGGAGATGCAGGTTCTATTCCTGGGTCGGGAAGATCCCCTGGAGAAGGAAATGGCAACCCGCTCCAGTAATCTTTCCTGGAGAATCCCATGGACAGCCGAGTCTGGCGGGCTGCAGCCCATGGGGTGGCAGAGAGTCAGACACGCCTGAGCGACTGGGGACATGTGCACTTAAAGGTGTGAAAGTTTGAACCTAGGCTGAAACGACGCTGTTCAGCTTCGGGGGTTGCTGTAATTCTTTTCCTTTTAGTTAATCAGACAAAGCGTGAAACAGAAGTTCAGGAATGAAATGAGGACAAAAGAGGTGTGTGATGCTGAATTAAAAAAAAAAAAAAATTTGTTATAAAAGATGAAAAAAACATCCACTTCAGAATATCATGCTCCTTTTGATCTCAGACCGTGTTGTGGCAAAATGGCTTTTTTTTCTCCCCCAGGGTCGAGAAAGACTGTTTCAAGCAGACCCATAAAATGTGCGTAACTTCAGAGGCGTCTGAATTATATATCTGAACCTGTCCCTTTTCTTCTTAAAATGCATCAGTAGCTCTTTGCTGTCTCCAGGTAGAAGCTGAAGACCTTCACACGGAGCCAGGCCCTTCATCATCTAAGCCCCTGCCAAGCTGCTCTGACGGCCTCCGTTTTGCCTCTAAACCCAGCCCTTTGGGCTACCAGCTGTTGCCAGTCCCAACACCAGCTTCACACAGCTGTGCTTTCACGGGCCATCCTTAGGGTCTCTGGCTTTGCCGAGGTGGATCCCACTCCATGTGAAAGCACACCCTGTGTTCACCCGCTTCATCTAGAAAAATCTCGCAAATAAAAAAGTCAGCACACAGCTCACCTGTTAGCGTCAACAGCATCTTCTCACCCTCCTAGGCTGCCCGGGATTTCAGATTTCCCCCGAGCATGGCGGGATCACTGCATGTGTCATTCTTTCTCACTCTGGGTTGAGCATCTTATTACATATTTGTCTCCCATCCCACAGTGAGGGATCAGGTCCATATTTAATTAACATTTAAACATCCAGGGTGCAGTTTGAGTGGCTACCGAGAATAAATATAATTACCTCTGTAGTGATTACATCAGTGGACGCATGGCCGTGCCTTTGCCTTGTTACCTGGGCTATCTTTTTAATCCTTACTCTAGCATTTCTTTCTTATTCTGGAATCCAGATGCCTTTGATGCAGAAGATTGAATGCTCAGTGATTTCTAAGCAGCAAGAGAATGATCTCATCCTATTTAATTTTTCTTTTTCATCAAGAATGTCTGAGGTTCCACCAGACCCATTAGTCAGAGGGCTCACTTCAACATAAGAGGCTGTTGGATACTTGTCAGATTCAGACACATGAATTACCTCAATGTAAGTCTGATAAATGTTACATCAGCAGCTGATTAAACAGCCGTTTCTAAAACAAGCTCCTTGTAAGCCAGAAATCCATGCATGTAATTGATACAATTCAAGTGGATCCTAAGGTTTATATGTCTTCATAAACATCTATGTCATTCCTTCAACTCCACCAACAAAGTATCAGTTAGTTTCTCCATCTACACGTAGTTAGATCCCACATCTTTTCTAAGACCAGATACAGTGTTGGAGATAGACACAGCGATATTTTTTTAAAAAGGCAAATGTATTAGCCTGATAAGAAAGACACCCTCACTGGTGAAAAATAAGCAATACATTTTATTGGAGAGTTATTCTAGGCTGGTGAAGATGACACCTGCGATGCGGGAGACCTGGGTTCGATCCCTGGGTTGGAGAGATCCCCTGGAGAAGGGAATGGCAACCCACTCCAGGCTTCCCTGGTGGCTCAGCTGGTAAAGAATCCACCTGCAGTGCGGGAGACCTGGATTTGATCCCTGGATTGGGAAGATCCCCTGGAGAAGGGAAAGGCTACCCACTCCAATATTCTGGCCTGGAGAATTCTATGGACTACAGTCCATGGGGTTACAAAGAGTCGGACATAACTGAGCAATTTTCACTTTCACTTTCATTGTCATCTTATTATTAATAAGCAATGTTTTAATAATATTAAAATACTGCTATCAATACTACATTAAATGTAATAATAATTATATTATTATGGCCTTCCCTGAATGGCTCAGATGGTAAATAATCTGCAGGAGACCCGGGTTCAATCCCTGGGTCAGGAAGATCCCCTGGAGAAGGGAATGGCAACCCACTCCAGTATTCTTGCCTGGAGAATCCCATGGACAGAGGAGCCTGGTGGGCTGCAGTCCATGGGGTCACAAAGAGTCAGACACGACTGAGCGACTAACACACAAGCAATGTGTCTAGGGATTGTTGTAAAAACAGTGATTTTGGTGCTGGTGGTGATGATAATTCTGAAGATGCTGATGGTGAGGTGATGGTGATGATGGTGATGACGCAATGGTAATAATGATCACCTAGGTAGACAATTGTTAATGAGCACCGATCTTTCACATCATCAGAAATCACTGCCTGATTTACCATAGAGAAAACGTGAAGGCAAAAGGAGAAGAGGGCAACAGAAGAGGAGATGGTTGGAGAGTGTCGCTAACCCAGTGGACATGAGTTTGAGCAAACTCGGGGAGATCACGCAGGACAGGGAAGCCGGGCGTGCTGCGGTCCACGGGGGTTGCAAAGAGTTGGACACGACTTAGCAACTGCAACGAAACAACATCAGCGACAAACAGACAGAGATCCCGAACAGCCAGACTCGATCCCAAAGGAAAACAAGATTTCAAGAAACATGCGATAGTACACCCAGCTACTTAAAAGCGTGTGCGTTAGTCGCCAAGTCACGTCCGACTCTTTGCGACCCCACGGACTGCAGCCCACCAGGCTCCTCTGTCCATGGGATTCTCCAGGGAGGAATACTGGAGTGGGTAGCTATTTCTTACTCCAGGGAAAGTTTTACTTGTTTTTTCATTTGTTTGTTTTTCCTACACTGGGTCTTTGTTGCTACTTGAGGGCTTTCTCTGGTTGTGCTGAGTGGGAGCGACTCTCTAGTTGCCTTGCGAGGGCTTCTGATCGCAGTAACTTCACTTGCTGTGGAGCACCCACTCTAGGGCCCTCAGTCTTCAGTATTTGTGGGACGCAGGCTCAACAGTCCCGTGGTAGGCGGAATCTTCTCAGGCAAGGGATGGATTGGCCTGCATTGGCAGCTGGACCCTTAACCACTGGACCAGCGGGGAAGTCCAGGACAGCCCATTCTTGCTTTCTTTTGTGTTCTGAGAGATGAGAAGGCTCTCAGCCCCTCCTTCCTTCAAATATCACACTACCTGCTTACACACAAGGCTGACTTGGCAGAAACTCCTTCTGCCAAGTTGGTAACAGGTCAGCAAACTGAGCTGTCCTTCTTCAGTCGTGAATTTTAATTAAAAGTAGCTTATTGCACGTATTAATTAAGCTGCTAGACAGTTCCCTAATCCATAAAAATGTTTTAAAACTGTAAAGATTCCCTGATTAACATCCGCCAATGAGTTCACTGGCTCAGCCATGTCCGACTCTTTGCGACCCCATGGACTGCAGCACGCCAAGCTTCCCTGTCCATCACCAACTCCCAGAGCTTGCTCAACCATCTCATCCAAAATGTTTTAAAACTGTAAAGATTCCCTGATTAACATCCACCAATGAGTTCACTGGCTCAGCCATGTTCGACTCTTTGCGACCCCATGGACTGCAGCACGCCAAGCTTCCCTGTCCATCACCAGCTCCCGGAGCTTGCTCAAACTCATGTCCATCGAGTCAGTGATGCCATCCAACCATCTCATCCTCTGTCGTCCCCTTCTCCTCCCGCCTTCAATCTTTTCCAGCATCAGGGTCTTTTCCAATGAGTCAGCTCTTAGCATCAGGTGACCAAAGTATTGGAGCTTCAGCATCAGTTCTTCTAAGGGATATTCAGGACTGAATTCCTTTAAGATGGTTTGATCTCTTTGCAGTCCAAGGAACTTCCAAGAGTCTTCTCCAACACCACATATTAACATATAAGCTAGTTATTACTGGGAGATGTTGCTCACTGCATATAAAGTCTCAGTCATATGCTCTAGAAATCTACTCTACATAACCCTGTACATATAGGTCACATGGTACTATGCACATAAAAGTATTGGCTAGTGACTCACATGGAAAAAAATCTGCCTAGAGTGCAGGAGACTGGGTTTAATCCCTGGGTTGGAAATGGCAACCCACTCCAGCATCCTTGCCTGGAGAATGCCACGGACAGAGGAGCCTGGTGGGGGGCAGTCCATGGGGTCACAAACAGCCTGACTCGGCGGAGTGACTAACACTTTCACTTTATGTCTCGATAAAGCTGGTTAACAAAATGAAATGCTAGAATTCTCTCACTGGCTATCAAGAAGAAACAAATGAAGCAGAACCTCGTGAATTATATGTTGAATTTCAAGAATGTGGGAAACTTCAATTCAGGCTGAACAATGCAGAATCTTTTTCTTGAAACATTGAAATATTCAAAACATACATGCAGATCTATTAACTTGAGGCCTATTTAGAGTGGTGTAGGTCTCAATATTTGTTTCCCTTGCTCTCTGTCGAGATTTTTAGAAAGACTAAAAGGTGCCTTTTCATGAAAACTCACGACTGCGTAGTCACTATACATTCTGAAATAGAGATGTAAATATATTCTGAACAAAACACTCCAATTTATTCTTGCTTCTTTGAATCTCCCCGTCAAATTGTCACTTCTCAAATGATGTACCTAAAATATCCTTGGGAATTGCCTAACAGTACCCACTCCAGTCCCTGCAGATGGTGACTGCAGCCATGAAATTAAAAGACGCTTGCTCCTTGGAGGAAAAGCTATGACCAACCTAGACAGCATATTAAAAAGCAGAGACATTACTCTGCCAGCAAAGGTCTGTCTAGTCAAAGCTATAGTTTTTCCAGTGGTCACATATGGATGTGAGAGTTGGACTATAAAGGAAGGTGAATGCTAAAGAATTGATACCTTTGAACTGTGGGGCTGGAGAAGACTCTTGAGAGTCCCTGGACAACAAGAAGATCCAACCAGTTCATCCTAAAGGAAATCAATCTTGAATATTCATTGGAAGGACTGATGCTGAAGCTGAAACTCCAATACTTTGGCCACCTGATGCAAAGAGCTGACTCATTGGAAAAGACTCTGATGCTGGGAAAGATTGAGGGCAGGAGGAGAAGGGGACGACAGAGGATGAGATGGCTGGATGGCATCACCAACTCAATGGACATGAGTTTGAGTAAGCTCTGGGAGATGGTGATGGACAAGGGAGTCCTGGAATGCTGTAGTTCATGGGGTCACAAAGAGTGGGACACGACTGAACGACTAGACTGAACTGACCCACTCCAGTACTCTTGGGCTTTCCTGGTGGCTCAGCTGGTAAAGAATCTGGCCTGCAATGTAGGAGACCTGGGTTCGATCCCTGGGCTGGGAAGATCCCCTGGAGAAAGGAATGGCTACCCACCAGTATTCTTTCCTGGAGAATTCCATGGACAGAGGAGCCTGGCGGGCTACAGTCCACAGGGTCGCAAAAGAGTCAGACAGGCCTGAGCGACTTTCCCTTTCACTTTCCAGTAGTTAGGTCTCCACGTTTCTACTGCTGGGGGCACAGGTTCAATCCCTGATTGGGGAACTGTAATCCCAGAGGGATCGAAACCGGGTCTTCTGCGTCTCCTGCATTACAGGCGACTTCTTCACCCACAGAGACACCTGAGAAGCATCTCATGCCACTAAGCGTTGCCAAAATTTAAAAAAAAAACTTTAATTAAAAAATTTAACTAATTTAATTTAAAAAAATCCTCCAGTAAACATTTTTTGTGCTCTTCTACTAAGAAAGGTTGTCATTTGTATCACCAATAAACCTTTCTCTGTTTGCATCATTATATTGTATATGAGACTCTGAAAACATCACTGTATCCATAAGACTTTCCTTCCACCCTTGAGGTTTTTCAGGATGGCAAGCACCTCTCACCCATCTTGGCGTATTCAGACTTGAATCCAGTGCTAACACTCATGGGGGACCCTGTCAGTGTCGACTCTATTACTGAAAAGGGAGAATTTGGGGACGGAGATCTCTGCACAGAAATACTTTATCTACAGCCCCCGTCCGTTTGGAGTCGAGAGCTTCATTCTGTATGTTCCCGGAAGCCGTCTTCACAGCTAATCAGTTCTCCTCTGACAAACGCACTCCGCAACTGTGGAAAAATAAGATGAGATTGCAGACCAAAGTAAATATTTAATTAAGAAACAGCTAATCAGATTCCCCTTGGCCTTTTTTTTATTTTTTATTTTTTCCTGCCGATAGTTAAGCAGCTCCATCTCATGGAAGACCATTGCCATTAATATTTTAAAACCCCTTCAGCCTTTTTTTTTTTTTTTCATTTCAATTTTCTGCCTCATTATTTTTTTAGTGACCTCCATCCCCAAATTGATTTTGACTGTGTTACTGCCGGAGATATATATGTATATAAAACTTTTAAATTCACTTAGAATTTGAAATCATGTAATCATAAGCTGAGAATTGGTCATCTTACTTAAAAGGAGGCTTTCTGGACAGGCAGCCTTAGAATTAAACTGCCCTCAAATGACACATAATGGGGTTTCCCATAAACTTTCATTAAAACTTCAACTAAATATAGTCAGACTCTTAACAGACTAAATGCAATGAACTGCTTCTAATTGAAGAGAAACACATATTCCCTTTTTCTTTCTTTCTTTCTTTTTTTTTTTTTTTTTAGTGAAACAGAGTAGAGAAGTCTATTGACATGTGCACAAAATCTACATGTAAACTGACCTTAGATTGGACTGTAAAGAATCTGCCTGCAATGCAGGAGACCTGAGTTCAATCCCTGGGTTGGAAAGATCCCCTGGAGAAGGGAAAGGCAACCCAAACTCCAGTATTCCTGCCTGGAGAATCCCATGGACAGAGGAGCCTGGCAGGCTGCAGTCCATGGGGTCACAAAGAGTCAGACACTCCTGAGCGACTTTCTCTTTAAGAAATTACTATGTGTCTATTTTTAACACTATTTCCGCTACCACTGCCATTTACTGAATGTGTACTAAGTGCATTTGTCCATGGGATTCTCCAGGCAAGAGCATTGGAGTGGGTTGCCATCCCCTTCTTGAAAATATTCTTAAAAAAACAAAAAAAAAACTCAGTTTCTCTATTTTTCACAATTATAAAATATAGAAAATTGTATGTGAAGGTTTAATTCCATGCCTAAGGTTTCCACACGTTTTATCAAGTAGGGTTGCCTTGATTTATGATAAAGAACAGTTCATTTCACCCTTGTTGTCTGCCGTGTCTGACTCTTTGCGACCCCATGGACTACACAGTCCATGGGATTCTCCAGGCCAGAACACTAGAGTGGGTAGCCTGTCCCTCCTCCAGGGGATCTTCCCCACCCAGGGATCAAAGCCAGGTCTCCTGCATTGCGGGCGGATGCTCTACCAGCTTAGCTACCAGGGAAGCCCTCGTTGTCTGTACTGAAAGATAAATTAAAGAAAATGAGCCACACATTGTGGATAGTAGCCTAAACCCAATTTTTTTTTTTTTTTTTGACGTGGACCGTTTTAAGTCTTTACTGAATTTATGACAATATTGCTTCTGCTTTATGTTTTGGGTTTTTGACAGCCAGGCATGTGGCATATCACCTCTCCAACCAGGGACCAAGCCCTCACCCCCTGCCTTGGAAGGCAAGGTGCTAACCACTGGACCACCAGGGAAGTCCCTAAAGCCAGTTGTTAAACACAGAGCTACAGCCTGTGTTTAAAAGTCCACCAGATACATATAATGCAGGCAGCCTTTATTTCTTCAGTTTAGTTCAGTTCAGTTCAGTCGCTCAGTCGTGTCCGACTCTTTGCGACCCCATGAACCGCAGCACGCCACGCCTTCCTGTCCATCACCAACTCCCGGAGTATACCCACACCCATGTCCATTGAGTCGGTGATGCCATCCAGCCATCTCATCCTCTGTCGTCCCCTTCTCCTCCTGCCCCCAATCCCTCCCAGCATCAGGGTCTTTTCCAATGAGTCAACTCTTTGCATGAGGTGGCCAAAGTACTGGAGTTTCAGCTTCAGCATCAGTCCTTCCAATGAACACCCAGGACTGATCTCCTTTAGGATGGACTGGTTGGATCTCCTTGCAGTCCAAGGGACTCTCAAGAGTCTTCTCCAACATCACAGTTCAAAAGCATCAATTCTTTGGCGCTCAGCTTTCTTTATAGTCCAACTCTCACATCCATACATGACCACTGGAAAAACCATAGTCTTGACTAGATGGACATTTGTTGGCAAAGTAATGTCTCTGCTTTTTAATCTGCTGTCTAGTTTGGTCTAAACTTTCCTTCCAAGGAATAAGCGTCTTTTAATTTCATGGCTGCAGTCACCATCTGCAGTGATTTGGGAGCCTAGGAAAATAAAGTCTGACACTGTTTCCACTGTTTCCCCATCTACCTGCCATGAAGTGATAGGACCAGATGCCATAATCTTAGTTTTCTGAATGTTGAGCTTTAAGCCAACTTTTTCACTCTCCTCTTTCACTTTCATCAAGAAACTCTTTAGTTCCTCTTCACTTTCTGCCATAAGGGTGGTGTCATCTGCGTATCTGAGGTTATTGGTATTTCTCTCGGCAATCTTGATTCCAGCTTGAGCTTCCTCCAGCCCAGCTTTTCTCATGACTACAGACCTCCAGATTTTCTTTTTAAAGGAAGAAAGCAGCCTCTCCTGTTTTATCTCTTCAACATGAGAGAGAAGTGCATAAGATTCAGAATGGTGATTGTTCCTGGAGAATAACAGAAGTGAAATGGAGGCGGGGACTGGGGATGGATCTGTGTTTATGATCAACATCTATTGATCTTATATAAAGCACCACCAATGAGGAGTTTGTTCACATCATACCATGGGGATCGCCACCACCATCTTTCTTTATTAATTCTCTCTCTTTGCCTTAAACCCAAGGTGTATGCTTGTTAAAGGATGTCTTCGCATTAACACAAGTGTCAAGAAAAAAGTGAAGCTTGCTTTCTAAGGCAAGTTTATAATTGCCAGTATCTGAAATATGATGGAACGGAATTGATGCTTCATGGGATTCTCCTTTGTCGTCATGTTTTCTAATGGTCAGATTTAATTACTTGTTTAATGTAAGCCCTGTAGATATTAACTTTAGTAATTTACCAATTTTTATGACTTTCAGAAACTTAGTGGGTGACATTTTATTATCAACTTGCATCCATTTTAGTGAGATGTATAGGGAATGCGACCACAAAGACTTCCATTTAAAGAATGGGTTAATGATATACACATATATTTTGTCATTGAGTTGGGTGTCTACTTTGTACTCATAGCATATTTTTTAAAGTAACAGCGCTGTGGTTGAATAACCCAGTCTATAAGATACAGGTCTTTAAGTGAGCTGCTAAAAATGAAAGTGAAGTCGCTCAGGCTTGTCCAACTCTTTGCGACCCCATGGACTGTAGCCCACCAGGCTCCTCTGTCTGCGGGATTTTCCAGGCAAGAATACTGGAATGGGTTGTCATTTCCTCCTCCAGGGGATCTTCCCAACCCAAGAATCAAACCCTGGTCTCCCGCATTGCAGGCAGATGCTTTACCATCTGAGCTGTTAAAGGAAAATGTCCAAGTACTTCTACTTGTTCAAAAAAAAAAAAAGCCTGAAATCTTTGGGCTAACCATAGAAAAGCCTGTGAGAAACATACTTATCGTTGTACAACTGGATGCTTTTACGCAGTGCAGCAAGATAGGATGCAAACTCTGGGGGCCATGGGCTGTCTCAGAGAGAAGATGCTATGATTGACAGTTGTAGGATCTGGATGCTGGCGGGTGATGTGGGAAGTGTCTAAAGAGCTGGGAGTGTTTCTGGATTGCAGGTTGGTAGAGTATGGAGCTGTTTCTGTGATGGAGGGCTTCAGTAACTCATATCTCCAGGAAGGGCAGAAAAAGGTTACTTGAACTCAGTCATGTCCAACTCTTTGCGACCCCATGGGCTGTAGCCCGCCAGGCTCCTCTGTCTGCGGGATTTTCCAGGCGGAAATACTGGACTGGGTTGTCATTTCCTCCTCCAGGGGATCTTCTGGACCCAAAGATCAAACCGAGTCTCCTGCACCGCAGGCAGATTCTTTACCACAGGAGCCAACAGGAAAGCCCAGATTGCTAGACTCAGCATTGCCACAAACCCTCTATTTGTTAAAAAAAAAAAAAAAAATGTTTGCAAAGTACAGAAAAAGCAAGGTCTGCCTGGGTGTGACTATATAGACAGAGCTCTCCCTCTCTCCTTGCGTCTCCGCCGCATCTCTTGAGTTGTGCGGG
Source organism: Odocoileus virginianus (assembly GCF_023699985.2). Lineage (NCBI taxonomy): Eukaryota > Metazoa > Chordata > Mammalia > Artiodactyla > Cervidae > Odocoileus > Odocoileus virginianus. Next base: position 1,027,870 of record NW_027224323.1, read on the forward strand.
ATGACTTTATTTCCATGAATTAAATTCTACTAGTGCATTAGAATGTCATGCAGCAGAAGAATTATTTATTGGACAAGAATGTGCCCTTTTTCTTTTTCTGGTGCAATCTGTTGATGTTTTTCTAACTTAAGGTGAAAGGTGATTTTCTTCTGGCTTAGTTGTCAGAAGGGTGGGAAGAATTCTGAAAAACAGAGGTCTGTCTGCTAAGCAGTTGGCTCCATTCAAGCCAGGCAGTTGATGAAGCATCTCTCAAGCCTGTGTTTTATCTGGCTCAGTCAACATTTCACAGTGGGGAAACTGGCAAGTGAAAAATCAGTGACCGTCACTATCGGGCCCAAGGAAATGGCTTTTTCAGTTCCCTGTAAAGTGCTGAGATCTGGAAATGTGTTATCTTGAGCAGTCAATATGAGCAGAAAAGTCACTGGAAGGAAGAGAATTGAGGGAGGAGGTTGATTAAAAGAAAGAAATTCAGTAATAACGTTATGCTCATAGAAATCTATATAACTCAGGGTAGCACAGGCCGTGGAAGGTCTGTAATGACAGCCTGTTCACAGGTCCAAATAATGGAGATGTTTTTGATGGTTAAACAGAATGATGATTTTAGGCTATTACTGTGTCAATGTCCTGATAATATTTTCCAACCATCCCTTTTTACTATTCTCAAAATTGCCCTTTCTTTAAAATCACACCATTAGGCAATGTTGGCGCAGAGACAGAATTTAGAGATGATTTGCAACCCAAGTGACTATTTTATACATGTTTCCAAAACAGGAGAAGATAGGAAGCAGTTAAGTATGGCAGATACAGTGGCGGTGGGGGTGGGGGTGGGGGGATTCCAGCCATTTTCTTTGCAAAGCCGGTATCATTTCTGCACACAATTTAGTTCAAGGGATACATTGTGTCCCATGACTTTATAAATCCTTTAACCCAGTTTGTATCACTGTTACCATTTTATCAACAAATGTTGAGTTTGAGATTTTCGCTTCTAAATCATTGGTCACCAGTGTGTGCCTTCTTTGATGGATTTTGAGCTTTTCATCCATTTCTTGTGATGTGTGTTTTTAAGTAGCCACTGTGGTCATTCAATCTCTCAGTCGTGTCCGACTCTGTGACCCCACGGACCGCAGCACGCCAGACTCCCCTGGCCTTCAGCATCTCCTGGAGCTTGCTCAAACTCATGTCCATTGAGTCGGTGATGCCATCCAGCCATCTCATCCTCTGTCGGCCCCTTGTGTCTTGTATTCCTCTGTCTGGCCATATCCAGACAGGAGAGTGGCCATAACCCCGTGCTCCACTGAGTCCCTGTCCACGTTGTTTTTCTGTCATCAAGCAGCTTGTAAAAATTACATTCTTTTTTGCAAACCGTGGTCTTTCCCCATCATCACTCTCCAGAGTTATTCCCATGCACAAAGAACAGAAGTGAAATGATAAAGAATTGGTTCATTGCAGACTATTTGTATCCCACACCCCCCACCCCAGTGACCTAAAACAGGTTCATTTGACTATGTGCTTCCTCTTCAGGAGCATATGTAATATATTAGGAAATGGGTGTCCTAAGCTCTTGCCTGAAAAATCCCATGGACGGAGGAGCCTGGTGGGCTGCAGTCCATGGGGTCACTGAGTTGGACATGACTGAGCAACTTCACTTTCCTTTTTCACTTTCATGCATTGGAGAAGGAAATGGCAACCCACTCCAGTGTTCTTGCCTGGAGAATCCCAGGGATGGCGGAGCCTGGTGGGCTGCCGTCTATGGGGTTGCACAGAGTCGGACACGACTGACATGACTTAGCAGCAAGCTTTAAATGGGCTTCCCTGGTGGCTCAGCTGGTAAAGAATCCACCTGCAATGTGGGAGACCTGGGTTCAATCCCTGGGTTGGGAAGATCCCCTGGAGAAGGGAAAGGCTACCCACTCCAGTATTCTTGCCTGGAGAATCCCATGGACTATATAGTCCGTGGGGTTGCAAAGAGTCAGACATGACTGAGCGACTTTCACTGACTTAACTTAACCTTTAAATACATGCAGTGTTTTTCCTTCCCAGAAAAGGTAACAGGAAACATTTTTCAGAGAGGTTCAGTTGCTAACGTTAGGACGATGTAGCTTATGTAAAAGGTGCTGTGGAAGAGCAAACCCTCAATAACTTTGTTAAATATGAGGGAGAATGTGTCTGGGGAATTTCTGTAACATCAGAATCAGTTATTTCATCCTGTACAGAACATATATTTCCTCCCTACTAAGGAAACATGAAATGGAAGTCATCCATCACAGGTAACCATTTTTAAGAACTCGCTTGATCTCTGTTAACGTAATGTTGCCTGAAATTACCAGAGCATTTCGAAACCATAGGGGTTTGGGAACACACTACAGTGGTTTTATCTCACTGGTTTATGGGCTCCTTTGGGTTCAGGCTCCCGTGAATCACTGCAACTGAATAGCAACTGGCTTAATCCTATCCGACAGATGCAATCTTCATGACACTGAGACAGAAAACCCAATCTCCCACCTAGCATGTGGAAATTTAAGTATTTAGTGAAAAATGGCACTACAGACTGAGCTGGGGTTCATTGTACATGGGCATGAAATAAAACACATTTAAATTACTGTTAAATTCCTCATTACAGTGACATTATACTGAAATGATAATGAAATATTCAAACAGTAAGAAAGTGGATAAACTGTAGCTACACAAAATATATCAGTGGGTCTTAAAGCCTCAATATATAGCTGTTAAGAAAAGCTGCCGTAGTCGCTCTAAACCATGATTCCTTTTATTTTTTTAAAGTTTCAGCACAATCAAGTGACGCTGAGAGTAGCTTATATAGGGGCATATAACTTTATAAGGGTAAACTTCATAAATAAAGGGAATGTTCAATAAAAATTCAAGATATCAGCACTTATGGAAACAACTTATAGATTGATTCAAATTCTTGGTAATATTCTCATTCTTCCTTCAACTTGTGGGCCCATAGGTAAGTATTTTGCTGTTAAAACTGAATGAATACATGAATGGATGGAGAGATAAATGGATGGATGAATAGAGAGATGGAAGGATGAATAGGTGGATGGATGGATGATGGCTGGATAGATGAATGAATAGGTGGATGGATGGATGATGGGTGGATAAATGAATAGGTGGATGGATGGATAGATGAATGAATAGGTGCATGGATGGATGATGGATGAATAGATGAATAGGTGGATGGGTGGATGATGGATGGATAGATGAATAGGTGGATGGATGGATGGTGGATGGATAGATGGCTGGATGAATATATGGATGGATGGATGATGGATGGATAGATGGGTGGATGGATGGATGAATAGACGGATGGATGGATGGATGGATGATGGATGGATGAATGAATAGATGGATGGATGGCTGAATAGATGAATGGATGGATGGATGATGGATGGATGAATGAATAGATGGATGGATGGATGATGGACAGATAGATGGATGGGTGATAGAAGGATGAATGCTCAGATGTGTAGACGGATGGATGTATGAGAGCAATATGACACTAAGCCCATACTTGGTATCTTACGAAAGGAAAAAAAGGTGCTCCATCATGGCTGGGTTTTGACTTCTAATGCCTCTTTATTTTCTTAACAGTATGGTCTTATTCTGACTGATCCATCTCTCCTAAGATCGTGATATTTGAACTACTCAAGATTTCACTCTCATTTGGTTGATGTTTTATTCATTTATATGATCAAGAAACCTGGGTTGGTAGGCGGGATTATAAAACCGTACCCAACAACCTGCACCTGTGTAGAAGTCTCTCCCTTTGGTTGTGGCAAGGTCTGCGAATATGGTCCGTGTAGGCAAAGCTATGGTTTTTCCAGGAGTCATGGATGATGTGAGAGCCATAAAGAAGACTGCGCACCAAAGAATTGATGCTTTTGAACTGCGGTGTTGGAGAAGACTCTTGAGAGTCCCTTGGACTGCAAGGAGATCAACCAGTCCATCCTAAAGGAAATCAGTCCTGAATATTCATTGAAAGAACTGATGCTGACACTGAAACTCTTCACCTGATGTGAAGAACTGACTCACTAGAAAAGACCCTGATGCTGGGAAAGATTGAAGGCAGGATGAGAAGGGGATGACAGAGGATGAGATGCTTGGATGGCATCATCGACTCGATGGACATAAGTTTGGGTAAAGTCCATGAGTTTGGGTAAACTCTAATCAGATTAGACTCTCAAAAGGACAGCATCCTTCTCTGCAAGAGAGATTCAGAGGTCGAAAGGGAGGGTGATTCTCCATGGGTGTCTCTAAAGATTGAACAGAGCCAGGTAACAAGGGATGCTGCGGGCCCCAGGCAGCTGAGCACAGCGCCTTGAGGGAAGCCAGCCGGAAGAGGGACACATAATTTGTACAATCACCAGGAGCTGAATTTTCCCACACCTAGTTAAGCTTGGAAAAGGAGTCTTTGCTCAAAAAGAGAACAATAGCTCAACACCTGAATTTCAGTCTCATGAGATCTGAGCAGAAGACAGGTTCTGCAGCTTTCATGACTTATAGAACTATGAGCGAGGACCTGGGGCTTGTCTGAAGACACTACATTTGTGCTGATTTGTGATACAGCTGTGAAAAAAATGAATGCAGAAACTACACATCATGGTATTCAGAGAGCTTAGGGCAAACCTTAGCCATCACAAGAAAAAAGCATCCTTGTGACAATGTATTTATGCTCACAACAAGATCCATTTTTTAAAAAAAAATAGCACATTCCACATGATGACTGCCAAGTCTTCTTTTCAAAAGTGAGATTACTGTCCCCCTGTGATCTCGGGAAATTCCTCATTCGCAGATAACACGCATGATTCTTTTTCAAATTCAAAATACTGTGTAGCCAAAAACAGATTTTATGAAATATGTATAACTTCATTAGAAGTTTGGAAACCTGATACTGTTGACAAGATACTTATTAAATCGAAACTCTGCCCTAGATAGATGACCATGGCATTTTGTGCTATCGAGAAATATAAAAATTTAAACGCTTCATTTCTGTAAGTTACATTCACCTGCAACATCACAGAGAGTGAGATTATATTACAAAGGTTAATGAATCATTGCCCTTTTTGGGGAGAACTTTAGCATAGATATGACTAAAGTATTTTTTAGCGTGAGTCTTTTACATGAGACTATTTTATTATCAGAATTAACTCAGTAATTGATGAAGAGTCTGGTCAAAATGAACTATTCTTGAATGTTTCTCACATGGATAACTCAGGAAAATATTGCTGTCGTTCAGTCACCCAGTCATGTCTAACCCTTTGTGACCCCATGGACCGCAGCACGCCAGGCTTCCCTGTCCTTCACCATCTCCCAGAGTTTGCTCAAACTCATGTCCATTGAATCAGTGATACCATCCAACCATCTCATCCTCTGTCATCCCCTTCTCCTCCTGCCCTCAATCTTTCCCAGCATCAGGGTCTTTTCTAGTGAGTTGGCTCTCAGCAGGAGAATATACATTTTTAAATTACATATACATGTATTTTTTAGCAGGATATGTTACAGAGAATGTACACGATATTTTAGATACCAATTTTGTCATTTTGAGAAAAATCATTACACTTCTGTCAATGATGACAGATCCATTTGTCTCACATTCATATGCTCGAGAAATATCCCAACCAGGTAGCTACTGAGAACAGCAGATTGGAGGACTTCCAACTTTGTACATCAGAGTGCTCAAATACTTTTAATTAGAAGGCCAATTTCTGTTATCTTTTAAATGACACCGATGACTATTTTTATAGATAAAGACCTATATAGCTGTCATAGTTGTGATTCAGAGATTTAATATTAATTTCTAAGACATGGAGATGAATAAGGTTGACCAGAAGGCTGGGAAGAGTGTAGGGTTTGTTTTCTTTTTTTTCCTTGATTTCCTTTTCTGTTTGTTGTCTCTCTTCAGAATACTTCCCCTGGAGGGAGTACAAAGTAAGGACATTTTATCTCTCTCACTCTGTTCAGTTCAGTTCAATCGCTCAGAGGTGTCTGACTCTTTGCAACCCCATGGACTGCAGCACGCCAGGCCTCCCTGTCCATCACCAACTCCCAGAGTTTACTCAAACTCATGTCCATCGAGTCGGTGATGCCATCCAACCATCTCATCCTCTGTCATCCCCTTCTCCTCCTGTCTTCAGTCTTTCCTAGCATCAGGGTCTTTTCCAATGAGTCAGCTCTTCGAATCAGGTGGCCAAAGTATTGGAGTTTCAGCTTCAGCATCAGTCCTTCCAATGAACACCCAGGACTGATCTGGAATTCCAGTGAATACAAAAGAAAGAATGGCTTAAACTTCTTCCAACTCACCATATAACAGAAAGTTATCTCATGACTGAGTTCAAATGTATGGCTGGAATGATTCAGCTCAGATTAGACACCCAGTCTGGGGGTCAACAAACCATGTGTTCAGAGAGGCTGTGAAGTTGTAGACCCACAGTAGCTACTGAAATAGACCCATGGGTGGACAGGACTGAGGTCCACGCAAGGCTGGTTGGATGACCTGGCAGGGTGCCTCCCAACCCACGGTGGTTACATGCACGCTCAGTCATTCAGTTGTGTCCCGTAATCAGTCCTTCAGTTGTGGCTGACTCTTTTGCGACCCCATGGACTGTAGCCCACCAGGCCCCTCCGTCCATGGGATTCTCCAGGCAAGAACACTGGAGTGGGTTGCCATTTCCTCCTCCAGGGGATCTTCCCAACGCTGGGATCAAACCTCTGTCCCCTGCATCACAGACAGATTCTTTATCACTGAGACACCAGGGAAGCCCCTAACATCTTGGCAAAAGGTAACACCCAAGGCAGTAGTGTTGTCTATTCCTCCGCACCTCTATAACCATCCATTGAAGCCCTAAAGAATGAGGTTAGTGCCAGAGCCTGTGTCAACAAAAATACATTTCCAGCCAGTTGGTGAACTGTAGGCTAAAAACAAAAATTCAGTCATTACAGAAAAAAAGTGTATCTTCTTTGCATACAGGTTTTAGTTCTGCAGTTGGTTCCTGATATCAACATCTTTTTTCAATCTCTGACTTCCCTGGTAGCTCAGTTGGTGAAATGTCTTGCCTACAATGTAGGAGACCTGGGTTCAATCCCTGGGTTGGGAAGTTCTCCTAGAGATGGAAAGGCCTGGAGAATCCCATGGATGGAGGAGCCTGGTGGGCTACAGTCCATGGGGTCACAAAGAGTCAGACACAACTGAGCGACTTCACTTTACTTTTTACTTTTTATTTATTCCATGTTACGTTTTCTTTTGTGTTTGTTTTGACCACATCACCATCATGTGGAATCTCACTTCCCTTACCAAGGATCGAACACCCATACTCTGCACTGGAAGATCAGAGTCTTAACCACTGGATCCCCAGGGAAGTCACGATACTATTTTGTGGGTTGTGTTTGTTTTTTGGCATGCTGCAACATAAGCTTCATTCATTCAGAAAACACTGGCAAAATTAATTTCAGCTGCAAACTCATAGGTGCATGCTTCAAAGAGTCAAGTTGCACATAACCCCCCCCCCCCAAAATATAGGTAATATTAATTACAGTAACTTACAGATCAAACCAGTCAATGCTAAAGAAAATCAATCCTGACTATTCCTTGGAAGGACTGATGCAGAAGCAAAAACTCCAACACTTTGGCCACCTGATGTGAAGAGCTGACTCCCTGGAAAAGACCCTGATGCTGGGAAAGACTGAAGGCGGGAGGAGAAGGGGACGGCAGAGGGTGAGATGGTTGGATGGCATCACCGACTCGATGGACACGAGTTTGAGCAAACTCTGGGAGGATGGTGATGGACAGGGAGGCCTGGCGTGCTGCAGTCCATGGGGTCGCTAAAGAGTCAGATGTGACTGAACGACTGAACAGCTGCAACCTACAGATATGAAAGAATGATAAAGTGCAATCTCACAAAGGGTCAAATAGCGTTTTGATTATTTTTTTCATTTATTTTGAAACAGAGGATAATTGCTTGGCAGCGTCACGTCATTTTCTGCTGCACAACAGCATGGATCAGCTCCAAGTAGACATATGTCCCCTCCCCGCTTTGATGAAAGTCAAATGTCACTCATCCCCTCTCACCGGTCCCTTTCACTAGCTTACTCCTGGGGACTGCTGTGGGCATTAGATCCTTTTACGCAATGATCATTCTCAAGCTGCTGGCGTGTAGGAAAACGAGTCAGATTTACAGGGAGGGGGAAAATCATTATAAACAGCGACTAGCAAATGAGTGATAAAATAAACCAGCGAGACGACACTGAGTCTACTGTTGGCATTTCCCTAGAAAGCCGTGCTCAGGGCTCCCCCACTGCTGTCTGCTGCTCTGCTAGAAATTAGATATTGATCCTGACTGTCAATGGCGAGCTGTCCCCCACGCCGGAGTGTCTTCTCCCACAAGATGAGAACCGTCTCCATCAGAACTCACCCAGAAGCTACATACAAAGGCCAGTGTCATCTTGACAGAATGCCTGTGACGGGGGAGGGGGGAACTGATCTCATTAGAAATGAAAAGGCAGGAGTGGCAGGTGGGAGGGAGGCTCAAAAGGGAAGGTGTCTTCTGAATATCCTCCTAAACTCCATCTCTAATTGTATCACTTTGTTGCTCTTAAATGGGCTTCCCGGGTGCCTCGGTGGGTAAAGAATCCGCCTGCAATGCAGGAGACACAGGTGCAATCCCTGGGTCGGGAAGACCCCCTGGAGAAGAGAATGGTAACCCACTCCAGTGTTCTTGCCTGGAGAATCCCATGGACAGAGGAGCCTGGTGGGCTATGGTCCATAGGGTCGCAGAGAGTCAGACTCAACTGAGCAACTCCCACTATATGTATAATTATGGCTTAAATAATGTATTAAATATGTATTAATATATGTATTAAAAAATGTTCCCTTCTGGAATCATGGAGGATTCAGACAGTCTGAATTTATCAAGCTTTCTTGTGAGCAATGGATTGTGAACACCCTGCCCAGTGAGATTGGGATCAAGTTCAAGTTCTGCTGTGTGCTGACTTAAAAAAAAAAAAAAAAAAAGACTTACAATGTGAAAGTTGCAAGTTAAGTTTTATTTGGGGGCAAAATGAGGACTGCAGTCTGGGAGACAGCGCCTCAGATGGCTCTGAGAGTCTGCTCCAAAGAGGCGGGTCGGGGGGAATGTCAGGGTATATGCTTTTGGTGAATGAGGGGGGAGTTCAGGCCATCAGGCACTTATTTGCCCAGAAGGTTTCTACTACCCTTATGAAACTTTGCTAGTCTAATCAGAAATGAAAACACGGTGGTAGGGGGTGGGAGACGGGCTCAAAAGGGAGGGGACATATGTATAATTATGGCTGATTCACTCTGTGCAACAGAAACTAGCATCGTACAGCTATCATCCTCCAATTAAAAGTTAATTTAAAAAAAGAAACAAAAAGATGAAGGTAACTTTTGAACGAAAATCACATCAATAAGGCATCTAATATAACTTGTCTCACATGCTTTTTTTTTTTTTTTAAATGAAGCTGTATGCCTTCTTTTGAAAGAAAATAGACGTTAGCATTACAGGGCATAGGATAGCCTTGTTCCTACCATCTCTAAAAGGGGAGGAGGTCACGACTGCAGAACAGGGCTCAGCATGAGCAGTGGAAGAGGCAAATTTAGAAAACAGGGTGTGTATTTCATAAATAGTCCCTTTATAGGGAGAATGACACTGTTTATTGTATGCTTGCATTTTATTCCTTTTGGGCTTCCCTCATAGCTCAGCTGGTAAAGAATCCACCTGCAATGCAGGAGACCCTGGATCGATTCCTGGGAAAATCCCCGGGAGGAAGGAAAGGCCACCCATATCCAGTATTCTGGCCTGGAGAATTCCACGGACTGTATAGTCCATGGGTTGCAGAGTCAGACATGACTGAGCGACTTTCGCGTCACCTCCTTTTATTCCTTCAGTCACAGATACATGCTAGCATACTATGAGGTATCAGGGCTGCCTTGATGCTAAGAGCATATCACTGAGGGATTTCCTGGTGGTCCAGTGGTTAAGACTCCGCACTTCCAATGCAGAGAGAGGCTTGGATTGATCCCTGGTTGAGGAACTAAAGATCCCACATGCTGTGTGAGGTAGCCAAAGGGCAAAAACCAAAATCTACCATTGAAACCCGTGATCCCCACCCTCCGATACTTCAAATGCTCCTCACCTATCGGATGCAGAACACCGATACTCCATCCGTGTTCAAAGAGAGGTGACCCATGGACTGTAGCCTGCCAGGCTCCTCTGTCCATGGGATTCTCCAGGCAAGAACACTGGAGTGGGTTGCCATTCCCTTCTCCAGGGGATCTTCCCGACCCAGGAATCAAACCTGGGTCTCCTGCATTGCAGGCAGATTCTTTACCATCTGAGCCGTGAGGAAAGCCCAAGAACACTAGAGAGGGCTGACTTTCTCCTCTCCAGGGGATCTCCCCGGCCCTTGGAACCGAACCTACATCTCCTGCAATTGGATTCTTTACCCCCAAGTCACCCGGGAAGCCTTTTTCCCACTGTAGTCAGTTGCTAAATATTTGCCAGCATGCTGCTGCATAAACCTCAAATATTTGCTCTATTATCTGGGTGTTTAAAAAGCCAGCGCAGTTATTTCATCTTTGTTCATAGATGACTGCTTTTGTCCCATCCGTAAAGAACTAAGAACTTCTTTTCCCCGCTGGTGGTGCAGACAGGATCAAAGTGTTTAATTTGATCCAGAAGGTGAGCTTTGCAGTAACATAAGAGCAGGAAGCAGCCAAAGGAGAAGTCTGACAGGAGAAAACAGAAGGCAGACTGGCTGCGTCTCAGACCTGGATGAAGAACACAGCAGCCTGTGTGTTAGCGTGTCCTGCCCAGCAGGAAAAAACATATATACAGATCTGGGGCTTGCCAGCCTCGCAACAGAGGATGGGGGCTCAGGTGAACCTCACTTTCTTGCCTGAGTCCAACACCGCGGCAAAAGGGGGTTGACGTGTATTCCTGCCGACAATACACGCTGGGGAGACCACCCGCCTACTTTGCCAGCCCAGAAACAGCCTCTCACACCCACAGACAGCAGAGTCAGAATCTCCCCTGAACTAACTGGGAGGGTTTCACAGGGTTTCTATCACGATCCCAGCAAGATTGCATTTGCAGTCATAGACATGCTTATTGTAAAAATTTTATGGGCACTGCCTGCCAACCCAGAAGCAACTGTTGGAATGCAGATTCTAATTCTGCAGGTGTTGGGGGGGGGGGAGCGGGGTGTGACCTCTGGTTCCCCCTTGCTAACGAGCTCTTCTCAATCGAGGTCCTCAACGTGACGGTTCTCAAGCTCTCCGTTTGTCAAAAGTCCAAAGCGAATACAAAGCTCATCAATCTTGTCCGCTGGCAAGACGGTGTTTACCGTTTGGTAAAACTTGGGGAGAGGTTAGAGCAGGTTTCTGCATCTCTGACAATATCCTGTGTCTTTCCCTGACCCTCTCGTATCCATTTCCATTTTGTAAAATGTTGGTAGCTATTTTACACGTCTTAGCTGAAAATTCGTACGTAATGGTGGTTTACTGGGATGAAAGGTGTGCTCTGATAAAATGTGTTCTTTCGTCCAAAAACAGAAAAAGAGCAGGAATCCCTCCCCCTGCCCACCCCCCCCCCCCCACCGCTGCCAATCATCTAGAAGAGACTTGATTCATTTCAAAGGAAACGGTCTCAGAATTGAGCAGACGTCTTGTATGCTGGCTGCAGATGTTCAGCGATGTGGGCAAAATTGTGACCACTCAGTCTTGGGCAAACATTGCGTCTCTGGAATGAAATTCTGTAGAGGCAACTAGGCAGCGTTGAAACCTAAAACCTAGCAAATCTGGTGGACAAGAGGGAATGAATGACGACGTGCACCTTTATTACTGTGGAAAAACATGTATGTTTTCTAACATAAATGGATGGGCTTTTTGTTCTTGTTGTTCACTCGCTCAGTTGTATCCATTGTGAACCCGTGGACTGCAGCACGCCAGGCTTCCCTGTCCTTCACCATCTCCCAGAGTTTGTTCAAACTCATGTCCATTGAGTCGGTGATGCCATCCTAATCATCTCATCCTCTGTCGTCCCCTTCTCCTCCCGCCTTCAATCTTTCCCAGCATCAGGGTCTTTTCCAATGAGTCGGTTCTTCGCATCAGGTGGCCAAAGTATTGGAGCTTCAGCTTCAGCATCAGTCCTTCCAATGAATATTCAGGACTGATTTCCTTTAGGATGGACTGGTTTGATCTCCTTGCTGTCTCAAAACAAAATAATGTGGGAGTCAGTTTGGAGAACTGACCTTTCTGTGGACCATCATGAAATGCTTCTGCAATGAAGTCATATGTACTCCTTTTGTAAATCTAATTTGTGAATTACATAACGGAACATTCACTCACGGACTCCTTGGGAGTGAACTGTAAAAAAATCTCACGCAAGATTATGTTGTCCGTGAAAAGCCTAATGATATGAGTAATTGCTTGGTAAATGTTTGCTTGCATAGATTGATTTTCTTAAATAATTTATCAGATTTCAGTCTCACAGCTACATGACGGTAAATTTGAAAAGTATAAGCCTTGGATGTACTTGTTCATTTCCCACAGTCCTTATGAATGAAACATCACACCCAGAAATATTTCCTGGCAAGAGCACTTATTTATATCGAAATTGCAAAAAGTTACCTTTCAAAACTTCTTCCTGCCTTTTTAATAGAATTCTTAAATCTGAAATTGGAACACCTGGTAAAAATCATTAAGCTTGGGTGGCTCCATAAAATACAATTTAACACTTATTTCACTAGCTGAGACTTTCACATGTTTCAAAATTTAAAAGCAAATGTATAAATGGATACACATGAATAAGCCTAGCAACTATATATTCGTCATTCAAGCTGGCCTTACTGAAACCATTAGTGGTAATAATAATTGACAACTTTGTATATGCTTGAATATCATTCCATTGGTTTTGATACTTAAAATCAAACATAATATGCATGCAAATAGAATAGACACACACACATATATAAATATGCATGCATGTGGGTTCAGCCCTGTCCGACTCTCTGCAATCCGCATGGACTGTAGCCCGCCAGGCTTCTCTGTCCATGGGATTCTCCAGACAAGAATACTGGAGTGGGTTGCCATTTCCTTCTCCAGGAGATCTTCCCAACCCAGGGATCGAACCCAAGTCTCTCGGGTCTCCTACTGCAGCAGGTAGATTATTTACCATTAGCACCGCCTGGGAAGCTCAATTATAGTACACAGTATGTTACAGCATATAGATATAGTGTGCCTATATATATACCCACACACCCAATTATACATATATGATTTTATTTTATATATAAAATATGCACACAACAATTACTGTCTTCTTGATTACGTTCTACACGAAAAAGAAGCATTTTGCCCACATTCCTAGAGAGTAGCATTTCCTGATTTCCTGATCAATCATCTTTTCAGATCCCTGAACGAACCCAGCAAACATAAATCGGAGGAGGGAGATTTCACCATCCACATCGTCAACGTCCCGCAGACGCCCTTCAAGAGAGTGGAAGGTGCATTTGCATAAATCAAGGCCCCATCCAGCCTCCTGTCTCCATCAGGCATTCCGGCTTCCGCGCTGCAGACGAGGTGCTTGATTTCCCCAGTGGCTCCCGAGAGGCTGTGAAGGTTTGCAATCAGGGGAGGGGGACTCTCTCGGAATGAGAATCAGGAGATTCATTTCCTGCCGAGCATTCAGGAGAGAACAGAGTGTACTTTCTCAAGAGTCTTCCACGACACGTCTCTCACCAACATGTGGAGAGGTTCAGAGAGATGCTCTTGGTCCCCCTGGTGCTTAAAGAGATTCTTAGAAGGTTTTCCACTGGGTTCAATCCGTCTGTGATCGCAAAAACGCTGAACTGGTGTTCAGAACCATTGCAATGACTCTATCTTTTAAAGCAAATCCCCCAAGCATCCTGATTTATAACCTAGGGGTAAGCAAAAGTCTCTACTACACACCCTGCTAGGAGCAAGGACTCCAGTGATAATATGGAGAAGGTGAAAGTGAAAGTGTTAGCCGCTTCAGTGGTGTCTGACTCTTTGCGACCCCATGGGCTGTAGCCTGCCAGGCTCCTCTGTCCATGGGATTTTCCATGCAAGAATACTGGAGTGGGTTGCGTGCCCTCCTCCAGGGGATCTTCCCGACCCGGGGATGGAATCCGGTTCTCCCGCATTACAGGTGGGTTCTAAGCCCTCTGGAGATGATGAGGTCGGTCTAAAATTTATAGAGTCAGATTTCTACACCTGACGCCTGCCGACCCTGCCTTCCCAACCGCTTCAGGATTCCCACCATCTAGTCTGTCTCCGAATTTCTACACTGCCTTCTCTCTATATTCATCTGGAGTCCTTGATCATGACTAGCAGGTTGCAGATCAGGGATTTTCCATCCATGTCTGTGAACTTCTCAATTTTTTTTACTCTTCCCTGAGCAGAAAATTTGCAGACTCCAAGGATGGAGACATGAGGTGATGGCAACTCAGTACCATTACCGGAGGGTCCTAATAGGGTCTGAATGTCCATTGGAAGGGCTGGTGCTGAAGCTGGAGTTCCAGTACTTTGGCCACCTGATGCAAAGAGCTGACTCACTGGGAAAGACCCTGATGCTGGGAAAGACTGAAGGCAGGAGGAGAAGGGGACAACAGAGGATGAGATGGCTGGATGGCATCACCGACTCAATGGACATGAGTTTGAGCAAGTTCCAGGAGTTGGTGATGGACAGGGAGGCCTGGAGTGCTGCAGTCCATGGGGTCACAAAGACTCAGACATGACTTAATGACTGAATAATAGCAAAACGCCTTGAGGAACCATCTAGCGGCTCAGTTGAGTGCAATAAACTAATTTTTAGTGAAACTCTTCTATCCTTGAGTGAAGAAAGTGAAAGTGAAGTCGCTCAGTCGTGTCCGACTCTTTGCAACCCCACGGACTGTAGCCTACCAGGCTCCTCCATCCATGGGATTTTCCAGGCAAGAATCCTGGAGTGGGTTGCCACTTCCTTCTCCAGGGGATCTTCCTGACCCAGGGACTGAACCCAGGTCTCCCACATTGCAGGCAGACACTTTCCCGTCTGCGCCGCCAGGGAAGCTTCAGGAGTGAGAAAGGAGGGCACAGCCTGCTGGTGTCTCATCCACCGCAGAAAGGAATCTGCGCTAAGTCAGCTTCGTGTTGAGGTAGGCAGTATGGTATCTGAAGGAAGGAGAGGTTGAGGGTGTTTTCATCCCTCAGAACAGAAAAGAAAAAGAACATGGACTGTTCTAGACTCTCCTGTGGGAGTCCAGAGGTTAAGAATCTGCCTGACAATGCTGGGGTCACAGCTCCGACCCCTGCTCAGGTTAGATGCCAGAAGCTGCTATGCAACTGAGCCCCTGAGCCATAACTTGAGGCCCATGAGCCCTGGAGCTCAGGCTCCGGAAAAAGAGAAGCCACCGCGATGAGAAGCTTGTGCACTGCAGCTAGAGAGTAACCGCCACGCCTCAAACTAGGGGAAAGCCCACGCACAGCCAGGAAGACCTCACACAGCCAAAGGTAAGTAATAAACAAACAAAATCATTTAAACACCCTTAGCCCTTCCAGAAAAACGCAGTGGGTCTTACACAGGCCTGAAGGGAGATGTCCGTGCATGATCCATCCTTGAAGATGAGATGCCTTCACTAAGAATTGAGGAACACCCGTCCGTCATTCTGTGTATGGGGTTCTTTGGTTGGGGGGGAGAGTTGATGACATTCCTGAGCGCTGCTTACGAGCCTCATTGTGTGACTGGGCAGAATACTGAGATGTGTAATGAACATGCACTCATATCCCCTTTGGTGGTGTTTCTCAGTTGCCAAGCCGTGTCTGACTCTTTGTGACCCCATGGACTGCAGGATGCCAGGCTTCCCTGTCCATCACCATCTCCCAGAGTTTACCCAAACTCATGTCCATCAAGTTGGTGATGCCATCCAACCATCTCATCCTCTGTCATCCCCTTCTCCTCCCACCTTCAATCTTTCCCAGCATCAGGGTCTTTCCCAATGAGTCAGCTCTTTGCATCAGGTGGCCAAAGTATTGGAGTTTCAGCTTCAGCATCAGTCCTTCCAATGAATATCCCCTTTGGCGGTGTCTTTGCGGGCCTTGTAGATCTTATTTTAGAGAGATTTCTTCACAAGAGCTCATATAAAGTTTGTGTTTCCTTGTGGATTTTTGTTGGCTTTTGACTTTCATTCATTCACTCATCGTTACACCTAAACACAACTGACAGATCATTTTCCCTGCAAAGCTCAGGGTTGGGTCATAGTTGCATAGCAATAAGGTATTCCCTTGTTTGCTGGCTGGAGTAAAAAGTTTACTATCCTGGAGCTGGCACACGCAATAGACTCCAAATATCCTGCCTCCCAAAATAACCATGTCTCGGGTTGTTCAGGAATTCTTTTCTGAGGCCAAGATGATCAGGCAGATTCTCCTTGTGCCAGGGGCATGTCCTTCAAGGAACCTGTCTTTCAAGCCGCACGGATATTCTCAGCCACCAAGCATATACTTTGATGCACTTGGACACACGGCTTGAAAGCCAACAGCAAATGTGTCATTTCAACCTTATTCAAGTTGCAAACCTTTACAAACAATACAGCACAGAAGTCACACATTTCTTTTTCAAGATTTGCCATTTACAAACAACACCAAAGTATTATAGCTCTTTCTCTGTATAATCACACAAACGTGCACACAAGGTGAGTAGCACCAGTTACAAGATTCAAAGGCATCTTTGGAAATTTCGGGCTTCCATGGTCGCTCAGCTTGGTCAAGAAGTGAAGTGAAGTCGCTCAGTCATATCCGACTCTTTTGCGACCCCATGGACTATACAGTCCATGGAATTCTCCAGGCCAGAATACTGGAGTGGGTTGCCATTTCCTTCTCCGGGGATTCTTTCAGCTGGTAAAGATGCCGCCTGCAATGCAGGAGACCCCGGTTCGATTCCTGGGTTGGGAAGATCCACTGGAGAAGGGATAGGCTACCCACTCCAGTATTCTTGGGCTTCCCTGGTGGCTCAGCTGGTAAAGAATCTGCCTGCAATGCAGGAAGACCTGGGTTCAAGCCCTGGGTTGGGAAGATCCCCTGGAGAAGGGAAAGGCTACCCACTCCAGTATTCTGGCCTGGAGAGTTCCATGGACTGTATAGTCCGTGGGGTCGCAAAGAGTCAGACACGACTGAGCGACTTTCAGTTTTCAATCTGGATCTTTCATTGTAAAAGTGTATTTCTAATATAATCCACATACTAATCTGTTCCTGTTACTCTTCATTCTTTCTTTTAAAAATAAAAAGAAAGTCTGCAATATTGCCTTTATTTTATGTTTTGGTGTTTTGGAACATGAGGCATATGGGATCTAGTTCCTTGACCAGGGATTGAACCCACGACCCCTGCATTGGAGGGCAATGTCTCAACCACTAGCCCACCAGGGATGTTCCCTACTTACCCTTCATTCTGAAGCAGAATAGTTACTTCCCAGGTGGAGAAACAAGGTGATCTTCTTCTGAAAAAAAAAAAAAAAGACTGTGTTTACATTTCAGCTCTGACACTTGACTCTCGCTTTATTCCCATGAATTATTTTTGTTCTATTTTTTCAGATTTTATTGAAGTATAGTTGCTTTACAGCCTCGTGTTAATTTCTGCCATCCTGCAGAGTGATTCAGTTGCATGCATATATACCTCCTTTTGCCTTCTTCTTCTCCATTAGGGTTTATCCCAGGATATTGACTATTGTTGCTTCCCTGGTGGTTCAGATGGCAAATAATGTGCCTGCAATGCAGGAGACACAGGTTCGGGAAGATCTGGGTCAGGAAGATCCCCTGGAGGAGGGCATGGCAACCCACTCCAGTACTCTTGCCTAGAGAATCCCATGGACAGAGGAGCCTGGTGGGTTATGGTCCATGAGGTCACAAAATCTGCTAACCCTCTGAATGGCACCCACTCCAGTATTCTTGCCTGGAGATTCCCATGGACAGAGGAGCCTGGTGGGCTACGGTCCATGGAGTCCACGGAGAGTCAGACACGACTGACCGACTAACACTGACTGACTCCTTAAAGAATATACTTGTTTTAAGCTTTAGATCTAAAAGATGTATTTTCAGAAATTCAGAGGTCTGGTCACTTTAAGGAAACGGCTTCCTTGGAATCTGCATACTGCAGAAATGTGGTTTGGCTAACGTTGTCTTCTTTGGTGTTATTCGGGCTTGTATGTCAGTGAAACCAAACAGGACATGATGTTAGAAGTGCAACAGTCTCAATCTTGGTCAAAACACATATCTTGTTTATTTTACTGTGTTTCATCTCTAATTATTCCTGAGAGGAGTGATGAAGAATGTACTATCAGAGGCTAATTGGTCCCATTACCAAAGAGAAGACGTGCAGCTCAGACTTACATCAGCCTTAATTAGGCTTCCTGGAACACACTCACAGCCTGTAGCGGCCTTCCTCCCGGTTCGTGCCATCATGCGGCAATTTAAAATATAAATAGCAAAAAGGCGGCATACTAGTTCTGTCTCTGCAAAATTATTGCTAGCATTCCGGTGACATTGGAGATGCAATTCCCATATGAAGAATATCAACAGTGGATTTTTTTTTTAAAGGTTGTGTATCTCTTTTGTTCTGTATTTATTTTTTGGTTCCCTGGGGTCTTTGTTGCTGTGTGTGAGCTTCTTATTGTACTGTCTTCTCTTGCTGGGGGTCATGGCTCTTGCTGGGGAGCACAGACCCTGGGGAGCACAGGCTTCAGTAGTTTCAGCTCATGGGCTCTAGAACACAGGCTCAGGGGTTGTAGCTCATCGACTTAAGTGCCCCAGGGCACGTGGGATCTTCCCAGTCCAGGGATGGAACCCATGTCTCCTGCATTGCAAGGCAGATTCTTAAGCCCTGAACCCCCCCTCACAGGGGAACCCCCACATGGAAGTTTATAAATATACAAGCCCTGGATTCAGCCAGCATTTGATGAACTGGAATATCAGGAAATGATATGCAAACTCCGGGAGGTGGTGATGGCCAGGGAGGCCTGGGCATGCTACAGTCCATGGTGTCGCAAAGAGTCGGACACGACTGAGCGACTGAACTGAACGGAACCGATAAGTATGTACCTGAGCCTGTAACAGACTCCCCAGGTGCCCCAAGAGCATGCCAGCATTGCTGTGATTCAGTTGCTGAGTCATCTCTGACCCTTGTGACCCCATGGACTGCAGCGCGCCAGGCTCCTCTGTCCTCCACTATCTCCCGGAGTTTGCTCAAACTCATGTCCATTGAGTGGTGATGCCATCCAACCATCTTATCCTCTGTTGTCCCCTTCTCCTCCTGCCTTCAATCTTTCCCAGCATCAGGGTCTTTTCTAGTGAGTTGGCTCTTTGCATCAAGTACCCAACGTATTGGCTCTTAGACTTCAGCAACAGTCCTTCCAGTGAAAATTCAAGGTTTTGTTTCCTTTACGATTGACTGGTTTGATCTCCTTGCTGTCCACGGGAGTCTCAAGAGTCTTAAGCACCGCAGTTGGAAAGCGTCAATCCTTCTGTGCTCAACGTTCTTTACAGTCCAACTCTCACATCTGTATGTGACTACACACCACTCTAATGGCATAAAGTGAAGAGGAAGTAAAGAACCTCTTGATGAGGGTGAAAAAAGGCAAGTGAAAAACTTGGCTTAGAACTCAACAGTCAAAAAACCAAGATCGTGGCATCCGGTCCCATCACTTCCTGGCAAATAGATGGGGAAACAATAGAAACAGTGACAGACTTTATTTTTTTAGGCTCCAAAATTACCACAGATGGTGACTGCAGCCATGAAATTAAGATGCTTGCTCCTTGGAAGGAAAGCTATGAGAAACCTATGCAGTATGTTAAAAACCAGAGACATCACTTTGCCTGATATGCGTGCATAGAGTCAAAGCTATGGTATTTCCAGTAGTCATGTATGGATGAGAGAGTTGGACCATAAAGAAGGCTGGAAGTGAAGTGAAAATTATATGTAAGTTGAGAGTTTGATCTAAAGGAAATAAACCTAGTAGACCACCAAGATCAATAACTCTATGAACAAACTCGATGCAAATGTACTGCTTTCCACCTCTTTCAATTATAAAACCATCCCTATTGGAATATTCCATCTTTGTCCCACGACGTGCGTTCTTTGCAGTGTTTATAGCTATCATAGAACTATATTGACCGATTCTGTTCTAAACTCTGCTGTGGATGGTATTATAATAGATCGCTGCAATCAAATGCAATTTCATTAAAAGGGATTTTTCTCCATATAATTTTCAAAAAGACCCAATTTCCCTTTCATTTGCAAAAAGAAAAAAAAAATCTATTACCTTGTAAGTCTTTATGCTAAAGTATGGAAAAGTGATAACTGAGTTACACTCAAGAGCAAATGCATTCAATTGATTAATCCATTTAATCATTAATTCAACTGGGAAAAATGAAAAGCATATTAGCAGTCTAACTCACGTTGTCAGAGTCTTATCTATCATCTTCCATGGTAAACCACATCGGATCTAAGATTTTTGTTTTGCTTGTTTCAAGTTACAGTAGATAAGGTGGTAGAATCATCACCAAATCACACGATGGACAATGTTGGTAGTCATGTAAATATAGGGGATGAACTTCCCTGCTGGTCCAGTGGCTAGGATTCTGAGCTCCCAGTGCACTGGGCCAAGATTTGATCCCTGGTCAGGGAACTAGTTACGACATGCCACAAGTAAAGATCAGGTGTCGGTCAACCAAGACCCAGCTCACTTCAGTTCAGTCTCTCAGTCGTGTCCGACTCTTTGCGACCCCATGGACTGCAGCACACCAGGCCTCCCTGTCCATCACCAACTCCCAGAGTTTACTCAAACTCATGTCCATTGAGTCGGTGATGCCATCCAGCCATCTCATCCTCTGTCATCCCCTTCTCCTCCCTCCTTCAATCTTTCCCAGCATCAGGGTCTTTTCCAATGAAAAGATGCTCTTTGCATCAGGTGGCCGATGTCTTGGAGCTTCAGCTTCAGCTTCAGCCAAATAAATAAATGAGAGCCTAGAGGGGTAGGGTGGAGTGGGGTGGGGGGGCTGAGAGTGGGTCTCAAGAGAAAGAGGATATGTGTGTTCCTATGGCTGAGTCACATTGTACAGCAGGAGTTAACACAACATTGTAAAGCAATTATCCTCCAATTACAAATAAATGCCTAACAAGTTTTAAAAATAACTAAGTATTTTTTTAAAAAGAAAAAAAAAAATAGGGAAATGTCCCAGGAATTCACAACCATGTCAGAGGGTTTGTTTGAGAGTAACTACCAAGGGATACGCCAACACAAAAGTGAAAAAAGAAAAATCACCTGGTAACTGGGTTGGTATTATTAACAAGGTGAAATAATTAATGATGAGCTATTTGACTCATCCACAACCTTAATTGGGAAAGAGGTAAATACCCTTCCACAACCTTAATTGGGAAAGAGGTAAATACCCTTTCAACTGAATTTAACAGAAGTTCTAGAAAGTTATATGCAGACACACAGGTTACCCTGATACACATTGAAACTATACACACGAATGTGTATGTTTATTGATGTATATATGTACTGATTTATATTTCTACATTGTGTGTTGATTTATGCTGCAAATACATGTAAATATATAAGTATATGGAAAGCTCTGTACCTGAAACAGAGAATATTATATATATATTATATTTGCATATAAAATATATATCCATAGAGAGCTATTGATAGGATATCTCTATCTCTATCTATCTATCTATCTATCTATCTATCTATAATGTAGGTTTTCCCTGGTAGCTCATCTGGTAAAGAATGCACCTGCAATGCAGAAGACTCTGGTTCGATTCCTGGGTCAGGAAGATCCCCTGGAGAAGGGTGTGGCAATCCACTCCAGTATCCTGGAGAATCCCATATATGGACAAGCCTGCTGGGCTACAGTGCATGTTATTTCAGAGTCAGACAGGATTGACGACTAAACATGGCATACACCATATATAATGTATACATATCTAATGTATATGTATTTAGCACAATAGAGACAGAAAGACAGAAATACCAAAACAATTCATTTCATTGACTTTTCAAGTGGTGCGAAGAATAGAAATCGTCTTGAAGACAAAACCTTGGAATTTCACACAGCTGTGACAGAAGCATTTAATTTTCTCTTTTATGAACAGTGAATTTTGAAACAGAAAGGCACAAATGCAGAAAGTTTTTCATAACATATAAAATGGCAGAAATTGCATGCACAGTGTCATAACAGCAGCAAATACCATCGTTAATCCTCTCTATTAAAAAAAAAAGAAAGGCATAAAAGGTCTGGTTTTTCCAGTAGTCATGTATGCATGTGACAGTTGGACAATAAAAGGAGGGTGAGCATCCAAGAATTGATGCCTTGATTTGTGGTGTTGGAGAAGACTCTTGAGAGTCCCTTGGACTGCAAGGAGATCCAACCAGTCCATCCTAAAGGAAATCAACCCTGAATATTCACTGGAAGGACTGACGCTGAAGCTGAAGCTCCAATACTTTGGCCACCTGATGCGAAGAGCTGACTCATTGGAAAAGACCCTGATGCTGGGAAAGATTGAAGGCGAGAGGAGAAGGGGACGACAGAGGATGGCGAAGAGCCGACTCATTGGAAAAGACCCTGATGCTGGGAAAGATTGAGGGCGGGAGGAGAAGGGGACGACAGAGGATGAGATGGTTGGATGGCATCACCGACTCGATGGGTGTGAGTTTGAGCAAACTCCGGGAGATGGTGAAGGACAGGGAAGCCCAGCATGCTGCAGTCCTTGCGGTCAAAAAGAGTCAGATACAACTGAGCGATTGAACTGAACTGGATATGTGGTGGGGCCAGGAATTGGAAATTGGGAGGCTTTGTCTAAAAAATTGATGTGAGGCATAAAAGTAGACAGATTTTATTGTCTAAACATTTAATCTTTGAAATTCTTTTAACTGCCTATGATCATATCCAGATTTTACAAGATCTCTGGGGAGAAAGCTCAAAGTATCGTTTAAAATTTGTTGAACAGAAACCAGTGGAGATGTTTGAACGCATGTAGCAGCTTCCCAGGTAGCTCAGTGGTAAAGAATCTGCTGACGCTGCAGGAGATAATGGGTTCGATCCCTGGTTTGGGAAGATCCCTTGGAGAAGGGAATGACAACCCACTGCAGTATTCTTGCCTGGGAAATCCTATGGACAGAGGAACCTGGTGGGTAACAGTCCATGAGCTGCAAAGAGTCAGACACAACTGACTGACTGAGCAGATAGATATATAACCATATATAGTATCAGCAGTTGCAAAGAGTCGGACATGCAGAGCATGTATATGCCATTCACAATTCATAGTAAAAATATCATTTTCTTACCAACAACCATTACGATTCTTATATTCACTTTAATTGCACGGCTAGAACGCTATTATTTTTTTAAAAGATAATTCTCTGTATCTAGCTAGTTTTCCTAAATCTAATATGAACTCCAATATTTATTTCTACGGATGACTGAGAATCTTCCATGTATATGATTATATTGCCAGGAAAAAAAATAATAACTGCGTCATCCATTTACAATGTTCATACCACTAATTTGTTCTTGTTTTACTCTATCTGCTAAAAGTCTCCAAGGCCACCTTAAACAGTAATGATGAGAGTAGGCATCATCTTCTGTTTTGTTCTTTTCATTTAAAATCAGTGTTAGTGTTTGCCAAGGACGATATTTGCTGTTGGCACCTGGGGAGTGAGCATGCCTTGTAGCTCATAGCTTTTTTTTTTTTTTTTTAGTTCATCTCTTTCCACCCACAGAGATGCTCCACTTAAAATATAAGACCTTGGATCGCTTCAGGTGATGGCACTGTTTCCGTTGGACACAGAGTTAGATTTTAGGTCAAAAATTTTAAAGAAACATCTATCTGTGGAACAACCCTAAAAGAGATCAACCCTGAATATTCAAGGGAAGGACTGACGCTGAAGCTCCAATACTTTGGCCACCTGATGCGAAGAGTCGACTCACTGGAAAAGACCCTGATGCTGGGAAAGACTGAAGGCAGGAGGAGAAGGGGGACGACAGAGGATGAGATGGCTGGATGGCATCACCGACTCAATGGACACGAGTTTGAGCAAGCTCCGGGAGATGGTGATGGACAGGGAGGCCTGGCGTGCTGCAGTCCATGGGGTCTCAGACTCAGACACGAGTGAGCAACTGGACAACAGAACCTGCGGGGAAATGCTAGCAGGAGCAGAAGAGAAACGACAGATTGAGGAACTGAGTCCTGACTTTTTCCCACATCAGCACAGTTTTCAGTAATGCCTCCTGCGGCTTTCTGTGAGTTTGTTGTCTTGTTTGTGGCTTCAACAGCCCATCCCTTGAGGTGCCCACTTAAGTTTCCTTCCTTCAATGTAAATGTGTCCCGGAAACTGGGTTTGTTTTTGCAGCTGATTAACCGTGATCAAACTAGGTCACTGTCTGCTGACACTGTTTGGAACTGTAGTTGATTTCTTTAATTGTCTGCTGCAAGCCAGGATGCAATCAGCTGACATTATTCTGTCACTCTTCCAGGGAAAGGCTTCGTCTCCTCCGGGCAACGTGAATAATTAAAATGACCAGAGGGTTTTCCATGGTTCCATCCCCGCAGATACGATCAGCTGCAATCAGAGAGTTCTGTGAACTTTCCCTTAAATTCTCTTTACGGATTCATTTTCTTCGTCGCTAAAGCTCTTCCCTTCCGTATGCTTTGTTTGGTTTAGTCATTTATAGTCGCTAAGTCATGTCCGACACTTTGCAACTCCATGGACTGTAGCCCGCCAGACTCCTCTGTCCATGGGATTGTCCAGGTGGGAATAGTGAGGTGGGTTGTCATTCCCTTCTCCAAGCATTATTCCCGTTCCAGGGATCGAACCCGCATCTCTTGTATTGGCAGGTGGATGCTTGACCCTCTAAGCCACCAGGGAAGCCCCTATCTACAGGGCTTAGGAAAATCCACCCCCCACCCCCACCGTTTCCATTTCTAGTTCTCAGATCGCAGATGTGTGTTCTGGGTGCCAGTGTCACAGCTGAAAGATCATCTCAGGATGTGACTTGAGTAGACATTCCTAACTGACATCCTTGTAATGTAAGACAGATGAACGACAGAAACACAAATTAAATCACACGTCAGCCTCATGGATACAAGGGGGTTACCCAGGGGAAAATGACTAGCTCCCTAAGGTGACTTAGAACTGAAGTTTATATACCATCTTATACAAAGAGCAAGCACCTCTGCAGAAAGCGCAGGACAGAGGAAGGTGGTTTTAGGCTTCAAGGTCAAGGTAAACTAAAGCTTGCTGTTGTTTACTTACCAAGTCATGTCTGGCCCTTTGGGACCCCATGCACTGAAGTCCGCCAGGTTCCCCGGTCCATGGGATTCTCCAGGCAAGAAGACTGCAGTGGGTTGCCATGTCCTTCCCCAGGGGATCTTCCCGACGCAAGGATCAAACCCAAGTCTCCTGCGTTGGCAGATGGATTCTCATCCACTGTACCACTAGGGAAGTCCATGAGTTTTTCTTGGTCTAAGGTATAACACACGCCCCAGAATCGTACTCCTTCCTATCACTTAAACATCTCTTTCTCAATCTGTGTTTTTAATTTATAGACATACCTAAGTATTTACAGAAGCCCAGACCTCTGGTTTTATTTAAATGGGAACCGTAGGAAGTGAGGGAACCTGTCAGAGTTGACGTAAGATCACCTAGAATTATATTGAGTGTGTGTGTGTGTGTCTGCGTGTGTGGTCAGTTGCTCAGTCGTGTCTGACTTTGCAACCCCATGGACTGTAGCCCGCCAGGCTCCTCTGTCCATGGGATTCTCCAGGCAAGAACGCTGGACTCAGTTGCCATTCCGTGCTCCAGGGGAATCTTCCCGACCCAGGAATCGAACCCAGGTCTACCACATGGGGAGAAAATTCTTTACCATCTGAGCCACAAGGGAAGCCCAAGAAGATTGGAGTGAGCTGTCATTCCCTTCTCTAGGGGACCTTCCTGACCCAAGAATTGAGCTGGGGTGTCCTGCTTTGCAGGCAGATTCTTTACCAACTGAGCCACCTCAAGGTTCCTGGAATGGAATGTCCTCTCTCTCAGATTTATACATGTACATACATATACATTCACGGCTGAAACACAGAGTTAAATATTACAAAGTGCAATTCAGAAGTTGATGATTCTTTTAAGGCTTCTTTCCGAACACCTCCGTGCTGTGTTAACATGTCTTCCTAATAGAACCTGAGCACCAGCGCCCTCGGTATGAGATAAACCGCACATCAAGAGATTCTTTAACTAACTGCAGAGCCTGGCAAAGGCAAAGCTGTTCATCCCCTGAAAACTGGACATTGCCAGGAGAAATCTGACACCCGCTTGCATGTAATTACCAAGGAAAATACCCCTCAGCATGACTTAGCAGTGTATCTTTAAAAAAAATAAAATAAAACGAACATCATTTGTGTTGTCTTACATGTAATATCTCTGGAGGACCTAGAGATTTACAGATCTACACGGTTCAGTTCAGTTCAGGTCGCTCAGTCGTGTCCGACTCTCTGCGACCCCATGAACCACAGCACACCAGGCCTCCCTGTCCATCACCAACTCCCAGAGTTTACTCAAACCCATGTCCATCGAGTCAGTGATGCCATCTAGCCATCTCATCCTCTGTCATCCCCTTCTCCTCCTGCCCCCAATCTTTCCCAGCATCAGGGTCTTTTCCAATGAGTCAGCTCTTTGCATCAGGTGGCCAAAGTATTGGAGTTTCAGCTTCAGCATCAGTCCTTCCAATGAACATTCAGGACTGATTTCCTTTAGGATGGACTGGTTGGATCTCCTTGCAGTCCAAGGGACTCTCAAGAGTCTTCTCCAACACCACAGCATCAATTCTTTGGTGCTCAGCTTTCTTTATAGTCCAACAGACCTGCCCACTCGTATCTAAGTTACATGCTGGATCAGCCTGGTCCTTGTTAGGAATTCTGCACGAAGGGCTCTCAGCTCACACCAGCATCCCTGACTTGCTCTCCTGCTTGTTTTAAAGGCACCTCCAAGTGAAATGAGGGCTCCCAAGATGGCTCAGACCATAAAGAATCCGCCTGCAATGCGGGAGAGCTGGCTTCAGTCCCTGGGTCGGGAAGATCACCTGCAGGAGGGAAGTGGCAACCCACTCCAGTATTCTTGCCTGGAGAATTCCATGGACAGAGGAGCCGGGTGGGCTACAGTCTGTGGGGTCACAAAGAGTCTGACACGATTCAGCATGAGCACTTAAACTGTAAGGCAAACAGCAAGGACCAACTGTAAAGCTCAGATCACCAAACTCAGTATCTTATAATAAGCTGCCAGGAAAAAGAGTCTGAAAAAGATTGTATATGGATAACTGAATCACTGCTGTACCCCTGAAACTAATAACAGCATTGTCAATCAACTAAACCTCAATAAAAATAAATAAAATGTTTGGAGAAATTATTGCAATTCTGGTCTAGACTTAACCAATATAAATGCTAGCTAGGGATTTTTGCCTGCAGCTAGCATCATGCCTCATATTTTGCAAGTATTAATTCTGTTATTTGGGGAAGACCAATAAATTGCAGCAAAATGTATATTGCCTGCAAATACTAATTTCCAAGCAGATTAGCCTTCTGACTGTTTTCCCCATAAATCAGCATGTCATTTGCTTCTCCTTAATTAACAGTGAGACTATTTTTCAACCATAAACATAATTATATATTATATCTATGGTTCCTTTTGTATTATCAATGAAACCACCAATTATATCTGCAATCCTTCCTTGGATGATGGAAAAGTTTCCTGCCTAGAAGGAATAAATTATAACGGACTCACCAGAAGTATTGTCAACAACTGTTTTCTTTATCATAGTTAAAGGGAAAATGTGTCATGTGGAATTCACGCTTATTTTTTCCTTAGCTATTGAGCACCTGTTATGATAGCGTTTCTGACTTAAAATGATTAGGGAACATTCTGCTTATCCTCAGGGAGTTCAGCTCTGTTAATTTCAGCCTGTTTCTCAAGTATGGTGATCATTTTAGATGCTGAAAAAGAAACCAATTTATATGTTATAAAACGGAATCTTAGTGAGTGAATACGCTGGCAACAATTGAAGAGAATCCAGTCAAACATGTTTTAAACATTTACTATATACAGTGCTGTTCTCTGCAATGAAAAATGTCAGATGGAAAAGAATAGAACACTTTCCTCCTTATTTACTGGGATGAGCAAATTATAATAGATGAAGAGCTAAGTGAAGTGAAAGTCAGTCATGTCCAACTCTTTGTCACCCCACAGACTATATATACAGGGCATGGAATTCTCCAGGCCAGGATGCTGGAGTGGGCAGCCTTTCCCTTCTCCAGGGGATCTTCCCAACCCAGGGATCGAACCAGGTCTGCCACACTGCAGGCGGATTCTTTACCAGCTGAGCCACCAGGGCTAAACTCATAGAAAAGATGATTGCAACTCCCCGTATACTGTGTATCTTATTTTTTTAAGTATTTTTAAAGATGTTTTTATTTTTATGTGAAGAATAATTGCTTAGCAGTATTGCATTTGTTTCTGCCATATGTCAACATGAATCAGCCATGGGTACACATATGTCCCTCCCTCTTCATCCTCTCTCCCACCTCCAACTTCATGCCACCCCTATAGGTTGTCACAGCGTGGTTTGAGCTCCAAGTCATAGAACAAATTCCCACTGGCAATCTATGTTACCCATGGTAACGCATATGTTTCCACGCTACTCTGCCCATTTGACCCAGTTATCTCCTTCCCCACTCCGCCCCGTGTCATCCATAAGCCTGTTCTCTATATATTCATCTCCACTGATGCCCTGAAAATAGATTCATCAGTACCATTTTTCTAGAATCCACATATTTGCATTAAAAATTTTTTTTCTCTTTCTGACAGTTTACTACACTCTTTATAATAGGTTCTAGGTTCATCCACTTTATTAGAACTCACTCAAATACTCCTTTTTCCTTTTTGTTGTTCCTTTTTGATGGCTGAGTAATATTCCATTGTATATATTGTACCACAGCTTCTTTATCCGTGCATCTGCTGACCTGACGGACATCTATGTTGCTTCCATGTCCTAGCTATTGTAGATAGTGCTGCGTGAACATACGGGTACACGTGTCTTTTTCAGTTATGACTTGGCCCAGTAATGGGTTTGTTGGGTCATATAGTACTGTTATTCCTAGTTTGTATTTTTTTTCTTTAAGGAATATCCATACCGTTCTCCCAGCAACTGTATCAATTTACATTTCTACCAACAGTGTGAGAGGGTTCCCTTTCTTCCACACCTTCTCCAGCATTTATTGCTGGTAGACTTTTTGATGACGGCCCATCCTGACTGCTGTGAGTTGATATCGCATTGTAGTTATGATTTCCATTTTTCTAAGAATGAGTGACGTTGAGCACCTTTTCACGTTTTTGTTAGCCATCTGCATGTCCTCTTTGGAGAAATGTCTGTTTAGTTCTTTGGCCCAGTTTTTCATTGGGTTGTTTGTTTTTCTGGTACTGCGTTGCATCAGCTGCTTGTATATTTTGTAAATTAATCCTTTGCCAATGGCTTCATTTGATATTATTTTCTCCCACCATCTGAGGGTTGTCTTTTCATCTGGTTTATAGTTTCCTTGTTGGAAGTCCTAGCTATGCCAATCAGAGAAGATGAGATTTTTTTTGATGTGGACCATTTTTTTTTTTTAAGTCTTTACTGAATTTGCTACAATATTGCTTCTGTTTCCTATGTTTTGGGTTTTTTTGCCCTTGAGACATGCAGGATCTTAGCTCCCTGCCCACAGATTGAACCCCCACCTGCTGCATTGAAAGGCAAAGTCTTGACCTCTGGACTGCAAGCGAAGGTCTGGACTGCAAGGAAAGGTCTGGACTGCAAGGGAAGTCTATGTAAACACTCTTTTGATCTATAATCAATGACGTACTGATCTTCGCTTTTAGAGTTAAAGGCAGGTGTCCTAATGGACCTTCCTCACCCACATTAACAAAGAAACACACCCTTAGGAGAAAAGTAGGAACAACCCACTGGAAATTCTTTACCCTCAGCTACACAGCTCAGCTCACACAAACTAGGCAGCTCATGACTTTCTTCAGCCTTTCCTCCAAACTCATGATTTGCAAGGCAAGATCTTCCAAGTCATGTTCCTCTCTCTTGGGGAACACCTTTGGCAATTCTCTGATGGTCTTGGATATCCAGAGGAAGTCCTTCCTGGTCCTCCACATACATCACAGGTGTCAAGAGTTTATTCTGGCTGGTAAGACCCAGGGGCTGAAGGAGCATCCTTGCCCATCCTAACACCACACCTGCTGAACTTGGCCAGGGCTTCTTCTTAACTTTTTATTTTGTGTTTGGAGTCTAGCCAGTTAGCAATGTTGTGATAGTTTCAGGGGAACAGTGAAGGGACTCAGCCATACGTATACATGTATCCCTTCTCCCCCAAACTCCCCTCCCATCCAGGATGCCACGTGACATTGAGCAGAGTTCCCTGTGCTGTCCAGCAGATCCTTGCTGGTTCTCCATGTTAAACACAGCATTGTGTCCATGTCCATCCCAGACTCCCTGACTGCCCCTTCCCCCATCCTTCCCCCTGGTGACCATCAGGTTATTACAGAGTATTGAGCAGAGTTCCCTGTGCTATTCAATAGGTCATAGTTAGTTCTTTAATAGAGTTGCATTTCCACTAACAGAAATATGAACAGAATTCTACCAGAAACGGATCCTAGGGACTTAGAGGGAAAGGCACATGAGTGCTGAAATTCAAACCTCTCGCTGATGTGGAGGAGGACATTCCTCTCTACAAAAAAAAAGAAAGACATTGCAGAAATAAAGAATGCTTTAAAACGGCCAGTTCTAAAGGAACACATTGTACGTCACTGCTCATCGTAGCGTCTGTGTTATGAGGCGCGTGTCTGTGTGTTGCTCACTCCTGTCCGACTCTTTGTGACCCCATAGACCGTAGCCCGCCAGGCCCCTCTGTCCATGGGATTCTCCAGGCAAGAATACTGGAGTGGGTTGCCATTTCTTCCTCCAGGGGATCTTCCCCAACCAGCGATCACATCCCCATCTCCTGCATTGCAGGCAGATTCTTCACCGACTCAGCCACCAGGGAAGCCCCTGTATTATAATAAATATCTTTCAACAAGCTGCATTTTAACAACGGTATCGTAAAGACCTCTGATCCCAAACAAACCAAAATAACAGACTTTTAATTTAAGCCTCTTTTTAAAAAATTATTTACTTGATTTTTGCTTGCGCTGGGTCTTCACTGCTGTGCGCGGGCTTTCTCTGGCTGTGGCGGGCAGGGGCGACTCCTCACTGGGGTGTGTGTGCCCACGTAGTTGTGGCTCACGGGCTTAAGGGCTCTGATTCCTGTGGCATCTTTCTGGACGGGGGATCGAACCCATGTCTCCTGCATTGCCACACAGATTCCTATCCACTGTGCCACCAGGGAAGTCCCAGACGGCAGATTTTAATCACAGCCCAAAGCCAAAGAAATCACATAATGAAAAAAAAATACAAGTTACTCCCCATCTACGTGTTTATCTCCTGAGAACTAAAAAGTAAGAACTGTGGTAGAGATTAAGAACATAGGATGATAAGGCAGTTGGTGAAGCTGGAAATGAAATGCAAGTTTGAATAAACACAATTTAGATGCATCTCAGAAATACCTCCTCCGCCTCTAAGATCATTAGGGCTGAGACTAAATTATTGCTAACAAGGAAAAAATGTAAATCATATGACAGTGAGTCCAATAAGCTATTGTGGATAAAAAAAAATTCATTAGTCTTTTGAAGATAAAATTAGTTGTTAGAGTAATTTCAAAAATAATTACAGTTCCATCTGTGCTGAAATATGCAGCGACCTTGCCAATTAGGAATATAAATTTGTTCTTCTGTTCTATTATTTTTAAATTAGAATATGAATTGTAAATGTATTAATATGAAGTGGGTTGTGTTCTGTAAAAGTTAATTTGAATTGTGATCAGATATATTTTACAGAAATATATATTTAAAGGAAGTTAAAGATTAAAGTCACAAGAATAATTAAAGTCACAAGTCATTAAAGTCACATGAATAAACACAAGACAGAAATAACTATGGTTATGATCCATAATGCAACGAAAGTCCCTCACATCAGCATACAGTAAATATTATTTCAGTTTAACAAAAAAACAATAGTGAGAAACGTGAGTGTTGTTTGTTCAGTTGTGTCCAACTGTTTGTGACCCCATGGACTCCTCTGTCCGTGGGATTCTCCAGGCAAGAACACTGGAGTGGGTGCCATTCCCTCCTCCAGGGGATCTTCCCCACCCAGGTATCAAACACGAGTCTCCCGCATTGGCAGGCAGAGTCTTTACAAGTGAGATGCCTGGGAAGCTCCCATGTGAATCTAGACAGAAACAAAAGATGGGATATGGGGAAATACTACAAAGACTTCCCCCAGCTGGATTGTAGGTTGGAGGAGGACACGCGTGACGAAAATATACAAGGGGAGGGATCTCCCTGGTGATCTAGGGGTTGAGACTCCGCCTTCCAATGCAGGGAGCACAGGTTCTGTCTGCGACCCAGGAGCTAAGATTCCATATGCGTCATGACTTGGCCAAAAACATTTTTTTTTAAATGTCCAAGAGAACACATAGAAACTGTAAAGTACAAGAAAGGAATGCTGACACAACTTTCTGGTTCTTTAAGTCTTCATAGAGTATTTAATGCATGTCTACTTTTCTGACAATTCCAAGAGTCCTAAAATAGCAGAAACAAGAAGGAAAGTTAATATATATATATATATATTGAGCAATCAATTTATCAGTGCATTAAAACAGAAAGAACCATAAGTATAGCAAATACTGCTACCAAGATGGGAAATGCTGCTACTCAGGTGGGAAAAAAAGATAAATTCCTGATTGGACTTAATTTGATGAAAGGATCAGTATCTATATGTCTATCCATACAGATAAGGACTCTCCAGCTGGCGCTAGTGAGAAAGAACCCACCTGCCAAATGCAGGAGACATGGGTTCAATCCCTGGGCATGGAAGATCCCTTGGAGAAGGAAATGTCAACCAACTCCAGTATTGTTGCCTGGAGAATCCCATGGATGTAGCCTGGTGGACTACAGTCCATGGGGTCACAGAGAGTCTTACAATGACTTAGCAAGTAAACAACAACAATGTTAATTAATTACATTACAGGTGAATATAATAATATGTTACAGGTGAGTATAAATCTCAATGCAAAAGACAGATGCTCCAGACTTTCAAATGAAGCACTGAAGAACATCTTTATCGATGCGTGGGAGAAAAATCCTTCTATAAAAGCATAGCTTGGTAAATAGGACTACCAAAAACTCTATCTATCTTGTGTGACAAAGGCAGTGTGATTCGTTGGGAAGATACGCAAACTCTGAAATTAAACAGCTAGTCTTTCCCTAGTCTCTCATGGCTAAAGACCTTCAGGAAACTCTCATTCATCCTGAAAAACTGATGAATTCATGACCCAGTGAAGATGCTTTTCCAAGACTATCTTTAATGCCTTAATTTGTATGCTTCTTTCTTCTGACTTTTTGGAACTTTGGGGGGAAAAAACATACCTGATTGAATTACGCTTATTTGATTTCTTAAAATACAGCCAGTAGTGAATCATAACGGTAGAAACATAGCCCAATTGTGTTGAAATAAATCTGATGAAGGAAACATCTTTGTTGAGAACCATTTTTATTTTCCTTTTTTTTCCTTTTCAATAACTCTGGATAAATAGCTTGGGTGAAATGCAAGATTCCTAACTCGCAGGGCAAACCCATAACAGAGGGACAGGCAATGTGTAGAAGCAATTCTATACTATGTGGGAGCATTCAGACCTCACCAATTCCTAAAATTTAATAATTCAGAGGATTCTTACAAAGTGAAATAAAATGCTTTAGAAAAGGTTGGCTCTGGACTCTATAACACAAATGGATCCATTTTGCAAAATTATGAATTTATAGTGGCACTCACTCAAGAGTGTGGAGGCGAAAAGTGGTTTTGGTCATGATGGCGCACATTTTTACGACTACTGCCCTGAAATATTGGCAGCAGAATGTGAACATTCACCTTGGTCACTAAAGAAACTAAATAATTAATTTCTTCATCATCGCCATTACCAGTAAATCAACCAATATTGTTCAAAACTATGTTCACTCCTGCTTTGCTTAGGGAACAGACCTTAAAATTCTCATGGCTATTCCCGGCTCTGAGCTGGTAAAATATTCTTGTCTGAGGCAGAGTTAAATACGTATTGAAAAAATAAATAAATACACATGTATTGAGCAGTAATTATCTTGGAAACTAATCTTTTATTTGTTACTGTTGATCAGTCACTCCGATTCTTTGCGACCCCATGGACTGCAGCATGCCAAGCTTTTATTAATTCCTTGCATTTTCAGTGCCAGTTGCATAAACAAAAGCATGTTGGAACACTGTAAGACTAAAGGGCAAAAATGCCTTCACAGGTAGTGTTTTTCACCTTCAAGAAAATTTCCTCCAGCATGAATTCTCAACTGTAGCTTTAGCACTAGGGTGGACACAGCAAAATATGTGCGTGTGAGGTCAGTCGTGTCTGACTCTCTGTGACCCCATGGACTGTAGCCCGCCAGACTCCTCTGTCCATGGGATTCTCCAGGCAAAAATACAGGAGTGGGTTGCCATTCCCTTCTCCAGGGGATCTTCCTGACTCAGGGACTGAACCTGGGTCTCCTGCATTGGAGGCAGATTCTTTACCATCTGAGCTATGAGTTCAGTTCAGTTCAGTTCAGCCGCTCAGTCGTGTCTGACTCTTTGTGACCCCATGAACCACAGCACACCAGGCCTCCCTGTCCATCACCAACTCCCAGAGTTCACCCAAACTCATGTCCATTGAGTCAGTGATGCCATCCAACCATCTCATCCTCTGTCGTCCCCTTCTCCTCCTGCCCTCAATCTTTCCCAGCATCAGGGTCTTTTCAAATGAGTCAGCTCTTTGCATCAGGTGGCCAAAGTATTGGGAGCTTCAGCTTCACATCAGTCCTTCCAATGAACATCTCCTTTAGGATGCACTGGTTGGATCTCCTTGCAGTCCAAGGGACTCTCAAGAGTCTTCTCCAACACCACAGTTCCAAAGCATCAATTCTTCAGCACTCAGCTTTCTTTATAGTCCAACTCTCACATCCATACATGACTACTGGAAAAGCCATAGCCCTTACTAAACGGACCTTTGTTGGCAGAGTAATGTCTCTGCTTTTTAATATGCTGTCTAAGTTGATCATAACTTTCCTTCCAAGGAATAAACGTCTTTTAATTTCATGGCTGCAATCACCATCTACAGTAATTTTGGAGCCCCCAAAAATAAAGTCTAGCACTGTTTCCCCATCTACTTGCTATGAAGTGATGGGACCAGATGCCATAATCTTAGTTTTCTGAATGTTGAGCTTTAAGCCAAGAAGCCAGCAAAATACAGCTCTCCTCAAATCTGAGCTCTCTTCAAGTGTTTTATCCCTGATCAAGGGAATCGTTAATACTGTGAGCCCTTATGAGCTTCATAGAAAATCATTTAAAAAATAAGTTAAAAAACATAGAAGCCACTTTCTTGCCCTAACTGATAACAACATATAAATACAATTTTAGCCTGCAGTTTTTATGAGTAAAACAGAATAACAACTTTGATACTGAATAAAAATCTCTGGAAAAGAATGAGCCCGATCAAGGAGAAGTGAGTGAGTGCCAGCGCTATTCCCTGAGGGCAGCTTTTGTACAGCAGGAAACCTGCCTGTAGAAAACACAAGATGCCCTCTGACCGCCCCCTGGGCCTCAGGTCTACGGCTGTCCTCCAGGGAAGACCCACAAAGGACCACCCAAACAGCCCCAAGCATCACTCCCCCAGTTTCCGCCTCTATCCCTGCTCCCGCAGCCCCAGGCAACCTGCTTTCCATCACTAAGGCACTGTTCGCGTTTCCTAGAACTGTGCATGCGTGGAATTTCTATTGCTGTTATGATCATTCAGTCACTAAGTCCTGTCCAACTCTTTATGACCCCAAGGACTGCAGCACGCCAGGCCTCTGTGTCCATCACCAATTCCCAGAGTTGACTCAAACTCATGTCCATTGAGTCGGTGATGCCATCCAACCATCTCATCCTCTGTCGTCCCCTTCTCCTGCCACCTTCAATCTTTCCCAGCATCAGGGTCTTTCCCAATGAGTCAGTTCTTTGCATCAGGTGGCCAAAGGATTGGAGTTTCAGCTTCAGCATCAGTCCTTCCAATGAACATTCAGGACTGATTTCCTTTAGGAGGGACTGGTTGGATCTCCTTGCAGTCCAAGGGCCTCTCTCTTATTACTTACCTGTTTCATATATAGTAGTGCATATCTCTCAATCCCAATCTCCCAGTTTATCCCTCTGAAAACAGTGCAATTTAACAAGGTAAGTATCCTGCCCCATTGCTCTGTATTTTGTTACTAAACTTATTTTGAATTCTGCATTGCAGATTTGAAAGTTTCTAAGAAAGGAGACCTTAAACATTCTCCTCACAGGAAAAACACACTGGTAACATTGTGGCCTTATCTGGACTTAATGGTAACTAAATATGCTGACAGGTGTAATATAAACTCAGAGGGCTGTTGCTATAAAAACATATACAAATGATTTTTCAGTACACACAAATATAGAATTGATACATTGTACATCTGAAAGTAAAACAATGTTATATGTATTCGTAAGGGTCATGGAAGCTCAGTGGTTAAGAACTCGCCTATCGGTGCAGGAGACCTGGGTTCGATCCTGTGTCGGGGAGATCCCCTGGAGAAGGGAGTGGTAACCCAGCCAGTATTCTTGCCTGGAGAATCCCATGGACAGGGGAGCCTGGTGGGCTACAGTCCATGGGGTCGCACAGAGTCGGACACGACTTGGCAACTAAACAACAACAGATGAGAAAGGGGAAGGGTGAAAAGAGAAACGTGGTAGGCACAATAGGAGACGTCCATGTTAGAATGAATGTGAGCAGAGGCTTAAACCAGAGACAGTGGGTTCTGTGAGAATCAGGAACAATTGAGATATATAGTCTCAGAATCCCAATTTGGCCTCAATCCAAAAAAAAAAAAAAAAAATTACTAACCCATCTGTGAATTCACCTGGTATCTTTTTTATAAACAAAGCCATTTATATATGAGTCAGGGTGTTTTACTCAACATCTTTATTATGTTTTAACTTTCTAGGCGTGCTATGCAGCGTGCAGAATTTAGTTCCCTGACCAGAGATCTAACCCATGTTCCCTGCATTAGGAGCGCGGAGTCGTGACCAGTGGATCACCAGGGAAGGTCCAGTGTACTTTTGCCCCGTAGACTTTTTGCCCAAATCAGTACCTATCCTAAATTTAACTGCTTTATTAGCAAAACTATTTTAATAACAAAACTATTTTCTCTGGATTATGCATCAGTTGAACAGCTTGATGCCACTCCATGAAGGAGCCACAGCAAACCAAACATACAAAATTCCTTACCGTTCGCCTTTTTAAGTTTTCCCTTTTTTCCTAACACTTGCTCTATCCACTGAAAGCATTCAGAATAAGTCTGGGTTGTTCGGGTTTTTTTAATATTATTTTTTCCCCCAAATTCACACCAGTTCTTCACGTTCATTTGGAAGAATTGAAATTATCTGCTTTAAACATATGAGCCACGGAACAGGTTTTCGGTACGTGTTGCTTCTGTGCTCCTCACAATGGTATTCAAGAATTCCCATTTCGTCTTCAGTAAAATGGGAAATAAAACTGTGCGTTCAAAGAAAAACGCTGTAGAAAAGTTATTGCTTTCATTGAACGGGAAAAGAAAATGGTTCACGGATTTAGCAGAAAACCCTGTTGATGTGTGAAATGATTTTGCAACACGCCGAATCTCTGGGTTTACCCGGGCCGAGGGGTGAGAGAGACTGGGGAAGAAATGTGCTGTTTACATCTTTGCCTCCTTTGCTGACCTGAACATAGGTAGGATCGTTGGTACCATCTTTATAGATTCCAAATATATGTGTTAATATAGGCTATGTGTCCTTTTCTTTCTGACTTACTTGGCTCTATGTAAAAGGCTCTAGGTTCATCTGGACTCGCTGGGAGAAGGCGAGGGCGGGAGGGTTTGAGAGAATCACACTGAAGCATGTGCATTACCATATGTGGAATAGGTGACCTGTGCAAGAATGATGCATGAAGCAGGTCACCCAGGCTTGGTGCTCTGGGTCCCTGTGGAGGGCTGGGGTGGGGAGGGAGGTGGGAAGGGGGTTCAGTATGCAGGGGGACACGTGTATACCTGTGGCTGATTCACAGGGATGTGTGGCAAAAACACTCACAATATTGTAAAGCAGCTATACTCCAATTAAAATAGAATTTCTTTTTAAAAAGACATGTGTATCAGCTTTCAAAGAAAGGCACACTTTTCTTTAAGCAACAGAAAATCTTAGAGGACACCAAACTAGGATTATATGACTCCAGCTTTCTCCATTGTTGTATATAATTTGGGATGGATATACCACAGCTGGTAAGCCATCATTGGGATTTAATTTCACACTGTTCCACCCACAATTTGTACATGTTCTGTAAACAAAGCCTTATTGAGGTAAGAGAGTTCACATTTTAAAACACAGGCTGATTTTTTTTTTCCCCTTTTTTTAGAATTTTAGTTTATAATTGGAAAATTGCTTTACAATGATGTTTGTTTCTGCTATACAACAACATGAATCAGTCATAATGATATATCCCCATAATACAGTCACGATTATAGCTAGCAAATTTTGAAAATTTTTGAAACTTTATATATATAGCAAATTACATATATTTCAAAATTTTTAAATATAGCAGTAATGATATATATATCAAATTTTTGAAAAATTGGAAAATCTTACTTATGACTTTACTACTGGCATAGCATGTCTTTAAAATTATATTATGTGTGTGAGTGTGTTAGACACTTAGTCGGGTCTGACTCTTTGTGACCTCATGGACTGTAGCCCACCAGGCTCCTCTGTCCATGGGATTTTCTCCAGGCAAGAAGACTGGAGTGGGTTGCCATGCCCTCCTCCAGGGGATCTTCCTGACCCAGGGATTGAACCCAGGTCTCCTGCACTGCAGGTAGATTCTTTACCATCTGAGCTATAGGGAAGTTCATATTATATTGCAGAATGGATAATTTTGCCTTTCAAATTGAGTGTGTGGGTGTGTGTTAGTCGGTCAGTCCTGTCCAACTCTTTGCGGCCACATGGAGCATAGCCCACCAGTCTCCTCTGTACATGGGATCTCCAGGCAAGGATGCTGGAACGGGTTGCCGTTTCCTTCTCCAGGGAACAATCTCACATCTCTTCTGTCTCCTGCCGTGGCAGGTGGATTTTTTTACCACTAGTCCGTAAGGTTGCAGAGTTGGATCGGACCGAGCAAGTAATTGCATTTGTATATACATGCACATGTATGAATTATATGTGCAAGAAGATGTGCTCAGTTGGACCCAGAAATGCAGGCTGTATGTATTAAATTAGTATAATACATACATCTATGTATTTGTGAAGTGCACCCTAGAATACACTTTGTGTTGCTATTGTTATTGTTGTTCAGTAACTCAGTCGTGTCCAACTCTTTGTGACCCCAAGGACTGCCAAGCCAGGCTTCCTTGTCCTTCACTATCTCCTGGAGCTTACTCAAACTCATGTCCATGAGTCGGTGATGCCATCCAGCCATCTCACCCTCTGTCACCCCCTTCTCCTCCTGCCCTCCGTCTTTCCCATCATCAGGCCCCTTCTCCTCCTGCCCTCGGTCTTTCCGATCATCAGGGTCTTTTCCAGTGAGTCAGGCCTTCGCATCAGGTGGCCAGAGGATTGAAGCTTCAGTTTCAGCCTCGGTCCTCCCAATGAATACTCAGCACTGACTTCCTTTAGGATGGACTGGTTTGATCCCATTCCTGTCCAAGGGACTCTCAAGAGTCTTCTCCAACACCACACTTCAAAAGCATCAATTCTTCAGCGCTCAGCCTTTCTTTATGGTCCAACTCTCATATCCGTACATGACTACTGGAAAACTTTGGTTTGACTAGATGGACTTATGTGTTGGTTTTCATTTCATATTATTGCAGAAGCCGGTCCTTTTGGTATGGTGTAATTATGGGGGTTTGACTTACTTCTTTAATCTCGTCTTTTCATGTAGTCTCTGAATCTTGAAAGACTCAACGATTTCTGTTTCTCTGGGAATTTAACTGACCTTAGACAATTTCCTTCTGACATTACTTAACCCTGTAGACCTTTAATGTTTTAATTCTCAGAAATGTGAATTACCTCCAGAATCATTTAATCTCACCCTGCTCTAAGGATTATTTCAGTTAAAGTCACGTTTTTCCATTTTTTAAATCTTTTCCTGTTATCTCTCTGCTCCTGTAGTTTTTCTACAGCTCAAGTGATTAAAAAAAATAGTTGGATTAAGATGTTACTTGCTAGATGGGGTGGGAGGTGGGAAGGAGGTTCAAGAGGGAAGGGACATGTGTATACCGATGGCTGATTTGTGTTGATATTTGGCAGAAACCAACGCAATTCTGTAAAGCAATTATCCTTCCATTTAAAAATAAATTTTTATTGTTTCTTCTACATTCCTGAATGAAATGAGCATTTTGCGGGGGGAGGAGGGGGAAGGGCTGAGGGAAGAACCAGGAAGACAATGTGTTTCTTCTCGAAATTGGGACTTGACTTGAGTCACAAGAGGACATATGTGTAATTTGGACTAACCTTGTATTGAATCATTTTTCTAATGGTCAGTTCTTCACCGCCACAAACTGTTACTCTGGGGTGTTCCTGGCAGATGGTGAGTCCATATGCCATGTACTAAAAATTGGGCTCTCGGAGACATTGCTTTGAAGTCTGCAATTCTTCCTGGTCTGTTTTTAACTTTTCTCAGTCATGGTTAAGACAGTAAAAAAAAAAAAAAAAAAATCAGCCTGCCAATGCAGGAGACCCAGATTTGATCACTTGGTGAGGAACATCGCCTGGAGGAAGAAATGGCCACCCACTCCAGCATTCTTGCCTGGAGAATCCCATGGACAGAGGAGACTGGTGGGCCCCAGTCCACAGGGTCACAAAGAGTTGGATGAGACTTAGCAAGTAAACAACAACAGGCTCCTCTGTCCCTGGGATTCTCCAGGCAAGGATACTGGAGTGAGTAGCCATGCCCTCCTCCAGGAGATCTTCCCAACCCAGGAATCGAACCTGAGTTTCTGACGTCTACCTGCATTGGCAGTGGGTTCTTTCCCACTAGCACAGCCTGGGAAGCCCAGAAATATGGTTTGGCTGTCTAAATCAAGAGGTCCGCAGGGCTGGTTCCTTCCGGGAGCTCTGGTGGAGAATTCACTTCCTCCAGAATGGAAAAGCTGCCTGTTCCAACTTCTACAGGCACCCAACTCTCCCTGGCTCATGACCCCACTGTGCATCTTCAGAGCAGGCAGCACAGCATCTCTCTGATGCTTCTTCCGTAGTCACAGCTCCCTCTGACCACAGCTGGGAAACACTCTCTGCTCTGAAGGACTCGGGTGACGAAGTTGAATCTGCCTGGGTGGCCCAGCTCCCTCTGACCACAGCTGGGAAACACTCTCTGCTCTGAGGGACTCGGGGGATGAAGGTGAATCCACCTGGGTGGCCCAGAATATTCTCTCCATCTCAAGGTTTACTGCCTTTATCACCTCTGGGAA
The DNA here is from genome assembly GCF_023699985.2 of Odocoileus virginianus. Lineage (NCBI taxonomy): Eukaryota > Metazoa > Chordata > Mammalia > Artiodactyla > Cervidae > Odocoileus > Odocoileus virginianus. The sequence continues at coordinate 1,069,624 of NW_027224323.1, forward strand.
GCTCCCCTTTCCCATGGATGGTGACAGAGTCACGGGTTCCACAGATGCGAGCATCTTTGGAGGACTACTTTCTGCCAACCATAGCAGAGATTGTTTGTGTCGTAATATCTGAAATAAGGAAGGAGCATGTAACTTCTTTTGTGACACCTTTTTATTTCATATTGGGGTATAGCTCATCAACAGTGTTGTGATGGTTTTGGGTGGAAAGCAAAGGCACTCAGCCATACATATACATGTACCCATTCTCCCCCAAACTCCCCTCCCATCCAGGCTGGCACATGACATTGAGCAGAGTTCCCTGGGCTGTCCAGCAGGTCCTTGCTGGTTCTCCATGTTAAATACAGCAGCGTGTCCATGTCCATCCCAGACTCCCTGACTATCCCTTCCCCCATCCTTCCCCCTGCTGACCATGAGGTTATCACAGAGTATTGAGCAGAGTTCCCTGTGCTGTCCAGCAGGTCCTTGCTGGTTCTCCATGCTAAACACAGCAGTGTGTCCATGTCCATCCCAGACTCCCTGACCATCCCTTCCCCCATCCTTCCCCCTGGGGACCATCAGGTTATTACAGAGTATTGAGCAGAGTTCCCTGGGCTGTCCAGCAGGTCCTTGCTGGTTCTCCATGTTAAACACAACCTTGTGTCCATGTCCATCCCAAACTCTCCAAGTATCCCTTCCCACATCCTTCCTTCCCCCCTGGTGACCATAAGTTCATTCTCTAAGTCTGTACCTGTTTTCTAAATAAGTTCATTTGTATCATTTCTTTTTAGATTCCACATATAAGTGATACTATACAGAATTTATCCTTCTCCTTCTGACTCCTGTCACTTAGGATGATCATCTCTAGGACCATGCATGTTGCTGCAAATGGCATTGCTTTGTTCTTTTTTCATGGCTGAGTAATATTCCACTGTATATATGTACCACATCTTCTTTATCCATTCTTCTGTCAATGGACATTTAGCTTATTTCCACATCCTGGCTGTTAGCGCAACAATGAATATGGAGAGTGTGTGTATCCTATCGAATCATCTTTTTCTCCAGACATAAGGAAGCAAGTAACTTCTAATAAGGATATTTCTCCTCTCGTTTACTGCACTTCAGATTCTGTTGTGCAGCGTCTTACCAATTGCCTTGAGGAGCAAAGTGTACTTTAATTCAGTTGTTAATTTGCAGATTTGGCTTGCAAAGGATATTCTGAGGACTGGCACATAGAATAGGGACTGAAGAGAGGACCCCTGATATAGAATTTGAGAACATGACTCTTCATTGTAGAAAATGCATGTTTAGGATTATTAGAGTTTCTGGTGTCTAATTTCTCAGTGAAACTGTGAGTTGAGAGCTGCATTAAACCTGATGCGAGCAGCAGAAGAAAACTAAAACAAAACTGCCTGAATGTTAAAATGTAAAATAAAATCCAGACTTTCCACCATGCTTTAGAATACACTATATCAGAGTGAGACAGGCAGACAGAGAGAGAGAAAAGGCAGGGAAATAGACCAAAATTAATTCTGACGTGCATTCAGAAAGATTTTTGCATAAAGCCGACAATCCTTAAATTTATATTTTAGCTTGAGTGTACACATAGCATTCTGTTTCGTATCATTCATTATGAGGCTGAAAATAAGAAACTTTTAAACATATTTATTTTATTTATTTTTGTTGTGCTGAGTCAGTAGTTGAGGCAACTGGACTCCGCAGTTGTGAAGTTAGCTGCTCCAAGGCATGTGGGATGTTCCTGGGACCAGGGATTGAGCCCACGTCTCCTGCATCGGCAGGCAGATTCTTTACCACTGAATCACGAGGGTACCTCTAGAAACAAGAAACTGAAACAAAACAAAGCCACATCTCACACAGAAATAAGAAGAGGCAGGTAAAAACATATAGCCTAACTTTAAAACAGATATCCAACAAGGATCTACTGTAAAAAAAGTTCTTTCAATTAAAAAAAAATCGAGCCTAAGATCAACTGACTTTTTCCTTAAAATACATGTTCTAAGTGTTAGCGTCAGACTGGTGAGTTTCTCCAGTTAAATTTGATAATTGCATGCTCTCTTTAGTACTTTCAGAGATTTAATAATGTGATCAAGTCGTGCAATTTTTCAAATATGCAAATGTTCCCAGAGCTCATGTGTTTAAATTCTGTTTCTCTCCTTAAACAAAGCAAGCACAACCTGTCATTTATTAATAATTGATTGGAAATTATTTCTAACAAATTTAGATTTTTCTTACTGGAACATTTTAATTGAGCTGAAATCGGGTAGTATGATAATATAGAAAATATTCTGGTTCTAATTACAAACTGTTCAGCTCAGTCGCTCAGTCTTGTCTGACTCTGTGTGACCCCATGGACTGCAGCACGCCAGGCATCCCTGTCCATCACCAACTCCTGGAGCTTGCTCAAGCTCATGTCCATCGAGTTGGTGATGTCATCCAACCATCTCATCCTTTGTCACCCCCTTCTCCTCCAGCCCTCAGTCTTTCCCAGCATCAGGGTCTTTTCCAATGAGTCAGTTCTTCGCATCAGGTGGCCAGAGTATTGGAGCTTCAGCTTCAGCATCAGTCCTTCCAATGAACATTCAGGACTGATCTTCTTTAGGATGGACTGGTTGGATCTCCTTGCAGTCCAAGGGTCTCTCAAGAATCTTCTCAAGCACCACAGTTCAAAAGCACCAATTCTTCGGCACTCAGCTTTCTTTATGGTCCAATTCTCACATTCACACATGACTACTGGAAAAACCATAGCCTTGACTGGATGGACCTTTGTTGGCAAAGTCAAGTCTCTGCTTTTTAATATGCTGTCTAGGTTGGTCATAACTTTCCTTCCAAGGAGAAAATACAATAAAATATATAATTACAACAATACATATTAATAGAGAAAGAGCAAGATTCAGGTTTAAGTCACTGATGTGATTTTCTATGTGAACATACGTATTATACAGGGAAGCATACATACACTTACTATAATTTAATTGTGTGTTAAATTGTAATTAACATAATTAAAATATCACAGATGTTCCTTTTCTGACATACAAAAAGCAGATACCATCCTTAATTATGTTAACCTGTGGACATGCCGCATGGAATCTGTGTCCACTTAACTGCTCAGAGATACAGGAATAAAGAATTAAAACTGCTGATTTCCACCTCATCTACAAAACAGAAACAGAGTCAGAGATATAGAAAACATATATATATATATATGTAACATATATATATACATACATATATATAGTAAGGGGCGGAAGGGATTAATTTAGAGATTGGAATTGACTTACATACACTGCGCATGCTAAGTCACTTCAGTCGTGTCTGACTCTCCTGCGACCCCATGGACTGTAGCCGGCCAGGCTCCTCTGTCCATGGGATTCTCCAGGCAAGAATACTGGAGTGGGTTGCCATTTCCTTCTCCAGGAGATCTTCCCGACCCAGGGATCGAACCCCGGGTCTCCTGAGTTGCAGGCAGACACTTTACCGTCTGAACCACCAGGGAAACCCTTAATCAACTCACTCCAATTAAAACAGACAAACAAAAAAAACGTCACTTTGCAGCTTCACCCCACCTAATGCATCATAGCATCTCCCATGAGTGAGCTGAACCAGAGAACAATAAGAAAACTTGCTTACTTTTAACCTCACAGTATATGGTGATTAACAGAGTGCTATGTGTCCAATGAGAAAGCCTAAAGAATTGGCCCTAGATGTTATTTTGATCGCCTTTTGGTCTTACACGCGTGTGTGAAAGTCATTCAGTTGTGTCAGACTCTTTTGAGACCCCTCGGACAAGCCTGCCAAGGCTCCTCCGTCCGTGGGATTTCCCAGGCAAGAATACTAGAGTGGGTTGCCATTCCCTTCTCCAGGAGATCTTCCTGACCCAGGGATGGAACATGCGTTTTCTGTGTCTCCTACATTAGCAAGCAGATTCTTTACCACTAGCACCACCGGGGAAGTCCAAATGACAGTAAAGTAGATTATAGGTATGAGTTGGAAAATTGATGCAAACTATTTGCTTACACTTTACGGAGATAATACTTTATGATAAATTTCTATCAATAAATATTTTCCACCATGGTGGAATTTATTCTAAATTTATCCCAAAGCATTATCTCCATAAAATGGAAACAAAGATAGCATCTACAGAAATATGTATTGCTACCTGAAAATACAACAGTCTGGAAATCAGTGAATCAAACCCTTTTTGCAATTCCAGGCAATTAGGTTTGCACTCTTATTAAATTGACATATTCCTGGAACTGTGATTATCTGCGGTCTATTCTTTAAGTCTTATTGTTAAAGAGATACTTTATACCTTTTGTGATGAGCTAAATAACAGGGAAATATCTACTTCTGCTTTACTGACTGCAGCAAAGCTTTTGACTGTTGATCACAACAAACTGTGGAAACTTCTTAAAGAGATGGAAATAACAGACCACCTGACCTGACTCCTGAGAAATCTGTATGCAGGTCAGGAAGCAACAGTTAGAACTGGACGTGGAACAGAGGTCTGGTTCCAGATCGGGAAAGGAGTACTTCGAGGCTGTATACTGTCACCCTGCTTATTTAACTTATATACAGAGTGAAGGTGAAAGCGACGTCACTCAGTCGTGTCCGACACTTTGTGACCCCATGGACTGTAGCCCACCAGGCTCCTCTGTCCATGGGATTTTCCAGGCAAGGATACTGGAGTGGGTTGCCATTTCCTTCTCCAAGAGATCTTCCCAACCCAGGAATTGAACCCGGGTCTCCCGCATTGTAGGCAGACGCTTTACCATCTGAGCCAGCAGGAAGGATAATGGTGACCTCTTCAAAACATCCCACACATGTATTGCTACACTCAGCACCCCCAAATCCTGTAGCTGGCCACCACTGACCCATGCCTCCACTGGAGACTCCCGGACACTCACAGACAACATCATGAAAACTGCTGGGCTGGATGAAACACAAGCTGGAATCAAGATTACCAGGGGAAATGTCAATAACCTCAGATATGCAAATGACACCACCCTTATGGCAGAGAGCAAAGAAGAACTAAACAGCCTCTTGATGAAAGTGAAAGAGGACAGTGAAAAAGTCGACTTCACATTCTTAAACTCAACATTCAGAAAACTAAGATCATGGCATTCGGTCCCATTAAAGTGACAAGTGAAAGTGAAGTCGCTCAGTCGTGTCCGACTCCTCGAGACCCCATGGACTGCAGCCTACCAGGCTCCTCCATCCATGGGATTTTCCAAGCAAGAGTACCGGAGTGGGTTGCCATTGTCTTCTCCGTAGGCCCCATTACTTCATGGCAAACAGATGAGGAAACAATGGAAACAGTGAGATAGATTTTATTTTCTTGGGCTACAAAATCACTGCAGATGGTGACTGCAGCCATGAAATTAAAAGACACTCACTCCTTGGAAGAAAAACTATGGCCAACTAGACAGCATATTAAAAAGCAGAGACATTACTTTGCCAGCAAAGGTCTGTCTAGTCAAAGCTATGGTTTTCCCAGTGGTCATGTATGGATGTGAGGGTTGGAATATAAAGAAAGCTGAGCACCGAAGAATTGATGCTTTTGAACTGTGGTGTTGGAGAAGACTCTTGAGAGTCCCTTGGACTGCAAGGAGATCAAACCAGTCCATCCTAAAGGCAATCAGTCCTGAATATTCATTGGAAGGACTGATGTTGAAGCTGAAACTCCAATACTTTGGCCACCTGATGTGAAGAACTGACTCATTGGAAAAGACCCTGATGCTGGGAAAGATTGAAGGCAGGAGGAAAAGGGGACGACAGAGGATGAGATGGTTGGATGGCATCACCGACTCTGTGGACATGAGTTTGAGTAAGCTCCAGGAGTTGGTGATGGACAGGGAGGCCTGGCGTGCAGCAGTCCATGGGGTCTAAAATAGTTGGACACAACTGAGCAACTGAATTGAACTGAAATAACAAGATCTAGATAAATAGCTTGTTTAATAGAAACAATATTTTATTTTATTTAGACGTTGAACCTGTTGGAATAATGTGGTCAGGATCTTCTTTAGTTTGTGTGACTATGGAGTAATAGTTCTTGATAGACCATTACCTAATTCATAATTTTATATAAATCTAATCCTTTCTCATGATTCATTTTGGCTTTCCCATAGTTCATTTTGGCTTTCCCATTTCCTTCTGGGTGATGTTTTGATTGATTCTGTTCAGCATTGGACTGGTGTCCAGTTTAGATATATGTATTTGCATGTATTTCATGAAGTACAGCTGGAGCCTTTATTTTTTCCATTTGTTGGGGCTTTTAATAGTACAAAAATTTAATAGACATCATATTTGTCCCACTGCTATTCCTCAGCACAGTACAAATTATTTCTTTGAGTACAACAGAATGCTCTTCAAATCTCATAAAGGGGATCTTTTTGTTACAATTTCACAAGGTAGTCTTCTGAAAGAAATGAATTGGTTTTGATTGAAAGAAATGATGACTTGTATGTCAAAAAGAATCAAACTGAAAAATGACTGTCTTCTGGAACAAATACGACACAAACAATAGATATTTTAGTGTGATGAAATTTCTTTCCTTGTAAGTGTTTTGTAGAATAACATCATTTTTCTCTCACTAAGCACGGAAAGAAGAAAATAAATATATTTTTAGAAGTATTGATGTCTAGATTCTGCAGGCAGCATTAATTAGTGAGGGGAAGGGCTTGTTAGGGAGTTTGGGGAAGTCATGTATAAATGGCTGTGTTTAATATGGAGAACCAATAAGGACCTGCTGCGTAGGGAACCCCGTTCAGTATTCTGTAAAAGCCTTATGCTTTTCAGGCTGGAAAAGGTGGGGGGAAGAGGTAGTTGGGGAGTTTGGGATGGACATGGACACACGGCTGTGTTTAACATGGAGAACCAGCGAGGACCTGCTGGCCAGCACAGGGAACTCTGCTCAAGACTCTGTAATAACCTGATGGTCACCAGGGGGAAGGATGGGGGAAGGGATAGTCAGGGAGTCTGGGATGGACATGGACACACGGCTGTATTTAACACAGAGAACCAGCAAGGACCTGCTGGACAGCGCAGGGAACTCTGCTCAATACGCTGTAATAACCTTATAGTCTCCAGGGGAAAGGATGGGGGGAAGGCATAGTCAGGGAGTCTGGACATGGACACGCTGCTGTGTTTAACATGGAGAACCAGCAAGGACCTGCTGTCCAGCCCAGGGAACTCTGCTCAATGTGGCAGCCAGGATGGGAGGGGAATTTAGGGAGAGTGGATATGTGTATATGTATGACTGAGTCCCTTTGCCATCTGCTTGAAACCATCACGGCATTGTTAATCCGCTCTACTCGAACATAAAATAAAATGTTTAGAAAGAATAAACATCCTCTAGGATCACGGCTGATGTTGGAAGTAAATAATAAGTATCAGAATTAAGCGTACTTTAAAAAAATCCCCCCAGGTTCCGTTCAACCCCAGAGAGAATCCTAACGTACTGAAGACTTATACAGAGGGAACACCTCCACACCCTATGAAGACTTGAACAATCAGGGCTTCTCTTAACACCGTGGGCGTTGATCTTTAAAAATGAATGAGCAGAAGGCGGTAACAGCAGTCTCTAAGGAATTACGTGATTCCACTGACAGTCGACGTGGGCCAAAGATGAGTGGGTGAGTTCTGATCCTAACAAGCCTTTGAAAAACGGCTCAGCCGTGAAGCACGAGAAAAACGCTAGCAGGATGGTATGATAAATTAGAAATTCAATGTGCTGCCTTCTTTTCCCTCTAGACCCCCGCTGGTAACACATGTCTGACCTGGGTGAAGTGAAAGATTTCTTCAGTTAAAGAAAAGAAAGAGATCCTGAATTAAATGGGATATTTACGGGGCTCATTGGAACAAAGGAGCCATTCAACCGCATTTTGAGTATTCAAGATAGAAAATGAACTGAGAAGCCCTCTGATTCCCCCTCCCTCAACCACAATTTGGTTCAACGTATTGTTAATCAAGATGACTTATTCAGGTCTTCACTGGAAGGCTCATCCACCCAGTCCCGACTGATCCCACTTAAGAATAATCACGTCTGATTTGTATGGAAGGAGAAAGAGATCGTGGTCCCTGCCTGAATTTTAGCTTTAGAGAAAAAAACCATGGGACGTGGAGAATTGCCCGGAATCTTACCACCTGCTTCCTCCCACCTTTTATGACTCCAAGATCTCCCGAGCTGAGTTATCTCGTCCTCACTAAATTTCATGATGTCCAGGCATGTGATGAAACATCCTGGATGTGTGAATTTGCAGAGCTTCTATGACCATTAACATTCTATATTAATAATATTGCCTCTTCTTATTATTATTATTAATTTCCCACTTTCCCTCAATCTGAGCTTCCCGGGTGAAAATTCCACCTGCAATGCAGGAGACCCGGGTTCATTCCCTGGGTCGGGAAGATCCCCTGGAGGAGGGCATGACAACCCACTCCAGTATTCCTGCCTGGAGCATCCCATGGACAGAGGAGCCTGGCAGGCTACAGTCCGTGGGATCACAAAGAGCTAGACACGACTGACCTGACTTAGCACGCTCTCCTCACAGTTCTGATGAAGGTTTCAATACTTTGCATCTGACCCAGGTTAGCAGACATTTGGTCCTGAGCAAAATGTCCATAAGGCGTGTTTGCTTACTGGCATAGAGTTGATTAACAATGGTGTTTGTGTCAGCTACAGAGCAAAGTCAATCAGTTGTTCACTTTATATATATATATTTAGCAGTTATTCACATAAATATATGGCTGATTCACTCTGCTATATGTATGTATAGACATGTATCCCCCTTTTTTCAGATTCCTTTCCCATATAGGTCGTTATGGAGTACTGAATAGAGGTCCCCTCTTAGTTACCTATTTTATATACAGTAGTGCTTATGTCTCAATCCCCATCTTACAGTCTGCTCCTCCACACACCCTCCCCGGTAACCCTAAGTTTCTTAAGTCTGTGACTATTTCTGTTTAGTCAATAAGTTCATTTGTATGCTTTGTAAAGATCCCACGTAGAAGCGAGAGCATATGATATTTTGTCTTTATCTGTCTTGCTTCACTTCGTATGACACTGTCTAGGTCTGTCCACGCTGGTGCAGATGGCATTTAATTCAGTTGCTCAGTCGTGTCCGACTCTTTGTGACCCCATGGACTTGCAGCACGCCAGGCTTCCCTGTACATCACCAACTCCCGGAGTTCACCCAAACTCATGTCCATTGAGTCGGTGATGCCATCCAACCATCTCATCCTCTGTCGTCCCCTTTTCCTCCCGCCTTCAATCTTTCCCAGCATCAGGGTCTTTTCCAATGAGTCCTTTCCAACGGGTCAAAATAATGCAAATGGCATTATGCTGTTCTTTTTCACGGCTGAGTAGTATTCCATTGTGATCTTCCCTGGGGGTTTAGGTGGTAAAGATCCCGCCTTCGTGGCTGAACGACTCACTCTCTCGCTTTTCATGGTTGCTTCACACGGTTTTGTTACTTCCTGGCGTGCGGCAAAGTGAATCAGCTATGTGTGTCTGTTAGTCAATCTGTCGTGTCCGCCTCTTTGCGACCCCATGGACTGTAGCCTGCCAGGTTCTCTGTCCATGGGGGTGTTCTCCAGACAAGAATACTGGAGTGGGTAGCCATCCCCTTCTCCAGGGGATCTTCCCCACCCAGGGATCGAACCTGCATCTCCTGCTTTGCAGGCAGATTCTTTACCGTTTGACCCCGCAGGGATCAGCTAGAGGGGTACATCTGTCCCCTCTTTTGTGGATTTTCTTCCCATGGAGTTAACCACAGACTGCTGCGTAGCGTTCCCAGTGGAGTTCAGTTAAGTTCTCACTAGTCATCTATTTTATACAGAGTATCAGTAGTGAGCACGTGTCAATTCCAATTTCCCAATTCCTCCCACCTCACCCCCCTTCCTTGAGTTTCGATTTCCTTCTCCCGTCTCTTCCTTATTCCTCACCTAGCAGAGTCCTCATGCCATTGCTTTCTACATCCTGTCCCACATTTACTTGTAACAGGAACCAGCGTCGGTCTGAACTGTGTCCACGCCAGCCTCATCAACCCAGCTTTCTGCCCATTTATCCTCTTGTCTATTTTGCTTAGCTGATCTCCCGGGCTCAGAAGGACGCACACATCAAATATTTATCTCCTGAGATTGAAAATAGGTTTGCACCCTTGTGTTCACCTGCCATTTAATTTTTAGAAGGTCCTCAGAGGACGGTGACCTGAAACTGAACTGGCAGTGCAGATTCTGCAAAGCAAGGTCACAGGCATCTCTCACCCTCCTCTTGGAGCATTCAAGCTCAGCTTGGAAAAGACTTCAGCATCTGAAGCTAGAAGTAATATCATCCCTTGTGAGTAAGCAATCTCCCGCCAAAGCCAGAGACCGTTTTCTTTTTCTTTTTCTTTTTTTTTTCTTGTTTTTAAGCTTGCAAAAAAAAAAAAAAAAATCTCTTCCTTGGGTCCTGTTCTCTGCCTTTAGTTCAACCATTTTCAGCTTAAGATGCTGTGAAATTTTATTTTTCGACCTTTTAAACAAAACTTTAAAAATGTTTCATTTTATATTTTGCATTCTTATGGCAGCAGAGTTGCTTTACAATGTTGCATTAGTTCGGGGTGTACAGGAAAGTATTCAATTATACATATACATAAGTTCACTTTCTTTAGATTCTTTACCCATTTAGGTCACCACAGAGCATGGAGCAGAGTTCCCTCTGACGTACAGTAAGATCTCATTAGTGGTCTGTTTCATATATATAGCAGTGTGTACATGTTAATCCCAATCTCCCAATTTATGTTTCCCCCCTTACCCCCTTGGTAACCATAACCTGCTTTCCACATCTGAGACTCCATTTCTGTTTTATTCATCGTATACTTATTTATTCATTTCATTTGGCACCTCCTGGCCTTAATTGTAGCCCTCAGGGTCTTCTGTCTTCATTTGGGTGTTCAGGATCTTTAGCTGTGGCATGTGGGAGCTAGTTCCCAGACCAGGGATCAAACCTGCAGCCGGTGCATTGAAAACATAGAGTCTTGACCGCCGTACCACCAGAGACGTCCCCGGTTATGTAAGTAAATTTATTTGCATCCTTTTTTTTAAAGAGTCCACCCTCAGTGAAGTGTCTGACTTACTTTACTCAGCGTGACAATGTCTAGGTCCATCCATGTCACTGCAGATGGCATCCTTCTAGGATGCTATTAAATCTTAAGTTGTTGTTCAGTTGCTCAGTCCTGTCTCACTCTTGGGGATCCCATGGACTGCAGCACGCCAGGATTTTTCCCTGTCCTTCACCATCTCCCACAGTTTGCTCAGACTCATGTCCAATCAGTCGGTGATGCCATCCAACCATCTCACCCTCTGTCGTCCCCTTCTCTTCCTGCCTTTAATTGTTCCCAGCATCAGGGTCTTTTCCAATCAGTCAGCTCTTCACACCACGTGGCAAAGAACTAGAGTTTCAGCTTCAGCATCCATCCTTCCAATGAATCTTCAGGGTTGATTTCCTTTAGGATGGACTGGTTGGATCTCCTTGCAGTCCTAGGGACTCTCAAGAGTCTTCTCCAACACCACAGTTCAAAAGCATCCATTCTTCAGCACTCAGCTTTCTTTATGGTCCAACTCTCACATCCATACATGACTACTGAAAAAACCATAGCTTTGACTAGACGGATCTTTGTAGCCCAAGTGTTGTCTGCTTTTTAATACACTGCCTAGGTTTAGTGACGTAAGGTGGATCAAACGATAAGGATGGAATTATTGAAACCTGGTGCAAAGCGACCTCTTGCTTTGTAACATTTTTAAACCACACCCAGGAATCCTTGGAATGCACACAAGTGGATCACTCAGTTCATAGACAGCTACAAGGGGGAGGGGAAATGATGGGATTTATCCCTGGGGCAGATCTGCTCAGCCCCCAAGCAGGTCAGCCTCAACTAGGGGTGGAGGTCCAGGGGAGGTGAGGTCCCTCCCTCATTCTCCCCATCCCTCGAGGAAGTGCTCATGGCTTTGATAAACCCAAGGTGAAAAGCACCCTGCATCTTAGAAACTCAACTGTGAACATCCCCACCAGGCATTTATATTTAAACATCTTGATCTGCCTTTTTTTCCATCTTGCATGCACACCACTGATTTCATTTTAAATAGGAAAAAAAAAAAGAAGAAGAAGACTTTTGCAAAGAAATCTTTCTAGCTCTTATTCAAAAGACCCAAGGAAGACCAACCCTCACCAATCACCCCCAGAAAGTGAGGTCTCCGACCCTTGCCTGCCCCCACCCCAGTCACAGACTGAGTTTTCCTAACGACCTGCGGCTCCTGTGGGCCTGGCAGTCCCCCGCCAGACACACCCCTGCAGACAGCCCCCGCATGTGATTTAATAAAACGTCTTTTGTCACAAAACCAGCACTCCCAGTTCCTCAGCCGGGAGCTCCGCTCAAGTGGAAATCAGGCGTGGGAGCTGGCTCACTTTTTCTCCCCCGAGCTGGAGATCCAACCAGTCCATCCTAAAGGAAATCAGTCCTGGATATGCACGGGTAGCACTGATGCTGAAGCTGAAGCTCCAAACCTTTGGCCACCTGATGTGAAGAACTGACTCACTGGAAAAGACCCTGATGCTGGGAAAGATTGAAGGCGGCAGGAGAAGGGGGATGACAGAGGATAAGATGGGTGGATGGCATCACCGACTTGATGGACACAAATTAGAGCAAACTCCGGGAGATGGTGAAGGACAGGGAAGCCTGGCGTGCTGCAGTCCATGGGGTCACAAAGAGTCAGACACAACTGAGCAAATTTCACACATTCACACTGGATTATAACCCGCTGGGCTCCTCTGTCCTTGGGATTCTGCAGGCAAGAATACTGGAATGGGTTGCCATTTCCTCCTCCTTCAAGGGATCTACTCCCGACCCAGGGATCAAACCCAGGTCTCTTAGGTGTCCTGAATTGACAAGCAGGTTTTTACCACAGTGCCACCTGGGAAACCCTCCCGCCTTTTCTTTGGGGAAAGCTTAAATGCTTTAGGACAGCGAACCCTAATCTTTTTGACACCAGGGACTGGTTTCATGGAAGACAATTTTTCCATGGACGGACCCAGTGGGGAGACGGATTTCGGATGGTTCAACTGCACTACATTTATCAGGCACTCAATTTATGTTATCATTACATCAGCATTAGATCCCAGGGAAAGGGACTGCTTCTGTAAGGCAGTAAACCACCTATTTGTCTGGCGTCGGCATCAAACCACCTATTTCTCTGGCGTGGCATCACTTGGCTTGGTAAGTATTTGAACTTCAGAGCTCCTTAAATGCTGGGCAAGTTTTCAAGATAGGCAAGTGAGGGATAAGTTAATTCGGACTGAATACGATCAAATAAATTTCAGTTTCTCCTTTTAAATAGAAAATTCTGAGGACTTCCCTGCTGGTCCAGGGGTTAAGGCTCTGCATTTACACTGCAGGGGGACGCGGGTTCAAATCCCTGGCCAGGGATTAAAAAAAAAAACAAACAATTTTTGGAGTTTCTCCTTTTACAAAGAAAATTTTGATTTGAAACTAATGGCAATGTTCTTTGAAAACAACAACAGATCTCCTGGATTCTGGATCTTTTTTTCATCCTTCATTGAGATTTTTAAAGACTTGGTGGCCTCTTTGGATGTGGTAGGAGGTTTGAAAGAAAAATGTTTCGTATGCTTTGTCACATATGTTATTGGACTAGATGCCGTGGTGATGAAATGAGATCCTGTTTAAATTTATTACGGGCCAGCTCTCCTGTGAGGCTTCCCTGGTAGCTCTGTGGTAGAGAATCTGCCTGCAGTGTAGGAGACTTGGGTTCGATCCCTGGGTTCGGGAAGATCCCCTGGAGGAGGGAATGGCAACCCACTCCAGTATTCTTGCCTGGAGCATCCCATGGACAGAGGAGACTGACAAGCTACATTCCCGAGTATGGACATTCATCTAGTGGGTGATGCCATCCAAACATCTCATCCTCTGTCGTCCCCTTCTCCTCCTGCCTTCAATCTTTCCCAGCATCAGGGTCTTTTCCAATGAGTCAGCTCTTCACATCAGGTGACCAAAGGATTGGAGTTTCAGCTTCAGCATCAGTCCTTCCAATGAACACCCAGGACTGACTTCCTTTAGGATGGACTGGTTGGATCTCCTTGCAGTCCAAGGGACTCTCAAGAGTCTTCTCCAACACCACAGTTCAAAAGCATCAGTTCTTTGGCACTCAGCTTTCTTTATGGTCCAACTCTCACATCCATACATGACCACTGGAAAAAAACCACAAATATTTTGGGTGTGCCTAACAGCATAAACTTGATGAAAAAGCTGATATCTTTAATTATCAGGTTTTTCTGTGTGCTCAAAATAATAACATGAATTTCAGCAGACTTTGGTCCATTGTAAGTGACCACACATGAGGGCTATTTTTCACACAAATAGTAGGCACTCAACACCAGCTAATTTCATGGAAATTTTATTTCTTTTCTATGCATGCTTCTAAAGACTTTAAATGTTATATGGAAATTCACTTTGTCATCTTAAATTATTTCTAGCTGATTTTTTTTCCTTCAAAATTTTGTGTTTCTTAGATTAATAGTAAGATTTATGCTGGAATTTAATTATGGCTGCTAAAAACTTAATTATTAATAGGGTTGCAGGGACCTCAGGGTACTTCTCCCTCTCAGAGAACATTGACAACTATGGAATGCGCCAGTGTTAGAAAAATGTCTCTGTCACATTAATAGCCCCACCAACCATGAGCCATCTGGACTCCGCTCCAGAAATCTCTCCTCACAAAAAACCTCTTTAATGGCCCAAGCCTGGGAAATGTCACTAATTTTCCACATATAGGGCTGCACATATGTTGTATTTCTTCCCTTCCGTGTGTCCTGAGGATTCAATAAATCTAAAGTTATGAAGTTTATAACTACACATGACATGTGATGAATTTTCTTTTCAGATGGTGCAAATATCTTTTCTCCTTTCTCCTTTCCTTTCCCCTTTGTCCTTCTTGCATTCTCTGTTTGGTTTTCCTCCTTCATCGTCCCTCTAGCATTTGATTTGAATCATGAAATTTGATTTGCACGTGCATGTAGCAATTCTGGAGAAGGGAACGGCAGCCCACTCCAGGGTTCCTGCCTGGAGAGTCTCAGGGACAGAGGCGCCCGGGGGACTACAGTCCATGGGTTCTCAAAGAGTCGGACCGGAAAGAAGCAAGTGACCTCAGGTAACCATTCAAACTCCTCATCTATATAATCAGGTTGACTTTGGAGAACTTCAGAGGTCGATAAAGGGCTTCATTTTCATCTGTCCGAAGCTCATCTTCATAAACCTCAACCCTGCCTGCATAGAAGAATTACTCGAGGGACTCTCATAAAATATTGAAGTCTCGGGTGAATTCTCAGAGACTTCTGAGTTAATATTCTGGAGCTTTCTCGGATACATGTCTCTGAAACCCTTCCTTCTGAGTTAATAGTAACAGGAATAAACAGGAGAGGCTGAGGACGTTATCGAATCAGCAAAGAGTAGTCTTTGATGTTGCTTTGTAAATGAGCCCATGTCTATCACTTTTTAAGGTTCCACATGTAAGTATATCATATAATATTTGTGCTTTTCTGCTTCACTTCACTTCATACGATCATCTCCAGGTGCATCCCATGTTGTTGCAAATGGCACCGTTTCATTCTTTCTCTGCCTGAGTAATATTCCGTTGTGTATATGTACCACACCTTCTTTATCCATCCACCTGACTTTCCCTTTTAAAATTTATTGGTTCATTATGCTGGCTCTCTGCTGCTGAACACAGGCTTTCTCTAGCTGTGGCGAGCGGGGGCTGCTCTCTAGGTGTGGTGTCTGTGGGCTTCTCGTTGCGGTGACGTCTCTTGCTGAGAAGCACAAGCTACAGGTGGCACGGGCTCAGTAGCTGTGGCGCTTAGGCTTAGGTGCTCCACGGCTTGCGGGATCTTCCCAGACCCCAGGATCGAACCCGCGGCCCGTGCATTGGCCAGTAGACTGCTACCCACTGTTGCCACCCACGACGTCTCGACTGGGTTTTCTGATTAAAACTCTTGCAGGGTACCTCAGGACCATTCAGAGAAAGTCCAGATTCCTGAGCCCAGGCTCTAGGACAGACAGATAACTTAAAACGGCCCCAGTGACAGGTCAGGATTTGGGCGAAAACCTAGGGAAATTCTCCACGGTAGAAGGGGAGGCTTTGCAAAAGAAGAGTCGAGATTATCCTCTGCTCAAAGTAGACGAAGGAGTCCATGAGTGAAGGGCGTGTTGCAGATTGAGAGCATAATGCAAACAGAAGCACTTTGGTACCATCTCTCCACCCAGCTGCCTCTGTCTTAAGTGATGGACTGTGCCTAGCCACTCAGTCGTGTCTCTGCGACCCCATGGGCTATATAGCCCGCCAGGCTCCTCTGTCCATGGGGATTCTCCAGGCAAGAGTACTGGAGTGGGTTGCCATGCCCTCCTCCAGGGGATCTTTCCGACCCAGGGACTGAATCCAGGTCTTCAAGTGATGCAAAGAATGTTCAAAAGATGTGGGACAGAAAATGAGCAGAAACCCTGTCTGCCTCACATGGCAACGCCTGATGCGATGCAGTTATCTGTCATTTTGCAGCTCATTACCAGCACTTCAGCGTCGAGGGAGCCTTGCAGACCTGTGAAAAGTGTCCTGTCCAGGTCAGTGTAACAGGCATGCCCACATGGGCATCCCTTGATAAAACATGCGTGTCAGATGTTTCATTAAAGACTAGGAACCACGCAGGGCCAGGATGCTCAGCAAAGAAGTTTCCATCAGTCATGGCATCTAGTTTAAAGAAACAACCCAGGGGAGGGGCGGGGAGTGGGAGGAAATGTCATTTGCAACCTTGTAGACAAAGTGAAAGAATAGACCATTTCCCCTAACTTTTTTTTTTTTTAAATGAATGCATTTTTAAATTTTGGCCTCACTGGGTCTTGGTTCTGGGGCAAGGGCTTTGTGTATTTGCAGCGAGCAGGGCCTGCTCTCTAGCTGTGTCCTGGCGGCTTCTCATTGCTGTGGCTTCTCTTGCTGGGTATCTATTGCCCACTGGGTATCTAATTTACACAGGGTAGAATACATGTTTCCAGCATACTCTCTCAATTTGTCCCACCCTCCCCTGCCCCCACCGCGTCCCCAGATCTGTTCTGTGTGTCTGCCTCTCCGTTCCCGGCAGGCAGATTCTTAACCACTGGACCTCCAGGGAAGTGCCTCCCCTAGAAAGCTAAATACAGCCTGAAGTGAAGTCGCTCAGTCGAGTCCGACTCTTTGAGACCCCGTGGACTATACACTCCATGGGATTCTCCAGGCCAGAATACTGGATTGCGTAGGTGTTCCCTTCTTCAGGAGATCTTCCTGACCCAAGAATCGAACCCAGGTTTCCTGCATTGCACGTGGCTTCTTTACCAGCCGAGCCACCACGGAAACCTAAGAACACTGGAGTGGGTAGCCTATCCCTTCTCTAGCCGATCTTCCTGACCCAGGAATCAAATTGCGGTCTCTTCCATTGCAGACAGATTCTTTACAACCTGAGCAGAGCCTACCTCAGTTTAACCCAGTCGTTGAAGACATGAATCATCTCTTCATAGAAACAGCTCACCTAATCAGCACAAGAGAAGGAGGCAAACAGAGAAATGCAGTACTTTCTAATACTCACTCCAGTATTCTTGCCTGGAGAATCCCACGGACAAATGACTCTGGCGGGCTACCGTCCATGGGATCTCGAAGAGTCGGATGCAGCTAATAACACTTTCACTTTTTACAGATAAAGGCCCCTGAAGATGCTTCCTATGAAACAATAAAGAAATGCTAGCAATTTGCACCTCATGATAGAAATCATCTTCTCGAAGCAAACTCTGATGGGATCAAACCTCTAGACTCTAGGGTTCATGAGGAAACAAAGACCATGGGAGATTCTGAGGGCATCATGAATATATAGTCAGATGGTGGAGGGTTATATCAGGGAAAAAGGACCCTTTTCCCTCAACAAGCACACTGTAAGATGGAGATAAAGAGATGGAGTAATGCTGAGTGGTAAGTCGTGTCAGACTCTTTGTGACCGCATGGACTTTAGACCATCAGGCTCCTCTGTCCATGGGGAGTCTCCAGGCAAGAATACTGGAGTGGGCTGCCATGCCCTCCTCCAGGGGGTCTTCCCGACCCAGGGATGGAACCTGAGTCTTCTGCATTGGCAGGCGGATTCTTTACCACAGACCCACCTGGGAAGCACTTATTCAGTGAATTAAGTCAAGATAAAAGTACATGGTTCCGAAAATATCCATCAGCGTTTTTGTTTAATTCCATGAGAATAACTCGCAGCTTTATTTAAGCGAACATATGGCTCCATCGCTCATAGCATCAGCAGCTGGGAACATTGATGGATTTGTAATCTGTTCATATTACGCGGTATTCTTTTATGGATGGGACATTTTGGTTCCCTGACATTCTCTGTGCACGGTAATGACTCTAGCTCTGCAGAGGAATTTGCTTAAAAAAAAAAAAATCTAAATATCCGCATCCATCTCTTCTTCATCTCTGTTATGGACTAACTTGCGTCCTAAGTCACCTCAGTCGTGTCTGACTCTTTGTGACCCCAAGGACTGTAGCCTGTCCGGCTTCTCCGTCCATGGGATTCTCCAAGTAACAATATTGGAGATGGTTGCCATGCCCTCCTCCAGGGGATCTTCCCAACCTGGGGATCGAACCCGGATTTCCTGCATTGGCAGGCAAGTGTTTACCACCGACCCATCTGGGAAGCCTTATTTATATCTCTATCTGTCCATGTGCACAAATGCATGTCAAAATGTCTGTATATAAAGAGATGCTTGTGTGTATAGGTTTATATAAATATACATACGTATATAAATGTACACACTTATGCATGTGTTTATATATGTACATATGGTGTGTATGTGTGTGCACATATATGTACCTATGGCGTGTATGTGTGTGTGTATATCAGTTCAGTTCAGTCGCTCAGTCGTGTCCGACTATATACACACATTTATATTATTTAGAGAAACATTTTCTGTATGTTTTTAAAAAGTATTATTATATTTCAATGGAAAATAGAAGCACCAAAATATAAGCAATGTGTCTATATAAAACAGACATACAAGTATAGTTTTTTTTTTTTCTTTTTTGAGTTCTGCTGCATGGCTGGTGGGATCTTAGCCCTCTGACCAGGGATCGAACCTGCACCCTCCAAGTTGAGAGCGCAGAGTCCTAACCTCCAGGGAAGTCCCTGTATAGATATTTATACACTTACATATATTTGCATATAAATATCTATACACTTGGGCCTACATTTTGTATATACACATTTATATTTGTATTAAAATATGTGCATATATAAATATCTATACACATATGCCTATGGTTTTATATATATGTTTTATATATGTGTATATGTGTATATATATATACATATACACATGTGTGAGGCTTCCCAGGTGGTGCTAGTTGTAAAGAACCCACCTGCCAATTCAGGAGACCTAAGAGACTTGGGTTCCATCCCTGGGTGGGGAAGATCCCCTGGAGGAGGGCATGGCAACCCACTCCAGGATTCTTGCCTGGAGAATCCCACAGACAGAGGAGACTGGTGGGCTACAGTCCATGGGATCGCAAAGAGTCGGGCATGACTGAGCAACACACGCAGACATTGCAAGAAATGTTGCTCTTCCTTCACTCAACTCATGACCTGAGCAAGCTGAGTCTGGCTCCCAGTACCTTACCCTGCAGAGATGCGTGTGTGGCTTGGAGACATGTTCCATTCTCACGAAGATGTTTTCTTCTCTTTATGAGTCTTACCATTCTCTCATGTTCCTTTCATTTTCTTTCTTCGAGCATCACCAAAAAACAAAAAATAAATAGAACGTGAAATACTGCATACATTGAAGCAAAAGGAAAAATGTACGCTCTTGAAATAAGAGTGCCAGTTTCCTGGGGGGTTTTTGTTCAGTAATAAGTTGGTGATACAGTCTCTGTGGTTGATGAATCCAGGCATGTAAAATTTTATGTTACATATTTCCTGAGAATATACGGAGTCTTTGCACACAGATCTGTTTTAAACACGCATGATGGTCCATGAAGCATGAACGGAGATTAAAGGTGCTGCTCTGTCAGTCTGATGCTGGGAAAGACTGAGGGCGGGAGGAGAAGGGGACGACAGAGGATGAGATGGTTGAATGGCATCACTAACTCGATGGACATGAGTTTGAGTAAACTCTGGGAGATGGTGATGGACAGGGAAGCCTGGCGTGCTGCATTCCACGGGATCACAAAGACTTGGACATGACTTAGCACCTGAACAAACAAGTCAGCAAAATCCAGATTTTGAAAAAAACCAAAATTCCCAACTTTGGAAATGAAACAACGTTGGTGGTACTCCAACGTACTGCATTTTGCATTTCTCAGTTCGCAATGATTTGGAGCATCTTTTCGTATGCTTATCTGCCTGCTGTAGGTATATCTTCTTTGGTGATGTGTTCCAATCTTTATTCAGTTAGTATTGTGAATTTCATAATTTATTCTTTTTATTGAATGTTGAGGGCTCTTATACATTCAAGATTCAAGGCTATTTTTCAGATATTTGTTCTGCAAGTATCTTCTTTTAAACTGTGGCTTATTATTTTTTATTTTCTCTGTGATTTTTGCAGTGGGTTGCCATTTCCTTCTCCAGGATTGGATCTTCACAACCCAGGGATCAAACTCAGGTCTCCCACATTTCAGACAGAGTTCGTTATCATTTGAGACATCAAGGAAGCCCAAGATAGAAGGAATGCATGCAATTTCGGTTTTAAAGATAAATTTTTGGACTACCCTCTTGAGCTTCTTTAAGCATAACAGAATTTCACAAATTAGAAATAGGCAAGTGGGACTTCCCTGGTGGTCCAGTGACTAAGACACACTCCCAATGCAGGGGGCCAGGGTTCAATCCCTGGTCAAGGAACTAGATCCCACATGCCACAACTAAGACTGGTGCAGCCAAATAAATAAAAAATAATATAATAAATATGCATTATGTGTAATATAAAAATTAAAATTAAAAATAGCTATAAGAAATGGGGAAATGACATAAAGACGTTTAAATACAAATCACTGCTTTAGTTGTAACCAGCATAATAGTAATTGTGTGTCTTCATCTCCCACACACATATTTCCATACACAATAGGTATAATTGTGCACGTTTTTGAGTTCTTTGTGCTCAGATTATTATAGCTGTATCTACCGAAATGTAATTTTATGACTGTCGAGCCTAATTATAAAAAGATCAAGATGTTAAATAAATAAGCAAATGAAGGAGAATATTTTTGATGAATGGCTTCCCTAGTAGCTCATCAGTAAAGAATCTGCCTACCAATGCAGGAGACCTGGGTTCAACTCCTGGGTCGGGAAGATCCCCTGGAGAAGGAAATGGCAACCCACTTCAGTATTCTTGCCTGGAGAATCCCATGGACAGAGGAGCCTGGTGGGCTACAGTCCACGAGGTCACAAAGAGTCGGACATGACTGAGCGACCAAACAGCAACAGTTTTTTATAAAAACATCATATTTGACAAAGCCTGTCTCCTGGCAGACGTAGTAACACTGCGTGAAGTAACATCTTTTTCTTCTATAAAAAAATATTCTAATAGAAGGATAATTGGTTTGCAGAATTTTGTGGGTTTTTGTCCTACATCAACAAGAATCAGTCTTAGGTACACCCACGTCCCCGCCCTCCCAGACTTCCCTCCCAATTCTCTGACACCCCACCGTTCAGCCTTGCAGAGACCCTGTCTGAGTTCCCTGGGTCACACAACAAATTCCCATTGGCATCTTTGTAGTCCAACTCTCACATCCATACGTGACCACTGGAAAAACCATAGCCTTGACTGGGACGGACCTTTGTTGGCCAAGTAACATCTCTGCTTTTTGACATGCTGTCTAGGTTGGTCACAACTTTCCTTCCAAGGAGTAAGCATCTTTTAATTACATGGATGCAATCACCATCTGCAGTGATTTTAGAGCCCCAAAAAATAAAGTCTGTCACTCTTTCCCCATCTATTTGCCATGAAGTGATGGGACCGGATGCCATGATCTTAGTTTTCTGAGTGTTGAGCTTTAAGCCAACTCTTTCACCCTCCTCTTTCACCTTCATCAAGAGGCTGTTTAGTTTTTCACTTTCTGCCGTAAGGGTGGTGTCATCTGCATATCTGAGGTTACTGATATTTCTCCCAGCAATCTTTATTTCAGCTTGTGCTGGAATTTTATGTATGGTATTGTAAATTTCTGTTACTCTCTCCATAGCTCTCCCCATCTCCGTCCTCTTCCCCGACTGTATCCACAGGTCTGTTCTCTATCTCTGTCTCTATCTCATAGGTCTGCTCTCTATCTCTATCTCATACGTCTGTTCTCTATCTCTATCTCTATCTCATAGGTCTGTTCTCTCCACTGCTGCCCTGAAAGTAAATTCATCAGTGCCATCTCTTTGGATTCCATATCTGTGCGTCCGTATTCAATATTTGTATTTCTGCATGAGATGACTCCTTGCTGCCCGTCTGGAAATCCTCTCTGGCTCTCTCATTTTGCGCTCTGCCGACTGGCTCACGGAGTTGGAACAAATAGAGACGTCTCTGATGTGTCCCTTTAATTGCACATTGATTTTGAAGCTGCCCCTGGCGAGCGTGCATTAATCTAAATTACTTTGCAGGTATGTGTCCTCCCTGGAGAAATGTTTTTGCCTTACGACTATCGGAGATTTGGAGATTAAAAAAAAAAAAACAGACATTAACCACACTCTGTAGTAATAGACCAGCTTTGTCTAGATTATGGATCTTTAAAGAGTCATTTGCCCAAAAACTAAGTGTTATTACTGACACCCCAGTGGTATCCAAAAGGATCACTCTGTCATCACTACATATTTACTATTTATTGACAGACATACACACACACAAGTATTATTTTGTTTCTACATAATTTATGTGTTTAATATAATTTTATACACATATATGCAACTATATGTGAATATGTACACATATCTGAACATATGTTAATATTTATGCATATACAAATATTATTATATAATATATACATTATATATAAATATTTTATTTCATTATATATAATATATACATTATATATGAATGTATATATAATATATACTAATATACTATATACACAGTATATATATATAATGTATATAGATACTAATATATACTAATACATATATACTAATGTATTATATATACTAATGTATATATATTAATTATAATATAATATATTATTATATTATATATTATAAAGTATTATAATATAATACTATATTATATAATATATACATTAGTATTTATACATATAATATAATACTATATATACTATATATACTATATATAATACATATATAATATGCATGTAATATATATAATATATAGTAGTATATATACTATATAATATAACATATATTATTATATATAATAAACATATATACATTCTTATTGATAGCATCCATATATTTGTTCCTATATATATTCTAATATGTCGCTCAGTTGTGTCCGACTCTTTGAGACCCCACAAACTGTAGCCCACCAGGCTCCTCTGTCCATGGTATTTCCCAGGCAAGAATACTGGAATGGGTTGCCATTTCCTTCTTCAGGGGATCTTCCCGACCCAGGGATCAAACCCAGGTCCCCCACATTGACGGGCAGAATCTTTTCCACTAAGCAACCTGGGAACCCCGTATGTGATGGATGTATGCATGTGCATATATACATATATATGTGTATGTACGCAATATTAAAAAAAGAGTCAGAGATGACTTAGCAACTGAACAACAAAAGTAGTATAAAATATACAAACTAAGAGTATATATATTAGACTATATATGCTTGGACATATATATATTTATCCTAGACAATATATATACAAGAACTAGACATATGTATGATATATTTACACTGGACTCTATATTTATACTAGACTATATATGCTATATATAGCAGAATATATATATATGAGAACATATATATTGCATTTATGCCAGAATATATATGCAACAACATTTATGCTATATCATCATATATAGCAAATATATGATATGTGTATATTCTTGTTAATATACTGATATATATAGCATATATATCTTCTCATATATATGATATATATATATATATCTTCTCACATATATTATATATATATTAAAAGTCCAGGACTTCAATCTAAATGAGAATCTACAATTTCTAGAAAAGAGTGTGTTAAGCTGTAATCATCTGTATGTCCATTTTTAAACATGACTGTAAATAAGTCATTTACAGAGTAATATCATCTTACACTGTTGGGAACATCTAAATAGAACTGAAATCGGAAGCCAGTGGCAGGAAAAAAGAAAAAAAATTACCTTTGGTAAATGAGCCAAAACATAAAAAAAAATAACCCAACCCAACAACTGGCTTCCATAGCAAAAGTTACAAGTACCCAGTGTGAACACTCGTAGAAGGCTGTGTTTCATATTAGCATGTGGTTTGCTTCTAGGAAATAAGTATTGCAACAGTTCATTCTAGGGGCCCTTTAAGAAATGACCTCTCTCATTACTTGGAGGATCAGCTTTAAGAACCAGTATCCCCGACACCCCGAACCCAGGGGGCTTGTCCAGGACAATTATATACACGTCCTCAAAGAGCAGGGATAAAGCAAGCAAATGTCATTATTTAAATATGGACAAGAAGCTCTACCTTTGGGGACCTGATTTAATAAAGCAAGGGAAAAAGTCCAAAGTTGAAGCAAGCAAACTTCTCAAGCTTGTTCATCTGTCTTGTGGACCACTGCTTAATTTATAACTCTTGAAACCTAAAGGACAAAGCTATTTTTCTTCCCCTTCCGCTGTCTCCTCTGAAGAGAAACCTGGCCCTTCCTGGCAAAGAAGGCGATATTTCGTCTCGGATAAAGCATCGGAGGGAACCTCAGCTTAGCACTCTGGAGTGCTCGTTTGAGCATCCCTGAATCCCATGCTCAGAGAAGCTCCTACCTTTATTCCTGCTTGTGGTTTAGACTCACCAGGCCAGAATGACAAGAGAATCATATCCAAAGTTGACCATGAATGTCCAACACGTACCTATCTGTCCCACAGCATTGCAGGACAGTGTAGTGGCAAGGCAGGCTTTGCTTTCCATGGACACAGGCAAAATCATTCGTTTCTTTCCATGAAGCATAAATTGCCTTTGGGTCAAAAAATGTCCCCATCGTGCTTGTTGTTGAACCTCTTAGCAACAGAATCTGGTTAAACATTCCAAGCACAAGGTGTTAAAGTATGTTGCAGGATCCCTTGTAAAGATACAAAGACACTCCCATACTTTGCCACGTGATGCCAAGAGCCGACTCACTGGTGAAGACCCTGATGTGAGGAAAGGTTGATGGCAGAAGGAGAAGGGGGCGATAGAGGATGAGATGGTTAGATGACATCACAGACTCAATGGACGCGAATCTGAGCAAACTCTGGGAGACAGGGAAAGATCAGGAAGCCAGGGGAGCTGCAATTCATGGATCCGGAAAGGTTTAGCGACTGGACAGTAACAGCAGTGAAGACACAACCGCACTGGTGAACCAGACATCCACAAGCGTGCTTTGCATAACCACTTACGTCCACGGGCAAACTTCAGTCATCAAAGAGCATGCCTCAAAGTCAATACGCCTCGCTCTGCCGACATAATTGGCCTGCCAATTTCGCAAGATGGCTTGGGGCTGTTAGTTCCCAAATAACGAAAACGTTATTTTAATGCCCAATAGCAACTTACAGTTGGAGAAGGAAATGGCAACCCACTCCAGCATTCTTGCCTGGAGAATCCCAGGGACAGAAGAGCCTGGTAGGTGGCCATCTATGGGGGTCACACAGAGTCGGACACAGCTGAAGCGACTTAGCAGCAGCAGCAGCATTCAGACACACCCTCCACACCTTCCTTACCCATTCCTCTCTTGATGGCACTTGGGCTGCGCCCATAGCTTGCATATTATAAATAATGCTACCATAAGCGTTAGGGTGCATGTAACTTTTCCAATTAGACTTTGCCTTTCTTTTTTTCGGAATACATACCCAGGGGTGGAGACCTGGGTTCGCTCCCTGGGTCGGGAAGATCCCCTGGAGGAGGCAATGGCAGCCCACTCCAGTGTTCTTGCCTGGAGAATCCCATGGACAGAGGAGCCTGGCAGGCTAGAGTCCATGAGGTCTCAAAGAGCCCGCCACGACTGAAACGACTCGGTACCCACGTAGACACTTCATCCTTATAAAGACCTTTGTGTTGTTTACTTCGTCAGCTTTATTGGGTCTGTCTTCAGTGGATTTACAGTTTCAGAGTATTGAGACTTCTGGTTTATTCTTTCTTGAAATTGAAGGTCATAGATTGTAATACATCCCGTTTCCTTGGCCTGTATGTTGCTTCTTCCTGTCTGGGGTCATGGTGCTTTTCTCCCTGTGGTCTGATTTTCATCATGTGTCTGGTGACTGTTGGTCTTTTACAGGTGCAGCTTGATGAGAACGGGATTTGTTTTGCAAGGCAACAGCCTCCGGTTTAGTCTTGCAGGCTTTACCGGTTGTATAGTTCCCCTGGGCTTGGTAGTTCAGAGAATTTCAGGTCATCTGAGTTCCATTCATCCAGTTCTTTGAGTCCTCCACCCCATGACTGCAAGTCTTAGCTTCTGTGCCGAGGTAGATCTGAGCCAAGCAAAAAAAATCTTTGACACCACTGTCCACAGTCCTTGGCGCTGAGATCCGTACTCTGTAATGCAGCCGCACAAAAAAAACCCTAACACAGTCTGTGTCTGCGTCTTCCCGTGAGAAATCACACACGCAGTGCAGAGTCCGCCTTCTGAACACTGCTTTCAACCAGTTGAGCCTAAATCCAGTCCCAGAAATCCTATTCATGACTATATCCTCCATGAACCAGACAATACAATGCATGATATTCGCAGCTGCGTTTTTAAAAAGAGCTTCCGGTGAAATGGATCGACCCCGTCTGCCTGCCGAGGACAGCCTGGACCCATCCATTATGCCATATGCTGGGCTGTACTGACTCAGTCCTGTCCAACTCTTGGCGACACTGTGGACTGTAGCCCACCAGGCTCCTCTGTCCATGGGGGTTCTCCAGGCAGGGATACTGGAGTGGGTTGCCATGCCCTTCTCCAGGGGATCTTCCCAACCCAGGGATCGAACCCAGGTCTCCCACATTGTGGGCAGATTCTTTACCATCTGAGCCACCAGGGAAACCCAAGAATACTGGAGTGGGTAGCCTATCCCTTCTCCAGGGGATCTTCCCAACCCAGGAATTGAACCTAGGGGTCTCCTGCATTGCAGGCGGATTCTTTACCAGCTGAGCTGCCAGGGAAGCCCCATTATGCTACAGTCGTAGAACAAAATATTAGACAATGGAAGAAGTGAGTAAGCTGTAAGGTACTTGTGTTATCAAGGTTGATCAGGGTCAAGCTCACTGCTCACTGCCCCCACAGGCCAGTAAATTGAGAGACAAGGTGTTGGGAATGGTGACTTTATTCAGATAGCCAGCAGACCTAGAAGACGGTGGATGTGTCCCAAAGAATCGCCTCCCCCAAGTCAGAATTCAGATTCTTCTTATCCTGAAAGGAGAGGGGATGTGCCTCGCTGTTGCAAGCATCTTGGTGCTGGAAGCCTTTGTTCTTGCCACCGACCTTGTGCATTAGAGGTCACCGTGGGCCTGTAAACCTATAACAAAAGGGTTATTGCCTGTTCTGCAACTTTTTATCTCTGCATGACTGCTACAGTGTTATACTCTGAAAGCTCAGAACCTTGAGAATGGACTGTCCTGTATATTTCAGGCTATTTAAAAAACAAAAAACCCCTAAGATCAGGGCGTCCAGTCCCATTGTTTCATGGCAAATAGATGGGGGAATAGCAGAAATGGTGGCAGCATTCCTTCTTTTTCTTTATATCTGAAAACTTTAATCATGATGTATCAAAATCTGTGAGGGAAAGAAAAGGACAAAAGGCAACTTAGTAGCAAAAGCGATACAAAACAGAGGCTAAAGTTAAAAAAACAAAAAACAGATTTAATATGGAGTCAGATTTCTTCTTCCTTGTTACGCTTGGAATATCTGAATGGAGCTCTGTAATGTGGGGTGAAAGAAGTCAGGAGCAAAACAATACATGTGCCACAGGCCTGTTTATAGGAAATACAAAATTTGCACTCATAGGCGTAAAAGTTTAGAAAAGAACAGGGAGGCAATTGTTAATGAAACTCAGGTTAGAGGTTGCCTCCAGGGCAAATGGAGAGAGTGCTGGGGAAGGCTTCCTTCCAGTGGCTGGCAGTGAGCTATTTGTTCACACCGTAGTCCTTCTGTGCTTCTGCTTCCTTCAGAAATACGTTCATTTATTTTTAAGCCATTTTTATGACTTACGCATGCCCCGTCATCCAAAAAAAAAAAAGTTTACATAGGAAGGGATAAAAAGATATGAATTACAGAGATAAATCTTGATCTTCAAGGGAAACAGAGAACTGTACATTTTCTTTCTGGGTTCTGCAACACAGAGGGACACGTGGAAGAAGTTTGAGATGGGTGTAAAGTGTGACTTCATCATCCTTTTACCATCACTAGGATCACTAGGGAACTAGATTCTTTTTTTTCCCCCCATTTGGAAAGCTCTATCACTCCCCACTTCTTGAAGGAGACTGGGTTGGATTCAGATGGCATTGTGATCAGTGGCTTGGGCCTAGACTTGCATGGCAGCTTCTGTGTTTTTCTAGTCCCTTATCCTGGGCACATAATTAATATTAAGTATGTATGATTATCTCTGTGTTCATCTGTCTTTCCATCTGTCCATCCACTGATCCATCTATCCATGCATTCATTCACTGATCTAATGGTCTAGATAGATAAATTATAGATATATAGATAGATGTAGACAGTTGATTGACAAGTAGATAGATTGATAGAGGAATGGATGGATGGATGGATGGATGGATGGATGGATGGATGGATGGGTGGATGGTTGGATGAGTGCTTTAGTGGGTGGAAAGATAAGATTGATAAATATAGATAGGTGATAGGTAGAAGATAGATACTAGATAGATTATTTAGTTGCTCAGTCTTGTCCAACTCTAAAAAGCAGAGACATTACTTTGTCCACAAAGTTCTGTCTAGTCAAGGCTATGGTTTTTCCAATAGTCATGTATGGATGTGAGAGTTGGACTACAAAGAAAGCTGAGCACTGAAGAATTGATGCTTTGAACTGTGGTGTTGGAGAAGACTCTTGAGAGTCCCTTGGACTGCAAGGAGATCCAACCAGTCCATCCTAAAGGAAATTCAGTCCTGAATATTCACTGGAAGGACTGATGTTGAAGCTGAAATTCCAATACTTTGGCCACCTGATGTGAAGAGCTGACTCATTGGAAAAGACCCTGATGCTGGGAGGGATTGGGAGCAGGAGGAGAAGGGGACAACAGAGGCTGGTTGGATGGCATCACTAACTCAATGGACATGAGTCTGGGTGGATGTCGGGAGTTGGTGATAGACAGGGAGGCCTGGCGTGCTGCAATCCATGGGGTCACAGAGAGTTGGACACGACTGAGCGACTGAACTGAATTGAACTGAACTTGTCCAACTCTTCTGTGACCCCATGGACTGTAGCCCACCAGGCTTCTCTGTCCATGGGATTTCCCAGGCAAGAATACTGGAATGGGTTGCCATTTCCTCCTCCAGGGGATCTTCCTGACTCAGGAACCAAAAATAGATACTACAGTCGGATTCTTTACCCGCTTGAGCCATTCGGGAAGCCCCAGTAGATAGACAGATAGCTAATACAAGATAGATAATACAAGATATTAATAGGAGGAAAGAGAGAGGAAGAAAGGAAGAAAAAGAAAGAAAGAGAAAAAGAATGAAAAGATAGAGTAGCTATATCAACTATCAACAGAGTATTCTTTTCCTTAGAAAATTTTAGCCTTTAGTTGGCTTAATTTTTCTTCTCGGTTCATGACTTGCTGTCACCATCCTAAACCAGTGGAAGCCCCACCTCTCCTGTTTAATTTTCTTCTGCTGCAGGTTTCTTTTTTTCCCCTTCTATTTGCATAAGCCATCCTTTCTTCTCCGTGTACCCTCTCAGTTGCATCCCCTCTGTTGAATTTCATGTGTACATTTTACAGCTTCTCCTTGCAGCTGTAGTCTTTGCGCCCTACTAGAAGCCCTGTTTACCTCCACCTCTGAGTAACATCCATCCATCATTCTTTACACCTCAGGTGATCCCTCACCTCAGCGAACCTTCCCACTCCGGTTCCTCCTGCACACCCTTCAGCGCTTTTACATCCTCTAAGAATCCCCTTTTTATTTCCTTAAGGGCAGTGAGACATTAAATATGTAGGATTTCCTCCTCTCCTTGAAAGAGGATTAGGTAGTCAGCCTTCAAAGTTCAGGAAATTTTTCTGGCAGAGCAGGAAGAAAGACAACAGGTCAATAAATAAATTCTCCTTCTGATGTGTGTGCTTCTATGAGCATACGGCTCGGAGAAATGACGGTGTGTGTCGTGGGGAGTGTGATCGTTGTGAGGGACCCACCCCCAGGGAGAGAGGTAGGTTCTGATACACACTGGGGTTTTGCAGAGCCTGAAGGAGAAATGGGGAAGTGTGGTCTGAAGGTTGTGTAAGCAAGGCGGGTATGCGTTCTGCCATCCGTCAGCCTCAGAGAGCGGTTATTGTTATTTGCTATTGTTGTTCCGTGACTAAGTCGTGTCTGACTCTTTGTGACCTCGTGGACTGCAGCACGCCAGGCTTCCCTGTCCTTCACTGTCTCCCTGAGTTTGCTCAGAGTCACGCCCATCCAGTCGGTGACACCACTCAACCATCTCATCCTCTGTCATCCCCTTCTCCTCCCGCCTTCAATCTTTCCCAGCATCAGGGTCTTTTCCAGTGAGTCACTTCTTCGCATCAGGTGGCCAGAGTATTGGAGCTTCATCTTCAGCATCAGTCCTTCCAGTGAATATTCAGAGCTGGTGTCCTTGAGGACTGAATGGTTTAGGATTGATTCTCTCCTGGAAAACCATCTACTCTGTATTCAACATGAAAGCAGACTATCTGAAAAGAGCTGAAGAACAGTATGGACGACACAGTGAACCACAACGAAACAAATACCAGATCCGGGGCGGATCCCTGGAAAGCATGGACCAGATGGATTGGAATTTTCTCTCTGGCTTATTGAAACAGGACCTCAGTGTTCTGAGGTCAGCTGACCTGCAAAAAAAAGAAACCACTACAGTTGCTCTATAATTTAGCCAGGACTAGCAAACTCCGGGAGATAGTGAAGGATGGCAGAGCCTGGAGTGCTGCGGTTCATGGGGTGGCAAAGAGTCAGATGCGGCTTCGCAACGGCACAACAGCAACAAATCATAGGCGACATTGTACCTACTGGCATTCATCAGCGTCGTCAAACACTCTCTGTGTGGTGGTGATAAACCCTGTCTTTTCCTTTCTCCATGCTTCCTGAGGACAACATAGACAGGGATGATCAGGCAGTGGAGGCAGCCTGAGGGCTTCCCAGGTGGCGCTAGTGGTAAAGAACCCGCCTGCCAATGCAGGAGACACAAGAGATGCAGGTTCCATCCCTGGGTCGGGAAGATCCCCTGGAGGAGGGCATGGCAGCCCACTCCAGTATTCTTGCCTGGAGAATCCCATGGACAGAGGAGCCTGGTGGGCTGCAGTCCACGGGGTCGCAGAGAGTCAGACACGACTGAATCAATTAAGCATGCATGCGGACAATCTGAAATCAAACACAATGGAAATATAAAACTTCCTGGAGGCTCACTCTTCTCCACGCCAAAGGCTTCATTTATTATAGTTATCAGAAGCCAATATAAGCATCATGGCAGGGGTAAACATTGATTGTACAGAAGTTTGACCTATCCAGTGGGGTCCTTGTGTTAATAGCTACCTGGTTCTGTAGTTTTTTGTTTATTTTGTAAATTTTTATTAGGCTGCCCTGGGTCTTAGTTGTGACACGTGGGATCTAGTTCCTCGACCAGGGATAGAACCCATGCCCCTTGCATTGGGATCCTGGAGTCTCAGCCACTGACCATCAGTGAAGTCCAAGCATTGTAGTGATTTTTTTGTTTTGTTTTTTTTTTTTAATCTTGACTCGGGCGGTAAAGAAGTCAAACGGGAGACACAGGTCGATCCCTGGGTCGGGAAGATCCCATCCTGGAGAAGGAATGGCAACCCACTCCAGTATTCTTGCCTGGAGAATCCCATGCACAGAGGAGCCTGGTGGGCTACAGTCCATGGGATTACAAAAGAGGTGGACAGTTTAGGTGGACACCATTTAGTGACTAAGACAACAGTCCCAACTTCCCAAGCACTTTAACAGTGTCAAATGCCAACAGGTGCCAGATACCTGGTCTTGAAAATTATCTGCAGTTACATCCCCAATTTGTGTCTATTAATGCTGCTGGAATCTTTAGACTGTAAGTTACTGGCTCTTTTTGCCAGGTCTGCCGTGACAAAGTAACTGTACGCTGGATGCCTTCAACAGCAGTTGCTGACCTCTCGCTCTCTGTCATAATATAGTGTTAAGAGAAAATAACTGCCAGAATGTCCCGCCAAACAACCCACAGACCCAGTAACCTGACCCGCATTCTACTCACAGGCAAGAATTTTAGAGATAAGATACAGGCTCCAGATAGCAGGACATAAATCCTGGCCTGGGGTATCAAAGTAGTCCATCCTGAAGGAAATCAGTCCTGGGTGTTCATTGGAAGGACTGATGCTGAAGCTGAAGCTCCAATACTTTGGCCACCTGATGCAAAGATGCTGAAGCTGAAGCTCCAATACTTTGGCCACCTGATGCAAAGAACTGACTCCTTGGAAAACACCCTGATGCTGGGAAAGATTGAAGGCTGGAAGAGAAGGGGACGACAGAAGATGAGATGGTTGGATGGCATCACCAACTCGATGGACATGAGTAAACTCTGGGAGACAGTGAAGGACAGGGAGGCCTGGCATGCTGCAGTCCATGGACTTCTCCAGACCAGAATACTGGAGTGGGTAGCCTTTCCCTTCTCCAGGGCTTCTTACCAACCCAGGGACGGAACCCAGGTCTCCCACATTGCCAGCGGATTCTTTATCAGCTGAGGCACAAGGGAAGCCCAAAAATACTGGAGTGGGTAGCCTATCCTTTCTCCAGTAGATCTTGCTGACCCAGGAATAGAACCAGGATCATCTGCATTGCAGGCAGATTTTTTACCAGCTAAGCCATCAAGGAAAACCTTGCATGATTTCAATAATCAGACCTTTCTCTTCTCATACCTACATTTCAATCTTATTTTGTTTTTTTTTTTCCTTTTTTTCCCCTACCACCAACTCTAAATTTCAGTGAGCAACAGAAGACTGTAAAAGTTAATTCCCTTTTACATTTTTTTCCATTGTAAGATTTTTATTAACTGCCAGAGTTGCTGGGCTGAATAAAGGACACTTAGAATTCTCTCAAGCTTTTCAGTCGGGGAATGCTTCAAGTTAATTCAAAGAAAAACTGCTAGTTTCAGACATGATGGGGAAGTAAGTAAGAAAAAAATTATTTTAATATATACACACTTATTTATTTACATATTTATATATTTACATATTTATTTATGCATTTATATATTTGTTTACACTCAAGGGTTTAGTTGCTCTGTGGTAATGTGTGATCTTAGTTTCTTGACCAGGAATATAACCTATGTCACCTGAACTGCAATGCAGATTTCCTAAGGACCAGACCACCAGGGAAGTCCCATAAGGAAACTTAAGATCCTTGTAAGGGGGGAATTTGAGGCTCCCGGCCCTACGACTCTGATTCTATGCTAATCAGAAATACTAGCACATTTCTAATATACTCGTGAGCAATGAAAAGTGAATTAAAATGAGTGATGAGAGTGTGGAGAATATAGAAATTGCTTAGGCCAGGAGCTGGGGAAAAGTCTTTTCACAGAAGGCGTTCTATATATAGAAAAGAAACAAGAAAGAAAGGCGGTTTAGAAACACAAGTTGCATCTGGAAGCTGAAAGACATGGGCCGGTGGTCTTTGGTACTTGACACGTGGGGTGATAGCAATCAGGAGACACAGTGTATCACGTACTACATGGGCTTGATGTGAACTAGGTTCTGTCCTAGATGCTCCTTTGCAAACACACACATACAGCCTTGCATTTTATTTGAAATAAAGTCAATCTTTCACGATGCATGTTTACTGTGGTGTAGCAATTCCACTCCAAGCTCTGTAAGAAAGCATATCTCCATCGTAGAACTTGTCCGTGGACATTCAGTGCTGTTTGCGATAATAGCTAAACTAATGGAAACCTTCCAAATGTCCACGGGTGGATGAATAGAAAAACAAAGTGTGGGCTGTCCATATAACCACAAAATATTACCGGATCATAGAAAGGAATGAGATGGGATGGTTAGACGGCTTCACTGACTCAGTGGACATGAATCTGAGTGAACTCTGGGAGATGGTGATGGACAGGGAAGCCTGGCGTGCTGCAGTCCACGGGGTCGCAAAGATTCAGACACGACCAAGTGACTGAACAACAATAATAAAGAAGAATGAAGCAATCACACAGGCTTCAGTGTGGATGAACCTTGAAAACATTATGCCAGATGAAAGCACCCAATCCCAAAAGACCACACAGGCTGTGCGCTTTTTCACTTAAAACACGCACAATAAGGAAACCTACAGTGAGAAGGTAGATTTCATGGTTTCCAAGGGCACGGAGGTGACCAGGAATGAGAAGTGACTTAGTAGCTATAAGGTTTCTTTTTGGAGGAAAGAAATGCTCTGACCTGCATTGTGATGGTAAATCCTGTGAATACATTAAAAAACGTTAGCTTGTATATTTTAAATGGACATTTTAACTTGTTAACTTGTATACATTTAAATATCGTGCATTGTATGCTATTGGAATTTCATGCTGACTTTTTTAGTTAAAATAAATAAATTTTTAAAAAGAAATTAATAAATAAAAAATAAAGAAAGCCAAACTTAAAAAAAATACATGGTTAATATTAGATTTTTTAAAAAATATTTATTTATTTGGCTGCATCAAATCTTAGTTGTGGCATGTGGGATCCAGTTATTCCAGGGAGTCCAGAGTGAACCTGGACTCCCTACGTTGGGTGGGAGTGCAGAGTCTTAGCCACTGGACCAGCAGGGAAGTCCCAATATTAGATTTGTTTAATATATATATATATTTCTTTCTTTCCTTTACTTACTTGGCTGCGCTGGGTCTTAGTTGCAGCATATGAGACCTTGGGTCTTAGTTGTGGCATGCAAGATCCAGTTCCCTGACCACGGATTGAACCCAGGCCCCCTATACTGGAAGCACAGAGTCTTGACTGTGTCTCCACCAGGAAGGCCCCTAAGATTGGATTTTTAAAAAAAGATCCTTATATATATTCTGTCCTCAAGGTTTTCTGTTTTTTGCCCTTACTGCCCACACTTATAAAGCATGAAAAATCTAAAAATTCCATAGCAATACCTTTCTGAGAATGCCAGGGCATAACATTATTTTGTTTTGATTTGAGGAAACCAATTTCCTGTTATATCTCCTTCTCTCCAGTATGATTAGTGGACAATACTGTCATCCTGATAGCTCTCTGTATTATGTATTTTCATCCTCCAAAAATCCTGAGTGGGACTTAAGTTTTTTTCTTTTGAAACATGATTCCAAGTTATTTACATTGATGAGCTTAATCAATACATTATTTTCACGAAATGCAGTTGAGGGTTTCACTTGACTCAAAGGAGAAAACGTTATGGATTTTTCTCTGTTTGTTTCTTGCTACTGCACATGGGAACAAGTGACGTCAGTCATAGTTGATTCATGTGGACAGAGAACAAAAAAAGGAATAAATAAAGAGCAGCTTTCTTCTCAATCAGAACACCCAGACTGAAATCAGTGACGGTCTGGATAAACTGAGACGCAAGGGAACATACAGAGGCTCTTTACTAAAGTGAAAGAGGAGAGTGGAAAAGCCAGCTTAAAACTCAACATTCAGAAAACGAAGATCATGGCATCTGGTCCCATCACTTCATCCAAACAGATGGGGAAACAATGGAAACAGTGACAGACTTTATTTTCTTGGACTCCAAAATCACTGCAGATGGTGACTGCAGCCATGAAATTAAAAGATGCTTGCTCCTTGGAAGAAAAGCTATGACCAACCTAGACAGCATATTAAAAAGCAGAGACATTACTTTGCCAACAAAGGTCCGTCTAGTCAAAGCTATAGTTTTTCCAGTAGTCACATATGGATGTGAGAGTTGGACCATAAAAAAGACTGAGTGTTGAAGAATTGATGCTTTTGAACTGTGGTGTTGGAGAAGACTCTTGAGAGTCCGTTGGACTGCAAGGAGATCCAACCAGTGCATCCTAAAAGGAAATCAATCCTGAATATTCATTGGAAGGACTGATGCTGAAGCTGAAGCTCCAATACTTTGGCCACCTGATGTGAAGAGCTGACTCACTGGAAAAGACCCTGATGCTGGGAAAGATTGAGGGCAGGAGGAGAAGGGGGCGACAGAGGATGAGATGGTTGGATGGCATCACCGACTCGATGGACATGGCTTTGAACATCTGATTTTGCGTCTCTCTGATAGAGAAGGCCTTCTCCCTTTAGTGTGTGTGTATATGTTTTCACTTTCCTTCCCATATGTGGACATTGCATCATCTGTGGTGCGACTTTCAAGTTGACTGATGCCAACTGTAAGTATATTCAAAACCCTTCCTTGTTTTATCCGCGTCTTTATCTGTTTAGTCTGGCTGTGTCTTGGTGCTGAGCCTGGGCTTCCCTAGTCGCGGCTGGCGGGGGCTGCTCTCTCGTTGCAGCGCACGGGCTTCTCATTGCAGGGGCTTGTCTTGCTGCAGAAGAAGGTCTCCAGGGCACAGAGTCCACAGTTGGCAGCACACGGGCTTAGCTGCCCCAGGGCATGTGGGGTCTTCCAGGACCAGGGGTCAAACCTGTGTTCCCCGCATTGGCAGGCGGATTCCTAACCACTGACCACCCCCAGCCCCAGGCACGTCCCGGTCTTACCCGCATAAACCTGGCACTGATTCCTATTCACAAAGATACGGATGTTCGAAACCTATTTATCATCCTGCCTGATTCATTTCTGCCTCACTTCCACTATTTCATTGTTCCTCGCTGTTCCAGCGGGTCCTACAAACTCTTGAATAATACCCATAAACCTCTATCACGGTCTATCATTTTTGAAAGGTCCGCTTGTTTTGTGAAGAGCGACAGAGACATATTTCAACTTAGTCCTGACGCGGTCTCCCCATCCATCCCTACTTTGGATCAGTGTGACGATGCTATTTTTTGCATTTGTATAACAGATAGATTATGTGTGGCAAACACCTGCCTCGGTGCTTTTTAACCATCCTCAGGATGTTGCATTGGGCTTTAACATTGATCCGCATGACCGGCTGGGTTCAGATTCCCTTTTCCTTCAGTTTCCCCAGGTCTCCCGTGTTTGGAAATAATCTTCCCTGTGACATTTACAGTTGAATGACGTCAGCTCAGGGTAGGAAATGTTTCCATCTCTATGACTTGCCCCCAGGGCCTCTCAAGTAAGTGTTGCCTTTTAGGTCACTCCATAACTGATAAAAAAAAAAAAAAGTCTGCCTCCAAAATCCCTTATCAAAGGATTATGAGCGCGGCATAAATTCAGCTTGCTTTCTGTCTGGATGCCGCTATTATTTTTTGGTCTGAACACATGTTGAATTTGAGTTCTTTATTTCGTGTAGCTTAGATTATGGAAGTCTAACCTCCCCGTCTAACTCCTTCAAGTCTTTCTGCTCTGCGGTCTGTTACTCTCCACCTTCATTTTATCTTTATAATGCCATTGCTTTTCTCTCCAATTTTGCCGTCTCTGTGCAGTATACTTCAATTTTTTTTTTCCCATCATCCGCTGTAGTTTATTTCCATTGCTTCTCAGATCCCATGGCATCCATGGGATTTTATTTCAAAGGGGCTGTAATTGACTTAATTTACTTGCATCCTCCAAAATAATATGTGAAGTGTTGTTTCACAGTCTGCCAAAATGATGTCGCCGTTTTCTTTTCTTTGGCTTCCTACAAGTTGGCTTGTTTACTTCTTTATTCTTGGTTTCTTTCTCTTCTTTCTTTTTCTTTCTCTTTCTTTCCTTCATACTCCCCCACTACCCTCCTTACATCCATTCTTCCCTCCATCAGGCCTTCCTTCCTGGCCTCATTCTGTATTTATTTTCCTATTTAATAATGTGGCGTACTTTTCACGTTATCCACCCAAGTTCCTGTTGTTCAGCGTCTCAGCCACGTCCAGATCTTTGTGACCCCACGGACTGCAGCATGCCAGGCTTCCCTGTCCTTCACTGTCTCTTGGAGTTTGCTCAAATTCATGCCCACTGAGTTGGTGATCCATCCAACCACCTCATCTTCTGCCACCCTCATCTCCTCCTGCCCTCAATCTTTCCCAGCATCAGGGTCTTTTCATCCTATTAGGTGCTATTGGGCTTCCCAGCTGACTCAGGGGTGAAGAATCCACCTGCCAACGCAGGAGACCCAAGTTTGACCCCTGGGTTGGGGAGATTCCTCTGGAAAAGGAAATGGCAGCCCACTCCAGTTTCCTTGCCTGGGAAATCCCATGGACAGAGGAGCCTGGCAGGCTATAGTCCACGGGGTTGCAAAGAGTCAGACACAACTGAAGCGACTTAGAAAACACACATTAGGTGCTATAGACAATTGTTTTCAGGCCAAGGTCAGTGGAATTGAAAAACATTATCTGCACAATGTGATGACCAAGCTGAATCAGAAAAAGTGATGGTGCCTGACCCAAGTTTTCATTTTTATAATGCAAAAAAATAATAATGTCAGTCCAATGGGAATTAATATAAGAGGGAATTGAATACAGAAAAGGGGGGAGGAATAAAGACCAATTAAATAGAATATTCAACTTTTTCTCTGAAATAATGAATTAGAATTTTTTTTTTTTTACTGAGAAAATGGCAGAAGAAAATGGTCTTTCAAAACTGTTCTTCCTCCTGGGCAAGTAGCCACACAAAACTTTAAATTCAAAAAGACACATGCACCCCAATGTTCATAGCAGCACTGTTTACAATAGCCAAGACATGGAAGCAACCTAAATGTCCATCAACAGAGGGATGGATAAAGAAGATAGGGTGCGGTTACACCATGGAATACTACTCGGCCGTGAAAAAGAAGGAAAGAATGCCATTTGCAGTAACGTGCATGCAACTAGAGATTGTCACAGTGAGTGAAGCCGTCAGACGTAGAAAGACTAAATCACATCATGTCCCTTACACGTGGACTCTAGAAAGATCATATGACGGAACTTATTTACAAAAGAAAGACTTACAGACATGGGCAGCTTAATGGGACCAGGGGAGGAAAGGAGGGAGGGATAAATTAGCAGTTTGGGGTTAGGAGATACACGATGCTGCTGCTGCTAAGTCGCTTCAGTCGTGTCTGACTCTGTGCGACCCCGTAGACGGCAGCCCACCAGGCTCCCCCGTCCCTGGGATTCTCCAGGCAAGAACACTGGAGTGGGTTGCCATTTCCTTCTCCAGTGCGTGAAAGTGAAAAGTGAAAGTGAAGTCGCTCAGTCGTGTCCGACTCTTCAAGACCCCATGGACTGCAGCCTACCAGGTTCCTCCGTCCATGGGATTCTCCAGGCAAGAGTGCTGGAGTGGGGTGCCGTTGCCTTCTCCGAGGAGATACACAATACTATATATCAAATAGATAAACAACAAGGCCCTACTTTCTAGCACAGGGAACTCTGCTCAATATCTATAATGATCTGTAATGGAAAAGAATCAAATTTATATATATATACCATATATATATGTATGTATATATATATGTATATATGCATCACATATATGTATGATATATATGTATGATATGTGTGTGTATGATATGCATGTGTATGATATATATATGTATGATATACATATATGTATGATATATATGGGCCCAAAAGTCCATTTGGGTTTTTCCATAACATTTTACGGATAACTCAGAAAGAACTGTTTGCCAGCTCTCTCTCTCTCTATATATATATATATACGGTCTGTCGCTCAGTCATGTCCAGCTCTTTGTGACCCCATGGACTGTAGCCCCCCCGACTCCTCTGTCCATGTGATTCTTCAGGCAAAGATACCAGAGTGGGCTGCCCTTCCCTTCTCCAATGTTCACATTAAACCAATGTTATCGCCATCAGTGTGAAACCACTGTCAGTGAAAAACCTCATTCAACTTTCCATTATTAAAAAAAAAAAAAAAGGCACACACAAGGCTTTTGGAAGGAAAAAACAAGGCTATTTTCTCCATCTGGAGCAGGAAATGGCACCCCCGCTTCCCTCGGAGATGATCTTTCCTGCCTGATGCAGTGTATAGCGCTGCCGACTATTAATACCCCGGGTCATTCACCATCCCAGGCAGCACTGCTGATGGAGCGCATGGTCGTCAAGGCGCCGTCGACCACAGGCATCACGTTAACTCCTTCTCCATGTCAGCCCCGTTTCCCTTTTTTTTGGCCTGCAAACACACCAGGTGTTTTCCAGCCAGCACGGGGGATGTTACGAATTCAGAGAGATTGCTCGGCGGCTCGGTGCGAGTGATGACAACGTTCATTGAATGGCCTCGCCCCTTGACTGATCTCTAAGAAGAAACAGTTCCTGGGGTGGGGGGCGGGGGCAATCATAAGAAACTAAAACCTAAAGTATAGCAGCAGGAAAAATGGGGGCCGGAGACACCCTCGCTGATGCAGTTGATGAAACACACGGGCCCGGTCAAGAGGTCAGCGCGTGTATCCATCTCCTGATTAGATTTTCGAGCTGTGGGCGTCCTGGGAAATACGTCTGGACCGCAAATCACATCCTTTCTGCCTTCTCACCATTCTCCAGGGTGGCAGAGAACTTGGGGAACCCTCTCCATCAGCATTTTTTTTTTCACACTGTGTCTCTGTTTCATATTTCAAAAGGCTTTAGGCAGCGGGCTGGAGGGGAGGGGGAAGAAAAAAAGGTGGTTGAAAGTTACAAACGCATTCCTAATAGAGCAATCGTAAAACTTCCAGTGGAAATGAAAAACTGGTATGTCAGAGTTAAGGTGCCATCCTGGACGTTAATAAAACGTTACATAACTTAAAATA
This sequence comes from Odocoileus virginianus, assembly GCF_023699985.2. Classification (NCBI taxonomy): domain Eukaryota; kingdom Metazoa; phylum Chordata; class Mammalia; order Artiodactyla; family Cervidae; genus Odocoileus; species Odocoileus virginianus. Next base: position 1,110,785 of record NW_027224323.1, read on the forward strand.
GAAACCATTTATTTTTTAAATTAGAAGATAATTACGATACTGTCATTGTTTCTGCCACACATCAGCAGGAATCGGCCATACATAGACACACGTCCCCTCTCTCTTGAGTCTCGCTCCCGCCTCCCACTCCATCACCCCCCTCTACGTTGTCACAGAGCACTGGGTTTGGGTTCCCCGCGTCGTACACCCAACCCTCCCACTGGCTGTCTGTTTTACATACGGTAATGTAGACGCTTCACTGCTATTCTCCCAAGTCGTCCCATCCTCTCTTTCCCCCACGGTGTCCAAAATGTCTGTGTCTTCTTTGCTGCCTCGCACGTAGTATCATTAGTACCATCCTTCTAGATTCCATATATATGCATTAATATACCATATTTGTAGATCTCTTTTCTTGTAGCTCAGTAAACACTTCATGTGGAATTGTTGTTCAGGCACTCAGTCGTGTCTGACTCTGCGACCCCAGTTATTGCAGCACGCCAGGCCTCCCTGTCCATCGCCAGCTCCCGGAGCTTGCTCAAACTCATGTCCATCGAGCTGGTGATGCCATCCAACCGTCTCATCCTCTGTCATCCCCTTCTCCTCCTGCCCTCAATCTTTCCCAGCATCAGGGTCTTTTCCAACGAGTCCATAAACCTTCTTCTTACCAGTCTTAAGACACTGTCACTGCTAATTTTCTCTCAAATCTGTCTTATCCCGGAAGTAAGTGACATCCACCCCTGCTTATGTAAGAGAGTGGAAAAATCCCCACCCAGTTTGTTCAGGGGAAAATGCCAAGGACAGTGAACGTGTCCATTATCCTAACGGTATTTTATCGAAACTCTAATATGTGTGTGTAGGCACACTCACATCGAGGGATGATGGATGGTCAGTGCTCGTTATTAAAACAGCCCAGAGGGAAAACTGAACGCTTGCTGATGTTGGGGACTAGAAAGAAGCCCGCATGCCTCACCTAAGACTCTGATGAAACCATATAGGTGTTTACTCGCTCAGTCGTGTCCGACTCTTTGCGACCCCATGAACTGGAGCCCACCAGGCTCCTCTGTCCATGGGGTTCTCCAGGCAAGAATACTGGAGTGGGTTGCCATGCCCTCCCCCAGGGGATCTTCCCAACCCAGGGATCAAACCCAGGTCTCCTGCCTCATACTGCAGGCAGATTCTTTACCGTCTGAACCACCAGGGAAGCCTGACCATAGATAAAAGAAAAAATAAATATGTGTTTTTTTTAATTTAGCATGCTGAGGAATATGAGTAAAAGCCTAACTAATGCTTTCTGTTAACAAATGTCCCGCAGTTGAGCCATTTTGCTCAAAATTTAGCTTCCCCTACACTGTGCAAAACCATGACAACAATCTCCACAAAATTTGGACACTCAGAGAAAGAGAATTTGATTTTTCAGATACTTGGATGATTCAAATGAGTCGTCGCTCTTTCCTTTCAGGACGCCAGATGCTCAGAGAGGCCAGCTTAATTACCTTAGCCAAACAAATGTATCCCTCAAGACAAGTAAGAAGTTGCCATATTTCACCATAATTTGGAGGTGTAGGATGGTACATATATGCTTATCAGCCAAGCTTCTTGCCTTTTCTCCCTGGGAATCCACATTTACAATATGTTATTCACAAGGAGATCTCCATAGATCAAGTAATTATTGTTGTTTCACAGAGAAACAAGATTTGTCAGGGGAAAAAATGGGGTAACTAGAGGAACCTGCAGCAGTGATTACAGAGAAATATTTCATAATAAAGAGCATTCTTTGTGGGGCTTGTTATCTGTTTATTTATGTTGGGTTAGTGAATAGCCAGTTGTGAAAGAGGAAGGGAGGAAGGAAGGATGCAAGTAAAAAGGATGGTGGATAGATGGAAGGATGATGGATAGATGGAAGGATGAATTGATGGATGGATGGATGGAAGGAAGGAAAGATGGATGGAAGGATGATGAATGAATGATTGATGGATGGATGGGTGGATGGATGATGGATGAATGGATGGATGGATGGATGAATGGATGGATGATGGATGGATGGAAGGATGGTGGATAGATGGAAGGATGATGGATGGATGGAAGGATGGATGGATGGATGATGAATGAATGATTGATGGATGAATGATGGATGGATGGGTGGATGGATGATGGATGAATGGATGGATGATGGATGGATGGAAGGATGGAGAGAAGGATTGACAGAAGGATGGATGGATGGAAGGAAGGATGGATGATGGATGGAAGGATGGATGGATGGATGATGAATGGATGATGGATGGAAGGATGGATGGATGGATGATGAATGGATGATGGATGGATGGATGGGTGGATGAAAGGATGAACTGATGGATGGATGGATGGATGGATGGATGGATGGAAGGATGGATGGATGATGGATGGAAGGATGGATGGATGGATGATGACTGAATGATTGATGGATAGATGGGTGGATGGATGATGGATGGATGGGTGGACGGATGATGGATGAATGGATGGATGATGAATGGATGATTGATGGATGGATGGATGGGTGGATGAAGGGATGAATTGATGGATGGGTGGATGAATAGAAGGATGGATGGATGATGGATGGAAGGATGGATGGATGGATGATGAATGAATGATGGATGGATGAATGATGGATGGATGGGTGGACAGATGATGGATGAATGGATGGATGATGAATGGATGATTGATGGATGGATGGATGGGTGGATGATGGGATGAATTGATGGATGGGTGGATGAATAGAAGGATGGATGGATGATGGATGGAAGGATGGATGGGTGGATGGATGGATGGATGATGAATGAATGATTGATGGATGAATGATGGATGGATGGGTGGATGGATGATGGATGGATGGATGGATGGATGAATAGATGGATGGATGGATGGATGGATGGAAGGAAGCAAGGTAGGAAGCGAAGGAGTGAGGAGAAAAGAAGGCCTTACCTTACTCTGTCATCTGGCATCATTTTAAACAGCATGAAAATAGCTAGTGTACTGTAAAGGTCCACTCTTCCCTCGCCTGGAAATTCATCTCAGTTACTGTTAGACTTTTTACGGAACGCCAACAGAATGCCTTGCCCCTGCAGCCCCCCACCGGCCAACACACACAGCGGATCCCGAGTTCATGTCAATATATGCCATAGCTCATGGTGATGTTCACTCACCCTCGGTGGTCATTTCGGATCAGTCTGAAGGTTTGCACTCTGATTTACTGTTGACAGAGGCAGTGTGATTCTGAACACAAAACACCACCAGGAAAATGTAGTCAGAAGCAAAAAGATGTGCAGATATTTAAATTAATATTTATGGTGTTGGATTTGGGTACACTGAATGGTTTGGGCACTGGAGGATTTTTTTTTTTTTTTGGATCAGTTGTGGATGGAAGATCTCGGTTGTGGACATGAGGCATACGAATAATACTTGTTTCCTGACCAGGGATTGACCGGTGGGCTCCCATGACTATGGAGCTAGAGTCTTAGCCACTGGAACCAACGTAAGTATGGCTTAGGTTTTCAGCAAGTGGTACGAATAGGTGAGAATGTGAAAGGAGAGCTTCAGACCCACGAGAGTGTCAGGCAGGAAGGGATGGTGATGGTTATAGTAATCGGTGGTGAGATTGCCTGCAGTGAAGGAGGCACGGTTTGGCCCTGAGTGGGGAGACCTCACCGGATAGTGAGTTCATCTCTCACTTCATGCCCTCAGCCTCACTGGTGATGTTCACTCACCCTCGGTGGTCATTTCGGATCAGTCTGAAGGTTTGCACTCTGATTTACTGTTGACAGAGGCAGTGTGATTCTGAACACAAAACACCACCAGGAAAATGTAGTCAGAAGCCTCAAAAGCTGTTGTGCAGTCCTTTTTTAAATATATATATCTTATGTGTTGATTTGGCTACACTAAGTCTTGTGGCACTCGGGATTTTTTTTTTTTTTTCTGGTCAGTTGTGGCATGCAAACTCTCGGTTGTGACATGAGGCATCTAATACTTGTTTCCTGACCAGGGATTGAACCGGGGTCTCCCATACTAGGAGCTCAGAGTCTTAGCCACTGGACCACCACGTAAGTCCTGCCCTCTAGGTTTTCATCAAGTGTACATATAGGTTGAGAATGCTGAAAGGAAGCTTCAGATCCACGAGAGTTCAAGCACAAGGGATGGTGCTGTCCTCGTAACTCGGTGGTAGAGATTCTGCCTGCCAATGAAGGAGGCACGAGTTTGGCCCCTGACCTGGGAAGATTCCACATGTCACAGAGCAACTAAGCCCGAGCACCGCAGCTACTGAGTCTGTGCTCTAGAGCCTGGGAACCGCAGCTACCTGAAGCACCCCCACCCTAGAGCCTGTGCCGCGTAACAAGGGAAGGCACCAGAACGACAAGACCCTGCACCATAGCTAGAGAATAGCCCTGGCTCATCACGACTAGACAAAAGCTTGAACAGCAACGGGGACCCAGCCCGGCCAAAAAGAAGGCAATAAAAATTTTTTTAAAAAAACAACACTGGATATGTATAATCCAACATTTTTATTTGTTGAGTTGTGGCTGTGCTGGGTCATATTCTGAAAGTTACTTTGTCAAATGAGAATATGGGTTCAAAACTGGGGTCTACAGTGAAATCAGTATTGTAGGGTTAAAACACTCTTTCAGTTTACTTATTAAATATTCATGTTACACATTGGGGCGTCCCTGATAGCTCAGTTGGTAAAGAATCTGCCTGCGATGCAGGAGATCCCAGTGCAGTCCCTGGGGTGGGAAGATCCCCTGGAGAAGGGAAAGGCTACCCACTCCAGTTTTCTGGCCTGGAGAATTCCATGGACTCTATAGTCCATGGGGTCGCAAAGAATCGGACACGACTGAGCGACTTTCACTTAACTTTACACGTTGAAAGGCAATTCTAGTTAGGGAGAAATAAAAACGAACGCTTATTAGAGGTTCAAATGTATTGATATTTTGTTTGTAATCCTAGTAAATTATGTCAAAATAGTAACAGTGTGCTTCCCTGCTGGCTCAGATGGAAAAGCGTCTGCCCGCAGTGCAGGAGACCCAGGTTCAATCCCCCAGTCGGGAAGATCCCCTGGAGAAGGAAATGGCAGTCCACTCCAGTACTCTTGCCTGGAGAATCCCGTGGATGGAGGAGCCTGGTGGGCTACAGTCCATGGGGTCACAGAGAGTCAGACTTGACTGAGCGACTAACCACAGAAAGAGAAGAGGGAAAGACAGAAGTGAAAGGAAACAGGTGTTTTGAAGCATAAATTAAGTGAAAGTGAAAGTCGCTCAGTCGTGTCCAACTCTTTGTGACCCCATGGACTATACAGTCCATGGAATTCTCCAGGCCAGAATACTGGAGTGGGTAGCCTATCCCTTCTCCAGGGATCTTCCTGACCCAGGAATCGAACCAGGGTCTCCTGCATTGCAGGCGGATTCTTTACCAACTGAGCTATCAGGGAAGCTTGAGAGATTAAAACAACCTTGAACATATTTAATTCAGCTCTGCTCTCGTTTTAACCAGATATTACTAGCTTCTTTTTCTTCGTAAATAATTTTCCATCTCTGTTTGTTCCTCTGACTCATGTGCTGGATATTTTATTCTTAAGCTAATCATGAATAATACATGAAATAAAATAAGGCACTTCTCTGGCAGTCCAGTGGTTCAGACTTTGCCTTCCAATGCAAAGGGCATGGGTTGGATCCCTGGTCAGGAAGTTGCTACCCCGCATGCCTGGCGGCCAGAAAGCCAGAACATAAAACAGGAGTGATGTGGCAACAAATTCAATAAAGACTTTAAAAATGGTCCACACCAAAAAAAAAAAAAAATCTTTAAAAAATAAAATAAAACAATTACCTTCTGAATTGAGAATTATTAGGTGGCATCTTGTAGTACGGTTTTACAATCTCTTGTTTGAAAAAAAAAAAATTAGATCCCACAAATGCAGAGAGTAGCTTTGACATATACGCCACCATGTGTATAATAGATGGTAGTGGAAAGCTGCGGTCTGATACCAGGACCTCAGCTGGGTGCTCTGTGATGACCTGGGGGAACGGGATGGGGCTGGGAGGGAGACTTGAGAGGGAGGGAACATATGTTTACCGATGGCTGATCCACGCTGATGTACACCAGAAACCAACACCGCACTGCAAATCAACAGCCCTCCAGTGTAAAAGAAATACATTTTTAAAATAATAAATAAAATACAACATTCAAAAAAAAAAAATCAGGTCCCATTTTCCAAAGTCGATTTTGTATGTTCTTTTAAAATGACTTCTTTTCATAAAATGTATCTGTTTTCATCCATAAATCAACGACTTGGACTCTGACCGCCCCCATCCTTCCCCCCCCTGCAAAAAAAATACATCTGGCAGTAAAAAAGGTCTTGCCCAAACAGAACACTACCTGTACTTTTTTCCTGCAACACATTAGGGAAAAATAATCAGGATGCCTCGCACATAAAAAATGTATATCTTGAAAGGGGCTCAGAGGTATGTGATGACTGTAAACAGCTCTTGCTCACAATATAGAAGCACACAGCAAATAATAGTAAAAAAAAAAATTTTTTTCATTTGATATTCATGGCAATGATGTTCAGACATCAGAGCACTTAAAAGACCTAGGGGGTCTCTGTCTTGATCTGCAGGATACTGTTTTTCTTCAACTTTAAATTGGATGAGAGCTCATGAAAAGCACACGATAAGATCCACTCTGCTTGGAATTTCTTTCAGCAAGACAATTTTTATGCTCGTGTTGGAGTTCATTCACTCCACATGGAGCGCGTGGTAAGGAAAGTGTTTCTGAAAGATTCTCTGCACTTCTCCCTTTGATGTCGAAAATGTTCAGAATTATAACATTAGAGCATTCAGAATCATAACAGACGTCAAACCTAGGTCTTCTGTGTCTCCTGCATTGGCGGGCAGATTCTTCACCACTGTGCCCCTTGGGAAGCCCTTTTATAACCTCAGCGCCTTGAATATATTTTGGGGATGAATGAAGCCAGGGGAGACGTTTCTGTTAAAGGGGAAAGAATGTGGAAGGAAAGGATTTATTTTTCTAGAAATTTAAAAATTTCGTTAATAGACTTGAACGCAGTGAGTCTTCAATGCTGCCTAGGCTTTTCTGTAGATGTGGTCAGCGGGGGCCAGTGTTCCCTGTGGTGCTGGACAAGACTCTTGAGAGTCCCTTGGACTGCAAGGAGATCCAACCAGTCCATCCTAAAGGACATCAGTCCTGGGTGTTCATTGGAAGGGCTGATGCTGAGGCTGAAACTCCAATACTTTGGCCACCTGATGCGAAGAGCTGACTCATTGGAAAAGCCCCTGATGCTGGGAAAGATTGAAGGTGGGAGGAGAAGGGGACGACAGAGGATGAGATGGTTGGATGGCATCACTGACTCAATGGACCTGAGTTTGAGTAAACTCTGGGAGTTGGTGATGGACAGGGAAGCCTGGCATGCTCCGGTCCTCAGGGTCGCAAAGAGTCGGACACAACTTAGCACTGAAGAACCGTGACTCTTCCTTATGGTTCCAGGGCTTCTAATTGCAGTGAAGTATGGGGACTCTATCACTCAGACACTGATCATTGAGGGATGTATAATGGTTCCTGGGGAGTCTCAAGTATGCACATATTCATTTCCTTTACAATTCAGAAGAGTTGGACACAACCAAGCGTCTAAACTGAACTGAACAATTCACAAAGGACTTCATTGAGTGTGATATTCTGAATAATCCCTGATCTTTCCAGGTCCCCACCTCTCAATTCCCACTGGCCTTGCAAACTGCCTCTATTGTTCAGTTGCTCAGTTGTGTCCGACTCTTTGCGACCCCATGGACTGCAGCACACCAGACCTCCCTGTCCATCACCAACTCCCGGGGTTTACTCAAACTCATGTCCATCCATCGAGCCAGTGATGCCATCCAACCTTCTCATCCTCTGTCGTCCCCTTCTTCTCCTGCCAGCATCACGGTCTTTTCCAGTGAGTCAGATCTTCGAATCAGGTGGCCAGAGTATTGGAGCTTCAGCTCCAGCATCAGTCCTTCCAATGCCTCTATTGTTAAGAATCTTTAAATGGTTATGATAATGAAGTGTGTTTAAGATGCAGATCCTGTGTGCAGAATTAAAAAGCACCTCACATTTTTCCACTGGCTTTTGCAGAGAGTTGCTAAACTCATGAAAAGGCTCACACATTCACGAACGCCTTCCATTCAGCATTGGTGATTTGCATGATCACATAGAACGGATTTTTGGCAATATTCATATAAGGCAAATAGGGCCACAGTTTAGGATTGCTAGCTGGGTTAATGTCTTCTGGGCTTACCCCCAGCCCCGGCCAACCGGCCAAAGGCAAGCTTGTTAAGCACTGTTTCTGTGTAAGGAGGCTGTCTCCGCAAGGCTGGCATCGCCGACTGCTGTTTTAAATGAAACTATTTCATAACCTTTAAAAAAGGTTTTGCTTTTGTCATCCCTTGTTCTGAAGGGGAAACATTGTTAAGCTCTAAAGCAACCAGAGGCTTAGCTTTTAAAACAGGGCTGTATGGTTTAATGCTCCTGGATGTCGCTCTAAAACCAACCTCTTATTTAGGAAATGTTCTGGAGGAGTCTCTCTTAAATGGCGTTGTGTGTGTGTGTGTTAGGTTGCTTCAAGCATGTCCAACTCTTTGCGGCCCCATGGACTATAGCCCGCCAGGCTCCTCTGTCCACAGGATTCTCCACGTAAGAATATTGGAGTCGGTTGCCATTTCATTCTCCAGGGGATCTTCCTGACCCAGGGATGAAACCCAAGTCTCTTGTGTCTCCTGCATAGGCAGGCAGATTCTTTACCACTAGCACCACCTGTTAAGCTACCTCCTCCAATGAGGCGTTATCTGAAGTCTTATATTTTATGAGAGAATTGATGAAATACAGATTGCAATGTTTATTTTGCAAAAGGCATATAAAATGTGTATTACATGTAACTATATGAATGTATACATATGTATTTATATGCATATGTGTATATATTTTTTCTGTATAAATATATATGCCTTTTATATATACATATACAAGCTTCCGTGGTGGCTCAGTGCTAAAGATTCCGCCTGCCAAAGATGTGGGTTCGATCCCTGGGTTGGGAAGATCCCCTGGAGAAGGAAATGGCAACCCACTCCAGTGTTCTTGCCTGGAGAATCTCATGGACAGAGGAGCCTGGCAGGGTACAGTCCACGGGGCCTCAAAGATTAGGATACAACTGAGCAACCCCACAGACACACTTTAAATACATATATGCCTTTTGTGTGAATATTATATATTAATAGAACATAGTTATGTCAATATTATGTTTTAATATTGTATGTATATTAATATTTATCACATAACATAATTATATCACTTAATACATAATGTAATATTCAATGGCTTCCCAAGGGGCATTAGTGATGAAGAACTCGCCAGTGCAGGAGACACAAGAGACCCAGGTTTGTTTGATCCGGGGGTTGGGAACATCCCGTGCAGGAGAGCACGGCAACCCACTCCACTACCCTGGCCTGGAGGATCCCAAGGACAGAGGAGGGCTGGGGGCTACAGTCCATGGGGTCACAAAGAGTGGGACATGACTGAAGCAGCTTAGCATGCTCACAGCCTCACGTAATATTCAGTATATAGTATAGTATCTTCTTCCATGGCTTCCCTGATAGACGGTTGGTAAGGAATCCCCCTGCAATGCAGGAGACCCCAGTTTGACTCCTGGGTCCGGCAGATCTGCTGGAGAAGGGAAACGCTACCCACTCCAGGATTCTGACCTTCATGAAAGAGAACACCAGATATATTTAAGAGCTTAAGTTTTATTAGATTCCAAGGAATGATGAGAGTTTAGAAATGTCATGCAGCAAATGTTTAGTCTTTTTCTTTTTTAAACAATTATGTGTTTGTCTTCTCCTGGTCTTAGCAGGAGCATATGAGTTCTTTCCATCTTGGCATGCAAACTGTTAGTTGTGGCTTATGGGTTCTAGTTTCCTGACCTGAGATTGAACCCGGGACCCCTGCGTTGGGAGTGCAGAGTCTTAGCCACTGCCCCACCAGGGAAGTCCCCGCTTAGACTTCCTCTGATGTTGATACACATTTTCTGATGCTGAATTTGTCCCTGCAACTTGCTCCTGCCAGGGGAACGTTAGTCAGTGTGACACGGGTCCGTTTCCTCGAAAGGCGTGTATGGTAAAAGATTCTCTCTGTCCTTTCATTCAGGCACCGTTAGGAAAAGACCATTCCATGGATGTTTCGCTTTTTCAAGCAGCATTGGAGATGCGTGGGGGCATGTTGGAAACCACTTGCATCTTGGTGTTGAGGGCAGCTGATCCACAGCCACTGGGCGGGAATAGGTGACCTCTTTGAAAAGCCACTCTGTTTGGAGGTGGCTCATAATATGGCCCTTTTGTGGCGTAAATGTGTGGTGCTGTTCTTCAGGCTCTCAGTCATGTCTGACTCTTTGTGACCCCGTGGACTGCAGCACACCAGGCCTCCCTGTCCATCACCAACTCCCGGAGTTTACTCAAACTCATGTCCATCGAGTTGGTGATGCCATCCAACCATCTCATCCTCTGTCGTCCCCTTCTCCTCCCACCTTCAATCTTTCCCAGCATCAGGGTCTTTCCCAATGAGTCAGTTTTTTGCATCAGGTGGCCAAAGTATTGGAGCTTCAGCTCCAGCATCAGTCCTTCCAATGCCTCTATTGTTAAGAATCTTTAAATGGTTAGGCTAATGGAACGTGTTTTAGACACAGATCCTGTGTGCAGAATTAAAAAGCACCTCACATTTTTCCACTGGCTTTTGCAGAGAGTTGCTAAACTCTTGAAAAAGCTCACACATTCACGAACGCCTTCCATTCAGCATTGGTGATTTGCATGATCACATAGAACGGATTTTTGGCAATATTCATATAAGGCAAATAGGGCCACAGTTTAGGATTGCTAGCTGGGTTAATGTCTTCTGGGCTTACCCCCAGCCCCGGCCAACCAGCCAAAGGCAAGCTTGTTAAGCACTGTTTCTGTGTAAGGAGGCTGTCTCCGCAAGGCTGGCATCGCCGACTGCTGTTTTAAATGAAACTATTTCATAACCTTTAAAAAAGGTTTTGCTTTTGTCATCCCTTGTTCTGTAAAAGTAAACATTGTTAAGCTCTAAAGCAACCAGAGGCTTAGCTTTTAAAACAGGGCTGTATGGTTTAATGCTCCTGGATGTCACTTTAAAACCAACCTCTTGTTTAGGAAATGTTCTGGAGAAGTCTCAGCTTCAGCATCAGTCCTTCCAATGAATATTCAGGACTGATTTCCTTTAGGATGGACTGGTTGGATCTCCTTGCAGTCCAAGGGACTCTCAAGAGTCTTCTCCAGCACCACAGTTCAAAAGCATCAGTTCTTCGGTGCTCAGCTTTCTTTATGGTCCAACTCTCACATCCATACATGACTACTGGAAAAGCCATAGCTTTGACTAGATGGACCTTTGTCGGCAAAGTAATGTCTCTGCCTGAATGATCAAGGTGATAGCAGTTGTGATTTTCAGTTTCTCATTTCCCTTGTAGTGTGGCAACCACGGATGTGTTTCCTTGTACTTGTCTCTGATGCATGCCCCTCCATGATTAATGATGGATCTCATAACCCTCAGTGCTGTTAACAATTGGGGCTGGATAATTCTACTTTGGGAAAGATTGAGGGCAGGAGGAGAAGGGGACGACAGAGGATGAGACGGTTGGATGGCATCACCGACTCGATGGGTGTGAGTTTGAGCAAACTCTGGGAGATGGTGATGGACAGGGAAGCCTAATGTGCTGCAGTCCATGGGGTCACAAAGAGTGGGACACAAATGAGCAACTGAACTGAACTGAATTATAGTTTTTTGTGGCTCCCCAGTGCCCACCCATCAGATGACAGCTGACATCACCTAACATGTGTGGGTGATGACTTCGTCATTGTCAGCAATGTCCCTTTGCAGGCAATATGGCCACACTGGATGGCCACCACTACAGATGAAGTTCAAGCGCAGCATTCTTAGTCTGTGAGACATTGAAGCCTGCACGCTGCTCCTCTCTTAAGGCTATTTCCCCCTGATTTTTAGAATTATTTATTTACTATTGTGGTTCAGTGGTTTAGTCGCCAAGTCATGTTCGAATTGCAATCCCAGGGGCTATAGACCGCCGGGCTCCTCTGTCCATGGGATTCTCCAAGCAAGAATACGGGCGTGGGTTGCCACTTCCATGTATATTAATGTGTATATTATATATTATATAATAATGTGTGATCATTCTGGAATAATAATATAGCATTACGTATTTATTTTAGACTGAACTGGGTCTTTGGGGCTGTGCAGGTGTTTTCTCTAGTTGTGGCAAGTGGGGGCTACACTTCATTGCGGTCCACGGGCTTCTGATTGCAGTGGCTTCTCTCCTTCCAGAGCTGGGGCTGTAGGCACATGGACTTCAGTAGCTGCAGCTTGTGGGCTCTAGGAGCATGGGCTCAGTACTTGGGCTCAGTACTTGGGGTACATGGGCTTCGTTGCTCCAAGGCGTGTGGGATCTTCCCTGACCAGGGATCAAACCCCACGCCCCCTGCATCGCAAGGCAGATTCATAACCTCTGGACCACACAAACCCAAGGGTTTTGTCTGGCTTGGCTTGGTTTCTGGATTCTCAACATGAACATGCACGTGTGCTAAGTCACTTCAGGAGTGTCTGACTCTCTGCGACCCCATAGACGGTAGCCCCACCAGGCTCCTCCGTCCATGGGATTCTCCAGGCAAGAACACTGGAGTGGGTGGCCATGCCCTCCTCCTCTGGAAAACATGAATGTCCTTCCTTAAAAACTTACTGTGTCACTCTTTCTTCCCAGTAAATACAGAGGCTTGATGGAGTTGATTTCTGAAATTTCTCCAGAAGCAAGAAACTCACTTTGCATTCACAAACGTTCACATGAAGTTCCTGCAGGTCTATTTTGAAAATTTAAAAAAAAAAAAAACTGGGTGCATTTCCACTCCAATGCTAGTGTGTAATGGAGAGTTCTTTTCTGATACATACATATATATATATTTGTATATATATATGTATATATACCTATATAAATCCTGTGTACTGAAGTCCTTAGGGCCTTCCCAGGTGACACAGTGGTAAAGAATCTGCCTACAGTGGAGGAGATGCAAGAGATGCGGGTTCGATGCCTGACTCAGGAAGATCCCCTGGAGAAGGGAATGGCAACCAACCCACTCTAGTGTTCTTGCCTGGAGAATCCCATGGACAGAGGAGCCTAGCGGGCTACAGTCCATGAGGTCGCAAAAAGTCGGACACGCCTGAGCAACGAAACACACACACTAGAAGTCCTCATGTGGCATAGATTCCAGAAATGCTGACCATTCCCAAACTAGAAAGAATCTCGGCTTTCCGAAAAGGTACACATTTGCTTCTTGCCATAGTCCAGAGTTAGAACAAGATGCTATGCAGCCGCTAAGACTTCCCTACCTCCTAAGGTTAATCTTGGGGATTCGTACGGGAGAGGAATTCCTCAAGCGACCATTAAAATGTGGTATCTTGGAGTACGTAAGGTATCAAGGACAGATGTCACAGAGGACTGCCCTGGGGGTCCAGTGGTTAAGACTTCGCCTTCCAATGCAGGGGCTGTGAGTTCCATCCCTGGTCAGGGAGCTAGGGTTCCACAAGCCTTTCAGCAAAGAAACTGATTGTTTACGGTGAACAGTTTGGGATTCGTGATCTCTGAAGAAGAAGATTTAGCTTGGGGACCAGGGACCCGGCTTGATCACTCCAGAGCTTTTGTGTAGCAGAGTGTTATTAAAGTATGAAAAAGGACAGAGAAAGCTTCTGACAGAGACATCAGAAGGGGATGGAGAATGCCACCCTTGCTTGTGTTAGCAAGGGGGTGATATACTTTTCTGATTAGTCACTTCATGGCAAACAGATGGGGAAACAGTGGAAACAGTGGCTGACTTTATTTTTCTGGGCTCCAAAATCACTGCAGATGGTCATTGCAGCCATGAAATAAAAAGACGCTTACTCCTTGGAAGGCAAGTTATGACCAACCTAGACAGCATATTAAAAAGCAGCGACATGACTCTGCCAACAAAAGTCCATCTAGTCAAGGCTTCGGTTTTTCCAGTAGTCATGTATGGATGTGAGAGTTAGACCATAAAGAAAGCTGAGCGCCGAAGAATGGATGCTTTTGAACTGTGGTGTTGAGAAGACTCTTGAGAGTACCTTGGACTGCAAGGAGATCCGACCAGTCCATCCTGGGGGAAACCAGTCTTGAGTATTCATTGGAAGGACTGATGTTTGAAGCTGAAACTCCAATCATTTGGCCACCTGATGCAAAGAGCTGACTCATTGGAAAAGACCCTGATGCTGGAAGTTTGAGGGCAGGAGGAGAAGGGGACGACAGAGGATGAGATGGTTGGATGGCATCACCTGACTCAATGGACATGGGTTTGGGTAGACTCCGGGAGTTGGTGATGGACAGGGAGGCCTGGCGTGCTGCAGTTCATGGGGTTGCAGAGAGTCAGACACGACTGAGCGACTGAACTGAACTGACTACAATAAATCAAAAGAATGTCTCAAGGTTGTAAAAATTTTACCAGACGCACTCCCACAGTTTACATTTTAAGACCAGAGGCTTAGAACTTAACAAGAGAAATCTCTTACCAGATCCACTCCCATAATAACACATTCTGAGATAGCAGGATTAGTCAGAAGGTTTTCAGGAAGGAGAAACTGTCCTCAAACAGGATACATTGTTGTTATATAATCCTTAGTGCAGCCTTTTAAACTGAGTTGTTTGTTGTGTAACCATCAGGCTTAAAGAAAAATACATTTTACATGACTAAGGCTAAGCAATGTGAAGTGAAGAAGTGAAGTGAAGTCGCTCAGTCATGTCCGACTCTTTGCAACCCCATGGACTGTAGCCCACCAGGCTCCATGGGATTTTCCAGGCAAGGATACTGGAGTGGGGTTGCCATTTCCTTCTCCAGGGTATCTTCCCAACGCAGGGATCAAACCCAGGTCTCTTGCATTGCAGACACAGGCTTCACCATCTCAGCCACCAGGGAATCCTGGATAAAGGATTCTAAGGAATGTAGAGCAAAAAAAATTTAAAAAAGACATTTGTCCTTTTCTCCTTGAAAATTCCAGATACCTCTCTCCACCTTAGTGACCCCGGACTTCTTATCAACCTGCCTAGGAATTGACTCTTTCAAAACCAAAACATAAAATAGAGGCAATATTGGAGCAAATTGAAGAAAGACTTTAAAGAGATACCCTGTTAAGAATGTTTATTTTAAAAACAGGATATTATATGTATACTTAGGGCTGATCCACTTTGGCTGAAACCAACACAACGCTTTAAAGCAATTAGCCTCCAACTTGGTCAGTAAAGAATCCGCCTGCAATGCAGGAGATCCAGGTTCAATCCCTGGGTCGGGAAGATTCCCCTGGAGAAGGAGATGGCAACCCACTCCGGTATTCTTGCCTGGAGAATCCCATGGACAGAGGAGCCTGGTGGGCTACAGTCCATGGGGTCGCAAGAGTTGGACACGACTTAGCAACTAAACCACCAAAGATAAATGTAAGAAATTAAGAAAGCAAAAAAAGGCTATATCATTGAGACATTTCATTTTTTCCTCCTTTGTGAATAGCAGTGTTTGCCTTGCTGTTTTCTAAATGAAATTAGGCTTTCTGAGGCAAAGAAACCACTTTGTTACACATTGTTAACTGTGAAAAGTGAATAATAACTAAAGCATCTCTGAGCAGAAGAAAACTATGATCTTTGGGGAAAAAGAAAAATATATTTATATGTGTATGGAACCTAGGAGAAGGACACGGCAACCCGCCCCAGGATTCTTGCCTAGACAATCCTATGGACAGAGGAGCCTGGCAGGCTACAGTCCATGGGGTCGCCAAGAGTCGGACACAGCTAAGCAACTAAGCCCAGCCCAGCACATGCCACGTAGACTAGTTGATGGTCCCTGAGGAATGCAGTCAGAAATCCATTTTCTGAGCTCACCAGAAAATTTGTATTTATTTACAGTGTAATTCGGGCTTAACAATACACTGTTCTGAGAAATCATATCAAAATAAAGTGGGCCTAGAAGTACTACCAATTGGGATCTCTTCCAGTCTATTTTGCCAGCATCATTTAACCATCTTATTTGGAATCAGCTAATGGTTTAGCTCTCATTTTGCTTAGCATAATTATCCACGGTCTTGTAAGCTGAGATGAAGCACAGTTCAGTGCTGTTACGTGGAGTCCTTACAATGGCTAGAAAATACACTTAATATTCATGCCATTTCAAGGTCTCTTTTATTGCAATGAGTATATGGAAATACACCTTTAAGGTACATAAATGTATAAATCACTGTACATGCCCTAATTTTTTTCCCCAAAGATATTTATTCTGATATTTCTCACCTTCTAATATCTTGGATCCAAAAAGTTGGAAGCAGTGTATTCTCTAATTTCACATGTAAGAGCTTTATTACAGTGCATCGATGTGACATGTATTGACCAGTTTTAAAGTTGAAATAGAATTCAAATGGAAAAATACGGGATCAAGGTTGGAATATGATATTAAAACAATAATCATATAATAAACTGTTGGCATATCTTCAACATAATTCAAGGGTGTTTAAACCGATGAAATTTTAGTGGGTATCACTGCCTGGCGTTTGAACTCAAAGACCATCCCCTGGAAGAGGGCATGGCGACCCACTCCAGTATTCTTGCGTGAAGAATCCCAGGAACAGAGGGGCCTGGTGGGCGACCATCCATAGGATCTCACAGAGTCGGACAGGACTGAAGCGACTTAGCACACACTTAGCACCTACACATCTTCAAAATAATTCCAAGTATCTTTAAAACAATGAAATGTTAGTGGGTACCACTGCCTGCGCTTTGATCTCCAAGACCAATGTATTTTATAAAAAGATTATCAACTAACCTGTTTTTGATGCACTGAAGAGTTTAATGAAGGTGAAGCTTAATTAAAGTGATTATGATCCTATATTATTTACTTTTCATCTATCTTATATATAATCAGTACATCAGTTCAGTTCAGTCGGTCAGTCATATCTGACTCTTTGTGACCCCATGGATTGCAGCACGCCAGGCCTCCCTGTCCATCACCAATTCCCGGAGTCCACCCAAACCCATGTCCACGGAGTCGGTGATGCTATCCAACCATTTCATCCTCTATCAGTACATAGTCAAGCATTTTATTTCACCACATAAAGCTGGATGGGATTCACTGCTGAGAACTGGACCTCCGTGGCTCTGGGATTTTACACGTGATCTTAATGGACTTAAGCAGCGGACAGTTCTCATCACTGGTCTTTGGGCCGAGTCGTTTGTGGAATCCTGTTTCTGGTGTGTGATTTACTCATTTATCTATTTGTGATGGGAGGACAGTTGCTGTCCAGGTTTGTGATGGTTTCTGCAGTACATCAGCACAGATCAACCGTAAATATACCTGTCCCCACCCTCTGGAGCCTGTCTTTCTACCCCATACCACCCCTTCCCACCCCTCTGCACTCACTCATCTCCAGTTCCTGAGTCACACAGGTAATTCCCACTGGCTATCTAGTTTATGGCAGTCTACATGTGCTTCCGTGTCACCTCACAAAGTCCGAGATCTGTTCCCTATGTGCCGGGGTCCAGCCTCGGCAGGATCCAGGGGGTACCCTCGGGATGAACGGCGTCGGCAAGAGAGAGAGAGAGACATGTGAGACCAGCCTTGATGGGGCCAAGTCTGCGAGGGAGAGAGAGAGAGAGAGAGAAAGAGAGAGACAGAGAGAGAGTGACCAGACGGGGGTGTTTGCAGAGTCTGGCAGAGTCTGGCAATCCTTTATTTTTTACCGTAGCTTTTATACCCTAAGTTAGTACATCTCTAAGGGGAAGATAGTTTAGCATTACATCAGCTTGTCCTTCACAAAACCAGGGTGTTTTCTGCACACTTCTTTGTTTATGAGGGTCTTGTACATTATCTTCTGGCCTTGGGGCCTATTAACATTTTATGCAGGTCAGGTGAATGTAAACCTATTTTCTGTTTCTGTGGTGACCTTAACAGAAGAGTTACAGTCTCATAGGGCAACAGGACAGCATGTCACAACATAGTAGAAGTATAACGTTGTTAACATAAAAGTTAGTTCTTCTGCAGAAATTGTCAGTTAAATTTACCTAAGAGGTTTACCCCACACTGACTCTGTGACTTTGGTGAGGCAGCCCTGCCTAGCACTCCTGGCTGACAATTAACAACCATCTCATTTGTACCACACTAGGGCTAAGCTCTTATTTTTCTAGATCTATAACTATATTAACAATGGTTTCTATAACACAACCTTAGCACATTAAGAGCAAAAACACAGCAAGCAAATGTTAACCCAATAGCTACTTTTAGAATAATTTTTCTTGTGTTTTCTAATAGGGCTTCCTCACTCCCCAAAGGGCTCTATGT
Organism: Odocoileus virginianus; assembly: GCF_023699985.2. Classification (NCBI taxonomy): domain Eukaryota; kingdom Metazoa; phylum Chordata; class Mammalia; order Artiodactyla; family Cervidae; genus Odocoileus; species Odocoileus virginianus. Next base: position 1,129,228 of record NW_027224323.1, read on the forward strand.
CTATTAGGGCCTTTATATGATCAGGTTCTTTATGCTGTTTTATGATTAGGGTATTATGAGCAATCATGCAAATTAGTACCAAGGGCATAAACGCATTTGCCAAACAAACTAAAATACCAGCAAAGGAGTTTAAATAAAAACACTCCTTTCACCCTGGATAATCTCATAAAATACCACCACCTGGGAAACTTATTGATTAAAGTTCTAAATTGATTCTTATTTGGGAAGAGATCGGGGAAGGCCTTCTGCCTGTGCCACAGAAATTAGGGAGTAGTCTATTGAAGCAAGCATCAGAAAGACAGATATCATCTTTAAGGTGAGCACCAGGGGCAGCTTTTCGGAATCCCTGAAAACCTGATCCGCCTTGCCCGTCAGGCCTTCTCCTCATGACCTTGTCATGGGTGGGATCTCGTGTGCCGGCTCCCAGCACCTATGTCTGTGTCTCCATCGTTGCCCTGCAGATTCGTCCATCAATACCATCTTTCTAGATTCCATATTTGTGTGTTGATATCCGATATTTGTCTTTCTCTTTCTGACTTCCTTCACTCTGTATAACGGTCTCTAGGTTCATTCACTTCATTAGAACAGACTCAGATGCATTCATTTTTCATGGCTGAGTAATATTCCTCTGTATGTATGTACCACATTTTGTTAAGCCATTCATCTGCTGATATGATAGGTTGCGACATCTAGTTTGCCTCCATGGAATCCTATTAACTTTATCACTTTTTTTGTTTTATCTAGGCTGATTCTTAATGGGATATCCATTGTATATTGAAACATGATATCAAGTAGGGAAATGAGAAAGTATTTGCAAAGACAATATGGCTTAAACTAGCATTTCTGTATGGAAAATAGGTAAAAATAAAGGGTGGCTTCAAATAAAGTGAAAGGGATATTTTTTCCCTTGTTAAAATCTACTTTTTTGGAGGAGCCAACTTAGAGCCCATGTCTTGGACATATAATACATTTTTAAATTTAAAATTGTACAAAGAACTTAAAAAATCTATCTGTAAGACTTCAGAATTTGATTTCAGTTTCTTTATCAATAAGAATTTGTTGCTGCTGTTGTTCAGTTGTTAAGTTGTATCTGACTCTCTGCGACCCCGTGGACTGTAGCCCACCAGGCTTCTCTGTCCATGGGATTCTCCAGGCAAGAACACTGAAGTGGGTTGCCACGCCCTCCTCCAGGGGATCGTCCCAACCCAGGGATCAAACCTTCATCTCCTGCATTGGTAGGGAGATTCTTTACTATTGTGTGCCCAGGGCCACCGAAAAATTCTTTAGGCAGTGGAAATAGTAATAGTATGCTGTTACATGGTTGCAGAGAATCTGAACAGAAATGCAGCATTCTAATCCCAGTGCCATGAAAATTAATAACTCCACTCTGTGCTAAATACTATCTGTTGTTCTTGTATATTCAGACCTCTGAAATCCCAGAGATTTAAGCCAAGACCATCGCACCGTTGTATTTGCCTTAAACTCTTATAAAGCTAGGATAGCTGTAATACCCTGCCTCCCCCTGCCTTTTTTAATAGCCCTTACTGTTTTCCTACTGTGATTTGTTCAGGGGGATTACCTAGTGAGAGGGATACCCAGAGATGTGCGTTCAGTTACGTACGATGCCGAAACGCCCCTACAGACGGGAGTGAGTCTCTTCTGCATTCATTGGTCCTTAGTCCTTGGGTGGAAGAGGAGATCAAGAGATGACAGGGTGCATCACCTGAATTCTGTCTCGCTCCCGATTCCTCTGCTGCTGTCTAGATGCGTCTGTCTGTCTGTCTCTCTTTCTCTCTGTCTGACTGTCTTGTCTCTCTCTGTCTCTTATCTGTCTCTCTGTCTCTTTCTTTCTCTCTGTCTCTGTCTCTCTGTCTGTCTCTTTCTCTGTCTGTCTCTCTGATTCCCTGTCCACCTCTCTCTCTCTGGAAAGGCTGTGAGCCTGGCCATAGGATGTCCTTAACCCACAAGAGAACTGTATCATGATCTGCTTGTATCATATGGCCTATCACACTGTGGCCTTAATTCTCCACCTCGCATAGGACTGCCATAGACATGGCTAATAGTGTCAATATTGGTTTCTGTAAAGGAGGAGAAGGGGACGACAGAGGGTGAGATGGTTGGATGGCATCACCGACTCGATGGACACGAGTTTGAGCAAGCTCCGGGAGCTGGTGATGGACAGGGAGGCCTAGCATGCTGCAGTCCACGGGGTCACAGAATCGGACACAACATACCACAAGTGAACCACAAACAGTATATGAGCACAAAAAAAGGAACAAAACAAGAAAGCTAGGAAAGAGGGAAAAGGATCTGAATGCTAGAGCAAAACTGTGGAAGTATTTCTTTACTCAGGGCAGAGAACTTTTCTGGAAATTCGTTGGCATTAAACACATTTATGGATGATGGCTATTTGTAACATACATAGGTACTCCCCATGGATTCAGTTGAGATGCATAGCTGTTGCAAAAACTTAAGAAGCATTTAAGAAGATTGTGAGTAAAATGGGAAGCTAATCGGGTCTGAATAAAAGAGTAAAAACACTTAACAAAACCATACACCCTTCATTGATAACCGTCCGTTGTATAAAGGGAATTCACAGTATTAGCAATTCTATGTCCATAGTAAGGCAACTATAATAACAAACAGACCACTTGAACTGTACATAACCTTTTAATAAAGCGTTGGATCTATTTCCAACCACCAGAAAATGGAAAACTGTGCAAGAGGGAAATCTAAGAGTTTCATCAGTTTTGGTGTTTTCCAGATGAATTCATAATGCACCGGTTACATCCCTCTGGTTTTCTCATGCCCAGCAATGAATGAAAATGACTTTCCAGTGTTTTACTGACTTCACTGATTAGCTGACTGACTGCAGTGACTGTCGGATGTACTCAAGATGTGTACTGAGTATGGGCAAATGCATGCAAATATAGATATCGCATCTGGGAACCGGTTCAAAGAAATTTTCCTGGTGGCTCAGACGGTGGGAAATTTGCCTGCAGTGTGGGCGAACTGGGCTCAATCCCTGGGTCGGGAAGATGCCCTGAAGAAGGAAATGCAACCCACCCCAGTCAGTGTTCTTGCCTGGAGAATCCCAGGGACAGAGGAGCCCGGTGGACTATACAGTCCATGCGGTTTTAAAGAATCACACATGACTGAGCAACTAACACTTTTTCAAGCTTCCCTGAGCAGATTTCCAAATAGGCCACCTTTGGCGGCTAGCAGGATGAAGTTCTGGATACAGATTACAATCCTCTTAATACATTAATTTTTAAATTGAAGTATAGTTGGGCAGGAGACGTCAGAGACCCGGGTTCACTCCCTGGTGTTGGGAGGATCCCCTGCAGAAGGAAATAGCAACCCACTCCAGTATTCTTGCCTGGAGAATCCCATGGACAGAGGAACCTGGCAGGCACAGTCCATGGGGTCACAGAGAGTCAGACACGACTGAGTGATCAAACCAGCACCACCATATATATATTTAATTATATATATTGATATATATTCTTTTTCAGATTCTTTTCCCATATAGGTTATTTAAAATATTAGGTAGAGTTCCTGGGGCTATATAGTACAGCTTTCTTGCTCATCTATTTTATACATAGCGGTTTATCTCTGCTAACCCCAGACTCCAAATTTATCCATTCTCACCCCCTTCCACCTTTGGTAACCACAGGTTCATCCACTGTGTCTGTGAGTCTGTCTGTGTTTTGTAAATAAGTTAATTTGCGTCATGTTTTAGATTCCGCCTATAAGTGATACCTTGTGATATCTATCTTTCTCTGTCTGACTCACTTCACTCCCTATGACTGTCTATAGGTCCATCCGTGTTAAAAAGTACAATTTTATTCATTCCGTCGGAAGCAGAAAGAAGAGACTGACCAGTGAGTGAGACGGAGGCATTAACTCAAGTACAAACTCTTGTAGAAAATTCGATCTTTTGTAAATCTCAGAGCACAGAGTCCAGCGTTAGAAAGTAGTTAAGGACCAATTGCTGTGTTCAAGGTATAACCGTTATACGGCTTAGCAGTAAAGAATCTGCCGGCCAATGCGGGAGACGCAGGAGACCCGGGTTCGATGCCTGGGTCAGGCAGACCTCCTGGAGGAGGGCATGGTAACCGACTCCAATACTCTTGCCTGGAGAACCCCCGTGGACAGAGGAGCCTGGCGGGCTATTTACGGTCCGTAGCATCGCAAAGAATCAAACAGGACTGAAGTGACTCAGCATGCCTGCATGCACAGATGAATTAACAAGCCAAGGATTGCTTGCCAGTCGTTTACAAAGAGAACAGGGCAGAGGAGGCTAAATGGAAGAAAAAAAAATTAACTTTCAAATGATAACATATGTCCACTAATAAGCAAGACATTTAAATTGTATTTTGTGTTAAGAGAATTTCAAGTAGTGATTCAATCTTAAATCAAGAGCACTCTTCTGTAAAATCCTCAAGAAAAAAAAAAAGGAACAGAAACAGGGAATTCCCTGGAGGTTCTGTTAGCAGGACTTGGATTTCACTGCTAAGTGCCTGGGTTCTATTCCTGGTTGAGGAAATAAGATCCCCCTTGCTACAAGACACATCCAAAAAAAAAAAAAAGAGAGAGACACTTACATGTATTTATAGAATACAATGAAATGATCGGTTCAGTTCATTTCAGTTGCTCAATCCTGTCCAACTCTTTTCGACCCCGTGGATTGCAGCATGGCAGGCCTCCCTGTCCATCACCATCTCCCAGGAGTTTGCTCAAACCCATGTCCATTGAGTCGGTGATGCCATCCAACCGTCTCATCCTCTGTCGTCCCCTTCTCCTCCCGCCCTCAATCTTTCCCAGCTTCAGGGTCTTTTCAACTGAGTCAGTTCTTCGCATCAGGTGGCCAAAGGATTGGAGTTTCAGCTTCAGCATCAGTCCTTCCCATGAACATTCAGGACTGATTTCCTTTAGGATTGGAAACGATAGGCATCTAAAATTATTTATTCAAAGCAGTGGTTAAGAAACTTGAAGGTCCTTAATGTTTAGTTTTTATATTTTGAAGAGTAAATGGGTGAGGTATAAAATAATTGAGTTGACCATAATATTTTAAATTTATTACTTAAAGTTATAAAAGTCAGCATGAGAAAAATGAAAAGTAATACAATAAATACAATTACACCTTTCTTAAATATTTTAATCTTGTAAACCTTTGTATGTGTATCAGGTAAGCTGATATCAAAGTGTTCTAATTATCATTCCAGAATAAGATACTGGAAAATATTTTGTGTATTTCTGTAATGTGTTCATTCTAATTTAACCTTTATCATATTTCTGTATTGCAGAAATCAAGTATTTATTTTGTCATTTTAAGACTGTTTTCAAATACCACCTCATGTGTAAGGCTGTATTTTCCTTTTTTTCATGGTATCTTTTGTTTAAGAATGTTGCTAATTTTAGCATAGTTAAATGTGTCCATGTTTTCCTTGGTGACTTTTTTTTTTAAGTGTACTTTTCAAGAATTTTTTGGGAACTCTGCTCAATGTCACGAGGCAGCCTGAATGGGAGGGGAGTTTGGGGGAGAGTGAATACATGTATATGTCTGGCTGAATCGTTTCTCTCTCCACCTGAAGCCATCTCAGCATTGTTAATCGGCTATTCTCCATATAAAATAAGTTAAAAAAAGTCTTTGATGGCGATAGTAACTGTGTCCACCTCTTCGGATAGCAAGTGCATGATCTCAGTGTAACCTTCATATTCAAGACAGGGGTAACATAAGGTCTCCTGAAATGAAGTGTCAGTTGAATGAATTGAGGGGTATTTATGTCAGATTTATATTAACGAATAATAGCCTGCGTATTTACTGACAGGCATAGATAACATAGGGCTATAAAATGTGTAAAAGCGGATTACATGTTTACCCTATATCACCTGAATTGTATTTCATGTAGATTTTGCATGCGAAAATATAAGAAGAAAAATAAACGTTTTATTTTTCTGTGGTGGGTGAACATATACTGCTCCCGTAATATAAAAACATGATAAAGACTCAAATTAGGGAAAATAAACACATTATAGAAATACAAACTATTTTCCACGGTGAAATTCCAGGGATCAAGAGCACTTCGATATCAACTTACTCTAACGGGCTCTAAACTTATTTACAAACTGGTTCTTAGACTTCTCTATGAACTTACCTAATTGACCCCGGGGTAATACATTTTATAGGAGGAAAATTAAACGCCAGATTGAACAGAGACTAACGTTCCCAGCCCAGGGGAGTGAGGAGAGAGAAAAAAAGGAAAAATACATAGTATAGCTGTTTTGAGAATAAAAAGCATAGCACAGAGGCCATAACATTTTGTTAGAAACATTACAGAAAAAAAAAAATAAAAGCATAAGAGGGAAGAAAGCTTACCACGTGGTATAAAGTGCCAGATGCTGTATTTCCTGAAAAATAACCATAAAAATTTCATGGCAGTCAACCATTCATCCAGCATTTATAAAGTCGATAAGAAGCTTCAGGCATCAGTATTTTAAGTTAAAATTATTCACTTAATGACGAAACAGCTCACATTTACACAGATGTAGGTGGATTCCAAAAAAATTAGCAAAATGATTTGCAGTGATGATAAATCAGTCAGTAGGGAAACAGTACAGAAAATGAAAGGGAGTACAGTGACATTTACTTACACACCAAATTGGAGGCTCTCTCTTGCTCAAAAAACTTCACAAAAATGCACCGCTCATACATTTTCTCCACGTTATTGATGTTATTACCCAAAAGGTGCACTTTTTAAATCAATGTGCAGAAGAAAGTAACATTGGGAGTCTTTTGACAAAGGCAAGACATTTTTTTTCTACCCCGGAATTCTCCACGTCTGTTAGAAATTCTTGCTGTAATGCCTTCAGATATTTGAAGGGAAGAAACATGGATTAATAATTTAGTGAACACGTCAGCGAATGGCCACTCTCTGGTTAGAAATTAATAAAAATGAATACATTTCTCGTTCCAAATTAACCCAAGGCAAGTCCCAGAGACACAGCAGAAGGAGCTGATTTTCAGAAAGCTGGACTTTTCATCTACTGAAGTCCGGCATGAAATTAGGTTCCGGTGTCCACCTGACTTTTGACACCTTCCGATTCTGCTCTGGGTTTGTAAGAATCCATCAGTTTTTGTTGCTATATAATTCCAACATAAAACTGAGCATTGCAGGCAGATTCCTTACCATCTGAACCACCAGGGAAGAAGCCCTTAATTTAAAACAATGACATCCAGTGTCATTGGTCTAGACCTCTGGCTTCCATTAAAACATGGACCTTTTCCTACATCTTGGAGGACAAGTGTTGATAACACACTTTTCTTCAGTTAACATGCTTGGTTGCCTAATTCAGTGGGTAGGTTTTCTCAGTCAGGTGTAAACTATAGGTGGTGTTCTGTGTTTTTATTCCACTTATATCCTATTTCTTACCCCTAATATGTCCTTTTTTTCTTTTTAATATTTTTCTTATTCATTTATTTTTAAATTAATTCTTACTGGGGTTTATTTGCTTTGCAATGTTGTGTTAGTTTTTGCTGACAACATGAATAAGCCATCAGTTCAGCTCAGTTCCGTCGGTCAGTCGTGTCTGACTCTTTGTGACCCAATGGACTGCAGCATGCCAGGCCTCCCTGTCCATCACCAACTCCCAGAGTTTATCCAAACTCATGTCCATTGAGTTGGTGATGCCATCCAACCGTCTCATCCTCTGTCGTCCCCTTCTCCTCCCACCTTCAACTCTTTCCCAGCATCAGGGTCTTTTCAAATGAGTCAGTTCTTCGCATCAGGTGGCCAGAGTATTGGAGCTTCAGCTTCAGCATCAGTCCTTCCAATGAACACCCAGGACTAATCTTCAGGATGGACTGGTTGGAGCTCCTTGCAGTCCCTTGGAAGACTGTTCTCTTGCAAGAAGTCAGGAGTCTTCTCCAACACCACAGTTCAAAAGCATCAGTTCTTTGGCACTCAACTTTCTTTATGGTCCAACTCTCACATCCATACATGACTACTGGAATAAACCATAGAGGAAGTGAAAGTCGCTCAGTCGTGTCCGACTCTTTGTGACCCCATGGACTATATACAGTCCATGGGATTCTCCAGGCCAGAATACTGGAGTGGGTAGCCTTTCCCTTCTCCAGGGGATCTTCCCGACCCGGGGATTGAATCCAGGTCTCCCGCATTGCAGGTGGATTCTTTACCTAGTGAGCCACCGTATGTAGACATATATCCCTGCCCTCTCGAACCTCCGTCCCACCCCGATCCCACCCCTCTAGAGCATCACAGAGCCCCGAGCTGAGGTCCCTGTGTTATATAGCAGCTCCCCACTAGCTGTCTGTTTTACCCATGGTCGTGTGTATATGTCAGTGCTACCCTCGAAATTCATCCCACCCTCTCCCTTCCCCGCTGTGTCCACAAGTACGTTCTCAACATCTGTGTCTCTGTTCCTGCCCTGCCACTAGGATCATCAGTATCATCTTTCTAGATTCCATATATATGCGTTGCTACACAATGTTTGGTTTTCTCCCGACGTCCTTCCCTCTGTGTGACAGACTCTGCGTTCATCACCCTGGTCGATCCTCGCATCTGTGTTCTGCCTCTTCGTCAAGAACAGTTTATTCCGTGTATAATTTTGTGCCATGGGTACATCGCACGAATCCACTATCTGTTTTGTCAGTTTTACTTTGAAAGCTCAGTTATACAACAGGGAAATGAGCAGGTCAAATGCAGGCATAAAAGTGGATGTATTACTTCCGGCCTTAAGTTTTTTCAAAAAGTGAATGAAACAGGGGTTTTATCAACCTCTGCAAGTTCAAAATGAAAGTTTTGCTAAAACTCAAGTATATGGACAAATATGACAAATAGTATACTGATTTCAGAAGAAACACTTTTGCATAGATGAATGTGCCAGTCCACAGCCCTAAAATTTCACAGTTAATTGTAAATACAATGCATGCATGATTTTAACACATAAAATCTAAAGTAATAAATCTGTCATTCCTAAACTTATAAAAACAAACAAAAACGTTACAGCATGGAATGATTTGTTAAGTGTATTAAAGATATATTGGTCTCCCCGAGTTTTAATCTACATATTAAAATGTCTGTTGTACCAAGATGTCAAATTGCCTTAAATTTATCTCCAGATTCAACAGAAACAAACGCTACAGCAGGGTTTCTGCAGAAATCGATGTGGATGATAAACTTTATAATGGAAGGATGAAAAATTGATAAGACAATCTTGAGAATTAAGAAAAGTGTGGAGAAGCTATGCCGCTGGGAATTATTGCCATAAATCAGCAATGTGATATTGTTGCGAAAAGGAATACAGAGTTCAGAGGAAAGTAATGGTGCGAGGAGAGAAAGATGCAGACATACATTGTCATTTGATTAATGACAAAGGGGGCAAGAGAGGGAGAAGAGACTCCCCGGGGAAAGAAAAAACTAAAATAATGCTGACTTCGATCCCATAGGGTGCACTTGCATGCTTACTCGTTCAGGCGTGTCTGACTCTTTGTGACCCCGTGGACGGCAGCCCACCAGGCTCCTCTGTCCGTGGGATTCTCCAGGCAAGAATACTGGAGTGGGTAGCCGTTCCTTTCTCCAGGAGATCTTCCCAAACCTCGGATTGAACCCAGGTCTCCCGCATTGGAGGTGAATTCTTTACTGACTGTGCCCCCAGGGAAACACGGAAATCAATTTTAGTGTTATCGCAGGCCTCTGGGTTCTAACAGCGAAAAAAGGAAACTGAAAGTCACTTAGTCGTGTGCACCTCTTTACGACCGCACGGACTGTGTTGTGATGGGTAACACAAAAGGTTCATTCTGAATTCGGCAGTTTTCAACTCGTAACTGGAGGCAAGTGGGGGCTTGCTGTCTGGCGCACATCTTCCTGTGGTCCCATGATTATCCCTTGCCCTAAACTTTCCACCTATTTTAGCACTTTTGCTAATGAAACATTTAACCTGATGTATATCCACATATTGTAACACTATGTCAAATATCAGTTACACTTTATTCTTAATATGCTTTCAAAACAGTTTTTGGCTTTATATGATAACCTGTCTGCCTGCCAATGCAGGAGACATAAGAGATGCGGATTAAATCCCTGGGTTGGGAAGATCCCCGGGAGGAGGAAATGGCTACTCACTCCAGTATTGTTGGCTGGAGAATTCCATGCCCAGAGGAGCCTGGCGGGCTGTAGTCCGTGGCATCTCAAACACTGAGCCCAAGCAAACAAAATCCTGTTTTTCTCCTTCCTGCACCCCTGGGGTGCACAGTCAGGGGTGTCTGCAGAGGCTAATGGCTTGATGGCCAGAATATCCTGTGTGTATGCACACGGCACGGGGCATTCTTTGTTTACTGAAATGACAGGCAACAGTTTTTAAACACAATATATGATGAAAAACTGAAATCAGTAAAAAAAAAAAAAAAAAAAAAGATACTTATAGGACCCCACGTGTGCGTGCGTGCTAAGTCGCTTCAATCAAGTCCAACTCTTTGCAACCCCATGGACTGCAGCCTGCCAGGCTCCTCTGTCCATGGGATTTTCCAGGCAAGAATCCTGGAGTGGGTTGCCATGCCCTCCTCCAGACAGAACCCCATGCAAACACGGTTAAATGATGTTCACACATTGATTGCAGAGACTGGATATAGGAAAGCTAAGGAGGCTTTTACCGGGAATCCTTTTACAGTTCAAAAGCATCAATTCTTTGGCGCTCAGCTTTCTTTATGGTCCGAGAACTCTCACATCCATACATGACTACTGGAAAAACCGTAGCTTTGACTAGACAGACTAGTCTTTGTCGGCAAAGTAATGTCTCTGCTTTTTAATATGCTGTCTAGATTGGTCATAGCTTTTCTTCCAAGGAGCAAGCGTCTTTTAATTTCATGGCTGCAGTCACCATCTGCAGTGATTTTGGAGCCCCCCAAAATAAAGTCTGTCACTGTTTCCATTGTTTCTCCATCTATTTGCCATGAAGTGATGGGTCTCGATGCTGTGATCTTTGGTTTTTGAATGTTGAGTTTTAAACCGACTTTTTTCACTCCCCTCTTTTACCTTCATCAAGAGGCGCTTTAGTTCCTCATTGCTTTCTGCCGTAAGGGTGGGTTCACGGACAGATTCTGGACCACTGAGCCACCAGGGAAGCCCCAGGCTTTTTGTTTTAATAAACACCTTTTGCCTGAATGTGACCTTATGAGGTTTGGAGGAGGAGAGTCCAGAGCAAAATACTGTGATTTAGAGCAAGGAGTACACATGTGGTCTTCATCCTAGCTTCTGCTACCTAACAGAGTCCCTTGGAATTTCCCGGGCTTGACTCATCAGGTGTCTTTTGTTACCTTAATGAGGCCCCTTCCGGAGTCACCCAACGTCACCTGGAGGGGGGATGGGGGCTGGTTGCCAGGGCAACCACCCAGGTGGCCGGAGACTTGGGACTTGCAACCCCACCCCCTGGGCCTCCGCGGAGGGGAGAGGCCACATCGAACCCCATTGGTTAGTGATTCCATTGATCACTCCAGTGCCGAAAAGCCTCCTTAAAGCCGGAAAGGCAAGGGAAGTGGGGAGCTTCCGGGACTGAGACCCCAGGGCGGCCTGGACAGGCCCGTAAATGCGCTTAGAGTTTCCCTGAGCATCCTTTCTCCTAACCCGGTGAGTTTTCTGCTTCCTTGTGTCACAGATGGGTCTGCTGCCGCGGGAAAGGGTTCAGTGAGCCCCGTGAGCTCCGCTGGGGTGGACTTGGGGGGATGTCACCTTTAGGCAGGTGCTGGAAACCCCAGGTAACAGCTTGAGCATTGGATTGGCGTCTGAATGGGGGTGGCGGCCAGGGGGACGCGGGAAGGGCTGAGACCTTAACCCTTGGGGAGTGCTGCTGTTTCAGATAGGAAGTCTCAGAACCGAGTTGAACTGGTTGGCGGTGCCGACCCCACCCCCAATTCCGCACCCAGGTTGGGAGTGGGCCACCAGACCCCTCTTTATAAATACAAGTAGATGGTTCAGCTGGTAGAGAGCCTGCCTGCCAATGCAGGAGATGCCGGAGACAGAGGTTCGAGCCCTGGGTCGGGGAAGATCCCCTGGAGGCGCGCATGGTAACCCAGTCCATTATTCTTGTCTGGGGAATCCCATGGACAGAAAAGCCTGGTGGGCTTCAGTCTATGGGGCCGCAAAGAGTCAGACATGACGGGCACACACCCCTCTTTCTATCTCCTAGAGGTTGCTGCTTGCTAATTCTCTTCTCTCTCATCTCTCTTTCTCCCCTCTGACCGGACCACTGAGATGTTATTTCTTTTTTTTTTTAATTTGTTTTACAACCTGAGTTGGTTTCTACCCAAGTTTACCTCTCCGATGGTGGGGGAATTGGATTTAAAATAAAATCCTGCTTCTGACGGTCCTGAAAAGGCAGCCGTAAGAATTAGCAGGAGTTCATCAACTCCTTGGATTAGCAGCTGGTGTTGAAACGATCAGCTCATTTCATACTGACTTGTGGCCAAATTACATTTCATTTGCGACAGCCGTCTCCAAGTTAATAATAAAAGCTGAAACAAGAACTCCTAGACTGAAAATGGAAAATGAACAAACGCTGGTGGAGGAAGGGTACCTCTGACCCAAGGCTGAGCCTTGGGACAGTTTTTTTGAGATTCAGTAACTCATTTTGGAGAAGCAAGTGTTTAAATGCATTAAGGTGTGAAGTGAAAAAGACAGGGAAGCCCCGTTTTTTCCTTTATTTCATCTTAGAATCTGATTTGTTTTGTATTTAAATATATGTATATACTATTATACTTACTCTATTTATCTATACATGGCTATGTATCTATCTGCTCAGTCATGTCCGACTCTGCGACCCCGTGGACTGTAGCCTGCCAGGCTCCTCTGTCCATGGGATTCTCCAGGCAAGAATCCTGGAGTGGGTTGCCATTTCCTCCTCCAGGGGATCTCCTCAATCCAGGGAATAAGTTAAAAAAACAAAAAAAGAGGCATGTTTACTCCAGAAAGAAACATATAAAAATACTAAAGACAGAGAACCCAGTTTTGACCTTTTTACTGAAAATCCGTGGGGAAATTTTCCTTTTAGGGTTATCTGAACTGCCCTTTTATGCCAGGGTGATGTATTTCACGGTGCATAACTGTGTGCTGTGTTATCTTGGTTTTTAGTCCCCATGATCTGTTTTCATATTTTTCAGCCAGTGAGATTTAGAACACAAGAGGATGTGCTCATTAAGTCACAGCTTCTTATAAATCTTTCTTTTTTTTTCCTCTCCCCTTTTAATTTTTTTTTTTCTCTCCTAATTATTTTCCCCTCTGGTTGGATGTTTAAAAGATACTGGAAAAAAAAACTGAATAAAAAAATAAAAGATACTGGAGAGGAAGAAATTGCTTCGAGTTAGCATTTTGGAGCTGGACCATGCAAAGGCCACAAGCTAGTTTAACTCTGAACCTCTTGCTCTGGGTGGAGAAATTCTTGAATAGATGAGATTGTCTTGGCACTTTGGGCAAACGCAGGGCAGTCCTCTCTGTATTTTAATCTCAAGGAGCGGCAGTGATTATAAGAAAGGAGTCTAAATGCACATTTACTATTAGGAAAAAAACTAGGCGAGATCATAAGAATATTCATAAAAGGAGATAAGAAAGCATGTGTTACATTTGGGTAAGAAATACTACATAACAGTTGATTATTCAATTGTTGTTAGAAAAAATGCAGAAATAGAAAAGACAAGAGCATTACATACTTTTGAAAGCTTTGACCAACATGAATTGTAGCCCACCAGGCTCCTCTGTCGTTGGAATTTTCCCGGCGAGAATCCTGGAGTGGGTTGCCATTTCCTTCTCTAGAACATGGGGGTGGTACCATTATAAACAGAAATGATGAAATTAGAGAGGTATGTATTTGGGTAAATGCAATGAAAATTACTTTAACTTTTCAAAATAGTGGGGCAACTATAAAAGTTTTTTTTTTTTTTTTTGTAGTGACCGCTTTCACCTGCCTGCCTTGTTTCACCATCTTTTTTGCTAATTCACTTATGTTGTAGTTGGAGGATAATGGCTTGACATTAATGTGTTGGTGTCTGTGATACATCGACATGAATCAGCCCTAGGTATACACACGTTCCCCTCCCTCCGGAGCCTCCCTCCCACCTCCCACCTCCTGCCCCAGCCCACCCCTCTAGGCTGTCACAGAGCCCAGGGCTGAGATTCTTCTGTCACACAGCAAATCTGCCTGGCTGTCTATTTTACAGACGTTGGTGTGTATGTTTCTACGCTACTGTCTCCACGCGTCCCACCCTCTGCTTCTCCTGCTGTGTCCACAAGCCTGTTCTCTACGTCTGCATCTCCACTGCTGCCCCGCAAACAGGTTCATCAATAACGTCTTTCTAGATTCCAAATATATATCAGCTCAGTTCAGTTGCTCAGTCGTGTCCGACTCTTTGCAACCCCATGGACCTCAGCACGCCAGGCCTCCCTGTCCATCACCAACTCCCGGAGTTTACTCAAACTCACGTCCATGGAGTCGGTGATGCCATCCAGCCATCTCGTCCTCTGTCATCCCCTTATGTCAATATATGATATTTTTCCACCGTCATAGAGCTCTCATTTTTCCTTTCTCTTCTGCCTTCTCTTTCTATCTCTGTCTGGCTCCTCTGTATCTCTCCTGATACTGCAGGTTAAGACTTGTTAGTGATTTTAGTGAAAGTCGCTCAGTCGTGTCCAACTCTTTGCAACCCCATGGACTGTGAAGTCCATGGAATTCTCCAGACCAGAATACTGGAGTGGGTAGCCTTTCCCTTCAAGCGGATCTTTCTGACCCAGGGATTGAAGCCAGGTCTCCCACACTGCAGGAGGATTCTTTACCAGCTGAGCCACCAGGGAAACCCAAGAATACTGGAGTGGGTAGCCTATCCCTTCTCCAGGGAATCTTCCCAACCCAGGGATCAAACCCAGGTCTCCTGCATTGCAGGTGGATTCTTTACCAGCTTAGCCACCAGGGAAGCCCTTAGACCTCTAGCAGGATGTTTTATGCTTTCCATTTACATCTCCTCTATAACAGCTCTTCATGGCTTCTCAAGACAAGGTCTGCCCAATACTACGGGGGCGAATACATGCTGTTATATATTTGTCCAAACCCACAGAATGGACAACATTAAGAGCAAGGCCTAATGTAAACTGCGGACTCTAAGTGATGATAGCATGTTAATGTAGGCTCATCCATTGTAATACATATTTCATCTGAGGGGGGAATGTTGATAATGGGGAGAGACTGTGCTTGTGTGGGGGCAGATGGGATTATATGGAAATTCTTTATACTTTCCTCTCAGTGTGGCTGTGAACCTAAAACTTCCACAAAAAGTAATGGAAAATGAGGGTCCCTCTTCTTCTACATGAAAAAGAGAAAGCAGATTTTGATTTCAGCTTTAAGCAACTGTTGCTTTGCCACAAAAAGTATACTTACTTAGTCCCTAAGTCGTATCCGACTCTTTGCAACCCCCATGAACTGTAGCCTGCCAGGCTCCTCTGTCCATGGAATTCTCCAGGCAAGAATACTGGAGTGGGTAGCCATTCCCTTCTCCAGGGGATCTTCCCAACTCAGGGATCAAACCCAGGTCTCCTGCATTGCAGGCAGATTCTTTACCCCTGAGCCACCAGGCAAGTCCCCACAGGAAGTGTATTGAACACTGAATCTTGTCACTGTGTCAGGATGCCAAGTTCAGCATCAACACCAATTTCACCCTGCCTTCTGCATTAACCTCCCCCACCAGTCTGCTCAAAATAGCTCTCCCCCAACCCCAGGGGCCCTGGTCTTGCGCCTGGGTCCCCAGCAGAGACTCCTGGGCTGGGTGTTTGAGTTCCATTCTCAAATAACAGGTCTCGATCAGAGAGAACATGCATCCTTCAATGTTTTTTCCATCCCTGTTCCTGCAACAGGATACTTCCATGATGAAATGGAATGGGTGATAGCCTCATTCATTCATTCACGTTAGTGCGTACTTCTTGGTAAAGATACTAAATATACATTAAGTGCTTTTACATATTTATAAAATGTTTTATATGTTTTTATTTTCATAAAGGATGTTTCGCTGTGAACCTTGGTCCGTGCCTTTGTGGAAAAGAAATGAGCCCATGAATGGGGTAGCTCCATCTCTGAGCTCTCCGTGTAAACACTTTGATTACTCTAAGTCTCTGTACAAATTAGTTTTTGGCTGAGTTGGGTCTTTATTTCTGCATGTGGTCTTTCTCCAGTTGCGGGCAGTGGGGAGTTGTAGAGAACAGGCTACAAGCATACAGACAACTCTGTCGTTGCGGTGGGCAGCCTTCTCATTGTGCTGATTTTCTTGCAGAGCGTGGACACCAGGAGCTGTGTGACATGGCCTTCCTTGTTCCGAGGCATGTGGAATCTTCCTGGACCAGGGATCAAACCTGTGTCCTCTGCATTGGCAGGTGGATTCTTAGCCACTGCACCACCAGGGAAGTCCCCAAAGTAAGTCTTAAAATTCAGTGAAAACCTTCCACTTTGTTCCTTTTAGTTTTGTTATCCCCCAAACTGGGATAAGCATAAATAGTCTTGATTTATTCATGTCGATTCAGCTCAGTTTCACTGGCTTTATATATTACTCTTGACAAGTTTACCAGTATTGATTCTTATGTATCTATTGCATTGTACTCATTCAGATTTTTTTTCAAATGTTCGTTTTGTATTTAATCTGTTTCTTTTCCTGCTCATCTGGATGTAAGTCCGTCCAAACTTGAAATCTGTGAACAGTATCCATACTGTGAATTCTCAGCTTTGTAATCTGACCCTTAACATTCTTACTTTACTTTTTTTATAAAAAAATATTATAAATTGATTTACAGTATTATCAATATGTTTCACATGGATGACATAGTGATTCACAGTTTTAATATATTTACAGCTAATATAAATTTGTATTTATAGTAATGTATACTATAGTATATATGTATATATACACATATATGTATATGTATGTGTATACACATATATGTATATTTATGTATATATGTATATATAGTAATGTATATACTATATAGTAAGTATATGCATATGTATGTGTATATATGTATATATATACACATATATGTATATGTATGTATGTATATATAATGTATACTATATATAGTAATGTATATACTACTATATAGTAAGTATATGTTACTACATGTAATATAGTAATTTATATTTAATGTAAAATATTGGCTCCATCCCCTGTGCCATACTATATAGCCTTGTAGCTTATTTATTTTACATATAGTAGTTTGTATCTTCTAATCCCCACCCATCTATTGCCTGCTCCTTCCCCCTCCACACTGGGAGCCACTAACTTCTTCTCTACATCTGTGAGTCTGCTGCTTTTTTGTTATATTCACTAGTTTGTTGAATTTTTTAGGTTCCCCATTTAAGCGATATCATACAGTATTTGTCTTTCTCTTTGACTTACTTCACTAAGCATAATGGCCCCCAAGTGTATGCAGGCTGCTGAAAATGGCAAAGTTTTTTCTTTTTCATGGCTGAGTAGTGTTCCATTCTCCACATGTACCACATCTTGATCCACTCCCCTCTTGATAAGACAGGTACACTGTTTCCATGGCTTGTCTATTTGTCAATCGTGCTGATATGAATATTGAAGTGCATGTATCTTTTTTAAAAAAAATTTGAAGTATAGCTGGTTTACGATGTTGTATTAGTTTCAAGTGTACAGCCAAGTGATGTATCTATTCTTTTTCAGATTCTCTTCCCATATGTTATTACAGTATATTATAGATGCTTGCGCTCTATTACAGATGCTTGTTGATGACCTGTTTTATACATAGTAGTGTGTATATGTTAATCCCAAGCTCCTAATTTATTCCCCATCCCTCCTTTTCCCTTGGGTAACAGTAATATTGTTTCCTAAGTCTGAGAGTCTATTGCTGTTTTATAAATAAGTTTTCCTGTATCACATTTAAAATAAGATTTCACATGTAAGTGATATCATATGATGTTTGTCTTTCTCTGACTTACTTCACTTAGTATGATAATCTCTAGGTCTTGATAATCTCTAGGGCTATCTATGTTGCTGCAAATGGTGTTATTTCATTCTTTTTGGCAGAGTAGTATTCCATTGTGATATGTACCACATCTTCTGTTGATAGACACATGTGTTGTTTCCATGTCTTGGCCATTATAAATAATGCTGCTATGAACACGGGGTCAAATGTACCTTTTTTTTGATTTGAAGTATAGTTGATTTACAGTGTTGTATCAGTTTCAGGTGTATAGCCGAGTCAGTTACACATATATGTGTATCTGTTATTTTCATAGTCTTCCTGTATGGGTTATTGTACTGAGTATAGTTCCCTATACTATACAGTAGGTCCTTGTTGGTTATCCATTTTATATATACTAGTGAGTGTATGTCCATCCCAAGTTCCAACCAGTTTATCCTCCCTGCCCCTTCTTTTCTCCCTTGGTTACAATAAGTTTATTTTCTGTGTCTCCAAGTCTGCTTTGTAAGTAAGTTCCTTTGTGTCCTGTTTTAGATTCCATGTAAGTGACATCATATGGTGTTTGTCTTTCTGTCTGGCTTACATTACTTAGTCTGGTAATCTCTAGGTCTATCATGTTGCTGCTAATGGTATTCTTTCTTTTTCATGGCTGAGTAATATTCCATTGTGTATACGCACCACATCTCCTTTATCCATCATCTGTCAGTGGACATTTGGGTTACTTCCAGATCTTAGCTATCGTGGATGGTGATGCTGTGAACATTGGGATACATGTATCTTTTTTAGTTAGTTTTTGTCTTTCTTTGCATAACTACCCAGGAGTCGAATTACTCTATCATGTGGTAGCTCCATTTTTAGTTTTTTGAGGAACCACCATAGTGTACAAGGGTTCCCTTACTCCACATACTTGCTGACAGCTACTTGTGGTCTTTTTGATGATGGCCATTCTGATGGGTGTGGTTCTGATTTGTATTTCCCTGATGGCTAGTGATGCTGGGTGTCCTTTCATGTATATGTTAGCTACCTGTATGTCTTCTTTAGAAAAAAAAATGTCCATGAATAGTTTTTGAAAAAGAAACTTTTGAGTTGCAGTTTACATATATGTAGACAGATATAGTCTGTATAAATTGCATATATATGTGTGTGTGTGTGTATAAATTCCTAGTGACATGCTTGTGTAATAGTTCTTAAAGATACATGCTTGCTATCTGTATTCCTTGGAAAAAATGTCCGTGAATAGTCTTTAAAAAAGAAATTTGGAGAGATGTCTGTTTAGGTCTTCAGCCCATTTTTTGATTGGGTTGTTTGTTTGATATTGAGTTGAAGTTTTTTTTAATAAACTTTGGAGATTAAAAAAATATATATGATTTGCAATTTGCATATATGTAGTCCCTGGTAGCTCAGACGGTAAAGCATCTGCCTGCAGTGCAGGAGACCCGGGTTCGATCCCTGGGTCAGGAAGATCCCCTGGAGAAGGAAATGGCTACCCACTCCAGTACTCTTGCCTGGAAAATTCCATGGACTGAGGAGCCTGGTAGGCTACAGTCCATGGGGTCACAAAGAGTCAGACACGACTGAGCGACTTCACTTCAGACAGATATATATATATATATATATGCAATTTATACAGGCTATATGTGTGTGCATATATAAAATCTTACCGACATACTTACCAACAAGTATAATATTTCTTGAAGCACTTGCACCACTTCTATTGGTAGCTTACCTTTTGAGGCATCAGTAAAAGTCCAGTTCCATTCAGGATTAGCAAAAACCCCACTGTGAATTCCAGTAGGTGCCTGAGTGCTAAGTCATGTCCAAGTCTTTGCGACTCCATGGACTGTAGCCCACCAGACTCCTCTGTCCATGGCATTCTCCAGGCAAGAACACTGGCATGGGTTGCCATTCCCTTCTGCAGGGGATCTTCCCAACCCAGGGATCAAACCAACGTGTCCTCAGTCTCCTGCTGAAGTAAACTGCCTCTTTACCCACTGAGCCGTCTGGGATTTCAGTAGAGGCATTTGATTAAAAAAAAAAAAGGATTGATCAGAGAGATGCTCCATAGCTGGAAGCACTGATTTGAGATCATGACGATGTGGGCCAACATCCAGAGGAACATGCTGCCATTCCTAGGACAAGGATAGACTGGAAGGAGGGGCTCAAGGAAATGGTTGGTTGCCACTCTTGGTCTATCTGAGTCGCATGATAGACACGTCCTAGGAAGCCAGACCCACCAGAACCAACATCCGTGCTGGGGCCACAAAGGGGTAGAAAGACACCTCTTGGCTTCTCCTCCCAGTTTCAGGCTCCTGTTAATCCCAACCCTCCTGTAACATGAGCAGAAATGGAAGGTCAAACCCTAGTGTGACCCCCCAGGTCCTTTGGCAAATTGTAGAAGAGCTTCCTGTAGACCAGCTGACCCTTTTCATCGGCTGTCAATTCAGCAGTGGGGTCCTCCCCTAAGCTTTCACCTGGCGAGTCGGCAAACTACCACACTATTTAAAGAGGAGACTCTCCTGAGGTTTGTTTTCTCACCAGAGCAGTCAGCTTGGACAGGAAGTTGAGGAGGACAGCTGGACAAACAGGAAGCGGTTTCCTCCATATCCCATTGTAGAGGTTTCGGTGCTGGCTTATTATGCAGAGTAACAGGCAGAGCAGATTTTAAGAGCTAAGCTCGGGGATCTCCCATCGTGGTCCCGTGGTTACAAATTCACCTTCCCATTCAGAGGGCTTCCCCTGTAGCTCAGCTGGTAAAGAAGAATACTCCTGCAATGTGGGAGACCTGGGTTTGATCCCTGGGTGGGGATCATGTGCTGTACAGTCCATGGGGTCGCAGCGAGTTGGATATGATGACCGAGTGACTTGCAGTTTCCAATTCAGATGTTGCAGGTTCAATCCCTGGTCTGGGAGATAAGATCTGACATGACTTGCCAGCCATAAACCCAAACAGAAAACTGTAGCAGGGTTATAAAAGATTTAATAAAGACTTAAAAAATGGTCCACCTCAAAAAAAAAAATCTTTAAAGTTTTAAAACATTTTAAATGGGAGGATAATTGCTTTCCAGTCTTGCGTTAGTTTTGGCCATACATCAGCAGGAGTCAGCCATAAGCGTACTCGTATATATGTCTCCTTCCTCTTGACATCGACATGAATGAGCCATAGCTTTATTAATACATACGTTCCCTTCCATGCCTTGCCTACTGTCAACAGTATTGCTGTGAATGTTGAGGGGCATGTTATCCTTTTTATAAAAATTATAGTTGATTTACAATGTTGTGTCTTAGGTGTAGAGCAAAGTGATTCTGTTCTATACACACATATGTCTATATACACAAATATGTCCTTTTTTAAAATTCTCATCCTTTATAAGTTATTACAAGATGCTGAGTAGAGTTTCCTATGCTACGGAGTAACTCCTTGTTGGTTATATATTATTATATATGATGAGTTTCCTATGCTACGGAGTAACTCCTTGTTGGTTGTATATTATTATATATGATATATTACATTATTATCATATAGTATCACATTATTATATAAACGACTGTTACATATAGCGGTTTTATATTTATGAATTCCAAGCTCCTTGTTTGCCCCTGCCTTGCCCGTTAACCCTCTGATGACCATTAACCTGTTGTCTATCTCAGTCTTTCTATTCTGTCAATAAGTTCACTTGTGTCATATTTTAGATTCTGCACATGAGTGATCTCAGACGGTGTCTGTCTTTGACTTCTGTCTCCCTCTCACCTTCCACCCCATGAAAAAAAAAAACTTTCAAAAAAAATTTTTTTTTAAAGCTATGCTCAGTTGGAGAATAGATTTATGGACATGGGGAGAGGAGAGGAGAGGGTGAGGTGTATGGAGAGAATCACATGGAAACTTACATGACCATAGGTTATGTAGCCAGCCAATGGGAATTTACTATATGGCTCAGGAAACTCAAACAGGGTCTCTATATCAACCTAGAGAGGTGGGATGGGGAGGGAATATATGTATATGTATATGTGGGAGGGGACATATGCATACCTATGGCTGATTCATGTTGAGGTTTGACAGAAAAGAGCAAAATTCTGTAAAGCAATGATCCTTCAATAAAAAAATATATATTAAAAAAAAGAAAAGCGATGCTGGGAACATCTCTCTTTGTGCATTTACAGGGAACCCTGGCCTTCACCTATAACACCGTCCCCTAATAAACCCAATAGCCCTTGGTCAGGACATTCTCTGGACTTCTCATAACTTTAGACACCGTAGTTGCTTGGGACCCTAGAAACCATGACTGCGTCTTTGGCATTATTTACATATATTTAAACCATGACTGCGTCTTTGGCATTATTTACATATATTTAAACCATGACTGCGTCTTTGGCATTATTTACATATATTTAAACCATGACTGCGTCTTTGGCATTATTTACATATATTTAAACCATGACTGCATCTTTGGCATTATTTACATATATTTTTTTGTATTAATGTCTTGCTTCTCATCCCAGGGTGGGAAGCAAAATTGACAGTTGAATCAGAAGCCGAGACTTTGTTTCAGGGCTACTGCAGAGAAGCTGAATCACCAAAAAACAAACGAAACAAAAGCATTCAACCAAATCTCCTAAAAAGAATGTTTCAAGGCAACTTTATTACTTTGGGAGGGACAGGAACATCCTGTGAGCTGTCTTTGGAAGGTCTGAAATGTCCATGGTAGATAACCAAGCAGAATAAAGGATCTTGGAAAGTTGGGAATGAATGCCTTCCTCCCACTGATGACAGAAATCCATTACTGAAAGAAATTGTGAAGTTCAGTCACTAAGTCATGTCCAGCTCTGCGACCCCATGGACCGCAGCACACCAGGCCTCCCTGTCCATCACCATCTCCCACAGTTATTTGGGTTGCCACTTTTTGTGAATATCCCTTAAATTCTACCTGATTGTTGCTGCTCATTAGCTAAGATGTGTCCAGTTATTTGTGACCACATGGACCGCAGCATGCCAGGCCTCCCTGTCCATCACTAACTCCTGGAGTTTACCCAAACTCATGTCCACCAAGTCGGTGATGCCATCCAGCCATCTCATCCTCTGTCGTCCCCTTCTCCTCCCGCCTTCGATCTTTCCCAGCATCAGGGTCTTTTCCAGTGAGTCGGCTCCTTGCATCAGGTAGCCAGAGTATTGGAGCTTCAGCATCAGTCGTTCCAACAAATATTCAGAACTGATTTCCTTTAGGATGGACTGGTTGGATCTCCCTGCAGTCCAAGGGGCTCTCAAGAGTCTTCTCCAGCCCCTTAGTTCAAAAGCATCAATTCTTCATTGCTCAGTTGAAACAAGAGGGTGATCTTAACCTTTCTTCCACTATAATGTTCAGTATTTAATTTGTGTTAATAATATTCTGGGCTTCCCTGATGCCTTGGTCATCAAAAACCCACCTGCCATTGAAGGAGACCATGGTTTGATCCTTGGGTCAGGATGATCCCCTGGAGGAGGGCATGGCAACCCACTCCAGTCTTCTTGCCTGGAGAATCCCATGGACAGAGGGGCCTGGCGGACTACAGTCCATGGGGTCGCAGAGAGTCGGACACGCCCGAGCCAGTAAAGGACAACAGAAATACTCTGACCCACGGAGCGTTGTCGGGATTGACTGACAGTTTAGATCATTCAAGTTATCCCTCACCCCAGCCCCCACCAAAACTGTGATGGATGCTTTCAGAGTCTCATTTTTGAATTCAGGGAACGTTAGGTCTCTTTTCCTGTGAAATCTGGCTGCTGAGAAAGGAAGTGATGGAGAGATAAATGGCTAAAGCTCTGACTCAAAAGACGGCGGGGGTCATCACAACATCTGTGCCCCTGAGAAGGCAAAAATCCATCCTGTGTTGATCCAGGCGAATTAAATTTAGTTTGCACACAACAGTTTTATATGAAAAGAGGGTAATTTTTGAGCCATCTGTGGGTTATAGGCAGGTTAAGCTTCTCATCAGTCCCTTTAGTTGATAATACAGTACAGGCCACCTTCCAAACACAGAATGTTTTCAGATCATGAAACTTCCTGTCAATTAAAAGGGGAGAAAGATTCGGTGATGACAGTTCAGTTCAAGGAACTAGTGGTTGCTGTCCTCCGGTAATTCATTGCATCTTCCTTTTAAGTAGTCATCTTGTTGTGTTTGATTCTCCGTGAATTCTTGCAGCTGCCTCCAGCAAAACCTGTTCAGGTTTATAAGAAGATAAAGATTTATTTGCTGGAATTTAGCGGGGAACAGCGAGTGTGGTCTTCAGTCGCCAAGAACTCAAGACAAAGAAAACATCTTTTAAGTATGCTAGGGACTTTGCAGGTGGTCCAGTGGTTAAGACTCTGGGTTTCTAGTTTCTTAGGACACGCCCATCAAGCACAGATGGAGCAGTAGTGATTCCAAGGGGCTCGGGTTTCCATTGTGGCTCAGACAGTAAAGAATCTGCCTGCAGTGCTGGAGACCTGGGTTCAATCCCTGAGTCGGGAAGGTCCCCTGGAGAAGGGAATGGCAATCCACTCCAGTATCACTGCCTGGAGAATCCCATGGTCAGAGGACCCTGGCTGGCTGCATACAAGTTCATGGGGTCACAGAGAGTTGGACACAACTGACCAACTAACACTTGGGCTTGTCGAAGGGCTCGGGTTCCATCTCTGTTAGGGAAATGAAGATTCCCACGTGCCTTGTGGCACAGCCAAAAAAAAAAAAGTATCTTTAAAAAATTTAGCTTCCATAGACATTGAGAGTTTTCACAATCAAGCGTCTGTTTTCCCGTAAAATATAAGACCTTATTTTAAGAAGCTTTGCTTGAAGAAAAAAAATCACAATTTGTTGAAAGAAAGTATCTGTTTGATGAAAATATCCCCAGTGTGCAGCAGAAGAGAATGTTTCTCCTAAACTGCACTTGAAAATGTTATCTTCCATGGAGATTGTGTTCCCTTTAATTCTACAGGAAATAATGGCCACGTAATAACAGTGAATAGTACCGCTTGTAGCATAACGTTATCTCCCAGGACAAGAAGAAAGAGCTTGAACGAAACCATCTGACAAAGAGAGGAGAACTAGAAGTGCCTAAGAATTTGGCTCCCTGGAGAAGGGAATGACAACCCACTCCAGTATTCTTGCCTGGAGAATTCTATGGACAAACGAGCCTGGGGTTGCCACAGTCCATAGGGTTGCAAAGAGTCAGACACGACTGAGCGACTGACATTTTCACATTCAGGAATTTGGCTACATCAGAGAAAGGGCAATTCTATCATTGATTTATGACTCTCCGGGTTGTTCTTACAATGAAAAATGAAAGTCGGTCCGTCGTGTCTGACTCTGTTGTGACCCCATGGACTGTAGCCCGCCAGGCTCCTCTCTCCATGGGATTCTCCAGGCAAGAACACTGGAGTGGGTTGCTATTTCCTTCTCCAGGGAATCTTCCCAACCCAGGGATCAAATCCGTGTCTCCTGAATTGGCAGGCGGATTCTTTATCACTGAGTCACCTGGGAAGCCGTCAGTTTTGTATGGCCTTAAAATATCTCACATCCGAGCTAAGACCCACAGCATCCTCTAATAAATAGGAGTAGAATATAGCGAAGTCAGAATCTAGATAGATAAGCAGGTAGGAGAAAGGTGAATTCACCCCCCTCTCCGATTCTCTCATCATTGCGTGAGAGCCTAGAATCTTCAATTTCTCCTCATATGTTATAGCGTTAAATTCACTAAGGCCTAATACCTCCTGTTATAATGAACATATTCCTTTCAATCATATCTGTAGAATTTTGGAGGTTTGATAAACTCTGTTAATGATCAGTTTATTAGGGTTGCCACTTTTTGTGAATATCCCTTAAATTCTACCTGATGTTGTTCAGTTGCTAACTTGTGTCTGGTTATTTGCAACCCCATGGACTGCAGCACGCCAGGCCTCCCTGTCCATCACCAACTCCCGGAGTCTACCCAAACTCATGTCTGTCGAGTCGGTGATGCCATCCAGCCATCTCATCCTCTGTCGTCCCCTTCTCCTGCCTTCAATCTTTCCCAGCATCGGGGTCTTTTCCAGTAAGTCAGTTCTTCACATCAGGTGGCCAAAGTATTGGAGTTTCAGCTTCAGCATCAGTCCTTCCAATGAATATTCAGGACTGATTTCCTTTAGGATGGACTGGTTTGATCTCCTTGCAGTCCAAGGGACTCTCAAGAGTCTTCTCCAGCACTACAGTTCAAAAGCATCAATTCTTTAGCACTCAGCTTTCTTTGTGGTCCAACTCTCACATCCGTACATGACTACTGGGAAAACCATACTCACCTTCTGATGTTCTTTTTATCCTGGTCAGGATAAAGTTCTCAGACAGCAGACTGCTTACCTCTCCAATGTTCCTCAGGAGCAGAAATTGTAGCCAAATTCCAGGGTTTTTGATGTTATTGGATACTTTACTTACCTCATTGCATACTTAATATACTTATTCCTTGACTGAGTCTCAGGTGTAGGGGAAAAAAAAGCTGGGTATGCAATCAACTCATTCGTTGTGTCCTGAGAAATAAAAATTACAGTCAGGCAGAGGAGTGAAATTCTAAAAGTACAGGGAAGAAAAAACAAAAACACATGCAGTAATGCATTCAGCATGGATGGGAAAAATGCTGACTTTTTATTTTTGGATGAAAATATGGAATGCCGACAAGTGTTTATAATAACGATAAATGCTGGAATGTTGAGAACCCTGGGCATCCCAAGGTCACAAGAGTCTGGTGCAATTTTATCTTCTCTCCTTTTCTCATCTTATCCGTGCTCTACTGATTTCCATAAAACGTGAGTAACGGAAATGGCCGTTCACGTTTTTGAAGTGCCCAGATACTGAACACCTTCCCGCCATCTCTGTCTGAATTAAGACAGATCACAACCGTTTTCCTTTTTTCTTTTTTACCATGAAGAAGGGTGATTGCTGTCACATGAGATGAAGGCAAGGACACATGCTCCACACAATTCCATGAATCTGAATTTAAAGAGCTTCATTCTTCATGAAAACAAACGGTTCGTATTCCCTGTTTAGATCCACTTTGCATGGAACGATGATTGGGCTTTCCTTGATGGAATGAGAATTTCAGTTGCCTTGATTCCCACTCCCTGCCCCCTAATTTAAAACCTTCTGCTGTTCAAGTCTGGGTTTTGTTTTTGTTAATGTTTGTTTTGCTTTTTTGGTTCGGTCACGATGCTAGTAACGTGTGTGCTGTTCAAGCTGGTGAGAAAACCAGTTAACCAGCCAGGGTCAGGATGTTTGTCGTGTACAGAAAATAAAATGTTTAAACAGACTTGAATCCCCAGTCCTCAGCCATGGTTTAACTGAAATCATCAGCCCGATATTGGTGCCAAGATAGAAAACATGGATCTTTGTAAAGATAAACAGACCTCAGAAATTGCACAGAGCAGAGGTCACTCTGTTTTCTATAGAGACTTTTTTATTTTATTTTTTTTGATTGTGTGGCTTTTTGACAGGAAACAGGGTAATGGGAGTTTGCTTTCACTCAGCTTTCTTGAACTATACCCTTTACTTAACCTTGGTGTCATGTATAAAATCTAAGGAATTAACTTCGGTCCACTGATAACTGCAGACACAATTCAGATGCTGCTATTTTGGCATTTATTTATTTGATTTATTTATTTATTTGTGACATGAACACTCTTACTTGCATCATCTGGGATCTAGTTCTCTGAGCAGGGATGGAACCCAGGCCCCCTGTATTGGGTGCTCAGAGTCTCAGACCTTGAACCATGAGGGGAGTTCCAGATTCAAGTATTATAATCAGCTCCATTCAGTTGCTGAGTTGTGTCCAACTCTTTGAGACCCCGTGGACTGCAGCACGCCAGGCCTCCCTGTCCATCACCAACCCCCAGAGCTTGCTCAGACTCACGTTGGTGATGCCATCCAACCATCTCATCCTCTGTCATCCCCTTCTCCTCCCACCTTCAACCTTTCCCAGCATCAGGGTCTTTTCTAATGAGTCAGTTCTTTGCATCAGGTGGCCAAAGGACTGGAGTTTCAGCTTCAGCATCAGTCCTTCCAATGAATATTCAGGACTGATTTCCTTTAGGATGGACTGATTGGATCTCCTTGCCGTCCAAGTGTGTCCACACATTTGTTCTCTAAGCCTGCGTAGCTATTTCTGCTTTGCAAACAAAATCACCTACACTATTTTCAGACTCTGCATATATGCATTAATATGCCATATTTGTCTTTCTCTTTCTGACTTGGTGGCTTAGTGGTAAAGAATCCGCCTGCCAATGTAGGAGACCTGGGTTCCACCCCTGGCTTGGGAAGATCCCCTGGAGAAGGAAATGGCATCCCACTCCAGTATTCTCGTCTGGAGAATCCCATGGACAGAGGAGGCTGGCGGGCTACAGTCCACGGGATCTGCAGAGAGTCAGACATGACTGACTACTCACACACACATACGCACACACACATAGGGAATAAACCCAAAAATAAAATCAAAAACACCCACGAATACAAGGTTATGTTGTATGATATATTCCCATAATGTGACACTGAATGGATTTTTTTTTAATGTAAAGTGTATTTACCTATTATCTACATGAAATCTCATCAGTGCTTCTTAGAATATATAATTAAGTTAGAGAAGTATATGCATAGTAGGATATATTCTTTACAGATTTTTAAAAGAGAATCTAGTAAATTTTTATTATGAACATATTCATCTTTAGCACAGTTATTTTAAAATGCTGATTGTTCAAATTTAAAATAACAATCACTTTGGTGTGGCAAGAGACAGAGTTCTTGGAAATATTCAAAGAGACAATTAAAAAAACTCTTAAAATAAGCTCTGAATTTACTGGGCTGTGTGTAGCAAGGAGTACAAGCTTGCACTCAGGGACACCCTCAGTTATTTCAGTTAATCAGAGAATAAAATTCTCCTTTATATTTCCAAGACAAGCCACGTGCTTCAAGTCAGTTTCTCATCAGAGTCCGATTTTTAAAAATTTAATATTTTTTTCATTGCCACCTCGGTCACCTGGGAATGCCATGTTCCTTATATACTTGGTTTTTTGGTTTTATTTGTGTTTGTTTTTTCATATGGTGGTGCAACATACATCCTGTCTCGATTCTCTTGAGAGCAAAGTGCTAGATGGTCTCAAGGAATATCCTAAACACCGAGGTAGATGATTAAGGGTGCTGTAGTAATTTTCTACATAATAAGTAAGGACAGCATTTTTTAAAGTTGTTAAGATGCACACTGTCATCGTATGTCACTGATGATTTCTGATATCCCACTGATTTGCCAAGATAAGGGCTGTGAGATGTTACTCCTTGACAAAGGATTCTAATTCACTTTCGTTTTAATTAGCAATTTTCTGATTTAATAATGACTCGGAAGATCTTGTCATTTAATTAAAAATTCTGTCTTCTCTGCTTAAAAAAGCCTCTTCGTATACTTTGCCTAACTTGCTCTGGAGACATTTACATTAGCTATTGAAAAATACAGACAAGTGTGTATTCTATGTATTTATCAACTGTCTATTATATATATTGCAAACAGATGCTTTAAAAGTGCACGCTTGTGTTTAGATTCATTCTTTAGTATTATATTTTAGATTCCACATATAGGTGAAGGACTGATGCTGAAGCTGAAACTCCCAATACTTTGGCCACCTCATGCAAAGAGTTGACTCATTGGAAAAGACCCTGATGCTGGGAGGGGTTGGGGGCAGGAGGAGAAGGGGACGACAGAGGATGAGATGGCTGGATGGCATCACTGACTCGATGGGCATGAGTTTGAGTAAACTCCGGGAGTTGGTGATGGACAGGGAAGCCTGGCGTGCTGAGGTTCATGGGGTCACAAAGAGTCGGACACGACTGAGCGACTGAACTGAACTGAACTGAACTGATATGCTTGTCTGTCTCTGCCTGACTGACTTCACTCAGTGTGACGGTCTCAAAGTCCATGCTATGGCAGCTGGCATGATTTCACTCTTGTTTATGGCCGAGTAATATTCCACGGTGTACACGTACAATACCTTCTTTGTGCATTCATCGGTCAGTAGACATTCAGACACTGTTTCCACGTCCTGACCGCTGTGACTAGCGCTGCTATGAACACTGGGGTACCTGTATCATTTTGGTTTATATTATTGTCTGGATATATGTCCAGGAGCGGATCGTGGAATCATATGCTAGCTCGGGGTTTGAAGGAATCTCCATGCTATTCTCCAGAGTGGCTGCCTCAGTTTCCTTTCCCACCAACTGTGTAGGAGGGCTCCCTTTTCTGCACAGCCTCCCCAGCCTGTATTGTTTATAGATTTTTTGATGATGGCCCTGCTGACCTGGGAGAGGTGATACTTCATTGTCATTTTGATTTGCATTTCTCTAATAACTAGTGACACGAAGCACCTTGTCATGTGCCTGCTGTCCATCTGTACATCCTCTTTGGTGAAATGTCTATTTAGGTCTTTTGCCCACCACCAGGGAAGCCCAGGAACCCTGGAGTACGTAGCCTATCCCTTCCCCAGCGGCTTTTCCCGACCCAGGAATCAAGCCAGGGTCTCCTGCATTGCAGGCAGATTCTTTACTCCCAACTGAGCTCTGAGGGAGGCCCCAGTTTTTGACAGAGTTGTTTTTTGGTATTGAGTCACCTGAGATGCACACATACTGCCTTTTAAATTGAGATAACACATTGCACTATCACGCAAGACGTTGTGAAGTGGTGATAGGATACACAGAAGCGTAAAATCCTGGACATGGCAGAAATAGTATGAAGCCTGCCTGCCACTTGGTAGGAAGATTGACTCAGGGAGCGTAAGTAATAGAAAGATATGAGACAATTAAAAAAAAAAAAAAAAGCAAGGGTAACCTATCTTCTCTTCTTATATAGAAACATCAAGTCCGACTGAGTAAGGTAAATGAAGTCTAGATCAACTATGAAATGACGTTGTCTTGGGCAATTAATTCTCCCCTCTAGAGTGACTAGGGCATTTCGTTTCTTTCTTTTTTTTTTTTTTCATTTATTCTTATTAGTTGGAGGCTAATTACTTTACAATATTGTAGTGGGTTTTGTCACACATTGACATGAATCAGTCATGCATTTCATTTCTTTATAGCTTCCTTCTCTCTGATCACCATCCTCTGGAGGACTGCTCTTATTCAGATGCAGGTGACCGATGGCCAGGCCACCTGTTGAGATCATATTGATTGAGGTCACCGCCCGTGAGCAGTTCCCAGAACCATCTTAACGGAAACTAGAAGTCCTGTGAAACTGGACACCATTCCCCATTCTCACAGGAGACTTATTGTTTAGAAATATGGGCACGTTTCTGTACCTCGTACAGGCTGAATCTCGGTACCTCACCAAATGAATCATCTGACCCCCCAAAGAAAGAAAATTCCTCGCTTGTTAAAGGAAGCCCCATACCATTTAAAATTTATCGACAGTCCTCTTTGTGATTTTTTTTCTTAATTTTTGAACTGAGTATTCATTGAACAAATAGCTTCTCTTTAGCTTTTCTTCGGGAAGTGATGAATCCAGCCATTTGAGAGGAACAAATGGCAGGGGGTGGATTATGTCAGTCGCAAAGAGCAGTCGTCGATGTTCACATAAAGATTGTCACCGTTATTCTTGCCGCGGAGCGCTCATCAACTCACAAACGCACTTGAAATCCTTTGCACACGATGTTTTCTCTGCATGTCATTCTCGTAAACGGGGTCCTCATAGTTACGAGGCAACACACCCCTGGTAGCTCTTAGGCTGTAAGTTTTCTCCTTCCGAAAGGCATGTCTCTTCTTTGTTTTTTTTTTAATTTATTGGCGTATAGTTGATTCACAACATTGTGTTGGTTTTAGGTAAACAGCCAAGTGAATCAGTTTTATATATCTATATACATGCATTCCCTCTTTTCCAGATTTGTTTCCCATATAGGTCATAACAGAGTATCAAGCAGACTCCCCTGCGTTCTACAATAGGTCCTTACTAGTTGTCTGTCTTGTATAGTGTAGTAGGGGCGATGGAGAAGGGAGTGGCATCCTGCTCCAGTATCCTTGCCTGGGAAATCCCATGCACAGAAGAGCCTGGTGGACTACAGTCCATGGGGTCGCAAAGAGTTGGACATGACCGAATGACCAAATAACAACAATAATAATAATTAGGTTAGCAGTTCCAATTAAGTAGCTCTGACAAGAACTGCCAGCCTGGAAGAAAAATGTCAGCTCAACGGTCCAGGTTCTTTGCCTGCACTGTGTTGGATATTAGCTTCAATCCCCATCTCCAACATCGACTTAGTTGCCCATATATACTAGTCCCAAATAATGCTCATAAATTAAGAAGGAAATGTATAGATTTGAACTTACTGGAAAAGACCCTGATGTTGGGGAAGATTGAGAGCAGTAGGAGAAGGGGATGACAGAGGATGAGATGCTTGGATGGCATCAGCGACGTGATGGGCATGAGTTTGAGCAAACTCTGGGAGTTGGTGATGGACAGGGAGGCCTGGCGGGCAGCAGTCCATGGGGTCGCAAAGAGTCGGACACGACTGCAGCAACTTAGCAGTATGTCGATGCCAACCCCAGTCTCCCAATTTATCCCTCCCCTCCCACCCCTACGGCCCTGGTAACCAGACATTTGTTTTCTACGTCTGTTTCGTAAATAAGTCCGTGTGTATCATTTAATTAGATTCCTCATTTAAGTGGTATCATATAACATTAGTCTTTCTGTCTGAAGTCAGTTGGTTTGATCATCTCTGGATCCATCTGTGTAACTTCAGATGGCATCATGTCATTTTTACGGCTGAGTGATATTCCATTGTATCCATGAACCACATCTTTACCCATTCCTCAGTTGATGGACGTATAGGTTGCTTCCATATCTTGGGTATTGTAAACAGTGCTACAGTGAACACTGGGGGTACATTCATTCTTTCAGGTCCTGTTTTTCTCTGGATATATGCCCAGGAGTGGAACTGGCAATTCTCTTGGCACTTTGAAGCTGATCAGTGATATTCTTTTTTTGGTTTGTTGACTCAATGTATAATAAATACATTGTTTCATTATCTCTGAACAGTCAATAGACAGCCCTTTAAGAGTATCCTATTTTCTTGTTAACTTTTTTTATTTTATATTGGGATATAGCCGATGAGTGAAAAGCCCAGCTATCTCAGTGCTAAAGAACATGCCAGCAATGCTGGAGTTGCAGGTTCAATCCCTGGAGGAGGAAGTGGCAACCCACTGCAGTATTCTTGCCTGGAGAATCCCATGGGCAGAGGAGCCTGGTGGGCTACAGTCCGTGGGGTCGCAGAGAGTCAGACACGACCAAGCAACTGAACAACAGCTGATTAGCAACATTGCGATGGTTTCAGCTGATCACTGAAGGGACTCAACACTAAGTATATATGTATCCACTCTCCCCCAAATGCCCTTTTTGTTTTCGTTTGTTTTCCCTAAATTTCTCGGCTCTATGCCGGAGGCACTATTTTATGTGGGCTTCCCCAGGTCTCGGTGGGTGAAGAATGCGCCGGGAATGCAATTGACACAACCCGGGTTTGATCCCTGGGTTGGGAAGATTCCCCCGGAGGAGGAAATGGCAACCCACTCCCACACTCTTGCCTGAAAAATCCTATGGACCCAGGACATTGATGAGCCACAGTCCATGAGTTGACAGACACAGCTGAGCATGCATGTGCTATCTTATGTAACACCAGTTTATTATCATATTCATAGCTTTCTAAACTGAGGACAGGTTGGTTCTACTTAACAGTAAACCTTCATTCTTGCAAATCCTAAACTATGGTAAGTGCCCCATACAATCATTACGCATTCCTTCCACCCACAGATGTGTCCGTGAATGACTGCTAAATTATGTCATCAACCCATTTATACCTCAGAATAAAGACCTTCATTCCGAATATTGCCATGAATTATTAGCACGATAGCATGGATTAGAACGGATGGAGAATTTGGGCTGCTTATGTAGAGATCTGCCCGTAACCTTGAACTTTGAAAAACACCATAAAAGCAAGTTGATGCAGAGTATAAATTACACTTCTTGACCAAGAATCACCCACTGTGTAACATACACTTATTCTCAGGCAGCCTTATTTTCCCTTCTGGGTATCATTCTGTTAATTCAATTCAGTTTTATTGCATTTATCTGAGCCACGAGTCAGTCCTTTTAAAGTCTGAGCTGAGGTTTCAAAAGCTATTCAGAATGGCAAGAGCATTCCATTGCTCTGTCAGGAGTATATTTCCAAAAAAGAATTACGCATCTGGCATTTGGAATATATTCTTAAAAAGAAATTGTTTTGGCTTGGGAATACGTCACTGTAGAACATCCCTAAATTAACCATATTAGAGGTGAAGGGAATGTTAATAATGACAGTTCATGCTTAAATTAATTGCCTTCATTATCTCATAAGTTCCTGGGAAAATGTCATTTAAACCCAGCGGCATTTGCGTTACCGATTCCTTGTAAACATCAAGATAGTCTTCACAGTATTTCTTTTCTGATGATGTTCTGAACATGCAAATGATTTTCTAGAATGCCTTAGAGTAACTGGAAAATTGAAGAGTTTGCCTGCCACAATCCATTGGGTTGCAAAGAGCCTGACATGACTTAGCCACTGAACAAAAAGAAGAAAACCATTACATTGGAGAGAGAGACATAATTCACCAATTGAATCATATTGAATGAGTCTAAATCCTTGTGAAAAAAAATAGAGCTCAAAAAAAAAGAATCCTACTGCATTGTCGACTATTTTACCTTCAGAGTACTGCCGTCATGCGTGTTGAATCAAATTCTGATAATTAGGCAGAGTTCTATTTCTTGGGCTTAATGAGTATGACTTATTCAGTTATTGGGGCTTTCCTGGTGGCCCAGACAGTAAAGAATCTGTCTCTAATGAGGGAGATCTGGGTTCGATCCCTGGGTTGGAAAGATCCCCTGGAGAAGGGAAAGGCCATCCACTTAAGTATTCTTGCCTGGAGGATCCCATGGACAGAGGAGCCTGGTGGGCTACAGTCAGACCCAACTGAGCGAACTCAAGCATGCATTTAACAGGTATTTATTCTGTGCCTGTTGTGTTAGGAACTAGCAAGGCATTAGAAAGATTCCAACAAAACACTATCTTGCCCTAACAGGGTTCAAGGTTATGTGAAGACAGAGGCATTAACAGATAAATGCATATGGCATGGTGGTAAGGCTTCCTATTTCCAGGCACTCAAGTATGTGGGTAGCAGCTGGGGGCAAGACAGTTACGGCCCTTTGGACAAATATGGCCCCCATCTCGCTTTTGCAAATAAAGTTTTATTAGAACAGAGCCACACTCATTGATGCATGCATTGTCCGTGGATGTTTGTCTGCGTTGAAACGTGAGAGTTTACTTTTGTGATATCTCGGACATGCCACATTGTGTAACGTTATGTTGCACAGTTTAATGATTTGATACATTTATATGTTGCAAGATGTTTTGCATCATGATATTACCTAAGCCCTCCACCACCTCTATTTATTTTTTTTAAAGACAGCCCCAGGAGATGGTGAAGGACGGGGAAGCCTGGCAGTTGAAAAACAGCAATTCTGTAGTAGCTTTCAAGTAATACAATATAGTGTTGGTTACTCTCACCCCCACACTGGGCGTCCGTTCCCCGGAACTTATCCATCTCCTAACTGCTCGTTTACACTTTTTGACCAATGTGCAAAGCAGTCTTCCTGACAGCCAAAACCTGGAAAAAATCCCAAATGTCCATCACTGCGTGAATAGATACATGCACTGTGGTATATCCATCTAAATGAATCCTATTCCACCAAGAAAGGAGCAAGCCACAGGGACATGTTACAGCTGGATGAAACACAAAAACGGTATGCTAAGCAAAATTAAAAAAGCCTATATTCTGTATGATTCCATTCATTTGACATGTAGGCAAAGACATTTTTTTTTCCCCTGGAGAGTAGCGGTTGCTTCAGTTGGAAGGGCAATTGCCTGAGTGTGGGCAGGAGAGGACTTTTCAAAGAGATGTAAATGTTCTAGACTGGATTTAGATAGTGACGACTGGACAGTGATACATATTTAACTTTAAAAAAGCACTGAACCATACCTGAGAATGGGTGAGTTTTATGGTATGTAAGTTTGACCTCTAAAAAGTGCTAAAAAACTTTCAAAAAATTGACAGAGACGGCCTTACCTGTGAAGCTTTAAAGATGTGCTGTTAACACCTGAACCTTTATAGAAATAGTTTGCAAACCCCTGGGGTAGAGATCTGTAGATGTTTAAGTGTTATTACAAGACAGACAGGAGTTCTCTGTGAATATATGAGTTCTGGGAGGCAAACTCTGGAATTAGGATCAGAGAAATCTATGGAAATATTTAGGGGAAGAGGGTTCTGTGCCCCCCAAAAAGAAACAAAATGTTGCCTGTTTAGAGAGGAAAAGGGGGCAGGGGAAGGAAGGAAAAGAAGGAAAGAAAAAGGTCAAATCTGATTCTGGATTTGGAATTATCTGGGAAAAATTCTGGGGAGATGTGGATAAATTTTATTTCTCAGTCATATCAACTTTAGCATTATCAACAATGCTTTCGAACGGTGGTGCTTGAGAAGACTCTTGAGAGTCCTTTGGACTCCAAGGAGATCCAACCCGTCCATCCTAAAGGAAATCAACCCCAAAGACTCATTGGAAGGACTGATGCTGAAGCTGAAGCTCCGATACTTTGGCCACCTGATGTGAGGAGGTGACTCAATGGAAAAGACCCTGATGCTGGGAAAGATTGAAGGCGGGAGGAGAAGGGGATGACGGAAGATGAGATAGTTGGATTGCATCACCGACTCAATGGACATGGGTTTAAGTAAACCGCAGGACTTGGTGATGGACAGTGAGGCCTGGCGTGCTGGCATCCATGGGGTTGCAAAGGTTTGGACACAAGTTAGTAACTGAACAACAACAAAATTGATGTCCATAAAATAGAACTTGTTGAAATTTTGCCTGGGATTGCTTTAGATCTGTAGATCAAGGTGGAAAGAACTGACGTCTTGGCAGTACTGAGACATTCAACCCACGAACATGGCACATCTGTCCAGGTATTTAGTTCTTTGGTTTTGTTCCTGTCTAATTTTGTAGTTTTCCTCATACACATCTTGTCACACTTATTTTTCTAGATTCGTCCTTAAGTATTTCATAGTTTTGGTGCTTCTGTACATGTCGTCCCTTCTTTTGTAAGTAATTTATATTAATTTTGGCTGTGTTGGGTCTTCACTGCTGTGCAGGGGGTTTTGTTTTTCTTTCCAGTTCTAGCAAATGGGGGCTACACTCTAATTGTGATGCACTGGTGTCTCATTGTGGTAGCTTCTCTTGCCGAAGACCGTGGGCCCCAGAGCACAGACTCAGCAGTCCTGGGGCACGTGGAATCCTCCTGGATGAGGGATCAAAATGAATGTCTCCTGTGTTGGCAGGCAGATTCTTAGCCAGTGGACCAGCAGGGAAGTCCATGCCACTGTCTTTACGTTTAAAAAACTACTTTTTAGTTTTTAATGGGAGGATTATTGCTTTCCGCTGTGGCATTGGTTTCTGCTGTCCAACAGTGTGAATCACTCATCAGTTCAGTTCAGTTCAGCCGCTCAGTCGTGTCTGACTCTTTGAGACCCCACGGACTGCAGCACGCCAGGCCTCCCTGTCCATCACCAACTCCCGAAGCTTGCTCAAACTCATGTCCATCGAGTCGGTGATGCCATCCAACCATCTCATCCTCTGTCGTCCCCTTCTCCTCCTGCCTCTCAATCTTTCCCAGCATCAGGGTCTTTTCCAATGAGTCAGCTCTTCGCATGAAGTGGCCAAAGTATTGGAGCTTCAGCTTCGGCATCAGTCCTTCCAATGAACACCCAGGACTGATCTCCTTTAGAATGGACTGGTTGGCTCTCCTTGCAGTCCAAGGGACTCTCAAGAGTCTTCTCCAACACCACAGTTCAAAAGCATTAGTGCTTCAGTGCTCAGCTTTCTTTATAGTCCAACTCTCCCATCCATACATGACTAGTGGGAAATGCATAGCCTTAACTAGATGGACCTTTGTTGGAAAACTAACGTCTCTGCTTTTAATATGTTGTCTAGGTTGGTCATAACTTTCCTTCCAAGGAATAAGCGTCTTTTAATTTCATGGCTGCAGTCACCATCTGCAGTGATTTGGGGTATACTCCAACACACACACAAAAGAGTCTGTGACTATTTTCTATAACCCAAGAAAAAGTGAAAATTGCTCATCTGTGACCCCATGGACTGTATACATATATCCCCTCTGTCCTGAGCCTCCCTCCCACCCCCATCCACCCCTCTAGGTCATCACCGAGCCCTGAGCAGAGAGCCTCACGCTACAGAGCAGCCTCCCACTAGCTGTCTATTACACACACGGTCGTGTGTAGATGTCCCACCCTCTCCTGCCCCCGCTGTGCCCACACGTCTGTCTCTGCCCTGCTGCCCTGCAGATACATTCATCAGGACCATTACGGTCACATTCTTCACATGAACGTCCCGAGATAGCCAGTTCTTTCTAGGTGGCCAAAAAACCAAACGGAACTGGGAGTGAAATGTTAACCCCTCCCTTCTCACTCTCTGTCTGTCTGTCACTGTCTGTCTTTCTCTGATTGCCACTTAACTCAAACAGACATTCCCACGTGCCAATTCAGGAAGGGAGCCCACTTGCCAGTGACCTTCTTTCCCATAAGAGTGAGACGCTAGAACAGCCAGTGGCTGCAGGACTATGGCCATGCCTCCAGGAACCTGAGCCCATGCGAGTGATGGTCTTCAGTCCTCTAACCTGGGACAGGTTATTGGGACAGGAACGTTTGTGACCCCATGGACCGTAGCCCGCCAGGCTCCTATGTCCATGGGATTCTCCAGGCAAGAACACCGGAGTGGGTTGCCACGCCCTCCTCCAAAAGATCTTCCCAACCCAGGGACTGAACCCAAGTCTCCTGCATTGCAGACAGATTCTTTACCCTCTGAGCCGCCAGGGAAGCCCTTCAGAGATTACACTCCACTCTATTTTCCTTCCCACCTAAGTGACAGTGATCTTGCCCCAAGAGCAATGTATTCTCTGGAAAACAGGCAATTACACTTTCCATGAATTTCAGCTCCGTCCAGATGATGTGCTAAACTCAATTTGAGGATGGGCTTCGTAAGCTCTGTTGGGCAAAACTTGAGCATACATTCTCATTGATGACAAAAATTTGGAGGATGTCAGAAGCCGTGTTAGAATAAAATAGGATAGATTACTTTGTTTTAAATTAATATTCATTTTTATCTATTTATTTGACTCTGCCGGACCTTAGTTGCAGCATGTGGGATCTAGTTCCTTGATCACGGATCGAACCCCAGCCGCCTGCGTTGGGAGCATGGAGTGTTAGCCACTGCCTCCAGGGAAGTCCCTGAGGATAGATTCTTGCTTTTTCTTTTTCTTTTTTTTTTTTTTTTGTCTCTGAGGTGTTAACCGACTGTTTGGCAGATACTATGCACAAACTAAATATTTGCAAAATTCCTTGGCATTTTAGCTTAATGAATTGCTTAATGTAATTTTTTTCAACAGCCAGGGGAGTCATTGATTATACAAATGACTGCTGTGAAACTATTTCAGAAATGTCTAATTATTAGCATTGTTCTTTCAGGCAGCAGAGTTTCAAAGAAGAAAGCAGATTCCTTATTTGTTTGGAAAAGCACTGATCCTCTTCTGTATAGGAAGGTTATTTTTTAAATTAATTTATTTAAAAAAATTTGTTTTTGGTTGCCATGAGTCTTCTTCGCTGTGTGTGGACTTTCTCTAGTTGTGGCGAGCAGGGGCTATTCTCTAGCTGTGATGTATAGGCTTCTCATTTCAGAGGATTTCCTTGTAGTGGCCCCCAGGAGGTAGAGCAAAGCTTCAGCAGTTGGGGTACATGGGCTTGGTTGCTCCTCAGCACGTGTGATCTTCCCAGACCAGGGACTGAACCTGTGTCCCCCATAATGGCAGGCGACTTCTCAATCACGGGACCCACCAGGGAATGTCCAGTAATGTTATTAATGGCAGTAAAAGATGGGTGTCAGTTCAGTCGCTCAGTCGTGTCCGACTCTTTGCGACCCCGTGGACTGCAGCACGCCAGGCCTCCCTGTCCATCACCAACTCCTGGAGCTTGCCCAAACTTCTGTCCATCGAGTTGGTGACAGAAGTTTGGGCATCCAACCACCTCACCCTCTGTCGTCCCCTTCTCCCGCCTTCAGTCTTTCCCAGCATCAGGGTCTTTTCTAAAGAGTCAGCTCTTTGCATCAGGTGGCTAAAGTATTGGAGCTTCAGCATCCATCCTTCCTGTGAATATTCAGGGTTGATTTCCTGAATCAAAGATGTGTATATGATTATCCAAAAAAAAAAAAAAAGCAAGATTGCCACACAGTCTAGATTTTCCAGTTTATTAGTAGGATTCTTTCTGATTATTGACAGGTAACATTTCTGACTTTGTAGATCAGGCCCCTATTGTGTACCGCTTCAAAGTTAACTGATTTTTATGACGATTTATGACGATTTACGTGTGTGTGTGTGATCTGGTGATTCTAAACATGGTGCCCAGAGAAAGCAACGGCACCAAGAGGTTGGAAAGATAAGTGAGACTTTGTAAAAGACAAGATCGCTTGGGACACTGATGGGATGGTCCCTCTAGTAACCGTGGATCTCACATATAATTACCATCTAGCCAAGAATCATACCTCCCCTCCCCTCCAATCTTGAATGGTTTCAGGATGCTTGGAGCCGTTGTTAACAGTGTCTTCAGAATGTCTACTCTTTATCTGGGCTTCCCTGGTGGTGCTAGTGGTAAAGAACCTGCCTGTCAACCCAGGAGACATATGTTCGATCCCTGGGTCGGGAAGATCACCTAGAGGAGGGCATGGCAACCCACTCTAGTGTTCTTTTTTTTTTTAATTTTCATTGGAGGGTAAATACTTTATAATATTGTGGTGGTTTTGCCATACATTGACATGAGTCAGCCATGGGTGTACATGTGTTCCCCATCCTAAAACCCCCTCCCACCTCCCTCCCCATCCCATCCCTCAAGGTCATCCCAGGGAACCAGCCCCAAGCACTTGTCTCATGCACCCAACCTGGGCTGGTGATCTGTTTCACCCTAGATAATATACATGTTTCAATGCTGTTCTCTTGAAACATCCCACCCTCGCCTTCTCCCACAGAGTCCACAAGTCTGTTCTGTACATCTGTGTCTCTTTTTCTGTTTTGCATATAGGGTTATCATTACCATCTTTCTAAATTCCATATATATGTGTTAGTATACTGTATTGGTCTTTATCTTTCTGGCTTACTTCGCTCTGTATAATGGGCTCCAGTTTCATCCACCTCATTAGAACTGATTCTAATGAATTCTTCTTAATGGCTGAGTAATATTCCATGGTGTATATGTACCACAGCTTCCTTATCCATTCGTCTGCTGATGGGCATCTAGGTTGCTTCCATGTCCTGGTTATTATAAACAGTGCTGCGATGAACATTGGGGTGCACGTGTCTCTTTCAGATCTGGTTTCCTCGGTGTGTATGCCCAGCAGTGGGATTGCTGGGTCATGTGGCAGTTCTGTTTCCAGTCTTTTAAGGAATCTCCACACTGTTCTCCATCGTGGCTGCACTAGTTTGCATTCCCACCAACA
The DNA here is from genome assembly GCF_023699985.2 of Odocoileus virginianus. Lineage (NCBI taxonomy): Eukaryota > Metazoa > Chordata > Mammalia > Artiodactyla > Cervidae > Odocoileus > Odocoileus virginianus. The sequence goes on from NW_027224323.1 coordinate 1,170,853, forward strand.
GTGTAAGAGGGTTCCCTTTTCTCCACACCGTCTCCAGCATTTATTGAGTGTAGACGTTTTCATAGCAGCCATTCTGAGTCCCGTGAGATGGTACCTCATTGTGGTTTTGATTTGCCATTCCAGTATTCTTGCCTGGAGAATCCCATGAACAGAGGAGCCTGGTGGGCTATGGTCCATGGATTGCAAAGAGTTTGACATGACTGAGCAACTGAACACACACATGTTGTTTTTTGAGGATTTTTTTTCTATTGATGTGAACCATTTGTAAAGTCTTTATTGAATCTGTTACAATGTTGCTCCTTTCTTATGTTCTGGTTTTCTGTCCTCCAGCCGTGTGGGATCTTAGCTTCCCCAGTCAGGGATCAACCCCAGATCCCCGTCTACTGAAAGGCAAAGTCCTAGCCCTGGAATCTCCAGAGAAGTCTCTAGAACTCTGGTTTTAAATGTCTTATCTCTTCCACAGAGAACAGATGATGTGAATGGCATAAGGAATGCAGGCGTGTACTAAATAATTTTTCTGAGTTAACATATGGCAGTAGCTGTTACCCAAGTTTAAGACAGAAAACAAATGATCATTGATCAGTCACTCACTCGTGTCCAACTCTGCGACCCCATGGACCGCAGCACGCAAGCACGGCTGCCCTGTTATCACCAACTCCCGGAGCTTGCTCAAAGTCATGTCCATCAGGTTGGTGATGCCATCCAACCATCTCATCTCATCACATGATTAGTGAAGCTCAAACACAGAGGTACAGAAGAATTTCCACTAATTTATGTAATGAGTCACCACTCGAAGATATGGTATAGAATTTCTAACTCCTTCCTGACAGGCTGTGGGGACCGAATCTCTTCCAGCGGTTACAACATGGGAAACAGAAAGTAACTTAAGAGCTAGGAAACTTAAGAGCTAGGATCAGCCACATCGTCTGTCAGTAACTCCAGTTTAAGACCTGTAGTTCATATATTCCCTTGATAGAACATGGTGTCTTTGAAGTCTGTCTTAGAAATAAACAAAAAAAAAAAGCTATAACCCCAATCTAGTCATGAGAATAACCTCAGACACACCCCAGTAGGAACAGACACTCTACAAAATATTTTCCAGGTCTTCCTTCAGTCTCAAGGTCACCAAAAACAAAGGAAGGTCTGAGAAATTGTTACGGCCAAGAGGAGCCTCAGGAGAAATGGGGACTAAATGTAACCTGGTGTTCTGAAGAGGGTCCCGTGTCCCAAAGGGGACAGTAGGTAAGTATGAAGGGCGTGGACAGCGTGTGGGCTTCGCGTCATCAAATAAAACGTGAAAGGGAACACACTTGCGTGTTAAACAAACTTGCATGGTGGTCCAGTAGAAGCCCACTAAATGCAGAATACAAATTGTGAAGTAGTGTTTGCATTCGTGCTTGCTAAGTCATCTCAGTCCTGTCTGACTCTTTGCGACCCCATGGACTGTAGCCCACCAGGCTCCTCTGTCCATGGGATTTCCCAGGCAAGAATACTGGAGTGGGTGGCCATTTCCTTCTCCAGGGGATCTCCCTGACCCCAGGGATCAAATCTCGGTCTCCAGCATTGCTGGCAGATTCTTTACCCTGTGATCTGGAAGTGAACCCTACATAGTAAAATGGCGCTGAAGATACATTGAATACAAAGGGAGAAATGACGGGTTATTTCTGAACTTTGTCAGAAAACTGGTACGTTGGCCAGTAATTGCTTTGTGGCTAAAAATGGCCCAGGTAGAACCTCAGGCTTGCGCTCTGCTCATGACCAGCTGTGTCGACTGGAGGGCAAATAGTCACGGACTCCATTCCAGTCTTTTCCATTGCTAAAGTTTTTGAGTTGTTGGCATCTTAACTTGGGAAGACGGTGGAATTGTCTTCCATAGACAGTAGAAAGAGGGTTGTGTCTTTTTTTTTTTTAATTGTTGGGATTGATTGGATTAGCTTTTCTTAACAAGACTTGCTTAGTTTTGGTTTCACTGGGTCTTTGTTTCTACATGGGAGCTACTCTCTAGTTGCAGGATTTGCAGGAAGATTCTTTACCCCTGAGCCACCAGGGGAGCTCTGAATTAGCTTCTGAAATCACGTTGTCTAAGAGTACCAGTTTATTAAAAGTATAGTTCCCATGGAGAAGTTCTAAAGGCCGCAAGATCCATAGTTGGCATTCAGTCAGTTTAGTTCCATCGCTAAGTCGTGTCCGACTCTTTGCGACCCCATGGACTGCAGTCCGCCAGGCCTCGCTGTCCATCACCAACTCCCGGAGTTTACTCAAACTCATGTCCATTGAGTCTGTGATGCCATCCAACCGTCTCATCCTCTGTCGTCACCTTCTCCTCCTGCACTCAATCCTTCCCAGCATCAGGGTCTTTTCAAATGAGTCAGCTCTTCACATCAGGTCACCAAAGGATTGTAGCTTCAGCTTCAGCATCAGTCCTTCCAATGAGTATCCAGGACTGATTTCCTTTAGGGCTGATTGGCTTGACCTCCTTGCAGTCCAAGGGACTCTTAGAGTCTTCTCCAGCACCAGAGTGTGAAAGCATCATTTCATTGTCAGCGATAGGAATTTTAAAAGTGCATCATTAACTATGTCATTTAATACGTAATTCAGTATGTAATTCTCATCAAAGCACAGAATTCTTGGTAAGAACTCCTGCACTGAGATATCACATACTAGCTAGATGAAAATGTTAAGCTGTGAGATTCAAGTTCCTCATCTACAAATTGGAATACTACTAGTAGCATGATAATGAACGTGTGTATGTGCGTGCCAAGTCGCTTCAGTCCTGACCAAATTTTTGTGACCCTTTGGACTGCAGCCTCCTCTATCCATGATATTTTCCAGGTGAAAATGCTGGAGTGGGTCGCCATTCCCTTCTGCAGGGGATCTTCCCAACCCAGGGAAGGAACCCCTGCCTCCTGCGTTTTCTGCATTGCAAGCAGATTCTTTATCACTGAGCCACTGAGTAAGCCCATGATAACGAGTGGGTTCTTGTATATAAACCGGAAGGTGTTGATGTGTTAAATTTATCAAGGTGAAACTGGACAGCCGGATACCTCATTTACTTTCACTGTGGACACATACTGCTTTACTGTACCTGTACCATGAAGGAGGAAACGGCAACCCGCTCCAGCATTTTCACCCGGAAAATATCATGGACAGAGGAGGCTGGTGGGCTACCGTCCAAAGGGTGGAGAAGAGTTGGACACGAATGAGCGGCTGAGCAGCAGACGTTCAATTTCACATGAACAGAAACAGAATCAATGTTTGCCAGGAATGACACTGGTATTCTTGATCCAAATTTAGACAAAGAAGATTACTGGAACCTCTCTAGGTCTACGCTGTACCACACTGATACACGTGGTGGTAGTGATTTAGTTGCTCGGTGGTGGCTGACTCTTGGCAACTCTGCACTGTAGCTCGCCAGGTTCCTCTGTCCGTGGAATTTCCCAGGCAAGAATACCAGAGTGGGTTGCCATTTACTTCCCCGTAGTAATACATATATTTTAGATATACATTTTATCTTAGTAGGAGCCTTGATGGCTCAGATAGTAAAGAATCTGTCCACAATGCAGGAGATTGCATTTCAATCCCTGGGCTAGAAAGATCCCCTGGAGAAGGAAATGGCAACCCACTCCAGGATTCTTGCCTGGAGAATCCCATGGACAGAGGAGCCTGGTGGGCTACAGTCCGTGGGGTCACAAAGTCAGACATGCATGAGTCACTGACACTTCCAACATTGCCTGCATCACAGTGATTCATGCCAGAATAGTACATATGCCATGAGTCCCAACCCACATTTCCTGCTGCTTTCGCCCAGGAACATTTTTCCATTTCATTATAAGTAAGGACCCTGATTTTTTCATTAACTGACAAAATGTCCTAATGTTTTGAATATTGGTCCAGGTTCGATCCTCAGTCGCTGAGTCATGTCCAACTCTTTGCAACTCTTGGGACGGTAGCCTAGCAGGCTCCTCTGTCCATGATGTTTTCCAGGCAAAAATACTGGAGCGGGTTGCCGTTTCCTGGTCCATGGGACATGTAGGGTAAAGCTATAAGTGCCTGCAGTCAAAGTAAATGAGGTATTCGGCCAGATTCACCTTGAACCTCATAGATTTAGTGATACACACATTATTGCATACAGGAAGACATAAACGGGATCACTGACGCTGACATCACAATTGGCTCCTCAGCACAGCTTCATTTATTTGAGCATCCCAGTCTCTCTGAGCGACTCCCCTGGTGGATCAGAGGGTAAATAATCCACCTACAGTGTGGGAGACCTGGGTTCGATCCCTGGGTTGGGAAGACCCCCTGGAGGAGGGCATGGCAACCCACTCCAGTGTTCTTACCTGGAGAATCCCACGGACAGAGGAGCCTGGCAGGCTACAGTCCACGGGGTCACAGAGAGTCGGTCACGAGTGAGCGAATAAGCGCAGCACTGTCACTCTAAGAGATTGCTTATATTTACAACACCTTGGACCCAAAATGGATAATCTTGCTGCCTTTCAAGGGCTGTTGCAGACAGATCCTGTCTCTATTCCCCTGTTACCTACAACCCCGGGTTTAATTTCAACGGCCCTGTTGCTGCCTTCAAAAGCGAGCGGGCGTGGGGCGAGGATGCAAAAACCTTCCCCAGACAAGATGCTGAAGTTGTCATAGTAGGTTCGCTTCTTCCTTGGACAAGGTTTTCAAGCCAAAGGCTGAAAGAGGAGCTACATCATGGTCACAGGAGGACCGTCCAGCCGCAGAAAGAAACAGCAGCTCAAAGCCACATTTTACACCCCGCAGTGTATATATGTCAGTGCTATACTCTCTACTCATCCCACCCTCTCCTTCTCCCACTGGGTCCACAGGTCCGTTCTCTCCGCCTTCATCCCTGCTCCTGCCCATCCGTACCATATTTCTAGATTCCGTATACTTGTGTTCATAGACGATAATTGTTTTAGTCTTTCTGGCTTGCTTCACTCTATTCCGGGCTCGTTTCTCATCGTCATAACTGGAGGGAAAGGGGTTGCTCCGGGGATCTCCCTTAGAAACTGTGTTTAGGAATCGGCGTCCCCAGATTGTTCCCTCTCCTCAGGAACAGTTTTCACAAACCATACAGTCTGTCCTTAGAAGGAACTTCTCTCCATTTCCCTGTCAACGCAGAGACCAGTCATTTTAACACCTTCAGTGGCTTCTGGATGGACTTGCAAGGGTTATTATTCCTTGTTGTTGTTCAGGCATTAAGTGATGTTTGACTCTTTGCATGGACCAGGCCTCCCTGTCCTTCACCAACTCCCAGAGTTTGCTCAAACTTGTGTCCACTGAGTCGGTGATTCCATCAAACCATCGCATCCCCTGTCGTCCCCTTCTCCTCCCGCCTTCATCTTTCCCAGCATCAGGGTCCTTTCCAATGGGTCTGTCCTTCAAATCAGGTGGCCAAAGTATTGGAGTTTCAGCATCAGTCCTTCCAGTGACTATTCAGGGTTGATTTCCTTCAGAATGGACTGGTTGGATCTCCTTGCAGTCCAAGGGACTCTCAAGAGATTTCTCCAGCATCACAGTTGGAAAGCATGAGTTCTTTGGCACCCAGCCTTCTTTACGGTCCAACTCTCACATCCGTACAAGACTCTTGGAAGAATCCTAGCTTAGACTTAGACGGTTTCTCCGTGTTCATCTTAAAATGTATAATTGGAATGGCATGCAATGCCCGGGCTATGCTCTGTTCTTGCCAGATGCTACTAAACTCCTTTTTCCTTCCTGTCACGCATCTATGAACCAGATTTAACGAGCGGTGAAACAAGCACTTTACCCTCCTGCCTTTGAGAAATGAAAGGCAGGTTTCTACCCTTTGTGGGTTGATTTTCATTGCAATTTGGCTGGTCATTTCAGCTTTCTCAAGAAGGTAAAATATTGCTCCAAGCAAGCTAAAACTTTATGGAGTGATCATGTCTTTTATGGATTGATGCAAGCCGTGGATAGTCATGTGAAATAGGGAAAAAGCAGGGAACATAACTTTTCTTTGCAACCCTAAGGATTTTCCAACAGCTTGATAATAAGCTGTAAAAAAAGAAAAAAACACATTTCTCATCACTTTCTGGAGATCATCCACAAACTGCTGCATTGTAGTTTACTTACACTATTATCAAGCTCAACATTTTTCAAAGTCTTTTTTTTTTTTTTTCATTTTTCAAATTCTTGATAAGACTATAACCTGAAAGCTTGCCAGGAGTTTTTCAAAAACTGGAATATATGTTCTCTATATTTCTCTCCTAATCTCCCTTCAAGTTTTAAATAGCACTCTTTGCTTCTGCTGGGCTTTTTTTTGTTTGTTAGCTTGAATCAAATGTTTTCTTGCATTTCATCCTAATTATAGATCACAGTGGGATTAAATGAGAAGTTGATGAACATTGCATTTGTAGAAACTCTCCACATATTTAGGCGCTGACACACTTCTGAGTTCATTTTGATCAAAAGAGAATGCCCTTGGGTAAATTTTAAAGGTATTTTGAACTGAATTAAATTGAAATTAACATAGGTTAAAATCTATTGCTTTGCAAGCAAAGTGGGACATGGAGGAAAATGTTTCTTTAAATGTTTTCAGGGAAATATAAAAATATGTAAAATCCACTAATTTTTCACCTAGCTAGCAAAAAAATAAAAAAGCAAGTGTAATGGAAAGTAACCAAAAAAAACGATAAATGAAATATTACTCATTGAAATAGCAAACAAACTCCTAAGTTGATTCTCTGACATAAACACACACGTGCCTGTGTGTGCTCAGACCCTTCACTCGTGTCTGACTTGGTGTGACCCCACAGACTGTAGCCCCGTCAGTCTCCTCTGTCCAGGGGATTCTCCAGGCAAGAATACTGGAGTGGGTTGCCATGCCCTCCTCCAGGGGATCTTTCCCGACTCAGGAATCAAACTCACGTCTCCTGCATTGGCAGGCATATTCTTTACCGCTGAGCCAACTGGGGAGCCACCCCCACCACCCACCCATAATGGTTTATAATGTAGAAAGTGGTGACATGTGAATAAGATCTGTAGTCTAGTTGACAGACTCTTGAATCAATTTGAGGGTCCTGGTATTGATACTGTGCTATGGGAATGAGATATTATCCTTTGATGAGCTGGGTAAGATACAAATGACTCTGTATCCATTTCACAGCTTGTCCTGTGTCTCCATTTCAAAGTTAGAAAGTTTCAGGACTCCCCTGCTGGTTCAGTTGGTTAAGTGTTCACTTTCCAGTTCAATCTCTGATCACGGAGCTATGATCCCATGTGCCTCGCGGCCAAAAACCCGAGACATAAAACAATAGCAATGCTGGCCCAGAACTCATTGAAAACTTTTAAAAAACAGTCCATACAAAATTTTTTTAGATCAAAATAAGGAAGTTTAAAGAAGTTCACTCTTCACGAATTCAGTAAACTTTTTCTTCTTAATGGCCCCAAAATAAAAGCACAGTTCTATTTTTTTTACTCCCAGATGGCGTAAGTAAATGAATTATGCACATTCACCATATAAGCCAGGAAACATTGCTAGTCAGTCAGAGTTTACCCAGAATCACTTCTCGGTCTTTTGGCTAAGATCAAGAGTTTACCCCGAGTCCTAGAAAACCCAAATAAACAGACTGTGTGGACACTCAATCACTGGTCTAGAGTCATATGTTGGAAATATCTCCAGCTTCACTCTCCTGGTAACTTAGTTTTTCATTTATTTTTATTTGTTTAATTTATTTACTTGAGTGTGCTGGGTCACTCTGTGGTTGTGGTGCACAGATTCCAAAACACAGGCTCCGTAGTCCTGGCATGGGGTCTTCATTGTCCACCCAGGGATCGAACCTATGCCCTCTGCACAGGAAGGCAGATTCTTAACCACTGGACCACCAGGGAAGACCCCCAATCTTGGGAACTTGAAGAACTTCTCTCAGTTGTTTCAGGACCCTTCTCTTACAGGCATCCAATTACTCACTTAGCATTATGACTTACAGAATTGTTCTAAATTGCGATTTCTTTTCTGTACTAGTAGAAACAGGCTTTCATCTATGCTTTTCAGTTATGGTTCTGACTATGTTTAGATCTTTTGTAATATTTTTTTTTTATTTTTGTAAGAAAAATGTTTCCTGTATTCTTCTGTCTCCTGGAACTATTGGGATATCTTCCACTGGGCTCAGCTGTGTTTTTTTTTTTTAAAAAAAAAAAGAGAGATTGCTTTTCCAAAGTCTAATCAATACTGGTTATTTCTTTTCCTGCTCTTCCCATTGCTGTGGGTCTCTTCAAGGTAGCATTCCTACAGGCCTATTTCTGGCACACTTTGATTGAAATATGTATGGAGTTCTTACAGAATCTTTGTGCTATGTTCTGACTTGTAAACACCAAGGTGGCAGTTATTTTATTTTGTGGTTATTTAATGATGTTTTCCCCGTTCTTACAGGACCTTTGTTCTGTGTTTTGGCTTGCAGAAAGCAAGGTGGCAGTTATTTTATTTTGTGATTCTGTAACGGTGTTTGCCCCAGACCCAGAGCTTCTGGGGTGCATGCCAGCTATGCCAAATAATCTGATTTTCCTGAGATAGCGGACACTCATTCCTGCTGTCTGTATTTACACTCTGTCATCATGGCATATATGTTTTGTGTTTCTTTTTTAAAAGTTAGTGTTGATGTTTTGAATGTTGTGTTAACTTCTGCTGACTCCCTTATACACATATACACATTGGTTTTTCATATTCTTTTCCGTGATGGTTTAATCACAGGGTGTGGAATGTTCTTCCCTGTGATCTACTGCAGGACCTTGATGTCTTACGAATCCTCTATGTCATAATCTGCAGTGTGCTCATCGAAACTCCCACTCCGCACCTCCTCAACACCGCCGCCCCACCCTTGGCAAGCACAAGACTGTTGTCTCTGTCCGTGACTCTGCTGCTGTTTTGCACCTAACTTCATTTGTGTCTCATTGTAGGTTCCACATCTAAGGGACAGCCTACGATATTTGTCTTTCATTTTCTGACTTCACCAAGTGTGCCCATCTCTGGCTCCATCCAGGTGGCCGCAGATGGTATTATTTCATTCTCTTTTACGGCTGAGCGATATTCCACTCTTTATGAGTGTGGGTGTCATCACATCTTCATCCATTTGTCTCTCAGTGGTCACCTAAGTTGCTTTATTTTATTATTATTATTTTTTTTTGACCTAAGTTGCTTTATAAGTGTTTTTTTTTTTTCCTGGAGCCAAGTATTGTCTTGTTAATTGCTTAAATTTTAAAAGTTGGATAAACTGTAAAAGAATACTGCATTGAATAGGCATCATATAGTTTCAAGAGTAAGTTAACATTCCCCCATAATTGCTACTGCATACATACGTGTGTATATGGATTGATTATTAGATAGATAAACAGATACATAGATGACAGTAAAAGTGTTAGTCACTGAGTCTGTCCCAGTTTCTGCAACCCCACGGACTGGTAACCTGCCAGGCTCCTCAGTCCGTGGAATTCTCCAGGAAAAATACTGGAGTAGATAGCCATTCCCTTCTCCAGGGGATCTTCCTGACCCAGAGATCAAACATGTGTCTCCTGTATTGCAGGCAGACGCTTTACTCTGAGCCACCAGGTGATGGATAACAGATAAATGATAATAGAATTATAACAGATAATGGAGACAGATAGATATATACATAGGAGCATCAGTTCAGTCACTCAGTCATGTCTGACTCTCTGCGACCCCATGAACCGCAGCACGCCAGGCCTCCCTGTCCATCACCAACTCCCGGAGTTTACTCAACTCATGTCCATTGAGTCAGTGATGCCATCCAACCATCTCATCCTCTGTCGTCCCCTTCTCCTCCTGCCTTCAATCTTTCCCAGCACCAGGGTCTTTTCCAATGAGTCAGTTCTTCACATCAGGTGGCCAAAGTATTGGAGCTTCAGCTTCAGCATCAGTCCTTCCAATGAATATTCAGGGTTGATTTCCTCTAGGATGGACTGGTTGGATCTCCTTGCAGTCCAAGGGACTGTCAAGAGTCTCCTCCAACGCCACAGTTCAAAAGCCTCAATTCTTTGGTGCTCAGCTTTCTTTTTTTTTTTTTTTTTGGCACTCAGCTTTCTTTACGGTCCAACTGTCTCATCCATACATGACCAATGCCTATGTTTCAGGCAGACTCTTTACATCCGAGCTATCAGGTGACAGATACCAGATAAATGATAGTTGATAATAGATAATAGAGATAGATACATAGCTATGTAGATCCATACATAGATCGCTAGGTAGATAGATAAGGGGAGTGCTGAAGTCTTTGCTGTCATATGTGAGGCTACGTGGGGCGTCATGTGCAGTGTGGGGTATGGATCAGCATCCCTGGACTCTGTCCTCCAGGTGCCAATAGGTCCTCCCAGATGCGACAATAAAAATGTCCGAAGGCATCACCCAGTGCATCTGGGGAAGTAACATCATGTCTGGTTGCAAACTACTGCCGTAGAGAGAGAGGATGGATGATTGATGGGTAGGTCGATGGATGGATAGATAAGATAAAGGCTGACGAATCTGTTCTCTGGGGCTGTCCTGGACATTGTACAGGAGTCAGCACGCTTGGCGGCCCCTAGCAACTGGAAAGCGGTAGAATGGGGTCCCTGCCCTGTAGAAAAGTGTCTACAGACAATAAGAAATACCTGGAGGGAGGCACTGGAGAGAGAACCACTTCCACACTAGAAACAGAGTATTCATTTATAAACATGTGGATGTGTGGTGTGGTATATTACAGAAAACTCATCATAACCAAGTCAAGTAAATATGTCATAGCATCTCACTCCTGATGTACATCAGTACTCCATCTCCAAAAAATAAAAGACCACTTCCTGCCTGGGGGCTCCTCTGGTGTCTCAGTTGGTAAAGAATCCGCGTGCAATATAGGAGACCCTGGTTCGATTCCTGGGTCGGGAAGATCCCCCAGAGAAGGGATAGGCTACCCACCCCAGGAATCTTGGGCTTCCTTGGTGACTCAGAAGGTAAAGAATCCACCTGCAATGGGAGACCCGGGTTTAATCCCTGGGTGGGGAAGATCCCCTGGAGGAGGAAATGGCAACCCACTCCAGTATTCTTGCCTGGAGAATCCCATGGACAGAGGAGCCTGGTCCGGGGCTACAGTCCATGGGATCACCAGGAGTCGGACACAAATGACCGAAGCAACTTCACACGCTCACACACACCTACACCTACGTACATACGCCTTTAGTAGAACAACACACCAGATACAGGCGGTATCTGACTGTGTCTTCTGGAGTCAGGACATGCCTCTCCAGTCTTTCCTGTTGAGTCACACATTAGACCCGAAGGCCCGATTGGACAGAAGGTGCTCACCCCAGACTTCCCAGTGCCTTTGACCAATGCACATGGCCTTCAGCTCTTGTTCATCTCTGGATTCCTGATCCTGGATTGACCTCTGGTCTCAGGTGAAGTCAGAGAGTTCCGTCCACTGCAGAGACTCAAGAACACTTTTCTTTTCCCTTAAAGAGTTCTCTCCTCAGTTTTATTGTTTGGGGGAACATTGCTTAGAGTCTTTATTGAGTTTGTTACCATACTTCTTCGGTTCTGGGCTTTGGTTATTTTCCCCTTAGAGGCACGTGGGATCTTCACTCCCTGACCAGTGATCAAACCAACAGCCCCTGCATTGGAAGGCAAAGTCTTAACCACGTGGCCACCAGGGAAGTCCCCTGCGGGGAGCTGGCCTGACTGCTCAGGCTCCTTGTTGGCCCTGCAAGAGATCAAGAGGTCCCCCTCTGTCCCACCACCCCTGATTTATTAAAGTGCAGGCTGGCCTTTCTTACCTCCCTCAAGGAAATTGCTGCAGCGACCTTTTACCCATTTTCCTGACTCTGATGAGATTGTCAGGCTCCTGTGTATGGTTTATGTCTAGGTAATCTTTAACTGATTGTAATCATACTAAGAGCCAGTGCCATGCTCTGCTAGTCTTAAAGAATTGAGATAAAATTCCTGAGCGAAGACTAATGCCTGCGATTCTGCACATATACATGTCCTTCATCTAAATTTAGTGAGTCCTGTTAGCATATATATGTATGTTACCCCTCAATAAAGTTGTCAGTTTCAGTCGAGAGCTGACTCCGTCCCTCTCAACCCCATCTTTCCGAGTCTTTATTTCTTAGGTATTTCGGTGATTGCGCCCGTGACCGGTTCGTTTGCCGGCAGGCTCTGGCAGTCCCCCGGGACCATCTTTTTGAAAAGCAATACTTGTTTTTATCAAGAAGAGTTTGCAGCCTACTTGGCGTGTGCAACCAAAACAAGTCTTGGAAATCCCCGTGCACACGCCTTCTTCCCCCAACAGCATGTGTATGCCATGTATAAAGAATGTTAATTTTTTCCCATGCAATAGTTTGCAGAATTTCTTCTCTGAGGCCATTCTCTGTGTTCAGTGGATCATAGTTTGTTTTTTTTTTTAATTATATATTTATTTGGCTGCTTGGTATTGCATGGGGCATGTGGGATCCTTACTTCTGACATGCTAGCTAGCTCTTAGCTGTGGCGTTTGAGATGTTTAGTTGTACCATGCTGTGCTTAAGTCGCTCAGTTGTGTCTGACTCTTTGCAACCCCATGGACTGTAGCCCACCAGGCTCCTCTCGTCCATGGGATTCTCCAGGCGAGAATACTGGAGTGGGTTGCCATGCCCTCCTGGGGATCTTCCCAACCCAGGGATCAAATCCAGGTCTCCCACATTGCAGGCAAGATTCTTTATCATCTGAACCACCAGGGAAGCCCGGGAATACTGGAGTGGGTAGCCTTTCCCTTCTCCAGGGAATCTTCCAGACCCAGGAATAGAACTGGGGTCTTCTGCATTGCAGGCAAACACTTTACCAGGTGAGGTACGAGAGAGGCCCATGCTAGCTCTTAGTTATGGCATCTGAGATCTTGTTACCTGACCAGGAATTGAACCTGGGTCCCCTGCATTGAGAGGACAGACTCTTAGCCACTGGATCACCACGGAAGTCCCAATAGGATCACATTTGAATGTGAATGAAATGACATAAAGTCATGCTTCAAAAGCTTCAAAGCCACGTTGGAATTCTAACAGATGACATCCTACAACTCAGAAAAGGACACTTTGTGGCTTTCAGCTGAGTACAGTTAGCTTCAAATGTCAGCTCACAGTTTGCACAAATGTTGTTTTTCTCTTGTCCTTTATAAAGCCAGAGGCATAAAACAGCTGGGCTCCCCTAGTGGTTCAGACAGTGAAGAGTCTGTCTGCGATGCGGGAGACCTGGGTTCGATCTCCAGGTTGGGTCAATCCCCTGGAGGAGGGCCTGGCAGCCCACTCAAGTATTCTTGTCTGGAGATTCCCATGGACAGAGGAGCCTGGTGAGCTATACAGCCCATGGGGTCGCAGAGAGTCAGACACAACTGGATGACTTTCGCTTCACTGTAAAACAGCTTAAGTCAGACATGAGTTTTAAGATGAGAAGCCTGACGTCAGAAGTTAGAAAGCAGAGGTCACTTCTTCTCCACCACCATCTGACGGTTCTCAGAACAATTCCAGGGCATTGTTACGATGTAAAAACTGAATTCCTTTAAACCAAGAGTTACGTTTCTCTCCAAAAGAGACTACTAGCGGGTCCCCTGATGTGTAATAGACATCTTGCCGTCAAGAGTATGATACTTGGGGTTCAATACGGCATGTTTGCTAAAAGTTCCAAGGAATTGCTTGTTGTATAATTATGTGTTAGGTTTTTTCCTTTCTTTCTTTTTACTACGTTTAATACTAGACCCTCAAAAATTGTTAAAATGTTCATGATATACACAGCACCATCTTGAAGCGCCAACAGTCCTTTTCTTCAGTAGCTCAGCCGTGTCTGACTCTCTGCAGACCCATGGACTGCAGCACACCAAGCTTTTGTGTCCTTCACCATCTCCCAGAGCTTGCTCAAACTCATGTCCATTGAGTCGGTGATGCCATCCAACCATTTCATCCTCTGTCATCCCCTTCTCCTGCCTTCAGTCTTTCCCAGCATCAGGGTCTTTTCCAATGAGTTGACTCTTTGCATCAGATGGCCAAAGTACTGGAGCTTTAGCATCAGTCCTTCCAATGGATATTCAGGTTGATTTCCTTTAGGATTCACTTTTAACTTGCTAAAATGGATTAGTTAGCAAATACATTGCTCGACTGACAATTCCTGCACTCCCTAGATGTTAGTCGCCCGGTCCTGTCCGACTCTTTGCGACCCCATGAACTGTAGCCCACCAGGCTCCTCCATCCATGGGATTCTCCAGGCAAGAGGACTACAGTGGGCTGCCATTTCCTCCTCCACTGTACTCAGGAAGCCAGGCATGAATCATCTGAAAAAAGGACTGCAGAAAAAGTTTCCGTGAGATTTTAAAATGCGTTAAATGCATTGTTACAGTGGGCTTAGCTTGCTTTGCTTTCCGGGCTGAGTCAATGAACACGGGAGCGGGATGGAAACTGCTGTCATCATCTGGGACTCCGTGCTTCTCCTGTGGTGAAGCATGGGCTTTACGGCACGTGGACTTCAGGAGTTGTGGCCCGTGGGCTTAGTCGCTGCCCTGCATGTGAGATCTTCCTCGACCAGGGACTGAACCCGTGTCTCCTGCTTAGGCAAGTGGATTCTTATCTGCTCAGCCACCAGGGAAGCCCCACATTTGTTTTGTTTCAAATATTATCAAAATTCGTATATCCGCTGAAAGAAGCCTACAAAGATATACAAATGACTTAACCGCAGTGGCTTGTTCAGTGATGTATTCACAGATGCTTCGATCTTCATTTTATTCATCTGCATTTGTAGAAATCTCCACAATGAACTCTCGTCTGACATTCAGATATTAAAATTCACAATATTCTAAACACCTTGTGTTTTCAAGTGCTTGTGGGAAAGCCACGTCACAACGTAACTGTTAAATGAAAAATTGTATATTCTGTTTTTAATGAAAGGTCCGTCAGTGTGATTGAAAAATGTTACTTCCTCCTCCTAGGTTTTTAGTCTCTCCTGAATATGTGATTGATGACCTGAGAAGCAAGGGTGCTTTAGAATTCATTTTATAACATAATATTTAAAACTCTGTACTGATAAACATTATCATTACTTGCCAGGTGGCTAGTGGTGAAGAATTTGCCTGCAATGCAAGAGTCACGGGTTCAATCTCAGGGTCTGGAAGATCCCCCCAGAGTAGGAAATGGCAACCCACTCCAGTATTCTTGCCTGGAGAATCCCATGGACAGAGGAGCATGGCGGGCTACAGTCCTTGGAGGCAAAAAAAGTCAAGACAGGACTGAGCTACTTAAAGTGTACACATGCAATGATAAACATATTTTACCAGTGATGGAGAAATAGCATTTTACAGGAGGTCTTTTCTGATATTATTTCAGAGAATCCTATTCTGAAATACTATGAAAAAGAAACATTATTTCATTAACACGTTTATGTGAACTTTAGTTAAAGTGGCATTTGGGAAACCCTTGAAGACTATATGGTCAGTTAAATAACATACTTTAAAGTTAGTTCCACATGTTCATTTTTAATATGTTTTAACATGGCTGCTAGAAAATGTAACGACCTTTTCCTTCTAAGACGCAATGTTGATCTATGACAAACCGTATCACACCATGAGTGAGTGAGTGAAAGTCGCTGTTTTGTCAGATTCTTTGCGACCCCATGGACTATACAGTCCATGGAATTCTCCAGGCCAGAATACTGGAGTGGGTAGCTGTTCCCTTCTCCAGGGGATCTTCCCAACCCAGGGATCGAACCCAGGTCTCCCGCATTGCAGGCAGATTCTTTACCAGCTGAGCTACCAGGGAAGCCCAGGTCATACCATAGATGGCAGCATTTTATGATGGGTGTTGGGGTGGACGTAGATGATGAGAATTACAAATATTGTGAAAACAGCCACCCAGCAGACCTCTCTCAGAGTCCAGTTTTATCCGTTTGGCATACTGGTTTTTGAAGAAAGAACCCCCTCACTTCATCGTTTTATTTTGGGGGAGGCTGCACCCTGCCAGCCTGCAGAATCTTAGCTCCCCGACCGGGGGTTGAACCCACACCCTTGGCAGTTGGAAGCACAGAGTGTTAACCACCAGAGCACCAGACCCCTCAGCCTATTTTGAAATGATGTTAAGAGCCCTGCCCTTAAGATCCGGGAAGACTGGAGATCAGGCTTGATCTTGTCTGATGCTCAGTTCGGGGACTTTTAGAAGGAAAAGGGGCTCTCTCACTCCAGAGATGATGGTCAGAACCCAATGGTGGTTATCTCCTTGAAGAAGAGGTGTGTGTTTAATCGCTCAGCCATGTCCTATTCTTGGCATGGACCGCAGCACGCCAGGCCTTCCTGTCCATCACCAACTCCCGGAGTTGACTCAAACTCATGTCCATTGAGTCGGTGATGCCACCCAACCATCTCCTCCTCTGTCGCCCCCTTCTCCTCCTGCCCTCAATCTTTCCCAGCACCGGGGTACCAGGGAGATTTAGGAGGCAGACTGCACCCTAAGTAGCTATCATGGTTGATAACATGAGGCAGGTGTGGATTCTGAGAACCCTGGCCCATTTTCATGTTTTTAATTAACTTGGGGCTATACCGGGTCCAGGTGAAACCTGGAGACACGGCATGGCTCTCTGTGTGTGTCAACCGCTGTCTGTCAGAAGTGGTGAGATCAAATAACAACCACACAAATACAGAAAAAGCTTTCTGTCCTTTCCCGTCTAATATGCAGGTTGCATCAGCAATCAGGTGTTATTCACAAGTCCATGAACCTGATTGGCCACAATTCTGGTTAACCACACTTGGGAAAAAATTACATGTAAGAAACCAGTGCTGGAATTTGTCTTCGATCTTCCAGCAGTTAGAATTTCGGGCACACACACACACACACACACACACACACACCCACACACACACCACTTGATGAAAAGGCATTAAATAGATGGGGATTTGTCTTGACGCGTTCAAAGAGATTTCGCTGGTGAACACTTAGATCTGGGAGACAGATCCTCTTGATGCTGTCAAATACTAGACGTTTGAGGAAAGAAAGACAAGCTTTTATCCCCGAATGGCATTGGCTGTGTTCGTTTTGAGGCTGGAGTTTCTCAAGAAACCGGATCAGTCCGCTCTTCATCTTAATCTGGAGCTCTTTTATTTTTCTCTTGAACAGCCGACTTCATCACTGCTCGGGATGAAAGGCTCCGCTTTCTTTCAAAAAGGAGTGGATTCTATTTTTCATCTCCAAGCGCTCCTTCAGCTGCAAATAGCTCAGCGTCCAAGTCCTCAGTGATCACTCCGTTTTCAGTCCCAGTAATTACGTTTTTAACCAAGCTTTTCTTTCGTTCAATTCGTAGGCAGGTAGTGATACATTGCTAATGTGTTAAGTGGTATCTAAAGGAAATTCTCGAACCTGACACCTCGAAATGAGGAGATACTGTCCTAGTTTCCTGATTAGACAGGTTGATGTCATTGTTGTTTACTCACTGAATTGTGTCCGACTCTGTTGAGACCCCAGGGACCGTAGCCCGCCAGGCTCCTCTGTCCATGGGATTCTCCAGGCAAGAAGACTGGGGTGGGTTGCCATGCCCTCCTCCAGGGAATCTTCCCGACGTAGGGACTGAACCCCCACCTCCCGTTAGATGGTTTACTTTTTAAGCCTTTTAATCTGTGTTGCTGTTTACATAAGATGCAATCTAAGCATATGAAAAGACAGCATGTGCTTTCATTGGCCCACATTTTGTTTTGTTTTCTTTAATGAGATTTGACCTGTTTCTTCACAGCACCTTCCCTTATTAAATGCACTGAAAATGTTTTATATACTTATTGGATTTTGAATAGAATCTGTCCATATTTCTTTCTAGGCTTTTATTGCTAGTATAGGACAAAAGCTAAAAAAATTTTTTCAATTTATTTCCTGTTCTGCATTGTAACCAAATTGCCTTTTTCCTCTTAATAGGATTTTAATACACCCTCTTAAGTACACATTCATGCTATGAGTTAAAGAATCCCATTTTGTTTGTTTGTTTTTTCCAATACTGATAACACATTTTCATTTACTCCCCTCATTGCATTTTCAAGAAATCTTTTTTTAAAAAATCATTTGGTATAATAGAAAGAGAAGGTACATCTGTCTGGTTTTTAAATCTGACCCTGGTATTGATTTTAGAAGATGCTTTTTTCATGTGAGTTTATTTTTTGTTTGTTTGTTTTGTATTATCTTCTTGTTACCTTTCTGCTTTGAGCTGCCTAACTAGTTTCAAGTGCATTTTCCATGTCTGTTGCTATAATCCCGTGGGTTTCTGCTTGCATGGGTTGAATAGATTCTGCTTGCATTCTGCTTGCATGAATAGATGATATTGATGTTGGTAGATTTTCAGACACAAAAGGCCTCATCATTCGTCCCAGTAACCCTGTATAG
Source organism: Odocoileus virginianus (assembly GCF_023699985.2). Taxonomy (NCBI): domain Eukaryota; kingdom Metazoa; phylum Chordata; class Mammalia; order Artiodactyla; family Cervidae; genus Odocoileus; species Odocoileus virginianus. Next base: position 1,189,237 of record NW_027224323.1, read on the forward strand.
GGGAAGGTTATCGTTTGTTGCAATGTATTTTTCATTTTTTATTTTATTGGCATCGAGCTGATTTACAATGTTGTGTGAGTTTCAGGGGTACAGCAGTGTGCTTCAGTTATATGCATATTCATTCCTTTTTAGATTCTTTCAGCAGAAGTTATTACATAATATTGAGTAGAGTTAACTGTGTCATAAAATATGCCCTTGTTCTTTATCCATTTTGTACATAGTAATGTGTCTGTTAAACCCAAACTCCAATTTTATCTCTTTCCCCTTTGTTAAGTATAAGCAGTTCATGGGGTCACAAAGAGTCAGACACGACTAAGCGACTGAACTGAACTGAAGTATAAGTTTGTTTTCAATATCTGTAAGTCTGTTTCTGTTTGGTAAGTTCATTTATTTCTTTTTTAAAAGTTGAAAAGTTTTCTTTTTTTAAAGAAACCATTAGGTCCCACATATGAATAGAACCTTAGTATGATAATCTAAGTATCTAAGTGGATAATCTAAGTATCAGATCTAAGTGGCCAATCTAAATATCTCAGTGGTATCTTAGTATCTTTCAGTCCATCCATGTTGCTGCAAAGGGCATTATTTCATTCTTTTTCATGGCTGAGTAATATTCCATTGTATGTACGTATCTCCTCTTTATCTATTCCTCCATTGATGGACATTTTGGTTGCTTCCATGTCCTGGCTATTGTAAATAGTGCCGCTATGAAGTTCGGGATTACATGTATCCTTTTGTATTGTGTTTTTTTTTTTTTTCAAGAAAAGCTGTCATTTTTGAACATGGTAATAGATTTTAAAGACATTGATGTTCTCCAAGTGTGCCAGGAGAACAATTTCCTGTCCCCAAGCGTGTTCACACTTTTCCAGGCTTAGCATAAGGAACAATCCACCCACGTGTCCGTCTTCCAGCTCTTAGCGTCTTAAGTATCAGGGACGCGAATGTGAATTCAGAGCTGCAGGGAACTCTCTTTGAGCACACCCTGGGAGATGGTGAAGGACAGGGAAGCCTGGTGAACTGCCGTCCATGCCGTTGCAAAGAGTTGGACATGACTTAGTGACGGAACAACGACCAAAAAGCGTTAATGCCAGGCGTCTCCCAATTTTGGAAGGAAGAGCCTTCCCTGTGCTAAGGTTGGAAAGGTGTCAGGACACTTGGCAACAGAAAAGATGCCTCTGAGCCTTCATGTCTGATGGCCTGGTATCTATTTAGCGACAGAGCGAATTGGTACTCTTTATTGGAGAAGCAGTATTATTGCTAACAGGTAAATGTGACACACACATTGATATCATTTGGTTCCACACACTTATACTTCCGAAAGCCTTCACTAATTTGACACGGAAACTGGGTCAAAAATACACCCCCTCCCAAAAAAATAAAATGTCATAGGATCACTTGGAATACTTTATTTTTGACCACAAAGGCACAGAACATGTGGAATCTTAGTTCCCTGACCAGGAATTGACCCCACGCCCTCTAGAGTGGAAGCGCTTAGTCTTAACCAGCAGACCACCAGCAAAGTACCCTGGAGAACATTTTTATAAGACAGATAAGAAAAAGCTACAAATTCAACTTCACAGTGTAAAGTGCTTTTCTATATTATACCTCCTTCATAAAAATTGCTCACCATAATACAATTATAAGTAATTATTAGAACAAACCTTAAATTTCCAGGCGTCTATTTTCATTTAGAGAAGTAACGTTTGCCAATATATGAGTCTTTTGTTCTGGGCATATAAAAATCTCTGCTTATTTATTTTTCTGCTCTTAAAAAAAAGACGCCATAGTGCATTTAAACTGGAACAAACGGACCGTGTTTGAGCTCACATACTGTTTGGAGATACCAAGGGAACATTTCATGCAGAGATGGGTACAATAAAGGACAGAAACAGCCCATACTGTAGACAGCAACAATAATCTGAAATTTAGCTTGTCTCCCAGTTAAATTCTACCTAGACGTATTAGTGGCCTAAATTGAATTTTATTGTCCTATATAATTGCTAAAGATAGTTAATCAGCAATAAACATGCAAGTATTTCTGGTTTTGGTTTGAAGGATTTTTTTTTTCCCTCACATTATCCACTAATGAGAACACTTTCGAGAACTGTATCTAGCAGTTAAGTACAAACTCAGGCAGGCAGTGTTTCCTACAGTATTTATGCCACTTTTAGATGACACAAAACTGGATTCTCAAAAAGCTGCCTCTGTGAGGGAATCTATTTCTTTGTATTTCATGGTGCTGTCTGGAGCCTATGAAAACCACTGTTGACTTTTTTTTAAAAAAAGAATTCACCTCTCTTTTATTGTCTGAACTGCTGAATCATACTGAGATGTTAAATCAGGAAAAACAGTAGTTGGAGTAAACACAATCCTGTGCTGTGTCTTTACCGCTTAGGGCAGGAAGAAGGAAAAGGAATGAAAAAAAACAAGAATGAAACACAGTTTGAATAGGAAGAACAAAAGGAGTAACTTAGAGCAATTTAAAGTAACTTAGAGTAATTTACAGTTACTTAACATAGCTTAGAGTAATTTAAAGCTACTTAAATTAACTTAGAGTAATTTAAAGTTACTTAGAGTAACTCTTAGAGCAACTGTTAGAATAACTTTTAGAGTAACTCTTGGAGTAATGTTACAGTTACTGAGTTACCTAGAGTTACTTAGAGTAATTTAGAGTAACTCTTAAAGTAACTTAGAGTAACTTAGTTACTTACAGTTACTTAGAGTAACTTTAGAGTTACTTGCAGTTACTTAGAGTAACTTTAGAGTTACTTACAGTTACTTAGAGTAACTTAAAGTTGCTAAAGTAACTTAGAGTAAATTAAGAGTAACTTAGTTACTTACAGTAACTCTTAGAGTAACTTGGAGTAACTCTTAAAGTAACTTAGAGTAAATTAGAGCAACTTAGTTACTTGCAGTTACTTAGAGTTACTTAGAGTAATTTAGAGTAACTCTTAAAGTAACAGAGTAAATTAGAGTAACGTAGAGTAACTTAAAGTTGCTACAGTAACTTAGAGTAACTTAGGAGTAACTTAGAGTAATTTAAAGTTACCTGGAGTAGCTTAGAGTAATTTAAGAGTAATTTAGAGTTCCTTAAAATTAGAGTAATTTAAAGCAGAGGAAACAGAAGAGAAACTTAGAAGCTGGTTGGTGAGAGACAAGACAAGGCCATGCAAAGGTCAGGGGTGGGGAGCAGGGAACAGGTGCAGACGGAGCAGGAGATGCAGAGAAAATCAAAACCCATGAAATCCGGAGCATCTGTTTTCGACATCACAGGTGATAATAAATAATACTCTTAATGATTTAGTGAGTTATTTCCAATCTGGAGTTTCACTTTGCAAAGAATAAACTGTGAATGAGGGTGTCAAGTTACACTAAACATGAGGAAGTATATAAACGTTAGAAGGAAGCAAGTATGTGTCCTAGAAAGCATCAAACTATTCATATAAAGCAGCAGGGTGTTCCATTATGTTTAGACTGCAATGAGCCATCAACCATGGACTGAAAACATCTGGGTGGAAAAAAATTGAACGCTCTAGAAAGCAACACTTGAAATTGCCACATAGTAACAACTCTTTAACCATCATTTACATTGCCTTTAAATCTATATACATGGTATTTATGCTATATTAGATGTGATGAGTAATCTAGGGATGATTTAAAGTATAGTGCAGGATGCGCCTACTTTACACGCAGAGAACCATGCCATTTGAGATTTGGGGCTTCCCTGGTTGCTCAGTGGTGGAGAATCCACCAGTCAATGCAGGAGACCCAGCTTTGATCACTGGGTCAGGAAGATCCCCCAAAGGAGCAAATGGCAACCCGCTCCAGTACTCTTGCCTGGAGAATCCCATGGACAGAGGAGCCTGGTGGGCTACAGTCCACAGGGTCACAAAGAGTTGGACACAACAGCACACAAGCGTTTGATGTATAAGACTTTATAGAGGATTTTTATGTGTATGTTCATCAAGTATTTGACTCTTTTTCTCATAGTGTCTCCTGGCCCTGGTATCAGGGCAGTGTGGTCCTCTTGGAATGAATTTGCAGAGAGTTTTTTCCTTGTCTCGTTTTTGGAAGAGATCATGAACTTTCTGTATTTGAAAATAATTGGTCAAATTCATCAGGGCTGGACTTCATGGAAAGGTGTGTGTGTGTGCGTGTGTAATTATATATATATCAGTATATATAGGTATATCAGTTCATTTCAGTCCCTCCATCATGTCTGACTCTTTGCGACCCGGTAGACTCCAGCACACCAGGCTTCCCTGTCCATCACCAACTTCTGAAACTTGCTCAAACTCAGGTCCATCGAGTTGGTGATGCCATCCAACCATCTCATCCTCTGTCGTCCCCTTCTCCTCCTGCCCTCAACCTTTCCCAGCATCAGGGTCTTTTCCAATGAGTCAGTTCTTCGCATGAGGTGGCCAAATACTGGAGTTTCAGTATCAGTCCTTCCAATGAATATAGGTATATACCTATAGGTATATATGTATTTATATGACGCTGATAGGTATACATGTGTTTATATGAATAAGGGTATGCATGTATGTATTTTAAAGTATTTTATATGAGTAAATGTATGCATGTATTTTGGAGTATTTGAAAATGTACGTATGTATGTATTTTAAAGTTTTTTAAGTGACTCAATTATCTATCTATCTACCTATCTATATATACAATTGGATCCATTGAAAAAAAACTAGTGACTATTCCAAAGCAGAAACAGACTCACAGACATCGAGAACAGATTTGTGCTTACCAGTGGGGAATGAATCTGGGATAAGCAGACAGATCCTACTGTATGAAAAATAAAGACCTCCTGCATAGCAAAGAGAACTATACTCAACATACTGTAATAAACTATAATGAAAAAGAATCAGAAAAAGAATATATATATAACGAAAACACTGTGCTGTTGACCTGAAATATTGTAAACAGCTCTACTTCAAAATTTTTTTTTTTCCCCCAAAGCAGATCTCCTGCGTCAGTCAACCTTAAAAGCTCAGTTCCAGAATCTGGAATGAACATAGCAGACACCTGTTTAAATCGGGCCCGGGGGCTCTTCCATCCCTGATCGTGGGTGTGTAAGACACACAGCAGAATGCCTTTCATTGTACCCACTGAGTTGTAACCACCACGCAGCATCCTATAAAATTATGAAAACCTAGAGACTCACTGGGCATGGATTTGAGGAAACTCTGGGAGATAGTGAAAGACAGGGAAGGCCTGGCATGCTGCAGTCCACAGGGTCACAAAGAGTCGGACACGACTTAGCGACCGAGCAACGTAGCAAATTCCTTTTTGCAGACACAGCAACAGAAAGTCCTATTGGGTGTTTTATATATAGCATGTCTTACTACTTAGCATCAGTGGGAGAGAATTGAAAGTCACAGGAGGAGCAGGCCCTGTCTTCAGTGCCTATGTGAGGAACTCTGTTTCCTCATGTAAACAGTCACTTTTGGACCCACTGGAGGCTAGGGAACAAGGTTTCATGAGCAGGTATGCATAGGAGACGATGTTAACAGGTAACTTTACGAAGCTCTTCACTGCAGTATTGAAAACATTAGGCTCAGAATCACTTAAGCATATCAGCTAATTAAGTGAAATATATTCCAGGTTTTGCATATAAATCTACATATGAAACTAGGAGAGAGTGTCTTGTGCAGACAGCCTGAGGTTTGAGAAGGAGACAGGTTGGGTTGTGGTTAATTTTTTTGGATCTGACCTGTTCTAAGCAACGGAGCCACTAGTGTCTGCTGAGTGTCGGCTGTGCCCGTGACAGAAACAGGATTTGTTTTCTTTGAAGTGTTGGCTTTGAATGGAAGGCGTCCTTGCAGCCCATTTGCGGCAGAAAATGAGATGATTTCATAGATGGTAATAGCAGTCCTTGGGGCTTCCCTGGTGCCTCAGATGTTCAAGAATCTGCCTGCAATGCACGAGAATCAGGTCTGATCCCTGGGGGGTTCTGGAGATTCCCCTGGAGAAGGAAATGGCAACCCACTCCAGTATTCCTGCCTGGAGAATCCCATGGACAGAGGAGCCTGGTGAGCTACAGGCCAGGGGCTCACAGAGATGGGCACAACCGGATTGACTAAACAATAGCAAAATATACACGTTCTTTGTTTTATATCCTATACCATTATAGGTTATTGAATGCAATAACATTGGTCTCTCTTTCAAATGTACCTAGCTAATTTGAACAGCATTGCTTTGGTATAGTCTGTGTCTGCGTGTACAAACTCAGCAGGTCAGTTTTATACTTTAAGAAAACACAAGTGACAAGTGACAATTCTCTGTGGATTGTAGCCTGCCAGGTTCCTCTGGCCATGGGATTCTCCAGGCAGGATTGCCATTTCCTTCTCCAGGGGAATCTTTCCAGCCCAGGGATCAAATCCGTATTCCCTGCATTGCAGGCAGATTCTCTACCACTGAGCCCATAGCAATGATACATATCAACCGTTCGAAATGTATACCCAAGGTGAAGGAAGGAAATCTACATAGATTCAACCATGCTGGTGCAAAAGAGATATTCTACCCATGTCGTCAGGGAAAAGCAAAACATGAAAACCTGCTTCTTTGCCGTATAACCACTGGACTGCACTCTTGCTTTTTCAGGAAAATATTTATTTGGCTGCGCTGGGTCTTATTTGGGGCATATGGGGTCATGTTGGCTGTCCTGGGTCTTATTTGGGGCATATGGGATCATGGTTCTCTGACCCAGGATCGAACCCCGGGCCCCTTGCCTTTGAGAGCACAGAGTCTTAGCCATTAGACCACTGCCGCGGACTCTGTGCCTGGCCTTGGACAAGGGGCACCGTTTGAAAGATTCCACTGCCTCTGTGATTCTTTTCCAGCTGAACTACCAGGGAAGCCTCTAGTTCAGGTTTAATTCCGTCTAAAACACTGCTGTTGTTGTTTTAATCTGATTTTGCGTATTTTTTTTTTAATTGAAGGATAATTGCTTTGTAGAATTCGGTGGTTTGCTGCCAAATACCAACATGAATCAGCCACAGATGTCCCCTCCGTCTGAAGCCTCACTCCCATCTCCCTCCCCACCCGTCCCCTCTAGGTTGTTGGACAGTCTGCTAACTCCAATCCTGTGCTTGCAAATAGGACTTTGCCTAGGGAAATGCTGGAATATGACCGCGGTTCACAGTCTGCCTGCCGGTGGGTGTTAGTTGTTTTCCGGGGGCTCATGCAACGCCTTCGTAACATCCGTCTCTTCTCATTGACCACAAGGTTCCACCCGCCTGTCGAGTCTGCCGGGCGGTTGGTGTCCGTCTGCTCCAGCGCACCACTGATCGCACGATCCCACAAAAAGTAAGCCCGGTCCACTGAACCCCAGGACCCCTGAATCCGGTTTTCTTTACCTTCAATGCTCCTCTGTTCATGAAACACAGACCGCTCATTTGAGGACCCAAGGTAAGAAGACCCAGCTACAGCTCGATTTCCTGTCTATATACTCCCCCTCCCTGTCTTTCTAAAGCTCTTGCTCCTCTTTATAGACGCTCACAGACGTATGGTGTTTATAAGCGCGTTTTGCACATGTCTTATTTTGCTTTAGTACTAAAGCAGGGTTTCTGGGCTTTAACAGTGGTGGTGTTTGATGCTGGATAATTCTGTGCTATGTTGAGGGGATGCACACGGTTGGATATATTTAGCAGCATCTCTGACGCCAGTAGCATCCTCGGTTGGGACAACTTGAACTGCACCCCCACGTTGCTAAATGTACTCCGGGCTCTGGGACCAAAGTTGCACCTGTTAAGAATCTCTGCTCTAGACAATTAATGGTACACCACTCATTTCTCCACTAGATCAGACGTGTCCTGATGACGTTGTTCTTGCTGAGGCATGTCCGACTCTTTGGGACCCCATGGACTGCAGCACGCCAGGCCTCCCTGTCCATCACCGACTCCCTGAGTTGCTCAAACTCATGTCTGTCTAGTTGGTGATGCCATCCAACCACCTCATCCTCCGTCGCCCTCCTCTCCTCCTGCCTTCAGTCTTTCCCATCCTCAGGTCTTTTCCCATAAGTCAGTTCTTTACATCAGGTAGCTTAAGTATTGGAACTTCAGCATCAGTCTGTCCAGTCTGAATATTCAGCGTTGTATGCTTTATGTCTATATGTAAAAGAAATGAGTGCGATGATAACATAGCCAACTTTTTAACTGGTGCAAGGGTTTATCTCTGGGATTAAATTGGATTGGGTGGGAGGGGTGATGTTTAGCAAGATGACTCTGGCGAAGGATGTTTCACTGGATAGGTCACTGGTACAAGGAGAAAAAAAAATATATATATATAAATGGTATTGTGTCCTCACTGTAAACAAAATTTGAAAATTTTTACACAGCCCAAAAGATATGAAACAAACACCAGTTTCATCCTTTATAAGAAGTTGGAGACACAGTTTTAAACCTTAAGAACTGTTGCATAGAAATTCACACCCAAGGTGGGGAGGTTGTCAAGGTCCCTGAATTTCATGTTGACCACCCTGAGACTAAGGACTTAAGGTCAAACTTGACATTAATTAATAACATCAGCAGCTTCCTTCTACTCTACCTTCAGCTGCCTGTTAGTTTTAAGCTTGTCAACATGGTGAAAATAATATTGTTTTGTACAACAACGGATTCAAAAATATAGTGGTGTTGTATGGTGCTCAATATACATATCAAATGCTGTTCCCTTCTGTCTGATGAACCTGAGAAGCCATCACAGATTCTTTAAAAAAAATACACTTTTAAGTTTAATCACTGATAATATTAGTTGCTATATTTGCAACCAAAAAGGTGAATCAAAACACTGTATCAATGTGAATGTAATATGTGTTGCTATCACCAATATTTTTGAGAGAAGTTCATGATAATGAAGGCATTCAGAGACGGTAATTTTCATAAAATTCTCTTACTCCACGCCTAGGAGTTTATCGTTAGAAATATGCCCAAGAGCCAAGTGTTCTTTACTATAGAAGGTTCACAGCATTTTGAATGCAGACCTACTACAAATCATCTCCATGTCCAGTTATAAATCTCAACGGACATGAATTTGAGCAAACTCGGGGAGATGGTGAAGGACAGGGAAGCCTGGCGTGCTGCAGTCCGCGGGGGTCGCAGAGAGCTGGACGCGACTGAGCGACTGAACAACAAGAAATCAATTAAAGGGGCGTTGTGTGATGTGATTTTTAAGTGAAAAAAGTCTGCTACAGAGCATTTAAAGTAGTCTCAACTGTGTAAATGTATACAAATGTGTAGCAGCCACAGGGGGACTGCAAAAAATTGAAGGGATAAAAAGAGATGGGTGATGAAAGAGAAACGCATTCCAAAGAAGACTGAAAAATACCTACATTCTGATAGAAACTGGACCCACAAGTTGTTCACTGTTGTTGCCATATTTCTTTCCATATTTCTCTCCTCTGTCCTCAAGGGACAGGGCTCATTGGAGACTGCCGAGTGCGTGGTCTGTTCTTCAAAGTCGTCAGGCCTCAGCCAGTATGACCTTTACTCTGAAAGCCATAAATCCTGGCCTCTCCTAGGAGCTCTGGCCTCCTCTCTGCTTCTTGGAAAACCTGGAATCAAGGGGGAAGCCCTCTTAATTGTTCTCAGATCGCTTTGCATGAAACTCTTCAAACCTAACGGGTGCACGGTTTCTGTGGCCATCTAGAGATGGCGCCTCCACCGCCGCAGGCTAGCCACGATGGACGTTCTTGGTCACCTTTTCACATTTTCAGTTCAGTTCAGTCGCTCCGTCATGTCTGATTCTTTGTGACCCTGTGGACTGCGGCACGCCAGGCTTCCCTGTCCTTCACCAGCTCCCGGAGCTTGCCCAAACTCACGTCCCGTCGAGTCGCTGATGCCGTGTCTCATGTTTCAGCATTGCTTAATTGACTTATAGTTGATTTACAAGGTTGTGTGACTTTCTGCTGTAGAGCAAAGTGATTCAGTTTTATAGATATAAACGTTTTTCCTATTATCTTCCATGACGGTTTATCACAGGATATTGAAGACAGTTCCCCGTATGCTACAGGGGAGCGTTGCCATCAGCCCATCTTATATATACACTAGCCTGCCTCTGCTAATCCCAGACTCCCGCTCCGTCCCTCCCCCACAGCAATCGCAAGTCTGCCCTTATGTCTGTGAGTCTCTTTTCTGTCTTGTAGATAAGTTCCTTTGTGGCATATATTAGATTCCACGTATCAGGGTACCATAAGTATTTGCATTTCTCTTTCTGACTCGGTTCAGTCAGTATGATCGTCTCTAGGTCCATTCATGTTCCTGCAATTAGCAGCAGCTCATTCTTTTTGCTGGCTGAGTAATATTCCCTTGAGTATTATATGTGCCACTTCCTTCTTCCATGATGGATGCTCTCGCTTGCTAACTTTCCTTCTCCCAGAGAGGCTGTTTTCCCAGTACATGGTGCAGAGTTTCTGCACCCAGGGAAGGGCATGCCTCCTACCTTTTGCTTTGGGCACACGCTCATTTTCCTCTTTGTCCACTGAGCTGGAATGCATACGGGGATTGCGTGTCGCTGCCCCCTCTGGAGTCCAGGGCGTGGAGAAACACGTCCTGCTAAGCGTCTGTCCAAGCACCTGCGCCTGTTGCTGCTACAGCTTCAGTGGGGAGAATGACTGATATGTGTGTGTGTGTGTGTGTGTGTGTGCCCACGCACGTGTGTGTGAAATTAAAAGGAGCACTTGAGAAGCACCAGAGAGGTTCTTAAGAAGAGGCTGCAAGGCAGCTGGATGTGGAATAAATGTAGGGCTTCAAATGTTTATGAAATAACAGTGTTCAAAGGAACAGGCTGGTTTCTTTTGAAGAAATAGCTGCTTGGACCCTCAGGTTGTGCACAAAATTAAATGCTAGATGATCTAAACATCCATGTCTATCTTCTGCCTATTCTCCATCTATTACCTCTCTACATATCTCTGCATCCTCTATTTATTATCTACCTATAAACTCAATACTAGATTGCTTAAACATCTCTTTATTTGCAAGTGAGGCTCTTAAAAAAATAGCCCTCCTTCAAAATAATCCTACTTTAGCTGAGAGGGTAGGAGCAAACATGAGACATGTTGGCATCTGGGTCTGGACTACAGTAATCATTCTGTCGCGGGGAGGTCCACGCTTAGGCAGTGAAAGTGAAAGTTGCTCAGTCGTGTCCAACTCTTTGTGACCCCATGGATGATAGTCCATGAATTCTCTAGGCCAGAATACTGGAGTGGGTAGCCTTTCCCTTCTCCAGGGGATCTTCCCGACCCAGGGATCAAACCCAGGTCTCCTGCATTGCAGGTGGATTCTTTACCAGCTGAGGCACCAGGGAAGCCCACGCTCAGGCAGACACAGAGACAAAAGTGCAGGAGAGAAAGTCGTGAAATGACGTGCAGGGATGCCCTCCTCGGACTGGACTCGACCCATCTGTCTACACACACAAGGGTACACACTCAACTGTGGATAAAGAATCTCTGAGAACATTTATGGGAAGCTAAGATAAGACTCTGGGCCCCCAGAGCAAGCTCACCTGGGAACATTCTCAAGAATGGTTCATCGCCTGTAAAATGTTTAGCTGATAACCACCCAAGACAAAAATGCTGCCCCAGAGAAAGCACGGTACTTGAAAACATAATTAATACTACTAGTGCCAAACTCAAGTTTTAACTCTTCAAGAAATTTTCATGATTGCTGTGCCACTCAAAGTGTTCTGTTAACCATGATTATTTACGATTTTTTTACATTTACTTTGTTGAACTTTTTGTTTGGTCTTGGAGTGTAGCCTATTAACAATGTTGTGATGGTTTTGAGGGGACAGCAAAGGGATTCAGCCATACATGTACATGGGTCCAATCTCCCCTCCCATCCAGGATGCCACGTGACATTAAATAGAGTTCTCTGTGCTGGAGAGCAGGTCCTTGATGATTCTCCACATTAAATACAGCAGCGTGTCCATGTCCATCCCAGACTACCTGACTATCCCTTCCCATCATCCTTCCCCCCTGGGAACCATGAGTTGCTCTCTCAGCCAATAAGTCTGTGTTGAAGTGTGCTTTATGATCAGATGTGTGCTTTTGCTAAAACTGCTCTGAAATTAGAAAAGGATGAAGACTAGGACTGGGAAGTTTTAAGGGCACGATTTAATTATAAAAGAGATGGATCTTCAAAGACTGTGTTGTGTGAGATGCTGTGATACAATAAGGGCAGAGTACCCATCATGCCTTTAAAGGAGTCTGATCTGAACTCTTGGCATTTATTCAGATGTTCACAGTCTGTCTTGTATGAGAACGGGCTTTTTGACATAAATAGGTGCAGCTTTGAAGAAGTGTTTTGTTATAAACCTCCAACAGTGAAACATAATCCTATTTATAAAGAAAAGGGGACAAGGAAACCTTGTCCCAGTCATCAGGGGACCTCAATTTATTTTTGCTTACCCCCTAAAGATCATATACTGTTTTGAAAGAAGGCTTTGAGAAAATGAAAACCAGAAATGAGTGGAATCGCTCATTCTTACAAAACATACTATGGTGGGTTTCTACCACTTCAGACCACTTGGCAGGAATACATCATAGTGATGACATTTAACAATATTTAAACAGAAACCAGTTGCATTCTTTGCAACCTGGTGAAGAAGTTTTCATACTGTTAGCAATATGATGAAGGAAACCAGTGCAGTCGTGTGTAAGTGAAGTCTTTTTGTATTTCTTGTTGTTCAGTCACTCAGTTGTGTCAGACTCTTTGCAATCCCATGGGCCGCAGCACGCCAGGCCTCCCTGTCCATCGCCAACTCCTGAAGTTTGCTCAAACTCATGTCCATCGAGTGGGTGATGCCATCCAACCATCTCATCCTCTGTCGTCCCCTTCTCCTCCTGCCCTCAATCTTTCCCAGCATCAGGGTCTTTTCCAAGAGCTGTCTTCTTATCAAGTGGCCAAAGTCTTGGAGCTTCAATTTTAGCATCAGTCCTTCCAATGAACATTCAGGGTTGATTTCCTTTCAGATAGACTGGTTGGATCTTGTTTCAGTCTGTACCGTCTACCAGGGTACTTTCTGACTCTATGAATTTGACTGTCCTAGGTAACTCAAATCAAGTGGAATCAAGCAGTCAACAATAAAATGTTGAAGGCATTTTTAAACTACTGGTATATTTTTCTATGGGAATGTATTTGGCTTTGTTATTTTCCTAAAATTTCCCTTAGGATATGATGCTTTTCTTTTTAAAACTGAAGCTCTCCATCTGAAAGTTTGCTGGCAGTAAATAAAGTAGCATCCGTGTTTTCTCATGCTTCCTTTGACATATGCAAATAGGGAACCCTTCAGTATTTTTTGTTTGCCTTCTAAATCAGAAGTTCAGAGAGTTCATGTTTCATTACAGAGTGACCGTGAAATCCTTGGAAGATCATCCTACTGAAATCAGAGGACCATTGTGTCTGTTAGCTCTGAAGACTCAGAGCTATTTAATGTCTTCGATTCATAGTTTTTATGTGTTGAATAAAATGATGTCAAAATACTAAAAAAAATCCAGAGCAAGTACACAGTATAGAGAACTGGCATCTTATCAACTTGGGATCTTCAGCTTCTTCAACACACCGTAAGGAAGTTTTTGTTGTTTTATCTTTACAGAAAGCAAAGTCAATTAAGTGATATTTTCTTTCTACCTCAACATTTATTTTGTTGTTGTTAATAAGGGTTTTTTTTTTCCCCTTCTGAAAATATAACTTTGAACAGCTTTGCTTGTTATGATGAGGTTCAACTGGTAAGTTGTTTTTTTGTTTTTTTTAAATTTTATTCACTTGCAGTATAGTTTATTTACAGTGACTTCCCTGGTGGCTCAGATGGTAAAGAATCTGCCTGCAATACAGGAGACCTGAATTCACTTGCTGGGTCGGGAAAATTCCTTGGAGGAGGGGATGGCAACCAACTCCAGTATTCTTGCCTGGAGAGTCCCATGGATAGAAGAGCTATGGGTCAAAAAAATGTGGGACATGACCGAGCAACTAAGCATACATTTTCCGTGTTACAGCACAGTGAATCAGTTATAGAAATATTCTTTTCCTTATTATTTTCCATGATGGTTTATCCCAGGATATTGGATATAGCTGCCTGTCCTCTGCGGTAGGACCTTGCTGTTTATCCATCCTGTTTATAATTGCTTGTATCTGCTGACCCCAAACTCCCAGCCCCATCTTCCCCCTGCCTCCTTAGCAAGCACAAATCTCTTCTCTGATTGTGACTTTATTTCTGTTTTGTATATACATTCCTTTGGGTCATAGTTTAGGTTCCACGTATAAGTGATATACAGTATTTGTCCTTCTCTCTCTGACCTACTTCACTTGGTATGATCATCTCTAGGCCCATCCATGTTGCTGCAAATGGCATTATTTCTTCCTTTTTCATGGCTGAGTAATATTCCATTGTATATATTTACCACATCTTGATCCATTCTTTTGTCACAGGACACTTAGGTTTCTTCCATATCTTGACTATTTTTAATAGTGCTATGATGAACAATGGCATGCATGTATTTTCTAATTATGCTTTTGTCTTGAATATATGCGCTAGAATGGGACTGCTGGATTATATGGTAATTCTACTTTTAGCTTTTCTGAGGAACTTGCATCCTGTTTCCATACTGGCTGCACCCATTTAGATTGCCGCCAACAGTGTGAGAGGGTTCCCAGTTTTCCATTCCCCGTCCAGCGTTTTCAACTGTCTTCATTTTTAAGTGGGGTAAGGGAGAAATAGAAAGGTGTGTTGGAAAACTGCTGCTGCTAAGTCACTTCAGCTGTGCCCGAGTCTTTGTGTTGGAAAAGTGTTTTAAACCAAATTATCTTGGCTACAACTTTCAGAAACTAGGAAATAACTATCTTCAATATGAACAAGATATTTATGGTGAATTTTTCATTTTAAGTAAAGCACATATGGGTTATTATTTATGGGGTCTCCTTTCCTTCTTAACCATGTGACTTTTGACAGAACCATTTTATTCCCAACATGCACAGTCTTGAGCATGGGTACTTTTGACTTGGCATTTTGAGTAACTGTTTCTGATCACAGCTGTGGGATAGTCTAAATTATCATACTCCCCATTTGAATTTTCATACTTGCCATAAATCCAATACATTACAGTCATGAAAACTGTTAAGAAGGGTTGTTGATCAACAATGTGTATACTTTACACAAATTTTCTGATAATTTCAACTTTATTGAGCATTAAAAAGAAAAAGTAACTGTTCTATAATACATCAAAATACAATACAATATTCATCACATCCTAAAAAGTGATGTGATGTGGACACTAACTGATTTCAAAGTGTGATCATAGACACCTTATTCATTGTGAATATTTTAAAGCATTCTTCCTGTTTCCTAAAAACCAGTTACTTACTCTGTTTCCATAAGTTGCAGCATCAGCCTTCTTGTTTTCATGATACAAGGTCATCTCCTGCATTTATACTCACGTTGCTTTTTTTTTCGCATTTGCTGCTTGCTTTGCTTGCAGACTTTTAACCACTTTGACATTGAAGCTCATCCTATAAAACTTTTTTCTAATCATAGACGATTACACATTTTATAAACGTTTATACTGTATCTAAAAATGTCATAGAGGGACTGTTCACTCTGTTTTAAATCGTTTCTGAGCAAATATTTTGTGGAACGCCAAACCTTGCCCCTTTGAAAGTTCTGGTCTACTGGGGTGGGAGAAGTTTGTCATAGGGATACGTCTGCATACATGTATGTTTCTCATTTTTATATAGATTGTTTTCTAAAAAAATTTGTTTATTTTGCTTTGTAAGTTGGCATCTTCATGTGTCATGCATGATCTTTGGTTGAGACGCTGGCTTAATTTTCCCAGGGCAGGTAGGATTTTAGTTCCCTGACCGGGGATCAAACCCCCTTCCCCTGCATGCCCAGGCAGATTCCCAACCACTGGACCACCAGGGAAGTTCTTTCCTATAGGTTTATAAAGAAGATGACTTTTAGGTTGAATAAATGCATATGTACTGCAGCATGGTCATTATTTCTGTTTCTCCATAAGACACTACCCCTTTGAAGCCCAACAAATACGGTTAAGGACCACCTCAACGCCATCTGTGGATCTGTTGCTGCTAAGTCGCTTCAGTCGTGTCCGACTCTGTGCAACCCCATAGACGGCAGCCCACCAGGCTCCTCCATCCATGGGATTTTCCAGGCAAGAGTACTGCAGTGGGTTGCCATTGCCTTCTCCGTGTATCTGTTAGCAGAAATCATCTACAGGTTTCCTTCTCTAGAATTCCCAGCATAGCAAATGTAAAAAAAAAAATACAGCTTCATTAAGTAAGCTCTGGGTCAGATTTCCTTTGGGCAAAGTCTGCATACATGGATTGGTGCCAACCCAAAGAGTAATATAATTAGAAGTAGGTTTTAAAATGTCTGGGCTTCCCTGGTGGCTCAGATGGGAAAGAATCTCCTGCAATGTGGGAGACCTGGGTTTGATCCCTGGGCCGGGAAGATCCCCTGGAGAAGGAAACGGCAACCCACTCCAGTGTTCTTGCCTGGAGAATCCCGTGGACAGAGGAGCCTAGCGGGCTATCGCCCATGGGGTCACGGAGAGTCAGACATGACTGAGCGGCTAACGCTTTCACTTTCATAAAGATGTCTGCAAACTGACATCATCACCTTCCTAAAAACACTGCTGCTTTTCCAGCGGGAACCACCAAATGTGATGTATAGGCTGAGATATATTTGTGTACCATCTTTCATGCCTGCAGTTCATAACATTCAAAATGCGTCAGGCATGAAAAATATACAGACCTTGGAACATTAATAAGAGACTGAAATGTGTTTTCCTCCTGAAGGTTTTATATCTTCAGACACCCTGCCGCCGCTGGCAGCATTTGTATCTGATAAAGTGGAATCAGGAGTAAGGTAGGTAACCTGCAGAAAACCAAGATACCGAAGCTTTGTGTTTACTCTATAGAGGAGACGCCTGATTTTGAATTCTCTGACCTCAGAGAGGCTTGTCACCCCGCTAGAAAGCATATATTTACCATTTACTCTGAGGCATCAGAAATACATAAAATATGTAGATTCACATTAGGGAATTATTATCTGTGGTGGCTCAGATGGTAAAGAATCTGGCTGCAATGCAGGAGACCTGGGTTCAATTCCTGAGTTGGGAAAATCCCCTGGAGGAGGGCATGGCAACCCACTGCAGTGTTCTTGCCTGGAGAATCCCATGGACAGAGGAGCCTGGTGGGCTACAGTCCATGGGGTCACAAAGAGTCAGACATGACTTAGCAACTAACACACACACACTGGCGTGAAACTCAACATTCACAAAATTAAGATCATAGCATCTGGTTCCATCACTTCATGGCAAATAGATGGGGAAACAGTGATTGACTTTATTTTCCCTGGGCTCTAAAATCACTGCAGACGGTGACTGCAGCCATGAAATTAAAAGATAGTTTGCCCCTTGGAAGAAAAGCTATGACCAACCTGGACAGCATATTAAGAAGCAGAGACATTATTTAGCCAACAAAAGTCCGTCTAGTCAAAGCTTTGGCTTTTCCAGCAGTCGTGTACGGATGTGAGAGTTGGACCATAAAGAAAGCTGAGCGCTGAAGAATGGATGTTTTTGAACTGTGGTGCTGGAGAAGACTCTTGAGAGTCCCTTGGATGGCAAGGAGATCCAACCAGTCCCTCCTAAAGGAGATCAGTTCTGAATATTCTTTGGAAAGACGGATGCTGAAGCTGAAACTCCAATACTTTGGCCACCTGGTGCGAAGAGCTAACTCACTGGAAAAGACCCTGATGTGGGGAAGCATTGAAGGCAAGAGGAGAAGGGGACGGCAGAGGATGAGATGGTTGGATGGCGTCACCGACTCAATGGTGGTGTAGATTCACGTGGACAGCGAAGGGATCAAATCCACATCTCTTGGCAGGCAGCTATTCACCCCTGGGTGAAGCCTTCCCAAGCGATGCCTGGGAATCCCCACTAACTGGAGTATTTCTCTGTAAAAGAAGCTTTGTTACTAACCTCTTATAGTTTGGGGCTTCCCTGATGGTTCAGACAGTAAAGAATCTGCCTGCAATGCAGGAGACCCAGGTTCAGTCCCTGGGTCAGGAAGATCCCCTGGAGGAGGTCATGACAACCCACTCTAGTATTCTTGCCTGGAGAATCCCATGGACAGAGGAGCCTGGTGGGCTACAGTCCATGGGGTCGCGGAGAGTCAGACACAAGTGAGCCACTTGGAAACTTCCACACACACAAATTATAGTTTAAGCTTATGTATTCTCCCTAAAATTTTGCTTTTGAAGACAAGGTCTCCGATACATTAAACGGACAGAAGCTTTCAGTCCTGCAACGAATGGTATTTTCTCTGATCCAGTGAAAAATCAGCTGCAAGAGATTCTTGCATGAACGTGAGAGATTGGGTCCATAACGCATATATTTTTCCCCTACTGCAAATTTTCCGCTCGTGATATATGGGTTAAATGATACTAATGTGTGTTATACGATTCGGCATCATTGCCAGATAATTTTCTAGGATGTAACGTGCATTTGTACGTTGACTTAGAGACGAAAACGTGAAACGTTCATAACTTAACATTGATGAAGGCCTCCTGAGTGAATTGTTCAGAATCAAGGACTTAGGTTGCACGTCTCTGCTTGACAAGCAGGGTCGTTTAGACGATAGCGCTGTTATTGCTCTGTTTGAGAATTTTCACTGGAAATCTGACTTGAGAGAAAAAAAATATCAACTGTAATACAGAGGATTCAACAAAAGTGGCTCAAATAAGCCTCACTCTTTCCTTGGTGGGATTTTTTTTTCCTTTTTTTTTTTTTAAAGTTAATTTACTGCCTTGTAGTTGATTTACAATGTTATGTTAAGTTCTGACTCAGTTATACAGAGCTGAGCATATTCTTTTAATATTCGCTCCCACTATGGTTTATCACAGGATATCGCATGCAGTTTCCGGGCCTATACAGGAGGACTTTATTGTTTATCCATTCTACATGTAATAGTGGGCTTCTGCTAACCGCCGTCCCCAACTTCATCCCCACCCCCTTCTCTTTTGCCTCTTGGCGACGGCAACTCTCTTTCTGATGTCTGAGAGTCTCTTTCTGTTTTGTAATTAAGTTCCTTTGTGTCATCATTTAGATTCTGCATGTAAGCGATGTCATCTATTTTTGTCTTTCTCTGACTTACATGGTGTGATAATCTCTGGGTCTATCCACGTGGCTGCAGATGGCATGCTTTCCTTTCTTTTTCAGGGCTGAGTAATATTCCATTGTATATATGGACCACACCTTCTTTTATCCATTCATCTGTTGGTGGACATTTAAGTTGCTTCCATGCCTTGGCTATTGTAAATAGTTCTTCAGTGAACACTGGGGGTCCTCTATCTTTTTAAATTATTGGTCTCTCCACATATATGCCCAAGAGCTGAATTGCTAGATCATACTCAGTCATTCTGTCATGTCCAACTCTTTAGAACCCCATGGACTGTAGCCCACTAGGCTCCTCTGTCCAGGGGATTCTCCAGGCAAGCATACTGGAGTGAGTTGCCATGCCCTCCTCCAGGGGATCTTCCCGACCCAGGAATGAACCCACATCTCTTGGGTCTCCCACATTGGCAGGTGGATTCTTTACCACTAGCTGCCACCTGGACAGCCCCTCTGGGTCAGTCATATGGTAGCTCTATTTTAGTTTTTTTCAGGAGCCTACATACCGCCCTACACGTTGGCTGTACCAACTTACATTTCTACCCACAGTACAAGAGAACTCCTTCCTCGGTATCATTTTTCTATTCCTCGAGTACTTGGTCTTTTAGTCCTTGCTCCTTGGTTTCTTTCTGTCCTTCTGCTCCGTTTATGAATGTCCCCAGGTCACGGCTTCCATTTTACACACAAGATCACCAGTCACACAAGATCGCCTTTCATAGCAACTCCAAACCGTGCCAACACCAGACTTCCCTGTTCTACAGAGATTTCAAGCAACAACGGCCCTCACCTCTTTCTCTACCATCTGTCTTTATTCCTTCTTCCATGCCTGTCTTTTGCTAACCTGCTTTGAAGGAACCACTCTTGGTGATGCTCGTGATATTGGGTAACGACCTCTTTTCTCACTTTTTCTGTCATTTCCATTTTCTCCTGCATTTCATCCCCTTGAAAGACTATAATGAACACATGCACAAGCCTGTCTCATTATGTATTTACCTGATTTATTTGTAGTCGAAGAACCTGCTTCTGGTTTCCCTTTATCCTTCTCAAGATGTTGTCTGTGTGTGTGCATGCGTGCTTGCCCAGTCATGTCCAACTCTTTGCAACCTCATGGACTGTAGCCCGCCAGGCTCCTCCATCCATGGGATTCTCCAGGCAAGAATACTGGAGTGGGTTGCCGTGTCCTCCTCCAGGGGATCTTCCAGACCCAGGGGTTGAACCTGCATCTCGTGCATTGCAGAAAGATTCTTCACCAAAGTTAGTCTTGTGTTAGTCGCTCAGTCGTGTCTGACTCTTTGGGACCCCATGGGCTGTAGCCCCGCCAGACTCCTCTGTCCATGGGATTCTCCAGGCAAAGAATACTGGAGTGGGTGGCCACGCCCTCCTCCGGGGCATTTCCCCACCCAGGGATTGAACCCACATCTCCTACATCTCCTGTATTGGCCTCTGGGTTCTTTACCACTGGGGCCACCTTGGAAGCCCCAAAATGTTGGAGTAGCTCTGACTCCTTCTGAATCCTAACATTTACCTTATCTCATATGTCCATCCCGGTAACGTCTTTTCTAATGCTTTGCATTCAACGCCTCCTTCTAAAACCTGCTCCCAGACTCTGGTCTCCAACCCAGACCTTCCTCAGTACCCACGTTCTTTTCCGAAAGGTTAAGCATCGCCCTGTTTCATATGGATGTCTGACAGCATCTTCAGTTGTGACTTGATGGACTTTTTAAACATTGGAGTTGACTTATAATATGATATCCCTTTCAGGTGGACAACACAGTGATTCGGTATTTTATAGCTTATAATCCATTTAAAGTTATTATAAATTATTAGCTGTGTTCGACTTTGTATCTTCTTCATCTTATGCATAGTAATTTGTATGTATGGTGTTTCTCAGCCTTCTGGACCCATAGCAAATTTGCTTTATGGCTTGTTTAGAGACTGTGGTGCCAATTAACTGGGAGAAATTATTTATCATAAATTAGAAAAGTAGATTACTATTACTCAGCCATTAAAAAGAATTCATTTGAATCAGTTCTAATGAGATGGATGAAACTGGAGCCCATTATACAGAGCGAAGTAAGCCAGAAAGATAAAGACCATTACAGTATACTAACACATATATATGGACTTTAGAAAGATGGTAATGATAACCCTATATGCAAAGCAGAAAAAGAGACTCAGATGTATAGAACAGACTTGTGGACTCTGGGAGAAGGCGAGGGTGGGATGTTTCAAGAGAACAGCATTGAAACATGTATATTATCTAGGGTGAAACAGATCACCAGCCCAGGTTGGGTGCATGAGACAAGTGCTCGGGCCTGGTGCACTGGGAAGACCCAGAGGGATCTGGTGGAGAGGGAGGTGAGAGGGGGGATCGGGATGGGGAATACATGTAAATCCATGGCTAATTCATTTCAATGTATGACAAAAACTACTGTAATGATGTAAAGTAATTAGCCTCCAACTAATAAAAATAAATGGAAAAAAAGAAAAAATAAATAAATAAAATTATACAAAAGGCAAAACTAAAGATGAGAAGTTGTCAGGGATGGGGAGGTGAGGGGAAAAGGCAGAGAGGAAGTGGTGGTGGGGGGAGAAGTTAAAAGGGAGCTGTAAAAAAACTTTTTTGGTATGACAAAAATTATCTTTATCTTGATTGTGACACTGATTATATACATTTGTCAAAAGTCACAAAATTTTCTATTTAAAATTTGTGGACTTTATTGTATATAATTTAAATAATAAATAAAGTTGATTTAAAAAATTTTTTAAAAAAAGTAGATTAGAGCAAATGTTAAAATGGAACTTCATCTTCTAGCATTAAACATAGGCTTTATGATCTCCTAGGGTCCTGCCAGTGTGCATGTTTCTCCCCATTTTTCAGTAGCTTTAGGAGCAGCCTGAAGAACCATTAAATGTTTTTACAGTACAAAATATTCACAGCCTCAAATAAACTGAGCACTTTAGAGTTTGAAAATCAGTGCAAACATGCTTAATGACAAGACACTTGGAGAGGGTCATCAAGAGGAAGTCTTCAAATGGTTTCATAGTAAATAAAAGTTCAAAATCGAGAATTTTTTAATTAAAGTGGAATTTAGGAATATTTGAAATTGCACTATTTTTTGTGTGGTTTTTCGTGTTAGATTTTTTTTACTGTTTATGAGAGTGAACCCTAAGATACAGGAGGAATTCTTGTTAAAACATGTAACAGAAAAATACTTGAGAATCTTTCTGGTGAAGTGATTCATGATTTGTGTGTAACTCCATTGGGCTTTATTTCACTAGTGCTTTTGTTTGCATTAAATCAATATTCTTTTGCAGATAGTTCGATCTGCAAAGAATGTCTGAGGATCTACAGCATATTTTGATAAATCCATTTCAGAGGATATCACACCATAATGTTATAACAGAAAGTCCTTTTTTAAAATTAAATTAAAATTTTTTAAATTTTATTTTGCATTGTGGTACAGTCAGTTAACAATGTAGTGATAGTTTCAGAGGGACAGCAAAGGGACTCAGCCATCCATATACATGTACCCATTCTCCCCCAAACTCCCCTCCCATCCCGGCTGCCATGTGACATTGAGCAGAGTTCCCTGGGCTGTCCAGCAGGTCCTTGCTGGTTCTCCATGTTAAACACAGCCGTGTGTCCACGTCCATCCCAGACTCCCTGACTATCCCTTCCCCCATCCTTCCCCCTGGTGACCATCAGGTTATTACAGAGTATTGAGCAGAGTTCCCTGAGCTGGCCAGCAGGTCCTTGCTGGTTCTCCATGTTAAACACAGCCGTGTGTCCATGTCCATCCCAGACTCCCTGACTGTCCCTTCCCCCATCCTTCCCCTTCAGCAACCATGAATTCATTCTGTAAGTCTGAGAATCTGTTTCTATTTTATGAGTTTGTTGTATCACTTCTCTTCAGATTCCACCTGATCATATGGATCTTATTTGTCTGGTTTACTTCACTTAGAATGACAATGTCTAGGTCCATCCATGTTGTCTGCAGGTGACATTATTTCATTCTGTTCTTATGATTGAGTGATATTCCATTGTTGGAGAAGGAAATGGCAACCCACTCCAGTATTCTTGCCTGGAGAATCCCATGGACAGAGGAGCCTGGCGGGCTACAGTCCATGGGGTCGCAAGAGTTGGACACGACTTAGTGACTAAACCAATATCCCATTGTATATAGGTATCACATCTTCTTTATCCATTCATCTGTTGATGGAGACTTAGGTTATTTCCATGTCTTGGCTATTGCAGCCGGTGCTGCATTGAACATGGGGATGCATGTATGTCTTTGAATTAGGGTTTTGTCTGGATCTATGCCCAGTCGTATGATAGTTCTACTTTTAGTTTTTCAAGGAACCTCCAAACTCTTGTCCATAGTGGCTGCGCTAATTTGCATCCCCACCAACAGGGTCGGAGACAAAGTCTGTTTTACTTTGGATTGAATGGTAGCTGGCTTCAGGATCGCGTGTCTATATGTGTTATCATGCCATTGGAAATGAAAAAGATCGCCCTTCTGCTCTTAGACGGACACATGGGCTCTCAGGATGCGATTATAGTCCAGGGCAGGAAGCTCTCCACACGCCGCGCTGTGCCTTTCTTGGGAGCTGAGTAACGTTTCGTGTAGAGCATTCCTCAGTTGCTGACGCTAGCGGCTTGCAGGCAGAAAGCCACGAGGTCTTCCCCATGCTGGTCTCACTTCGTCCTGGTCGGTGAGCGTGTGCGGACCTTGCTGTTTTAGCTGTAGGACCGCCGAACCCACAGAGATGGGACGGCAGGCCCGGGTCTGCCTGGAGCTGGCGAAGAGACAACTGAACCGCTTCCTTTTCTTTTCGTCGCCCGGTTATTTGTGGTTGTGTTGGGTCTCTGTTGCTGTGGAGGCTTCCCTCTGGGTGTGACTCACGGGCTTCGCACTGCGGGGGTTTCTCTCATTGCAGGGCACAGACGGTAGCCCACGGGCTTCAGTAGTTGTAGCAAGGGGACTCACTAGTCGTGGTACACAGGCTCCGTGGTGTGTGGGATCTTCCAAGACCATGACTGACTGCAAAAAAAAGAAAAAGAAAACCTCTGCAGCCCCTGGCAGTCAGCACTGTGTGTTTCCTTCTTTTTTTTTTTTCAGTATGGAACCCCAGGTTTATTTGTCCATAGTGTATTATCTAGGGTGAAACAGATCACCAGCCCAGGCTGGATGCATGAGACATGTGTTTCCTTCTTGAGGATGTTCTATAGGAATGCCATTATTCCTTGTGTCTTTGGGTGTCTGGACTTGCCCCTTTGTGTCTGGCTCATGTAACTCGGCGTGTGTTTTCACATTTGCAGTGACCCATTTTTCTGTGTGTGACCTACATTCCATTGAACCACATTTGGTATATTCCTCATCTGTTGACGATCCTCTGAACTGCTTCTAGCTTTCACTATTATGCGTACTAATTCTGTGACCTTCCCTGTACGTGTATCTGTTTAAATATGTGTCTGTGTTTCAGGTGCTCAGTCGTGTCCGACTCTTTGCCACCCCATGGACTGTAGCCCGCCAGGCTCCTCCGTCCATGGGATTCTCCAGGCAGGAATACTGGCGTGGGTTGCCATACCCTTCTCCAGGGGATCTTACCGACCTGGGAACAAACCTGGGTCTCCTGCATTGCAGGCAGATTCTTTACCATTTGATCTGCCTTCTGTGGGGTCTGTATACCTAACCCAGAATTGCTACCTAGTTTTCTACTGAGTTTTGCAATTTATGTGTCATGCTCCAACAAATGTAACCCAGTTTCCCCAAGCGCAGATGAACTTAGGTTTTGAGCTTTATTCTTTCTCATTATCAAATGAGCACTCCTTTAAAACCATTATTTTACACTGCACTCCCTAGAGAGAAATAGGGTGTCTGAAAATAGGAGCAACGTGTATTTTTATGTGGAGACTTTATTTGTCATCATCAGTCTATTTCTGATCACAAATTCACATCATATCCAGGTCAAGTTAAGAATTCTGCTAACTGAAAAAAAGTAATAACAAAGTGAGGTGCTGAATGTGTTAATTAGCTTAATTGTAGTAATCATGTCAGAATGTGTATGTAAACCACTTGATCATTTTGTGAAGTTTATAAGTATGATTTCTCATTTATTCCTAAATGAAGCTGAAATAAATAGTGAAAATAAATTCCCTTAAATGTATGATGAACAACACATTTAAAAAGCCTTTGGAATTTTACGCCAATTTGAAAATGATGTCTGTGGCACACATGTGATATAGCAATTATCACCTTATTATCTAACAAGTATTACAAGTCTTCAGACATCTGTATGCGGTGCGTTATTTCTTAATGCTAAAAGTATGGCAGCATTGAACTATTTATGGATTAATATATTTATTGAAACTGTGAATGGAAGAAAACTGAAATATATCCAAACATTTGGATATATTTGATTGAATATTTGATTGAAATATATCCAAATATTCGGATTGAAATACATCCAATTGAATAAATACACTTATTTAAGTAAATGCAAAATCAGTTAAAGGATGCTTACTCCTTGGAAGAAAAGCTATGACAAACCTAGACAGTATATTAAAAGTCAAAGACATCAGTCAGCTGACAAAGATCCATATGGTCAAAGCTGTGATTTTTTTTTTTCCAGTAGTCATGTGCAGATGTGAGAGTTGGACCACAAAGAAGGCTGAGTGCCAAAGAACTGATGCTTTTGAATGTGGTGCTGGAGAAGACTCTTGACAGTTTCTTGGACAGCAAGGAGATCCAACCAGTCCATTCTAAAGGAAATCAACCCTGAATGTTCATGGGAAGGACTGATGCTGAAGCTGAAGCTCCAATACTTCGGCCACCTGATGGGAAAAACTGACTCCTTGGAAAAGACCCTGATGCTGGGAAAGATTGAAGGTGGGAGGAGAAGGGGGCCACAGAGGATGAGATGGTTGGATGGCATCAGCGACTCAATGGACATGAGTTTGAGTAAACTCCAGGAGATAGTGGAGGATAGGGGAGCCTGGCTTGCTGCAGTCCACGGGGTCACAAAGAACCAGACACTGCTTAATCATTGAACAACAACGCTTATTTAAATGTTTACAAGTTTAACCTAGGGTATCTTTTTTGTCGCTCTATTAAAATCTATTAACTTTATATGTGGAATCTAAAAAAGAAAAAGGGTACAAATGAACTTATCTACAAAACAGAGTTACTGATGTAGCAAATAAACTTATGGTTCCCTGGAGATAATCTGGGGGGAGATAAATTGAAAAATTGAGCCTGAGATACACACACTACTATATAAAATAGATAATTAATAAGGACCCACTGTGTAGCATGGGGAACCCCACTCCTTACTATGTAATGGCCTATACGAGAAAAGAATCTAAAAAAGATTTGATGTGTTTATACCTGATTCACTTGGGTGTACCCCTGAAACTACACAACATTGTAAATCAAGTATACTCCAATAAAAATTTTAGTAATAATAAAAAAACACGCATTAGCTTGATACGAAGATCTAGGGAAAAAACGTCCACTGAACTAGAGTTGAAAATCACAGCCTGTGCATCAGTGAAAATCCCAGGTTCTGATTTTAAAGAAGAAAGAAAGAAAGAAATTCCTGAGCGATCAATGGAGATGAAGAGCATGGCTCGAAGCCCCTGCAGAAAGCGCCTTCCCCCGGCCGCCCGCAGACTCACAGATCCGTCTCCACCCAGGACACCCTAAATTAGGCAGGAGCAGAGTTTAAGGAGACGCTGGCTGGCTCCTGTTGTGTCTCTTCCCATTGCTTGCGTTTGTTTGCACAGCATGGCGAAGCCAGTCGGACACTCTAATCACCGCCATCCTTCTTGGAACCAGTTACTCTGCGCTTACCTGCGAGGAGTCGAGGAAGCAGAGAAGACCCCCGGGGGGAAAGATTTCTTCTCTGCGTGTAGCAAGCCTAAAGCCTGGTTTACACGTTTCAACGCCAGCCTGTAATTTATCTCACTGTGGTGTGATCCGCAATTAAGATAACCAGGTAAAACCACTCGGTCTGAAGGGAGTTGTGAACACTTGGAGGGGGTTGGCTCCTGGGTGTGAAATGTGTCACCCACTGCCTGTCTGCTGCTTGGGAGACTGGAAGCTCATCATGGGTTGCCTTTGTCTTTCACGAGCTTTGGAGCTAGGGACTTGATGGGCCGTCCAGTGGTTAGGAATCCACCTGCCGATGGGAACATGGGTTCAGTCCTTGGTCTGGGAGGATCCTGCATGCCCTGGGACAACTACTAAGCATCACAACTTCTTAGCACCACAATTAGCACCACAACTACTAAGCACCACCACTACTAAGCATCACAACTACTTAGCACCACAACTACTAAGCATCACAACTTCTTAGCACCACAACTACTTAGCATCACAACTTCTTAGCTGGTTCTTTGGAGCCTGGGAGCCATAACTACAGAGCCCATGTGCCTCTGCCTTCTCCAGGGGATCCTCCCAGCCCAGGGATCGAACCCAGGTCTCCCGCATTGCAGGCAGATTCTTTATCAGCTGAGCCACAAGGGAAGCCCAGGAATACTGGAGTGGGTAGCCCATCCCTTCTCCAGTGGATCTTCCCGACCCAGGAATCAAACTGGGGTCTCCTGCTTTGCAGGTGGATTCTTTACCATCTGAGCTCTCAGGGAAGCCCCCAAACAAATACACCTTTTTAAAAAACTTAAAAAGAATTGGAGCTGGTGGTCTGTAGAAAATAACCACGTGGCATTTTCTTCCCCTTTGTAAATTTTATTCTTCCGTTTATTTTATGAGGGAGCTGCACTTTCTTTTTCTCATCAAAGGGAGCGTATTTTGGATGGGATTTGTAATGCCGAATCTGTTTTGAGCTGAATGAAAATGAAAGCAAAACACATTGAGATTTGGGAGCTGCAGGAAAAATTGGGCTTGCGGTTCTTGCATTAGAGGAAAAAAATGAAGAATCTCAGAGAACATAGCTAAACTTCTGATTTTAAAGCCATAAAAATAAGAGTAAATTAAATCCCAAGTAAATGGAAGGAAAGAAATTATAAGACCACAGGCACAGAAAAATCAGTGAGAGACAGAACTGTTAAACAGTAGATAAAACCAATTAAATCAAAAGTTGGTCTGTGGGAAAGTTCAACAAAATTATGTAGTTTGTAGCCATCTGGTCAGGAAAAAAAGAGATAACACACAAACAGATGAAATAGGGTCACTGTTAAGGGCTTTATAAATATCGATGTAATAATTAGTGAATATTATGAACAAGTTAATACAACACATCTGACAACTTGGAGAATCAATGAAGATGTATTAATGATGCAAATTACTAAAACTCGTGCAAGAAGAAAGAGTTAAGCATATAAGGCTGTGTATATTTAACAAATATAATTTGCAGTAAAAAAAAAAAAAAAAAAAAAACTTTCCAAAGACTTGAAGAAGAAATGGCTTATCAGGTGAAACATACAATGAAAATTTATGGAATAAAAATGCAGAATACATACAAAGTCACCTGGAAAATAGAAAATGAGAAAATGCTCTCTGATTCATTTGAGGAGGCAAGTATTGTACCAACACAGCGTGAAAAAGACATTACAGTAAAAGGCAGCTGTAGATGAATACCCACAGTAAATCTTTGTGTAAAAATCCTTAGCTAAATACTTTAAGTAGAATCCAGCAATGTATAAAAATGAGTGTCTAAGTTGGGTTTAAACATAGGAATAGATGGTTGGTTTAACACGGATTAACTAGTCAGAATGAGATGATATACTAGTAGAACAAAAAGGGAAATCCACCTACATCCGAATAAGAATAATTGGCTAGGAGAAACTGAAATACGGGCTTCCCTGGGGGTGAGTCAGCTATAAAAGAATTCACCTGTCATGCAGGAGCTGCCAGAGACCTGGGTTCAATCCCTGAGTTGGGAAGATCCCCTGGAGGAGAGAATGGCAACCCACTTCAGTGTTCTTGCCTGGAGCATCCCATGGACAGAGGAACCTGGTAGACTACAGTCCGTGGGGGTCACAGAGAGTTGGACGCAACTGAGTATCTTAGCACACACGCCATGTATATAAAAGAGGTCTCTTCCCTTTGGACTAAATGACTCTTAACAGTTAAACCAGATCAGCCAGTAATATTAAATAAATAAATAAAAGCATCTAGAAGATTACTTCTAAAGATGCTTCCACTGGGAGTTGATTAACAGAATGAGAAATAGAAACACAAGACTATCAGGGGTCATAGTTTTTGCAGTTCTTTTAAATCACATTACGTGTTGCATAAAGAAGTCTAAGCATTTAGAAGCCTGGTTGTGAAACAGAGGGAATGTAACTGCATTCAAATTCCAGTTCTACCCTTCGTTTTCATTTTGGTTATCAGACAGTGCAAGTCAAAACACAGAGTTTGGTAAGTAAGAATAACAATAATTAGAAGAGTGATAATGGTCATAGCAATAGTTCATGGCCACTTGGGAAGTGAAGCTGAGATATGTCATTTATATTTGCATTCATTATGGAGTTAAGAAACAACACTTAGGGCTTCTTTGCTGGCTCAGTGGTAAACAACCCATCTGCCAATGTAGGAGATGTGGGCTTGATCCCTGGTTTGGGAAGATCCCCCCTTAGGAGGAAGTAGCAACCCACACCGGTATTCTTGCCTGAAAAAAGGAAGTTGAGATTGACATTAACTGAACTCATTTGATGAGCTCTATGGTCATTACGTGAAACGTGATTGTAAGGTGTGGCATCAGTATATAAGTTTTCATGGATAGAATTGTACTTATTTCTAGAACAGATTGTTGACTGTAAATGAGGGTGGGTGAGATGGTTTGAAAGGTCACGGATGCCAAAAGATATCAGAGTCCCCCAGTTAGATCACAGCAAAGAAGTAAGATAAGCTCTTTTCTTCTTTCTTTCGAAAGCTCAAGTCTCATCCAAAGAAAGAAAGCTTAAATGATAACTTAAGGTAGATAGCAGTAAGCACAAGGATTGAAGAAAAGAAAACACATTGCATTTTGCTGGTTAAAGTTTGCGAAGAAAAGATAAGGGTAGGCAAGAAGGAGAAGGAGATAACGCCAACAAAAGTTGGCTGTGGGAATAAAAGGCTCTTTGATAGATGCCTGCTGTAGGAGAGAAAAGGAAATCTGAGCCCCCTCCCCAAATTAAAAGAAAAGAAGAATATTACATCGCTATCCATCCTTAAATGCCAGCTACTGAAAGCAGCTTTTCCACTTCGCAGACAAAGTGGTAAGATTTATTAAAGTTTCCATTCGAAGAAATGTTCAGTCGCTCAGTCGTGTCCAAGTC
The DNA here is from genome assembly GCF_023699985.2 of Odocoileus virginianus. Lineage (NCBI taxonomy): Eukaryota > Metazoa > Chordata > Mammalia > Artiodactyla > Cervidae > Odocoileus > Odocoileus virginianus. The sequence continues at coordinate 1,219,707 of NW_027224323.1, forward strand.
TTTGCGACCCCTCGGAGTGTAGCACGCCAGGCTTCCCTGTCCCTCACTATTTCCCAGAGCTTGCACAAATTCATGTCCATTGAGTTGGTGATGCCATCCACCCATCTCATCCTCTGTCATCCCCTTCTCCTCCTGCCTTCAGTCTTTCCCAATATCGGGGTCTTTTCCAAGGAGTCAGCTCTTCCCATCAGGTAGCCAAAGTATTGGAGCTTCAGCATCAGTCCTTCCAGTGAATAGGCTGGGTTGATTTCCTTTAGGATGGACTGGTTGGATCTCCTTGCTGTCCGAGGAACTCTGAGGAAGAAATGTGTTATCAAGCAGATGTAAATTTGCAAGTGAGAACATAGTAGAAAAGACCAGATCCTGATTTCTGAGTCAAGGTTTTTAGGAACAGAATTCCTTGCAGCACTCAGAGTGGAAAGGTTGCATAGCATCTTCCTGGCTCTGAGCTGAAGTCTTAGGACTTGCATTTTTAGGCTGTAACCTGACACCATCCTGGGGTGACTGCTGTGTTCCTTCTTTGTTCATGCTGACCCCTTAAAGAAAAGGCTTGCCAATCCTCTGCTCTAGTGGGTTGCAAGTGGAAATGCAAATGGAAAGTAGCATCTGTTTTCCCATACATTTTTCTAGCAGAACCTAAAAGGATGTGAGTATAAGCTAAGCACTCAATAAAATAAAATTATAATGTTGTGCTTTATGATTGAATGCTTCAGAATCCAGCTGCCAGTGCAGGAAATGCAGGGAGACGTGGGTTCGATTCCTGGGTTGGGAATATCCACTGGAGAAGGGAATGGCAACCCACTCCAGCATTCTTGCCTGGAGAATCCCATGGACTGAGGAAGGGTGGGATACCATCCAAGAGGTCGCAAAAACGTCAGACATGACTGATGGCGATTTAGCACATGCATATAAACACACACATTCAACATCACTTCTGTCTTAATATTGGTGACAAGAATCCTGTTCACTGATTCTAAATCTCTACCAAAAACTAAAACCTTCATTGTCGTCATGTTATCTGGATATAGCATATATGCCAGTATGCTGGATATCAGAAACATTGCTATTTGTGGTTCAGATGGTAAAGAATCTGCCTGCAATGCAGGAGACTCGAGTTCCATCCCTGGGTAGGGAATATCCCCTTGGTCAGTATGCTAGATGTCAGAAACATTACTGTTTGTGGTTCAGAAAGTAAAGAGCCCGCCTACAATGCAAGAGACATGAGTTCCATCCCTGGGTCTGGAAGATCCCTTGGCCAGTATGCTAGATATTGGAAACATTACTCTTTACAGTTTGGTTCAGTCGCTCAGCCATGTCCGACTCTTTGTGACCCCATGGACTGCAGCACGCCAGGCTTCCCTTTCCATCACCAACTCCCAGAGCTTGCTCAAAACTCATGTCAGTCGAGTCGGTGACGCCATCCAATCATCTCATCCTCTGATTTTTAGGAGTAGGGAAAAGATACGATTGTATTAATAGAATGTTTCCATGCTTGTCCTACAAAATGAGAAGTTCGGCTGGTTTGACTGTGTGTGTTGAAAGGAGAGAAAGTGAAGTCGCTCAGTCGTATCCGAGTCTTTGTGACCCTGTAGACTGTTGCCTACCAGACGCTTCCGTCCATGTGTTTTGAAACCAGTGTTAATAGTGAAGTGGTTCTCAATGAGTTTACTAAAATCTCCTGCCTTGTACTTTTTAAAAGAGACTGAACTTTGCACTAAAATCTCAGTAAGTTGTATTTTCAGGAAAATCATTTTCATTGGTTTTATTACAGTTGCCTACTAGTGTAAAAGTTCCAGGCAGAGTTGAAGTCCTATTACAGTGCAGTAACAGATTAAAAAATAAATGAACGTTTATTTTTGGTAGGAAGTTTTAAAAAGAAAAGTAAGAATGTGTACCATATTCACAGACTTAATATAGAAAGAAACTTGTAGATATTCAGTGTATTTTTAAGGCAGGCAAATTTAAATAACTAAGGAGGTATTTATTTATTTTAATTCAAAGCTGTGTTGACTGTTAGAATAATTAAAGATTTTTCTTTTCTCCCAATAAATTTTGACTGAAATTTTTATATAACTGAAAGGGGGAATTTCTAACAACTTTTAATGACTACGTTAATTAAACTATGTTGAAATACATATATAAATATAGAAATGAGTCTTGGGAATATGTTCAAAGGGATAATTATTTTGAAAACACTCTGCCAAACACATTATGCTGTGTCTTTATCAGATTATTTGATTAGATTCATTGCATTTTGCTTAAGTTCCTTGGGGTAGGACTGACTCTTGTGGTGGTGATCATAGTTGTAACCTCTCAACCACTTGGAAGAAAAAGAACCAAAGTAATGTGCTATGTGTGTAAAAGAATACAGAGTAATGGGAATTCCTGGTGATCCAGTTGTTAGGACTCGGAGCTTCCAAAGTTTCCAGGGCCTGGGTTTGATCCCTGGTCAGGGACCTAAGATCCCATAAGCCATTCAGTACAGCCAGAAAACAAATAAAAATAAAAAAATAAAAGAGCCCAGAATATTGATAGGAAGTGGCAGGCAGATAACAGCTACCACAAAATGTTTTTTCCTCCACACATTGAACACAGAAGTGGAAATAGCCTCCGATGTTACGTTTGCGAATTTAGTGACACTCGTATGGTTTTAAGTACCTTTCCAAGATGCGCTTGTGAGTGAGAAATAAAATGGTTCTCCTTAGCATGCCTCACTGTTTTTAAGATCCCAGTATCTCGTCAAAATTGCTGCTGCTTTTTGTTTGCCATTGTTTCTTTATCGCTGTAATAAAATGAATAATATGTGAAGTCGTAAGAAGAGAGAGACCCTTGGCCATTTCTGTTGTTAGTCTCTACCACCAGCTGCAAGTTCCGACCATTGTTTAAAAGAGTGACATTCTGATTTAACTCCCATTTCCAACAGTGGACAATGAAAAGAGATTTGATGACCCAGTTTATCCTGTCAGCACTTAATACAAGTTGGCCTTATTTTGAAATGCTTTGGTTTACATGGACTTCTTCTGTGGCTCTGCTGATAAAGAATCTGCCTGCAATGCAAGAGACCTGGGTTCAATCCCTGGGTTGGGAAGAGACCCTGGAGAAGGGAAAGGCTACCCACTCCAGGATTCTGGCCTGGAGAATCCCATGGACTGTATAGCCCATGAGGTCGCAAAGTGTCGGACACGACTAAGTGACCTTGACGTCACTTCATTGGGTTTACATATATTCAAATCTTTTCATGAAAACACTGCTTTTTTTTTTTTTTTTTTAAAAAGGTTTTTGGAAAAATATCAATTTATTTGGCTGCATGAGGTCGTTCCTGCAGCACACTGGACGTCTTTGCATCATGTGGTATATTTCACGCATCACACGGACTCTCCATTGTGGTGAACAGCATCAGTAGTTACCGAGTGCAGACTTCCTCGCTCCCTGGCGTGCGGGATCTTAGTTCCCCAACCAGGGATCGAACCCATGTCCCCTGCATTGCAAAGCGGATTCTTAACCACTGGACCACCAGGGAAGCCCCAGATACTCCTTGCTGATCGTAGTAAAGATACCATCATCAATGTCTCCCATCATTGCAGGGGCTGAGGTTACAAAATATTCCAGTCTCTTATGTGGGGATTAAATAAACCAACTGACCTTTGGTGTGCAATTACTATCATGTGACTGCTTTTCCAACTGGCATAGTTGGAGGAAAAAGGCTCGCTTTACTTCCTAAAAACCACTGAACTCTTAACTCAGGTGAAAAGTGAAATTGTATGTGTGTTTCCACCCTCTAGCTTAGCTGCCAATGATCCCTGCTTCCTGGCACTTTTTTTTTGCCCCTGCCCTGGTGCAATGCGCTCTGTACATGCACTGGAGTTTGTGTGTATGATTAATACAACAAGAAAGAAGAAAGAAAGGAAGTCGCTCAGTCATGTCTGACTCTGAACACCCTGGACTGTAGCCCACCAGGCTCCTCTGTCCATGGGACTGTCCAGGCAGAAATACTGGAGTGGGTTGCCGTTTCCTTCTGCAGGGAATCTTCCCGACCCTGGGATCAAACCCAGGTCTCCTGCGTTGGCAAGTGGATTCTTTACCCTTTAAGCCACCGGGGAAGCCCAAGAATACTGGAGTGGGTAGCCTATCCCTCCTCCAGGGGATCTTCCCGACCCAGGAATCAAACCAGGGTCTCCTGCATTGGCAGCTGGATTCTTTACCGTCTGAGCTATCAGGGACGCCCCATGATGGAATACTCAGTCTGCTGCTGCTGCTAAGTCACTTCAGTCGTGTCCGACTCTGTGAGACCCCACAGATGGCAGCCGACCAGGCTTCTCCATCCCTGGGATTCTCCAGGCAAGAACACTACATTCTACCAAAAAGGGAAAAGTAATAGAGTGATAAAGACACATCAGTACCTCTCACAACCTTTGGGAAAGGTTGGGGATCTTCCCAAGCCAGGGATGGAACCCAAGTCTCTTGCATTGCAGGCAGGGAAGCCAGTGTGGAGCAGTGTAAAGTTAATTATCTGTATGTAGCATTGGCCTGTGAGTGCAGGGCTTCTAACTAAATTTTCCTAGCAGTACTCATGATTCTTTGGTGTTTCTCGGTGATGTAACAGTAAAGATGGAGAAGGCAATGGCAACCCACTCCGGTACTCTTGCCTGGAAAGTCCCATGGCCAGAGGAGCCTGGTATCCTGCAGTCTATGGGGTCCCTACGAGTTGGACATGACTGAGCATATATAGTCACGATTCTTCAGCATCCATTTTGATGTAAACAGTTCAGTAAGCTTCCTAAACTGTGTCACCTCTTTGAATTCAAACTTCACATTTTCCAGCTCAGAACATTGAGGATGTCTTCTCAAGAGTATACAGGCTTCGTTTTCACTCTCTCTAATACCACCTCCTTCCTGACCCACCATCCTCCACTGTTTCCCTTTCTTCCAAAATGTCAAGACACTGTGGGATTTATACCCTCTGATTGAAAAAGAAGAAAAAAGAAAGAGCTTGTTGAATGCACATTATAACGTGCCTCAGGCCAACCTCAGCATATGGGAGAAATAAATACAGTAACTTGAAATTCCCATCACTTCCCAGCACCACTCGGGTTATTTAAAGAACGTTGTTTGCTTAGCTGTATTTCTAAACAACTGTAATGAAAGCTGTGCGGGGAGAAGAAAATGTCATGAAATAGTTCAACGTCATCTGAGACATCAGGAAAATGAGTTTCCTTCAGTGGATGTGTCTGTGGATTTCAGGACCAGTTATGTAGAATAGCACCGTCCATATCAGAAAAGTCGTTGAAATCTTGTAAAGATATAAAGTCGCATACCAACAATTTGACTTTTAGCTACTGTATTGGTCAGGGTTCTCCAGAGAAGCAAAATATCTGTGCATCTATATTATCATTGTTGAATTGCTCAGTCATGTCCAACTCTTTGCTACCCCACGGACTGCAGCACACCAGGCTTCCCTGTCTTTCACCAACTCCCGGAGTTTATTCAAACTCATGTCTGTGATGCCATCCAACCATCTCATCCTCTGTCATCACCTTCTCCTCCTGCCTTCAATCTTTCCCAGCATCAGGGTCTTTTCCAATGAGTCAGCTCTTTGCATGAGGTGGCCAGAGTATTGGAGTTTCAGCATCAGTCCTTCCAATGAACACCCAGGACTGATTTCCTTTAGGATGGACTGGTTGGATCTCCTTGCAGTCCAAGGGACTCTCAGGAGTCTTCTCCAACACCACAGTTCAAAAGCGGCGATTCTTCATTGCTCAGTCTTTCTTTATGGTCCAACTCTCACATCCATATATGACTACTGGAAAAACCATGGCTTTGACCATATGGACCTTTGTCAGCAAAGTGATGTCTCTGCTTTTCAATTGGCTGTTGGTTGGTCATAGGTTTCCTATATGTAGAGAAGCACTTATTTTAAGGAGTTTGCTAACATGATTGTAGAGATTGACACATTGAGATCTGCTGGACAGACCAGCAGTCCAGAGACTCAACAGCTAATATTTCAGTTCAAGTCTGAAGTCTGTCTGGTGGCAGATTTCTCTTTTCCACAGAGAGCCTTGGTTTTTTTCCCCTCTTAACAACTTCGTCTTTGATGTGACAACCAGCATACCATGAGGGTAATATGCTTTATTCCCAGCCCTCTAATTTAAATCTCAGTCTCATCTTTAAGGACTCATCATAAGGACTTCCCTGGTGGTTCAGACGGTAAAGCGTCTGCCTACAATTTGGGAGACCCAGGTTTGATCCCTGGATCGGGAAGATCCTCTGGAGAAGGAAACGGCAACCCACTCCACTACTCTTGCCTGGAAAATCCCGTGGACAGAGGAGCCTGGTGGGCTACAGTCCATGGGGTTGCAAAGAGTCAGACACAGTTGAGCAACTAAACTTTCACTTTTCACGTTCAGAGTATACCTTCTAAACCTCTAAACTCTAAAGTAACCTCTAAACTATTGTTTGACCAAATATCTGAGTACCTTGGGGACATATAGATTTAAACCATCACAAATACTTTACTTGCTATACGCTTGTGTAAATTAATCTATGAATAATCAGAGGTACTTGCGACATTCTGTAACTGGACATCTAACGTGTCTATCTTTTGGTAAGATAGAGACTCTATTATTACTTATCATTGTTCGACTGACCTCTTAATATCTCCTACTCTGGCAAAAGGGTCTTTCAATTGTTGAGTAGGAGAAAATCTGAGACTAGAACCATGATAATATGGCAGCATGTGGATGGAAATCCATGTTGATGGAAATCTACTTGCTTTGTTACTATTTGATCTGGATCCGTTATTTAGACGCCTTTATATCCCTTATCTCGTCTAATGTCAACAATGTCACAATATTTACATAAGAATCAAAGCATATGAAATAAATAGAAGTTACAGTGGGGGCTTCACTAGTGACTCAGTGGTGAAGAATCCACCCACAATGCAGGAAATGCAGGTTTGATCCCTGGGTTGGGAAGAGCCCCTGGAGGAGGAAATGGCAACCCACTCCAGTATTCTTGCTTGGAGAATCCCATGGACAGAGGATCCTGGCGGGCTACAGTCCATGGGGTCGCAAAGAGTCGGACATGACTTAGCAACTGCAGAACCACAGAGAAGTTACAGTGGAGTGTGTGTATGTCAATTTTGTTATTTGTGTATCAGAAGTTCAAAGCCAATATTCATTAAAATACTGTCTGACGTTGTACCAGGCTTCCCAGTAACATTAACACTGATTTGTTTCATTGTCTTTTTCCAAACAGGCATCACCACTGTAAACATAGAGAAATTAAATTCTAATTAATCAAATCATCATTTCATTTATTCTTCTGCTGTCAGGTTACTGGAAGACAAACACGTTGATTTAACACAGGTTGAGCAGGGAATAGCTCGTGTCTCTGAGCATGGCGCAACATAGCTTTTAGTGGTATTCTTTTATGAGCGTATTTTTCTGAGCTTCGCACGTTTGCTTCCAAAATAGAGCTGAGTCTTACGAGCGGCGTCCCTGAGCTTACACCTTCCAGGATGTTGTTGTTCAGACGAGTCTGACTCTTTGTGACCCCGTGGACAGCAGCACTCCAGGCTTCTCTGTCCATGACATTTCCCAGACAAGAATGCTGGAACGGGTTGCCATCTCCTTCTCCAGGGGATCTTCCCGACCCAGGGATCAAACTCAGGTCTCCTCTCCTGGCCAGCAGGTTCTCTACCATCTGAGCCACGGACGAAGCCTACACCTTCCAGAAGGATTCCAGAAGTCAGAAAACTTCTATTATTTTGTATTCTGATGCTCAGTTCTTTAAATCTTGCTCAGGAGGCCAGAATGCAAACATGTATTGGTCAAGGATTATCCTTATTTGCACTTGGACAGAAATAAATCTCCTGTTTTAAGAAGTGTCTGTGTTCCAATCCTGCGCTAGATTTCCTGATATTATGTACCTTTCATTTTGTATTTGAGATTGGAACATGGCTGCCAACATTTCCATGATCCAAAATTCACCTTTCTGTCAAGATTCTGTTTGCTTGCAGAAATCCACAAGTTACATGACCTGATAATGCCTCTCTTCCTGTTTCGCTTCTGTATTTGTCCTCCCATTTGAAGTTACAGATGTAAATTATTTACCGTTTCACAATACACCTATGTTATTTTAAAACCAGAGCTTTTGTTTTATTTAAAAAAAAAAAATACCACGACTGTAAGTGAAGTGCAAAGTAGAATTTTAGAACTAAGTATTTGCCAAAATTTCTATATAAATTTCAATATACTTAATGAAGTATAATGACTTATTCTTAATTAAGTGATACTAATGAAGTCAGGTATATCTGTGTGTTAATAAAATTAAAGTTAGGAAACAGCACTATCTTTAAAAAATATTGAAATATGTATTGTTAAAAATATATGTGTATTTTAATATTTAGTATATATTTATATATAGAGAGAGACTTCCCTGGTGGCTCAGATGGTAAAAGCATCTGCCTACAATGCAGGACACCCGGGTTCGATCCCTGGTTTGGGAAGATCCCCTGGAGAAGGAAATGGCAACCCACTCCAGTCTTCTTGCCTGGAAAATCTCATGGACAGAGGAGCCTGGTAGGCTACAGTCCATGGGGGTCGCAAAGAATCAGACACGACTCAGGGACTTCACTTTCTTTCTTTCTATAACACACACACACACACACACACACACACACACGTACCCATGTATGTATATTTTTGGATTCCCAGGTGGTGCTAGTGTGAAAGAACCCATCTCTCAATGCAGGAAACATAAGAGGCACAGGTTTGATCCCTGGAGAAGGAAATGGCAACCCATTCCAGTGTTCTTACCTGGAGAATCCCATGGACAGAGGAGCCTGGTGGGCTATAGTCCATGGAGTTTTAAAGAGTCAGACACGACTGATGCAACTTAGCATGCATGCATGTATTTTTCAAGTGCATCATTTTCCTTGGGGCTGCTATAACAATATATGACAAATTTCCCACAATAGCACAGTTCTGAAAATCGGCCATCTAAAATCAACATGTTGTCCAAGCTAACCCTAACCCTCTGAGACTTTGGGTCGAATCCTTTCTCAAATTTTCTGTCTGCTGGAGAGTGTAGGAAATCCTTGGCATTCTTTGGCTTCACTGCATTCATATAACTTTGTCTCCATCTGCAAATCTGTTCCAAGTTTCCCCTTTTCCTAAAGACACCACATATTATCAATTTTTAAAGCCCACCCAGATATCCGCATTTTAACATGGTCTCTTCTGCAAAGATCAGTTTCCGAAGTAAGGTCAGGTTCACAATGCTGGTGGTTAGAATTTCAGGATATCTTTATGGAAGACTCACTTTAACCCATAACATTAAGAAGCTGAATTTGGTCACATGCTAGGTTAATATTGAATCCTAAGCTAACGTCTTGCCATTGGATGACTTTACTCATGAACAATCCTGATAAGCTCGTCTTTTAATGAAATACTCCATAGCTAAAATAGTTGCCCAGTGATTTAACCAGACTCTTTAAGAAAACCAATAATTGCAACAGCATGTAACTGTTTTCCTCCTCTTCACACTTCTGTGATCAGGTGTGAGGTTGCCCTCCAGAGAAATGTTGGATTTCTGACTTACTGTGCACATTCTTTGCACTAACTCGTGAGATTTCAAAATACTGATGCTATTTCCCAAGATCACCTTGGTTTTTAGCATTTCCTGTCCAAATATCATTTCGGGAGAGATGATAAATTTGTTATATGGCTAGTCCTCGCAGAAGACATCACTTTGTGAAGAAGGATTTTTTTTTTCACCTACTGGATAACTCTCTCCTTTTCTTCTGCATACCATCTCTGTTTCAGCAGCTTCTACCACCGCTGAGTGTTAATACCATCTGCAAGATCAGACTTCTCAACAGTGGCCCTATTAATGTTATGGGCAGAATAGTCCTTTGTTTGCAGGGTATGTCCTCTTCACTGTACAGTGTTTAGAGCATCCTTGATTCTTCTCACTAGATGCCAGTACCACCCCATCCCGAGCTGTGACCCTGAGAAGTGGTCACATCCCTAACTGTTAATCAACGGATAAGGAAGATATAGACAAATAGATACAGGAATACATTCCAAATGTATGCAATGGAATATTACTCGGCCATAATAATGAAATAATGCCATTTTCAGCACTGTGGATGGACCTAAAGATGATCTTAGTAAGTGAAGTAAGCCAGGCAGAAGAAGACAAGTATTGTAGTATACACTTATATGTGGAGTCGAGAAACAGTGATACAAATGAAGTTATTTATAAAAGAGAAATAGTCACAGACACAGAAAACAAAGTTGTGGTCATCAAAGGGAAAAGGGTGGGGTATAAATTAGGGGACTGGGATTAACATATTCCCACTATTAAATATAAAATAGACAAACAACAAAGATCTGCTGTGTAGCATAGGAAACTCTGCTTAGACTTCTGTGATAACCTATATGAGGAACAAATCTAAAAATAAAAAATCAATATATGTATATATATAACTGAGTCACTTCACTGTAAGCCTGAAACTAACAGAACATTGTAAATCCACGATTCTCCAGTTAAAATTTTTTAAAAATAAAATTTTACTATGAATTGTATAAAAAATCTTGTTGGATTCAGAAGCACGGTAACAGAGGCTACGTCCCCTATCTATGTCTTCCAAGATGGACAGCAGACCATAAATAAGTTCTCAAAAGTGCTTTCTGAATTCATAAGTCGTGGGTATTCATGAATCTCCCAAGTATATGCTAAACATTCTTCTATACACCTTTTACATGTTTTTAAAGAGTTTTTTAAAGCCTCTGTTGAGTTTTTTGCAATATTTTTTCCATTTTAGGTTTCTTGGCCACAAGATATGTGAGATATTAGCTCCTCAACCAGGGATCCAGCCCTCACCTCCTGCACTTGAAGGCACAGTGGTAACAACTGAACCACCAGGGAAGTTGCTAAGCACTTTTCTAAAATCAATATTTATTTTATTGAAGTGTAGTTGATTTACAATCTTGGGCTTCCCTGCTAAAACTCAGCTGGTAAAGAATCCGCCTGCAACGCCGCAGACCCCGGTTTGATTCCTGGGTCCGGAAGATCCCCTGCAGAAGGGATAGGCTACCCACTCCACTATTCTTGGGCTTCCCTTGTGGATCAGCTGGTAAAGAATCTGCCTGCAGTGCGGGAGACCTGAGTTCGGTCCCTGGGTTGGCAAGATCCCCTGGAGAAGGGAACAGCTACCCACCCACTCCAGTATTCTGGCCTGGAGAATTCCATTCACTGTATAATCCATGGGGTTCCAAAGAGTCAGACACGGCTTTCATTTATTCTACTAAAGTGCAGTTGATTTACAATGTTGTGTTAATTTCTTCTGTAGAGCAAAGTGATTCAGTTATGTATACATTCTTTTTTAACTTATTTTTCATGATGATTTGACATAGGATATTAGCCATAATTCTCTATATGCACTTTAGTTTTTTAAATTTTTTATTTATTTATTTTAACACCAAAAATGTTTTGCCTTGAGGTGTAGCCAATTAATAACACTGTGATGGTTTCAGGTGACCCAGCGAAGGGACCGAGCCAAACATACACATGTATTCATTCTCCCCCAAACGCCCCTCCTTTAAATACGGTATTTCCTTTTGTCTTCAGAATGAAATGGATCTGAAGCCTGATATCCATTTAGGGGAGCGAGAAAACAGGGTCGACCTCTGTTTTCATTGTTTCAGTTTCAGGGAAACTGTTGCCAAGTTTCTCTCTCTCCGCTAGGTTTTCAAATTTCGGCTCACTCTGAGCGGGACCCTGTTGGACCAGCCTTGGGGTCTGGGAACGTCGGCATTTCCTAAATAGCGGGTGACAATGAGGGTTCTGCTGCCTGTGTGCAAGACGCCAGGGGAGTCATGCGTTGAACCCATTTCTTTCAGGCTGTGATTCTCTTCTTCTCCTGGAGGCAGTTTGAGAGATGCATTAACTTTTTCAGGCCATAAAGGTATTTTATGGCAAATAACTGCACTGGCGTCCCACGTGGTCACCCAGAGGCCTCATGAAGGCAATACAGCTTCAAAATTTTCCTCCTCCACAGCAGACCCCGGGGAGCATTGGAGAAGGCAGCTTGCATTTTCTGTGCTGTGTCTGACTCTTTGCGACCCTGTGGATTGTAGCGCCGCCAGGCCCCTCTGTCCAAATTCTCCAGGCAGGAATACCGGAGTGGGTTGCCACACCCTCCTCCAGGGGACCTTCCCAACCCAGGGATTGGACCTGCATCTCCCGCACTGCCAGGCAAGTTCTTTACCGCAGAGCCAGCAGGAGAGATTCTTAGGGAAGCTTCCTGGCAAATGGATATATTTCCAGGAGCTGTATTCTAAAGGGTGGGATTGCTAGACAGAGGATGAGATGGCTGGATGGCCTCAGCAACTCGATGGACATGAATTTGAGCAAGCTCCGGGAGTTGGTGATAAACAGGGAGGCCTGGCGCGCTGCAGTCCATGGGGTCGCAAAGAGTCGGACACGACTGAGCAACTGAACTGAACTTGCTAGATCAGGACGATAGAATACAATGTGAGTGCATCATGCATCATTGTACTCTTTGATTCACTGTGTAAGATAGTTTTAGTTCAAATCAGCCTCCCTGAAACTTGGTACTGGCTACCACTTTATCCCCATGCTCTCGGTAACACTATAGTAGTGTTAACTTTGTTTTAAATTTCGTTGCCTTTTTTTTTTTTGGCTGTGCTAGGTTTTCGTTGCTGCCCAGGCTTTTCTGTCGTTGCGGGGAGCGAGGGCTGCTCTCTAGTTGGGTGCACGGGCCTCTCATCGCGGTGTTCTCATCTCTTGTTCCCTCGAGCCTGCGGGCTTCAGCAGTTGCAGCCCATGCGTTCAGGAGTCTTAGCCGCTACGCGGCATGCGGGATCTTGCTAGACCAAGGAGGGAACCCCTTTCTTTACTGTTGGCGGGTGTGTTCTTTCCCACTGACCCACCAGGGGAGCCCCTAAACCCTGTTACCTTGGTGACAAGTAACGTGGAGAACCCATTCATAGGTTTCCGTTGGCATGTCAATTTCTATGCTTGCACTGGCATCTTGGTCTTCTCATGAGGTTTTCGTAGGAAGGATGGATGGATGGATAGACTGATGGATGCTAGGTGACGTTACATAGAAAAGTGAAATATCGCTCAGTCATGTCTGACTCTTTGTGACCCCATGGATTATACAGTCCATGGAATTCTCCAGGCCAGAATACTGGAGTGGGTAGCCATTCCCTTCTCCAGGGAATCTTCCCAACCCAGGGATCGAACCCAGGTCTCCCGTATTGCAGGTGGATTCTTTACCAGCTGAGCCACCAGGGAAGCCCAAGAATACTGGAGTGGGTAGCCTATCCCTTCTCCAGCGGATCTTCCCGACCCAGGAATCAAACCGGGGTCTCCTGCATGGCAGGTGGATTCTTTACCAACTGAGCCACCAGGGGAAGCCCAGGGGGAATAGATAAAAAGATGATAAGCAGATTGTAGAGTGATAGGAGCGCAAGAAGAGAGAAGGAAGCAGAGAAGGATACTTTGTTGCACATATCTGTTCAAGCTTGTATTCTTCCCTCCTCATGGGTTGCATTTTCACTCTTGCAGTGGAGTGTGTGTGTGATAAATGGAAGAACCTGATTTTATTTTACTGCAGTTTCTCAGCATTTCCCATCATGGTTATCACGAGCCCGCTCTGTTTAAGGAATTTTGCCTCATCAGTGTCATAAATCTATTTCCTGTTTTCACCTGAAACCATCCCTATTTTATATTGTGCCTTTGGATGACAATATGACTAGAGTGAATTTGTGTAAATGATGTAAAATATGAATCAAGATGCGTATTCGCCCACAAGAGTGTCGTGTTGAACTAGCACCATTTATTTTCAAGGCCGTATTCCTCTTTGCAGTTGGCTGTCAAAGTCAACACAGAGCTTACGTCTCGGATCACGTCTATTTCTCTGTGTTCTGTTTCATCAGCCAATTAATTTACATTTCTGGCCATAAAATACCATTCAACTGTAATAGCTTAGACATAGCTGCTTGTGCAAATCTTTTAATACAGTCCTGAAGTTTCAAGACATCTTCTTGTATATACCTTCCTTGATATTTCCATATGACTTTTGCTATAAACTTACCAATATGTATCTAATAAACTGACATTTTTAGTAGTTTACGCTAACTCTATAAATTTTGGGGAGAGATACCCCAATTCATGAACAGGGTAATTTCCTCCCTTAATTTAGATTTTGTGTTTTTTTCTTACAAAGATTTTTGCAGTTTAGAGCCTGAATGGCTAGCAGATCTCAGATTTGTTGTCAAATCTTTGATATTTTAATGAAATGTTTTATTGTTTATTTTTATTTGCTTTTCTGTCATGTTGATGTCTTTATACGGCTTTCTGTTGAGACACCTTACTAGATTAGCTTATTACTTCTAGTGGTGTCTCTACAGATTCTATTATATGTTCTATGTAGCTCTTCATGGCCTCTATGATTAATATATGTCTCTTAAAATAGTATATTCAGTCCAAGTTCACCTGTTGTTGTTGAGTCCCTCAGTCACATCCGACTCTTTGAGACCCCATGGACTGCAGCACACCAGGCCTCCCTGTCCCTCACCATCTCCCAGAGTCTGCTCAAATTCATGTCCATTAAGTCGGTTACTTGCATGCATGCATTCAAAATCTGCTTTACAAACTTCAAATTGAAAAAACCTCAGTATAGATATAAATAGAAATAATAAAATTACACTAGCAGATATCCTTGTCCTGTTTCAAATTTTTATGGAAAAGCTTTAATAAATTATTAAGAATAATTCTAAATATGCAGATATTGGAAATACCCTTTGTCAGATGAGAATTTTTTCTTACCATCATAGTTCAGAGTTTTATTAGAAATCAATGATGGATATTATCAAATGCTCTTTAGAAGATTATTTATATGTATTTTTGCTTCTGTTGTGTGGAGAATTGTATTGAAGGCTTTTAAGTGTTAAATCAGCCTTACATTCCTCAAACACAACCTACTTAAATAAGATATGTTCCTGCTTGTAAATACCCCTGGATTTCTTTTGCTAATATCTTATTACGATATGTGTGTCTCCATGCTCCAGGGACATTTTATTTAATGCCATTTTCAGATTTGCTTTTAGGATCATGTATAGTTCTCATAGAATAAGTAGAAAGTTTTTTCTCCCTCTTTCTATTATCTGCAAATTTGTTAATGTCCTCAGAAAACAAGTGGGGAGGTATTTCTTCTCTCTTTCTGTTATCTGAAAATTTGTTTCTTCATTAAATGCCAGAAGAATTTTACCACTATATCCATCAGGTTGGGAATTCCTTTTGTGCAAGTTTTAAAAATATCATTTTAAAAAAAAATCATAGCAAAGTGAATGGAAGTCAGTTTCTGTTCTTCAGTTGTCAGTTTTTGTAACTTATAAAATGCACTTGTCTATGTCATCTACATTTTCAATTCCATTAGCATAAATCTGCACATGGTGCTCTTTTAATATATCACTCACGCTGGCAGCCTGTATCCAAGAGATTGCCTTCGGTAGGTTTTACTTGAGTAATGGTGTCATCTCTCTTTTATTTCTGCTGTGACCTCATGAGAGATTTATAAAGTACATGACTGTTTCTCAAAAAATGGGCTCCCCTGGTGGATTAGACGGTAAAGAATCTGCCTGCCGTGTGGGACACCCAGCTTCCCTGGGGAAGGAGATGGCAACCCACGCCAGTATTCTTGCCTGGAGAATCCCCACGGACAGAGGAGCCTGGCCGGCTGCAGTCCACGGGATCGTGAAGAGTCGGGGATGAGTTAGCAGCTAAGCAACAGCGAGTTGGATTTATAGATGTAATCTTTGGATTATTTGCTGCCCTGGGGGCTCAGATTGTAAAGCTTCTGCCTGCAATTTGGGAGACCCAGGTTCGATCCCTGGAGCAGGAGGTTCCCATGCAGAAGACAGTGGCAACCCACTCCCATACTCTTGCCTGGAAAATTGTGTAGAATGAGGAGCCCGGTAGACTACAGTTCATGGGGTCCCAGAGAGTCGCACACGACTGAGCGACTTCACTTTCACTTTCTTTTGGATTATATTTGCTATTTGGGGGGGAGCATGGTTTTGTTTGTTTTTGCAGCATGCATACAAGCCTAACTCCAAAATAACTTTTCAGACTCTCTCTTTCTGATGTATGTACTAGTGTCTGTGTATTTTGAACACATTCAATTGGAAATCCATGACATTCACTTTCATACATTGGGTTTTTATTATTATATGTTTTGCTATTATTAATATTACAATTTTTATTTACATGGAGATTTCTTCTTTGATCAGTACGTTATTTGGAAATGCATTTTTTTCATTTTCAAATCATTGAAAATGTATCGTCATTTTGTCATGGATGTTTAACCTAATTTTACCAAGACTGTGGAATATGAACTATAAAATTAAGTCAGTGTGTTGACAAGAATTATGTCCTAGTATATTTCTCATATCACATGATTTTTCCAAACATACCTTAAAAGAATGCCTACTCTTTATTTTTGGTTCAGTTAGTTTGACAGATGTTGTTAACCTATCAATTAAATTCTCTTTATGCTGACTATTCGCACCCCGCCCCCCTATAAATTACTATCAGCTTCTGTGACCATTGTGTTGAAATCACCCACTCTGAGATAGTTCTGTCTCTACTGAATGGGTCAATATCCCTTATAAAAATCTCTTTATTGCCCTGAAGCCTTCCTAGTCTAACATGAGAATAATTACTCCTTGGTTAATATTTGCATGACATATTATTTTTTCTATTTTTCTACTTAGAATGTACCTACTCTCAAATACCTTCGTTATTGACAGAGTAGAGAGCATAGAATTGCAATTAGTTTCTTTAATGTAATCTCGACATATGTTTATTTAATAGAACTTGGAATATTTAGACCATAAATATCCAGTGTAATTTAATGGATCTGTTAATACTGAAACGAAACACGCTGTCTTCTTAGTTGGGTTGGTTGCTCTTTTTATGCCTGTACTATGCTCTTATTCGTCTGTACCACGCCTCATAAATGTTTTATTTGAATTTTATTTGCAAATTTATTTATGGCTGTGCTGTGCCTTGCATTTGCGAGAGCTTTCTCTAGTTACGGCGAGTGGGGGCTACTCCTTGTTGAAATGTGCAGGCTTCTCATTGCGGTGGCTTCTCTCCTTGCAGAGCATGGGCTGAAAGACAGGTGGGCTTAGTTGCCCATCAGTTCATATTCCCTCATTATAATTTATATTCAATTAAAATGTATTTTTTTTCCCAAATCATTTTGTATTTTCTAGGAATATCCACTTTTTATCGTTCAAAATGCCTGGTGTCTAACTTTAAGGATATATGTCAATCAGAGGCGAGGATGACATAGTCTTTACTGCAATCCATGTCAGCCCAGATTTCTTGAATTAATGAACTCAATTATTAGCTTCATCGGTACTCAGTACACAGCCAGTAAATTCCCGGAAATACAGACACAACCCTGAGGGAATCATGGGCATGTGCTAAGGATGTGTTCTTTCTCCTTCACGAAATTCTGTGAAGGCCCATCAAATATGCACGTAGGCATTTCTACATACATTTATATGTGAGAAGAATCAAGATCATCTCTCTAGACATTTTTGGTTGAATATTTTGATTAGATAATGGCTAATTTGTTTCATTAAAGAAAGGGCAGATGACTAATTAAACTCAGAACTCTTACAGGTCCAGGAGTGACCCCTCTGAACACCTTCAGTTATGGACATAATTAAGTGTGATTAATTGGGTACCACAATTTAAAACACCCATGCTGGCATCGGGAGAACTTGGCTCCGTCCTATAAAAGTGCACACATCCTTATGTGCTCATTTCTTTCTGGTTGTTCATTTCAAGTCTCCACATTGTTAAAAAAAGAAAATGTAGCAAATTTCTATTCCATCTTTTCATTGTAGCGGACATCTTTTCTCTCTGTTTCTAATACCAAGTAACCTCCTTTTTTGTTTTTATTTGTTTTATCTAACTTTATTAGGATATAAGTGAAGTCGCCCAGTTGACTCTTTGCGACCCCATGAACTATAGACCAGTGCCCTCTGTCCATGGGATTTTCCAGGTAAGAATACTGGAGTGGTTTGCCATTTCCTTCTCCAGGAGATCTTCCCAACCCAGGGATTGAACCTGGGTCTCCAGCATTGTAGACAGAGACGCTTTTACCGTCTAAACCAACTGACGTATAATATATGACATATACAACATTTTTTATCTAGTTTTATTAAGATATAACTGATGCATGATATATGATGTATAATTGATGCTTTTGAACTGTGGTGCTGGAGAAGACTCTGGAGAGTCCCTTGGACTGCAAGGAGATCCAACCAGTCCATCCTAAAGGAAATCAGTCCTGAGTGTTCATTGGAAGGACTGATGCTGAAGCTGAAACTCCAATACTTTGGCCACTTGATGGGAAGAACTGACTCATTGGAAAAGACCCTGATGCTGAGAAAGATTGAAGGCAGAAGGAGAAGGGGACAACAGAGGGTAAGATGGTTGGATGGCATCACTGATGTGATGAACATGAGTTTGAGCAAACTCCTGGGAGTTGGTGAGGGACAGGGAAGCCTGGCGTGCTGCAGTCCATGGGGTTGCAAAGAGTTGGGCACGACTGAGCCACTAGACTGAACAGAACTCACATATAATATTGTATTAATTATAATTTTAGGTGTACAGCATACTGATTTGATATATGTATACATTGAAAAAATGACCACAGTAAATCTAGTTGACATCCATCACCGCACCTAGTTAAAATCTTTTTTTTTTTTTTTTACAATCTTTTCTTATAATGAGAACTTTTAAGGTTCCCTCTGTTGGCAACTATCCAATACACAATACAGTATTGTTAGTTATAGACACGAGTCTGTACGTCACATCCTTAGGATTCATCTTTTTTTTTAAGCTATAATCAGAGGGTAATTGCCTTACAGTATTGTGTTCGTTTCTGCCATGCATCG
This sequence comes from Odocoileus virginianus, assembly GCF_023699985.2. Classification (NCBI taxonomy): domain Eukaryota; kingdom Metazoa; phylum Chordata; class Mammalia; order Artiodactyla; family Cervidae; genus Odocoileus; species Odocoileus virginianus. Next base: position 1,238,717 of record NW_027224323.1, read on the forward strand.
ATGTGAAGCATCCATAAATATAAATGGGCTTCCCTGGTGGATCAGCTGGTAACGAATCTGCCTGCAATGTGGGAGATCTGGGTTTGATCCATGGGTCGGGAAATCCCCTCGAGAAGGGAACAGCTACCCACTCCAGTATTCTTGGTCTTCCCTGGTGGCTCAGCTGGTAAAGAATCCGCCTGCAATGTGGGAGACCTGGATTCTATCCCTGGGCTGGGAAGATCCCCTGGAGAAGGGAACAGTTACCCATTCCAGTATTCTGGCCTGGAGAATTCCATGGGCTGTGTAGTCCATGGGGTTGCAAAGACTAGGACCCGACTGAGCAACTTTCACTTTCATGAGTATACATATGCACCTTTTCTATTATCTCATCATTGAGTCCTCAGGAAACCAAAGCGGTTTAATAAATAGTCATTTCTTTCATTGGATATCATGCCATCTATACCTAAGTTGACATTGCTCCTTTCAACTTGAAGATATTTAATAAGAAATGATTACTGTAGCTCATTTCTATCCACATTAGATTAACCATCACCATCTTTTCTTCATATCTGTGTAATGAGGTGTGCCTTTCTGGTTTAAGTGTTGGAAGTGTTTAATAATTCTTGACGCTCATTTTGATCATGTTTCCAGTAGAATCACCCCTTTATCTCCGGATTCTGCTTCAGCAACGTTGGAAGGCAGTCTGGGACTTTCTCAACGGTGGAACACCCAGTTACCACATAACCCAACAATTTAACCCCTTGATGTGTATCTAAGAAAAATGACAGTCTGGAGTAAAACTTTCATAGGAACCTGCATAGCATTATTATTCTTAAAAGGGAGAAGGCAGAAACAAGCCAAATATCCAGCGAGGGATGGATGGATGGATGGACAGAGGAGATCTATCCACTCAGTTGGAGCTCCCCAGGTTGCTCAGTGGTGAATCTGCCTGCAATTCAGGAGACCTAGGTGCCATCCCGAGCTCAGGAAGATCCCCTGGAGAAGGGAATGACAACCCACTCCAGTATTCTTGCCCGGAGAATCCCATGAGCAAAGGAGCCTGGCAGGCTACAGTCCATGGGGTCGCAGAGAGTCGGATTTAACAGTCTCTTTAACTTTCACCACGCAACAAAAGATTAGGGTTCATCAGCGGCTACCTGAATAGAACAGTTCACGGATACCCAGTTGGAGAAAAGACCGCATTGCTCTGCCACTTCCGTCTCAGACTTTTTTTACAGCTGCAGGCAGCTTTTCTCTGAAACGCTCTGTAGCACCCAGCACAGGCACTGGTGTGCTGGCCTTGGTTGCCATGGCAACTTCCCCTCCCCTCATCCGTAAGGTCCATGACCTTGAGGCATGGTCCCGTCTCATGAAGCATCCTAGCGCATGTGAAAGAAAAAGCCACGCTGTCCTTTTTTTTTTTAACGTGCATCACTTTTAAAGTCTTTCTTGCATTCGTTACAATATTGCTTCTGTTTTTCATTTTAGTTTTTATTGCCCAGAGGCCCATGGAATCTTTGCTCCCTGACCATGGATGAAACCTGTGCCCCCTCCGTCGGAAGGCGAAGTCTTAACCCCTGGGCCAACAGAGAAGTCTGAACCTCTGTCCTTTAACTCCCAACACACAAGAGCTCATGTTTGCATTGGTCAGAGACATAACATTTGAGTTCTCAACTAGGCTTCTATTTCTTGGGCTTCCCAGGTGGCGCTAGTGGTAAAGAACCTGCCTTCCAATGCAACAGACACAGGAGATGCGGGTCCGATCTCTGGGTGGGGAAGGTATCCCCTGGAGGAGGGCATGGCTACCCACTCCAGTGTTCTTGCCTGGAGAATCCCATGGACAGAGGGGCCTGGCGGGCTACAGTCCATGGGGTCACAAAGAGTCTGACACGACTAAGGCAATTTAGCACGCATGCGTGCTCTCAATTTCCCAGTGCCTTCTGACGTACACATTTGCTTTTTGGCACTGATTTCACAACTACCAACCTAGAGCTTGGAACGCCTTCTTGTTCCAGGTGACTGAATCTCCATGAGTCAGACTGCCTACATCATCAAGCCCTTATTACTGACCTGTGTCAAATTAGTCTTTTTCCCATTGATTTAACAAGGATTTATGGGCTGCCCACCCATTCCACTGGGCTTCCCTGGTGGCCCAGATCATAAAGAATCCGCCTGCAATGCAGGAGAGCTGGATTTGATCGCAGGCTGCCACGTGACATTGAGCAGAGTTCCCTGTGCTGTCCAGTGGGTCCTTGCTGCTTCTCCATGTGAAACACAGCAGTGTGTCCATGTCCATCCCAGACTCCCTGACTATCCCTCTCCCCATCCATCCCCCTGGGAACCATAAGGTTATTACAGAGTATTGAGCAGAGTTCCCCGTGCTGGCCAGCAGGTCCTTGCTGGTTCTCCATGTTAAACACAGCCGTGTGTCCATGTCCATCCCAGACTCCCTGACTATCCCTCCCCCATCCTTCCCCCTGGTGACCATCAGGTTATTACAGAGTATTGAGCAGAGTTCCCTGGGCTGTCCAGCAGGTCCTTGCTGGTTCTCCATGTTAAATAAAGCAGTGTGTCCATGTCCATCCCAGACTCCCTGACTGTCCCTTCCCCCATCCTTCCCCCTGGTGACCATCAGGTTATCACAGAGTATTGAGCAGAGTTCCCTGAGCTGTCCAGCAGGTCCTTGCTGGTTCTCCATGTTAAACACAGCAGGGTATCCATGTCCATCCCAGACTCCCTGACTGTCCCTTCCCCCATCCTTCCCCCTGGTGACCATAAGGTTATTACAGAGTATTGAGCAGAGTTCCCTGTGCTGTCCAGCAGGTCCTTGCCCCATGTTCAAACACAGCAGGGTATCCATGTCCATCCCAGACTCCCTGACTGTCCCTTCCCCCATCCTTCCCCCTGGTGACCATAAGGTTATTACAGAGTGTTGAGCAGAGTCCCCTGTGCTGTCCAGCAGGTCCTTGCTGGTTCTCCATGTTAAACACAGCCGTGTGTCCATGTCCATCCCAGACTCCCTGACTGTCCCTTCCCCCATCCTTCCCCCATGTAGCCATGAGTTGGTTTTCTATGTCTATGAGTCTCTTTGTGTTTTGTAAATAACTTCATTGGTATTTTTCTTTAGATTCTGCATGAGCGGTGTCATATGATTTCTCTTTATCTATCTGACTTACTTTACTCTGTCCATCCATGTTGCTGCAAATGGCATTATGTCCTTCTTTTTCATGGCCGGGTAATATTCCATCATGCATACATACCATGTCTTACTTATCCATTCCTCTGCTGATGGACATTCCATGTCTGGAACCAAAACTCCGAGTCTCATTCTATGAGGCCATCGTCACACTGATGCCAAAACCAGGCAAGCATATTACCAAAAAAGAAGAACTTAAGAAAAATTACAGGCAAGTATCACGGACGAATACAGATGCAAATACCTCTGTGCTTTCTTATTTCATTATTTTAGTGTGTGTGTGTGTTCAATCACTAAGTCGTGTCCTACTCTTTGCAATCCCATGGACTGTAGCCCGCCAGGCTCCTCTGTCCATGAGATTCTCCAGGCAAGAATATGGAGTGGGTTGCCATTCCCTCCTCCAGGTGGATCTTCCTGACCCAGGGACTGAACCCACGTCTCCTGCATCTCCTGCATTGGCAGGCACATTCTTTACCCACTGAGCCACCTGGCAATCCCATATATCATTTCAGTGTCTCAGCCAAAGTATCCTTTAGGTCTTTGCCCATCTCTCCGTCTCTCTTGCCCGCTGCATCCCTTAGCCCCACCCCAGAGGTGTAAGCAAGACAGACTGTGTCTTGGTTCACTTGGGTGGATCCATCCAGCAGCTCCAGCTCGATCAATTCAGCAGCTAACTGGCCTCTCTGTCTTTACTGTTTCCTGTTCCACGTGTCGGTGGTATGCCTGGGGTTCCTCTTCAGAAAGCAAAAGCCGTATATGTCCCTCATTTTTCACCGTGTTGCAGTGGAACATGCAACAGCCTCTTTCTGTAGGGTCAGAGCCTAAATGACCGTAGGGCTGACATCACCCAGTCCTGTTGTTACTAGCCACCACATCCCGGCCACACTTACCTCCCAGCTATGGTTCAAACAAGCCTGCAAGATTTGCACCTCTGGACGTCATCCTTACTATTTGTTTTCCCTGAAACGTCTCCCTCTAACCAGAGTCACACTCAACCTTCTTAAGTCTCACATCAAACATCACATTTTCCATTTTTTTAAAAATGCATTTAATTATGTATTGATTTGACTTCTCTGGGTCTTAAGTGGCCGCCCGTGAACACTTAGTTGCAGCATGTGGACTCTAGTTCCCTGACTGGGGATTGAACTTGGGACCCCTAAATTGCAAGCACAGAGTCTTAGCCACTGGACCACCAGGGAACTCCTAAACACCCTATTTTCAGAGTCCTCTCCTGAGCATGCTGTTTGAAATATGCTACCCACCCCCCCATCCTTACGTTTCTAGTTGCTCATACTCCGTGTATGCATTTCCACAACTCTCATAACTTTTCAAGATATCATGTAATGCATTTGTTATACTCTCTGTGTCTTGTGAATCAAAAACAATTTCCATAAGAGCAGAGGTCTTTGTCGATCTTTTTTTCTCCTCTAACGTATCCCTAACACCTAGGAAAATGTCTAGAGTAGAGACGTAGTTTTTAAATGTTATTGAGTTAATGAAAGAATTGAATTGAGAGGCTTTTAATGTAGGCAAACCATCAGGATAAATATGATAAAATTCTTGCCTGCTGTGACTGTCTTTGGAGTCTGTATAGAGTGGTATTTGAATACAGAGCTATATTAGATACAAATGCATATTGATAATGCTTGGGGAAATATTAGGATCTAACTTAATGTTGAGAGAAGAGACAATGAAATGATTTTAAACCCTCAAATGAAAACAGAAGCCTGAAAATTAGGGAAATATTTTAAAACGCAAATAGAATAAATGAAGTGAAGGAAATGGCAACCCACTCCAGTATTATTGCCTGGAGAATCCCATGGACAGAGGAAGCTGGCAGGCTACAGTCCATGGGGTCTCAAGAGTCGGACATGACTTAGCAACTAAACCACCACAAATATCTTAGATGTTATTTCAGCTATATCAATAATTGCTTTACATGTTGAGGTTTTAAATACAGTGATTAAGAGGTTATAAGAGCATGTTTAATTTTTTTTTAAGGGACATTCATATATTGTCTAAAGGAAACCCATTTGAAAGGTAAAATCAGAGATAGGATAAAATGAAGATAGAGCAGGTCTACACTAGTCAATGAAAAAGAAATCAAAAGATGCATTAATGTTTGAGAGATCAGATCGCACAACAAGGATAAGTATTGAGGGTTAAAACATGTTAAAGTGGACAGTTCTCCTTGGAGATTTATCAATCTGAAATGTGTACCCACCAGGAGTATAAAAATACAGAAGGTAAACCTCATAGAAGTGAGAGAGGATGTAGAAAAATTCCCTCTTGCTAGTTGCAGAGTTCCACTTACCTTCACCAATAACTGATAGATCCCTCGGGCAGAAAATCAGTAAGGGCGTCGCTCAACTTAACAGCTGAATCATTCAACTTGATGTCATTGGCATTTATAGAATATTCCACCCAACCATGGCAGAAGACCCATTTTTCTCAAGTTCACATGCAACTGGGAACATATTCTGGGCATAACCACAGTGGAAGAATAGAAATAGAAAACAGGTTCCTAGAGTATATGGATCCAAATTAGAAATGAGGGACTGAAAGACAGATGAAGAATTCTCAAATCACTGGAGATTAAATAACACAGTTCTGAATTAACCATGAGAAAAAAATACAGCTTGTTGAAACATGTATGGTGCAGTGAAAGCCGTGTTTCATGGAACTTTTACAGTATCAAATGCACGTATTAGAAGAGAGATGTAAAACGGATAACCTAAGTGTTTGTCTTAGGGAAGCATAGAAAGAATGTGCATTTATTTTATTTTATTTTTTTTTTAGAATGTGCATTTAGATCTAAAGTAAATTAAGGAAAATCAGTTATCTAAATTAGAGTGGAGAGCAAGAAAATAAAAAATAGGAAAGCCACAGAGAAACATCAACAACACAAATAACAGGTGTCTGAAAAGGGCAGTGATCAAATCACCTACATATTGTCTGCAGGTATTAGGATGAAAGCGTAGTCGGTCAGCTATGTCCAACCCTTTGCGAACCCGTGGACTGGATCTTCTCGACCCAGGGATCGAACCTGGGCCTCCTGCATTGCAGGCAAATTCTTTAGCAGCTGAGCCATCATGGAACCAACTGATGGTCATACCTATTTCTTAAGCAATTTGCCAGAAATTGCTCATTATTTAAATTTCAAAATATGCAAGGGTGATTAAACAGTTTGTTTATGACGTTAAAATTAGAAAACTAATAAAAATAGATTCCTAAGGAATGGAAACAATTACAAGATCTGTTACAGGACAAAGGGGACTCAGAACTTGTGGGTGCAGGCCAAGTTACTCAGTCATGTCTGACACTATGCAACCCCGTGGACAGTAGACCACCAGGTCCCTCTGTCCATGGGATTTCCCAGGCAGGAATCCTGGAGTGGGTTGCCATTTCTTTCTCCAGAGGATCTTCCCAACCCCAGCATCCAACCCGGGCCTTCTACATTGGCAGGCAGATTCTTTTTCTTCTGAACCACCTGGGAAGCCCAATCTCTATGACAGAACTAGTTTTCTCAACTTTTATAGAGACGGAGGAATTAAAGTTCAGAGAATCAGTCTCAGCCAGCTTATCGTCCACGGAGAAGGGAGTCAGCGTTGAACTTGGTCACGGACTTGAACAGTTCACGACCTCTGGCACTCACACTCCCTCATTTTATATTTGTAAAGCAAGTAAAATGTCTCCCAATGAGAGAGATTATATAGAAATAAAATATTACACTCAGCATCATATGAATAATTACCATTATAACATCCATTTCTGTATTACAGAGCTATTTCTGCACCCCAGCAAATGACCCATCGTAACAGTGATTTGTAGATATTGTAAAACCTTCTAATAAAAATTCCTATGTAAGGATTCAATTCAGTTCACCAGGAATTCATTAGCCTGTCTTTTAGCAATGTAAGCAAATCGAAAAGTGAAGTTTCATAACCAAAGCATTTGGGGGATTGTACAATGCCACTGGCAGGACTGATCCCATGGAGAGAAGTCTTGCAGAAAGACCTTGGAGGAGGTCAGGAGTTCTAAGAGCCTGGGTTCTAAGAAAGGCTGAAGCTCCAACACTTTGGCCACCTGGTGTGAAGAGCAAACTCACTGGAAAAGACCTTGATGCTGGGAAAGATTGAGGGCAGGAGGAGAAGGGGACGACAGAGGATGAGACGGTTGGATGGCATCACCGACTCGATGACATGAATTTGAGCAAACTCTGGGAGACGGTGAAGGACAGGGAAGCCTGCAGTGCTGCAGTCCATGGGGTCGCAAAGAGTCGGACACGCCTGAACGACTAAACAACGAATTCCCTTTAGTGGGCTTTCCTGATGGCTCAGTGGAAAAGAATCAACCTGTCAGTGCAGCAGTAACAGGAGATGTGGATTCGACCCCTGGGTCTGGGAAGATCCCCTGGAGAAGGGCATGGCAACCCACTCCAGTGTTCTTGCCTGGAGCATCCCTTGGACAGAGGAGCCTGGTGGGATGTAGTCTGCGGGATCGCAAAGTCGGACACAGCTGAGCACACGCGTGTGAATTCCTCTCGGTAAATTTTATACCCCCTTGGAATGTATAATGGAAACAAAGCAACTTCTTTTAAACATGCTGGAGTGGGGCCATTCCATACAGGAGAGATGACCAGACCCTGAGTATTTGAGGAAGCACTTAGCTACATTTCTGGTACTATTTGGTCTCCAATCTGGCCTGGAGCTCCAGGTTTTCTATATTTGGAAAGCAGACCTTTGCACCCTCTGAATGGATTCCTTTGCTAGTGCAAAGAACGCCTGGTTTTTGCTGTTCTTGTTATTCCAGTAGGTCTGGTGTGGGACCCTGTTCACACTGGGTCCATCTCAGCTTCCTCAGATGCAATGTTTTTGAAAGTTACAGGCCGGATAATTACTAAAGTAGCTGCTAAAAGAAGAAACAGTGTCAACTGAACCAAAAGCATGCTTTGAAATTAATTTCTCATTTTGATATTAACTTCTTATTTCAATGCTTTCTTCTCTGCAATCACCGTCTGTTTTTTCTTCTGTCTTTTAACTCTTGAGGCTTTCAATGGCTATGTCAAAGATCTCACATGGTCAATGTCCCATTGCACTTGGAAATATGTGGGTCATCTTCCAGCATCTTTTGATATTGGTTCATAACATACTTCTACAGTGATAACAAAACAGATTCTGTATGATTTCAATACCTTGAGACCATGAAATTTTTGCACCTTGTTTTATGTCCCTGGATATCTTCCAGTGGCTCCAGTTTATAGTCTTTGGGAACTTGAATAGAATTTGTATCCTGTTGTGTGAAAATTGTATAAACCTTCATTATGTTGAATCGGTTCATAGTACTTGTCCGGGTCTACTGTATTCTTCTACTTCTCTGTATAGTCACTGTTAATTTCAGAGAGCTTGATATCAAAATTATAATTAAAAACATTAACTTATCTACTTAAAAAAATAATTGCAATATACATCAGAAGTATATGTAGCTTTGTTGTGTATTTTCCAGGTCTCCTCTAAATGTGTTATCATCCTTTAATAATTTACAAAAGAAAGAAGAAATAAAAGTTTAAAAATGAAAAGGGAAAACATAATTAAAAATGATGAAAGAGGGTTGGAAAATCCAGACTGAGAGGACCCCACGGGCTGAACAACCTTCCGCTTGGGGAGGTGTAACTAGACTGTTCGGGAACCTCCATGGAAGGATGTAGGAGTAGGCAGCATAGCAGAGACTGGTGGCCAGGATAAATGAGCCTCATGTTCTAGTTTGTAGGCAACGGGAGCCAAACAAATGCCTGTCAGAGAGGAGAAACGTAGCTGCACTACCTGGAAAATGTTAAACAATCATTTTAGGTGTGGAGGATCGGACTTTGAGAACCACAGAACATCACGACAACATCACCAATATGATGCAACAAAGATGGTAGACATTTTTTTTTCCCCACATTTTGTGTTTTAAGTTGAGGTATACTTGATTTACAATGTTGTCTTAGTTTCAGATGTACGGCAAAGTGATTGAGCGATAGATATACTTTCCCATGGTCTTCTACCATGGAAGAAAAGCAGGATATTGAATATTTATCACAGGATACTGACTCTATTTCCCCATGCTACATAGTAGATCCGTGTTGTTTATCTATATTATACAGAGTAGTGGGTGTATGCTTCCCTGATAGCTCAGCTGGTAAAGAACCCGCCTGCAATGCAGGAGACTCTGGTTCAATTCCTGGGTCAGGAAGATCCCCCTGGAGAAGGGATAGGCTACCCACTCCAGTATCCTTGGGCTCCCCTGGTGGCCCAGCTGGTAAAGAATCCACCTGCAAAGCAGGAGACCTGGGTTGGGAAGATTTCCCTGCAGGAGGGCATGGCAACCCACTGCAGTATTCTGGCCTGGAGAATTCCATGGACTGTAGTCCATGGAGTCGCAAAGAGTCAGACATGACTAAGCGACTTTCAGTTCCACTGTGTGTGTATGTTAGTCCCAAACTCCTCACTTATCCTTCCCTCCCTTCCCGTTTGCTAACCCTAAGGCTGTTTTCTGTGTCAGTGAGTCTGTTTCTATTTGGTTGTCTCATTCATTTGTATTATTTACTTTTGCTGTTTTATTTTTAAATTTTTATTGGCATTGAGTTGATTTACAATGTTGTGTTTTAGATTCTGTTCCCATATAGACCATTGTAGATACTGTAGCATGTATATGTCGATCCCCATCTCCAAATTTGTCACTCTCCCACTTTAGCCCCTGGCCACCATAGGTCTATTTTTTTACATCTGTGCCTCTGTTTGTTTTGTGAATGAGTTCATTCGAACCATTTCTTTAGATGCCATGAGTAAGTGACATCATATGATATTTGTCTTTCTCCATCTGAAGTGCTTCACTTTGTATGATCATCTCCAGGTCCATCTATGTGGCTTCAAATGACATTATTTCATTCAGTGAGGTCACCCAGTATTTATCTTTCTCTGATTTATTTCTCGAGAGTCCTTTGCACTGCAGGGAGATCAAACCAGTCCATCCTAAAGGAAATCAGTTGTGAATATTCATGGGAAGGATTGATGCTGAAGCTGAAACTCCAAGCCTTTGGCCACCTGATGCGAAGAGCTGACTCATTGGAAAAGACCTTGATGCTGGGAAAGATTGAGGGCAGGAGGAGAAGGGGACGACAGAGGATGAGATGGTTGGATGGCATCACTGACTCGATGGACATGAGTTTGAGCAAGCTCCAGGGGTTGGTGATGGACAGGGAGGCCTGGCGTGCTGCAGTCCGTGGGGTGGCAAAGAGTAGGATATGACTGAGCGACTGACCTGACTGACTGACTTATTTCAATTAGTATAATGCTCTCCAAGTCCATCCATGTGGTTGCATATGGGAAAATTTCCTTCTTTCTTGGCTGAGTAATATCCTTTTGTGTATATGGACTGTGCATGCTAAGTCACTTCAGTCGTGTCTGACTCTCTGCAACCCCATGGACTGTAGCCCACCAGGCTCCTCTGTCCATGGGATTCTCCAGGCAAGAATACTGGAGTGGGTTGCCATTTCCTCCTGCAGGGGATCTTTCCAACTCAGGAATCGAACCCACGTGTCTTACATCTGCTGCATCGGCAGGCACATTCTTTACCACTCGTCCCCTATGGGAAGTCCCGTATATATGGGCTACATCTTTATCCATTCATCTCTTGATGGACTTGATCACATCTACTGAATACCTCTATTCAGGCACCTAGATGAGTCTCTGACTGGAAACCTTGATCTCACTCAGATACCCCAGTTAGTTGCTCTCTCCACTCATACACCTGACCGTGGCAGGGACTCTCAGAAAGGAAGTTACTCTTCTGTTAGTGCAAATCCAGTAGGGACCCAAGAGGAATCAGCACTGCTTGCTCCTCTGGGAAAGACCCAGCAGTTACATCATGATGAAGTTTGAGTTCAGACAGGCATGCCGGCCAGATTAAAAGCTCTTAAGCCATGCAAAACCGCATTTGAAATTTCTCCTATCGACCCAAGGTAACTTGTTGTTCAGTTCCTCAGTGGTGTCCGACTCTTTGCGACCCCGTGAATCGCAGCACGCCAGGCCTCCCTGTCCATCACCAACTCCCAGAGTTTGCTCAAACTCATGTCCATCGAGTCAGTGATGCCATCCAACCATCTCATCCTCTGTCATCCCCTTCTCCTCCTGCCCTCAATCTTTCCCAGCATCAGGGTCTTTTCCAATGAGTCAGCTCTTCTCATCAGGTGGACAAAATACTGAAGCTTCAGCTTCAGCCTCAGTCCTTCCAATGAATATTTAGGACTGCTTTCCTTTAGGATGGACTGGTGGGATCTCCTAAGTCCCCCTTTAGACACATAAAATAACTCCAGAGACATTCACCTCTCCCAGGACTTGTATGATCCAATCGTGATACAAGTCACTTTTCTCTGCCATATATTTTATTTTACATATTTATTTTTGACAGCGCTGAGTCTGTGTTACTGCACATGGGCCTTCTGTAATTGCAGCAAGCAGGGACATCTCTCTGTTTGTAGTGTGAGGGCTTGTCCTTCCCCAGAATACATGAAAAATGTGGATAAACCACAGTGTCATTACGAGTGTTATAAGGATATGGTTTGCAACACTCAGAGGATCATTCTAATGAGTATAACAGTCATTACTCTGCCTGTCCCAGGCTTCAGGAAAAGGACGTGAATGTGGGGACCAACCCTGCCTCCCACATGCCAAAGAAATGAGAAGCCGTAGTTAACTACCCCTCACCCACTGTGCCAAACACCTCTATATATTCACCCGTCTCCATAAACCTACCTGAGCCTGCCTCTTTTTCCTACTGTCTTTCTCTCCTGCTCAAATACCACTTATTGGGAAATTTCAGGTGGCTCAGTGGTAAAGAGTCTCTCTGCAATGCAGGAGATGCGGGTTCGATCCCTGGGTTGGGAAGATCCCCTGGAGGAGGAAATGGCAACCCACTCCAGTATTCTTGCCTGGAGAACCCCATGGACAGAGGAGCCTGGTGGGCTACAGTCCACGGGGTCGCAAAGAGTCGGACACGACTGAGTGCACACACTCACGGACACAGTAAGGACTTGGTAGGTGGCCAGTGTTAGGTAAACACTCTTCTCTCTAGAATGCATTCCTGCAGCCTCATAGCAAAGATTGCATCAAATCAAAACCACAGTTAATTATTTGTTGATGTATATAGTCTAACCTCCTTGAGGGGAGTGACCTAGATTCTGCTGACTTTATAAACCTTTTTCTGATAAAGTGCTTGATGCATAAACAGGAACTTTGTATCCAGGCATGGATACATGTTCGCAAAGTCGAAAGTGAAAACAGAAGTCATTGCATTGCCTCAGTTTAGCGAAAGCTGTATCGCATCCTTTGTGAAGGATGTGGGAGGCCCCAGATAGCATCAGCAGTCCCCAGCATCTTTGGTACCAGGGACCAGTTTCCTGGAAGACATCTTTTCATGGACCGGGGAGGGGAGATGGTTTCAGGATGATTCAAGCTCATCGCATTTACTGTGCACTTTATTTCTGAGCTTTTACCGCTGCTGATCCGAGCGGACATTGCAGCCTGTGGCCCAGAGGTTGGGGAACCCTGTCCTGTAGAACTGCAAACACATATTGACAGTGGACATGGAAGACCGGATTGAAAACATTCTAAACCATGACTGGCCTCAAAAGCAAGAAAAGGAAATTCCCAATGCCAACGCAGAAGCAAAAAAAGAAATGCAATAACAGACTAAACTATCGGGAGCTGAGATGTTGTTATTCAAAACAATTATAGGTAAAGAAATGAAAATGCACATTATTTCATTCAATGCGAGATTACAAGATACCATAGATATCTTATTCTAGTGAATGCATTTTTGGCTGAGCTGAATCTTTGTTGCTACACCCAGGCTGTCTCTAGCTGTGGCGAGTGGGGGCTACTATTTCGTGGTACGTGGGCTTTCTATTGCTGTGGGTTCTCTTGTGGCAGAGCATGTGTTCTACAGCATGTATGCTCAGGACTGGTGGCTCCCGGGCTGAGTTGCCCCGTGGCATGTGGCATCTTCCTAGACCAGGGATCGAACCCATATCCCCTGCATTTGCCATGGACCACTGGGGAAGCCCCTACCACGGGTAGCTTCAAAGAGCTGCATGGAAATGAACACCAAAAAGCAACTCTATAGCAAATTACAATATCAGTCAGGATCGAGGAACCCATAAAATATTTTCAGGCATGGAAACACTCAAGCATATGGGCTACGTGGGACTCTGGTAAATAAAATTTCCAGAGAATATAGGCATGCCCATATATTGTGGGTTTGACTCCAGAACACCACAGTAAAGCGAGTCACACAAGTTTAATTTCCTAGCGTATACAAAAGTTGTGTTTATGTGTTTTTACAGTCTGATGAATGTATCATTCTGCACTGCCTCATTTCCACACAACAGTTGTTCATAGTATGAACGACAGTTTACACTACAGTGCAATCAATTAAGTGTGCAGTAGTGTTATATCTAACAAATTACATACCTTAATTAAAAAATACTTTATTGTTAAAAGGTAGTGAATATCATCTGACACTACAGGTTGCCACAAAATTTCAATTTCTAAAAAAAAAAAAGAATTGGAGTTACTTGCAAAACATAAAAACGTGGCATAAATCTTTACAATACACAATACAGAAATAGGCCTGTATGTTTGTAGAACATGACAGCTACTCTTCTGTCCATGGAATTCCAGGCAGGAATACTGGAGTGGGTTGCCATTCACTCCTCCAGGAGATCCCGACCCAGGGATGAAACCTGGGTCTTCTGCATTGCAGGCAGACTCTTTACCAGGGAAGTCCAGGACAGTTAAACCTAGGAGCAAAATATGTGATTGTTTACGGAGCCATTTTGAGCCATGATCTGATATCTCCAGTGGTGAAAATAATTGTTTACCTTTGTTTATAATGTGCGAAAATGTTGGATTTACAATCCTAGAAAATAATGCGCAGAAGATGGCAGGTGAAGATAATGTTTAGAATACTTTCAGATTCTTGAATCTTTCAGGAAAAAGTTAACCATGTTGATTACTTACATATCTTTTGTATGCATGTATTAAAATTTGAGAATTAACCACTAAAGAATGGAAAACAAACATCAAATTACAAACTCATAGTGGGGAAGAGTGCTAATCAAACTTTGATCAGTCCAGTGGGGGCCATAAGAGAGAGGAATATGAAAGGAAAACAGAACCCTCATGTTACATAGAAACAGGGACAAAATCAACAATACATGTAGAAATGGTGGAAAAAAATGGATTCATCAAACAAACTAGTTATGTATGACTCAGTGTTGTGTGGAAATGAGGCAGTGCAGAATGATACATTCATCAGAATGTAAAAAAGTGACACACAAATCCTATGTATTATTTATGAGTCAATGAATAATAACCCTGTCTTCACTTGAATGATACAAGACAATTTCATGAAAAGGGTTGTCTAGGCTGGGAGGAGGACAAATCTGCTATTAGAATCATGCATACTTCCTGCTACCTTTTTTTTAAAAAATAAACATTTGAGTGGAAAGTCTCAACTTTACATCCATGTATGCTGGATTATGGTTTCTAGAATTCCACCACGTTCCTTCTTGCTTTCCTGTCATTTTAAACATTTTTCAATGTGAAAAATTCATCTTCTGTAAGCTTAGAACATATCACAGTGGATTATAAATGACATCTACAAGCATGTGATGTTTTGAAACCTCAGGTGTTTGAATAATAAAGCATCTTTGCAGCAAATATTCAAAACAGGGTCACAACCAGCAGAGCAGACGTATTTTGGAGGAAGGCTACAATTGAGCCAAACCCTGTCTCCCTTCCAGGTTGGCTGGTGGTAGTTGGGAAGACTTCCTGAGGCCTGAGAAAGAGACAGAGACTGAAGCATACCTTTAGCTCATTAATACATGCATTATTTCTGGAAACTCGAGGTGCTTTGGGGAAAAAAAAAATGCTAGAGGCTGGGCATATGTCCAGAGAAAAACCACAATTTGAAAGGACATGCTCATAGCACCATTCCCAATAGCCAGAACGTGGGAGCAATCTAAGTGTCCACCCGCAGAGGAATAGATAAAGAAGACATGGTACATATGGTAGACTATTACTCAGCTGCAAAAAAGAGTGAAATAATTCCCTTTGCAGCAGCATGGATGGACCCAGCGATCGCCACACTCATATTTTAGGTTCCGCAAGTAAATGACGTCATATGGTGTTTTTCTTTGATTTACTTCACTCAGGATGAGAATCTCTGAGTCCATTCATGTTGCTGCAGATGACATTGTCAGATTCCTTTTTATGGCTGAGTAGTATTCCATTGTGTGTGTGTGTGTGTGTGTGTGTGTGTGTGTGTGTGACATTCTTTATCCATTCATCTGTGGATGCGTAGTTGTTTCCACATCTTAACTCTTGTGAATAGCACTGCTATGAACATTAGGGTGTGTGTATCCTTGTGAATTATGGTGTTCTCCAGATAGATGCCCAGGACTGGGATTTCGGCATCATACAGTAGGTAGCTCTATTTTATAGTTTATTTTAAGAAAGATCCATACTGCTTGCCCGAGTGGCTGCGCCAATTTCCTTTCCTACTAACAGTGTAGGAGGGTTCCCTTTTCTCCTGACCCTCTCCAGCATTTATTGTTCATAAACTCTAAATAGTGGTCATTCTGATTGGTGTGAGGTGAGACCTCACTGTAGTTTTGATTTGCATTTCTCTAATAGAATCCGCGATGTTGAGCATCTCTTCACGTGTCTTTTGGTCATCTATAATTCTATTGTGGAGAAATGGATGTTTAGGTCTTCTGCCCATTTCTTGATTGAGTTGTTTCTGTGTTACTGAGTTGTATGAGCTGTCTGTGTATTTTGGAGATTAAGCGCTTGTCATTTGCATTGTTTGCAGATTTTTCTTCCATCCCATAGATTCTCTTTTCGCTCTTTTTTTTCTTTTATAGTCTCTTTGGCTGTGCAAAAGCTTTTAAGTTTGATTAGATCCCATTTGCAAAACGGAGTTTCTAACTCATCACGTTGGAGGGCTTTTTATGAAAGGGATAAAGCAAGCAGAGCTTACTGTGGTATTGAGATGCTAAGAAAACGGAAATGATGAAAACAAATCCCAATTCATTATATGAATGTGGGTTGGATACAAAAGCCTAGCAAACCTGTGGAGGATGGAATATCACAGACTGAATGTAAGTGTAATACAAAAGAGCAGACGTAATAATCTCATGCTTAGTCGTTCAGTCGTGTCTGACTCTTTGCGACCTGCATGGACTGTAGCTCGCCAGGCCTTCCCTGTCCATGGGATTCTCCAGGCAACAATACTGGAGTGGGTTGCCGTTTCCCCCTCTAGGGGATCTTCCCAAGCCAGGGATCAAACCCATGTCTACTACATTGCCGGGTGGATTGTTTACACTGAGCTACCAGTAAGCCCAGTAAGAGACTAGTTGAAATCAATAATCTGTAAAGGTGATGTTTAAATGACTGTAATACTTCGAAAGTTCAACTGGCATTTTAAACTGTCTTATCATGAAAAATGAGATATTTTTAGAATGTCATCTTTGTTCCTTTCCTCTTTTATTGAAGTATATAGCTAATAATCAGTGAAGGGTAGAAATATGGAGAACAGAAGTAGTCATATTTACTAATTGCACAGATGGACAGTTAATTTGGGACATTAGTTCTGAAAATTAGACTTTCTGTTTCATGTTTGAGTGAACTGAATTTCAGACCAATAGAATGTATGACTGCTTCAGCTCTTATTTAATCCTGAATTGAAATCCTAATGGGGCTTTAAACAGCTTCCTTCAGTGATGTTAAAATATATATATATATATATGTATATATATATTATTCAATTCCTCTTAAGCCACCTTTACATAAGTACTGGCTTCTTTATGGGAAACCAAATCCCATAATGCTTATTACAGAGAGAATTGCGTTTGCTTTCAAATTTTCTTGAACCACACACTTTAAAGCAGGTTGGAAATTAGAGTGCAATATAAATGAAAAACCAGGGGGAAAATAGGTCTGGAATGAGACTGTCAGTGAAGATTTCCCTCTGGCAATTTTATTTCCAGCACAGAGAAAAATACAAGCATATTCTAAATCTGTTTCAATGTGTGGGGAGTTTTAGGTTTGATATCAGAAGACTAGCTATTTGGGAGCAGAAGCAAAAAGGCAGGGAGAGCTGGTTTTAGAAAGTAAAACTCTATATATATAATCCTAGAAGCTACGTGAGTCTCTACTGATGCTGTGGTTCAGTTGCTCAGTCGTGTCTGACTCTTCGGGATCCCATGGACTGCAGCACACCAGGCCTCCCTGTCCGTCACTGTTTCCCCGAGTTGGCTCGAACTCATGTGCTTTGAGTTCATGATGCCATTCCAACCATCTCATCCATTGAGTTGCATTTGTGATGATGGCATTCGTGATGCCATCCAACCATCTCATCCGCTGTCAGCCCCTTCTCCTCCTGCCTTCAGTGTTTCGGGGTCTTTTCCAATGAGTTGACTCTTTGCATCAGCTGGCCCAAGGTATCAGAGGGCCAGCTTAAGAAATGACGTGAGTACCATGTGACTACATTCCAAGCTATCAGATTCCGTCAGTGTGAACGGAATTCACATCTGAGTGAAGGAAGGAATGCTCCTCCCTCACCCCATTCCAGGGTCCCACATTCAGTATCATGTGGCATTTCTAACTGCACTGGGTCTTCGTGGCTGTGTACGGGATTTTCTCTAGTTGCAACAAGTCAGGGCTACTCTGCATTGCAGGATGTGGACTTCTGTGGTGGTTTCCCTCGTTGAGGAAAATAGGGTTTCGGTAGTTGCCACACATGGATTCAGTAGCTGTAGCAGACAGGCTTAGTTTCCCTATGGCAGGCAGGATCTTCCCAGACCAGGGATGGAACCCACGTCCCCTACATTTTCAGGCAGATTCTCAACCCCCAGACCACCAAGAAAATCCATCCGGGGCATTTCATGTCATGTCCCCACATTTTTATTCTCACCCATGTCTCAGCCCTCACTTACTTCTCTGTGACCGTGAACGTCTAGAGAACAGCTGAGGCATCAGACATTTTTATCAACAGGGAGAGACAGATGGAGGCCACCTTCGATATAATTTATCGTAGATCCAGCCTTGAAGACAGAAGGAGAACTCTTAGAAGAGACGGAAAGTCGTTTTCTTTGATATCTGTTTAGCGTGTAGTAAGGATGGGGCATACCAGGTCTAATGCCTGTAAATATTCTGCATTGAAGAAAGATAGGCCCACGTGGTGTGTAGTATGTAGTAGATGCTCAATGCACCATGAATGAATAAAGGAATGAATGAATGGTCTGATGCCTGTAATATTCTGCATAGAAGACAAACAGGGCTATGTGGTATGTTGTATATAGCAGATGCTCATTGCACTGTGAATGAATTAATGAAGGAATGAATGAATGAGGGGTCTCATGCCTGTCATAATAATAATAATGACTTCCAGGAGGCTCAGCTGGTATAGAATCTGCCTGCAATGCAGGAGACCCAGGTTTGATCCCTGGCTGGGGAAAGATCCCCTGAAGAAGGGAATGGCAACCCACTCTAGTACTCTTGCCTGGAGAACCCCCCTGGACAGAGGAGCCTCGCGGGCTGTGGTCCATGGAGTTGCAAAAGAGTTAGGACGTGAATGGGTGACTTACACTTAATGCGTGTAATAGTGTATGTGGAGAAAAATACAGGTGATAGCGATACACGGTTCTGTCTGTAATCACTATATCTGAAAACTAAAACAATGCCCATTATCGGTAGTATTGTTTTTCCCTGCACTGACCTGATTTTATTTGCAGTATGAATTGACGTCTGGTAGGCGAAACTCACCTTCTCTTCCATTAGCAATGTTTCGTGGTGTTCCAGGTTTTAATGGATAGTCACTGAAAATTCTGTTCATCTCTCTGAAGGGTCTTTTGACTCCAAAGGGCTAAATGCATCTCTCTTCATCTGGATTCAAATTGCAGCCTGATGTGGGCTTTTTTTCTGTTTTTATGTATTTTAAGTTTTATTTTGTATTGGGGTATAGCCAATTAACAACGTGGGATAATTTCAGTTGGACAGCAAAGGCACTCAGCCATCCATATACATGTACCCATTCTCCCCCAAACTCCCCTCCCATCCCGGCTGCCACGTGACATTGAGCAGAGTTCCCTGGGCTGGCCAGCAGGTCCTTGCTGGTTCTCCATGTTAAACACAGCCGTGTGTCCATGTCCATCCCAGACTCCCTGACTGTCCCTTCCCCCATCCTTCCCCCTGGTGACCATCAGGTTATTACAGAGTATTGAGCAGAGTTCCCTGAGCTGTCCAGCAGGTCCTTGCTGGTTCTCCATGTTAAATACAGCAGTGTGTCCACGTCCATCCCAGACTCCCTGACTGTCCCTTCCCCCATCCTTCCCCCTGGTGACCATCAGGTTATTACAGAGTCTTGAGCAGAGTTCCCTGCGCTGTCCAGCGGGTCCTTGCTGGTTCTCCATGTTAAATACAGCAGTGTGTCCACGTCCATCCCAGACTCCCTGACTATCCCTTCCCCCATCCTTCCTCCTGGGAACCATAAGCTTGTTCTTGAAGTCTGTGGGTCTGTTTTCTTTTTCATGGCTGAGTAATATTCCGTTGTATGTACCACATCTTTATCCACTCTTCTATCGATGGACATCTAGGTTGCTTCCATGTCCTGGGTAGTTTAAATAGTGCTGCGGTGAACACTGGGGTACCTGTTTCTTTTCAGGTCATGTTGGTTTGTTTTTTGTTTTTCTTCCCCTCTTTGCACAGAAGGGAGCATTTCCCATCAAAACTTCACCTGCTGTCTCTCCTTTCAGCCTGCAGTGGCAGGATGTGCCTTGTCTAACATCCAGGTGCATCATCAGATATCTGTTTATGACAGATGACACAGAGATCAAATACCTATGATAATACACATTGACGTGGTTTGGCGGAAATCAGTTAACAAAATGTGGCTTCCACACCCCAAGTAGGAACACTGATAATGCCTTGATGGAGTCTCTCCTGATGTCTGCAGCTACAGGTGTAGTCAAAACAGAGCAAAGCCTTTGAAATAAAGGCAATGCAGCTTGCTTCCAGGGCTTATGTTGTGAAAGTCGCTTTGCGACCCCATGGACTATACAATCCATGGAACTCTGGAAGCTAGAATACGGGAGTGCATAGCTTTTCCCTTCCCCCCCCCAGGGGATCTTCCCAACCCAGGGATCGAACCCAAGTCTCCTATATTGCAGGTGGATTCTTTACCAGCTGAGCCACCAGGGAAGCCCAAGAATATTGGAGTGGGTAGCCTATCTCTTCTCCAGGGGATCTTCCTGACCCAGGAATCAAACTGGGGTCTTCTGCATTGCAGGCGGATTCTTTACCAGCTGAGCTATCAGGGAAGCCTGGTCCCAGGGAGAGGCCAGATTTTAAGCATAAAACTAAACGCCTGAGAGCAAGCAACCTAGGTCAGTTCTCAGCGCCCGAATCAGCATCTCCACCTGCTGGCCGCCCTGCAGAACTGAAAGCTTCCAAGACTCATCTGCAACAGAATAACTGCGTCCCCTCGGTATTGGGGATCACCATTATCAAACATACGCTACAAATTAAGCATTGTTGGTGTTGTTTTGCAGTCGCTCAGTCACCTCTGACTGTTTGCGACCCCATGGACTGCAGCACGCCAGGCCTCCCTGTCCATCACCAACTCCCGGAGTTTGTTCGAGCTTACCTGGTGGCGCAGAATGTAAAGTGTCTTTCTGCAATGCAGGAGACCCGGGTTCAATCCCTGGGCTGGGAAAATCTCCTGGAGAAGGAAGTGGCAACCCACTCCAGTATTCTTGCCTGGAGAATCCCATGGATGGAGGAGCCTGGTGTAGGCTACAGTCCATGGGGTCACAAAGAATCGGACACGACTGAGCAACTTCACTTCACTTCACTTCATTTCAGAGCTTGCTTCATTTCAAGTCCATTGAGTCAGTAGTGCCATCCAGCCATCTCATCCTCTGTCATACCCTTCTCCTCCTGCCCACAATCTTTCCTAGCATCGGGGTCTTTTCCAGTAAAAAAGGTGACAGAGACATTGAGGGCGGTGTTTTGCACCGATTCCTTGAATATCAGCGAAGCTATTTCTGTTGTCAAGCCAGTTAACACAGATCGCTGCTCTTAGATGAAGGCTCCTGCATCTTGCATGCATTAGACACTGAACCTGCAGAAGACTACCTGGGTGACAGTGAATGCAACCTTCTTAGCTGGGGAACAGAGGCACCTTCCTGGACATTTCTGTGTATAAGACTTCCCCTACCACTGGTGCTGTTTAATCAGTAAGTTGTGTCCGACTCTCTGCGACCCCATGCACTATAGCCCGCCAGGCTCCTCTGTCCAAGGCACCTTTCAAGTATTCCCTTTCCAGGGGTGCATTTCAGATCAGTTCAAGAAGTCTCTGAGGGTGGCAGTTAGCATTTTGTAGATTTAAAAGCTTTAAAAGCTGAAAAGCTTTCTGGGGATTCTGGGGCAGCTCAGCTCACAGGCTGCATCTAGGTTCTGCAGGCTCAGCTAAGAAGGATGTCCATTTGGAACTATGTGGCTCAGACGGTAAAGAACCTGCCCACCAGAGCAGGAGATGGAAGAGGCGCAGGTTCGATCCTTGTGTCAAGAAGATCCCCTGGAGGAGGAAATGGCTACCCACTCCAGCATTCTTGCCTGGAGAATCCCATGGACAGAGGAACCTGGCAGGCTACTACAGTCCATGGGGTCACAAAGTGTCTGAATTGTTTGAGCAACTAAACAGCGGTATCAATGACTTGGTTGCCACAGCGCTATGGCCGTTGAAAGAAGCTTTGGAAACCTTGTTAGGGTTTCCCTGGCGGCTCAGAAGATAAAGAATCTGCCTGCAATGTGCGAGACCCATGTTCGACCCCTGGGTTGGGAAGATCTCCTGCAGAAGGGAATGGTTACCCACTCCAGCATTCTTGGCCTGGGACATCTCTTGGATAGAGGAGCCTGGCGGGGCCACCATCCATGGGATCGCCAACAGCCCAAGGCAGCTGAGCAGCTAACCCACAGCAGAAATTATTCAGCTGCCATAGAGCTTGCCGCTGAAAGAAACTTTGGAAACCTCAGTTATGTTCGGATCTCAGCAACAACGTGTCTAGTTTCGCTTCTGTGAGTGACAGCTGCCTGGCATGGGTCAGGCCACACTTAGCTAGCTCCGATTCCCTTTTGTTTAAGGGATTATGGGCTCTGCCTTCTCTAAGGGATTGGTTGACTGAACATCCTGGTCACCTCTCTCCGCTGGAGAGTAATAAGGCAAGCCAGCCTGGGCCTTGGATCTTAGTACATACAGTTCAGAGCTCCCAGTTCATCAGCAGTAATCGTACTATCTGACACCAAGGGTCAGCTCTTAATAAATTTCAGTATTATAGAGAACTCTTTAAGTTAATCAGGCCAATTGGACCAACTTAATTCATTAGAAAAAAAAATTACCCATAGTTCGTTGAACATCAAAAGCTCCCAGAAATTTCTTGCTGCCTAAACACACTTCCAATAGGAGAGCACGGAGTTCCCCAGGTCAGGTAATTTTATGTTCATCTGAGCTGTGACTCCTAAAATGAACATAAAATTACCTGACCCGGATCTTACAGCATACAGATGAGAGTGCAAAGGAGACAAAAAATTAAATGAAATGTCCTACAGCTATATACGGATGCGGGAATGTATAAAAGTCTGTGCTCATAGAGCCTTGTGTGGGTTTAGAAAAGAGGATACAAAAATGAGAATGTTTTCAGCCTGATGCTGGGAAAGATTGGGGGCAGGAGGAGAAGGGGGTGGCAGAGGATGCGATGGTTGGATGGCATCACCGACTCGATGGACCCATGGGTCTGAGCAAGCTCCGGGAGTTGGTGATGGACAGGGAGGCCTGGCGCGCTGTGGTCCCGGGGTTGCCAAGAGTTGGACAGGACTGAACAATGACAGAGATGGTGGACGATTTCCCTGCTCTCCTGTATATAAAGACAGAGCAATGCGAACGACTTTGAGGGCAGATGAAATGAATTAAGAAATGGTGAGAGTGTCTTTTAAGTCCGTCCTAGGCTATAATGGACTGTGGACTCGCAGTCTCACGACACAGGGCACATCGGGGGTCAGGATTTACCCATTCTCTAGTGAATGCTTATCAGTCACCGTATCCAGCCCACAAACCAGGATGATCCAATGTGAACAGGAAGTGGGCTTAGTCCCTTCACAAGCTTGTTATTGGGATTACACCCATACATCCTTCAGAAGAAAGACTGGTGTCCGTCTGACTTACCCAGAGCCATCAGTAGGTAGAAGAAAGCGTCAGACACACGGGACACCAGTGTTCAGTTACAACTTAACTAACAAAGTGGAAATCTGAAGGACGTCCCTGGCCTTCCAGTGGCCAAGAATTCGCCTCCTGAGGCAGGGAGTAAGGGTTCTATCCTTGATTGGGGACCTTAGATACCACATCCCTCGGGGCGCAAAAACCAAAACATCCAACAAAAGCAGTATTGTAACAAATTCAATCAAGTCTTTTTTTTTTTTTTTTTTGAGAAATGGTTCACATTTAAAAAACAAAAATCTTAAAAAAAAAAAAGGTTGAAATTTGGTATATGTCTGCCTCCAGGATTTCATAATACCCCTGATAAGCTTGGGGCTTCCCTGCAATGCGGGAGACCCGGGTTTGATCCCTGAGTCGGAAAGATTCCCTGGAGAAGGAAATGGCAACCCACTCCAGTTTTCTTGCCTGGAGAATGCCACAGACAGAGGAGCCTGGTGGGCTACAGTCTATAGGGTCACAAAGAGTCGGACGCGACTGAAGCGACTTAGCAGAGAGACCTTCCGCAGAGATGCCTGCCAGCCTAATTAATATGGACAGACCCACACAATAATGAGCGAGAGTGATCCTCTTCCACCCCAGGGGTTCGGAAGAGTCGACACAGCTTAGCGACTAAGCCACCACTATCAAAAGGTTATCAATCTTTTTTTTCCTCTGAGGCAAATGAGTGCTGTCTCTCTAAATGCGATACTGAATCAGCGTTTGTGTCTGCATGTGTGCGCTCTCAGACTTTTTCCAGAGTTTCACCATGTTCTCACAAGATGTGTAAACCGCGGCCAAAGCCGGTTTGCAAACTGCAGAGCTCACCTTTCGTTTCAGCACCACGATAAATTTTCAGTTCAGTCGCTCAGTCGTGTCCGACTCTTTGCTGCCCCATGAATCGCAGCACGCCAGGCCTCCCTGTCCATCACCAACTCGCGGAGTTGACTCAAACTCATGTCCATTGAGTCAGTGATGCCATGCAACCATCTCATCCTCTGTCGTCCCCTTCTCCTCCCGCCTTCAATCTTTCCCAGCCTCAGGGTATTTTCCAAGGAGTCCACTCTTTGCATCAGGCGGCCAAAGTACTGGAGTTTCAGCTTCAGCATCAGTCCTTCCAATGAACATTCATGGTAGATTTCCTTTAGGATGGACTTGTTTGATCTCCTTGCAGTACAACAGACTCTCAAGACTCTTTTCCAGCACCACAGTTCAACAGCATAATAAATTTTAGATGTCTCTACTTATCACCAGATATTGGAGGAAGAGAAAGGAAGGATGAGAACATTGCAGTCCTTAGCAAGCCTGGCAGGAGAAAAAGGGATGCTCTTTCCCATTTCCATTCGTGTGGGGTCCGAGTTGTACAATTAACAACAACCCACGTGTGTTGGTTTTCTCCAGGGTCTGCAAAACCTTACCATCCATGTTTCAAACTGGCTGTGCTGGGGACATTTTCAGAGGTCTTTTTTTTTTACATCAATATAGACTGTGATGGAAATTGGCACACCTGTCATTCATTTGTTATTATCAGGATCTCTCTCTTTGTCTCTGTTTCCCCCTCTTTATTTATTAATTTTTATTTTTAACCTTTTTTTTTTTTTTTAACATGTCTGGCTTTTTGTCTCTGGTCTCTTGCTGACCCCATGGCCTTTCCACTTAACAGATCTTCAGTACATTTTATTTTTCATGGAAGGATAATGGCTTTGGAATATTGGGTTGGTTTCTGCTATCCGTCAGCAGGCATCAGCCACAGGTACACATGTGTCCCCTCCCCAGTGAGCCTCCCTCCCTTCTCCCTCCCCATCCCACCCCTCTAGGTTGTCACAGGGCTCTGGGATGAGCTTCCTGGGTCACACCCCAAGTTCCCGTTGGCTATCTAGTTTACACACGGTCATGTTTATGTTTCCATGGTATTCTCTCAACCCCTCCCACCCTCTCCACGCCCCACCATGTCCACGAGTCTGCTGCCTTCGTCTGCATCTCCATTGCTGACCTGCAAATAGGTTCATCAGTGCCGTCTTTCTAGACGCCACGTGCGTGTGGTACTATCCAATATTTGTCTTTCTCTGATTTAACTCACTCTGTGTAATAGGCTGTAGGCTCACCGTTGGAGAAATAAATGACTGGAGGAAGGAAGGAATCAAGGCAGAGGAAAACATCTGAGAAATAAAGCAGAAACCAATCTGTTGAAAGCCTCTTTGCTTTCCCACCCAGACATGTAACAACTGTTCATTGCCTTCATCCTTGCTATCTTCAGAGCTGCCCTGTTGGAGAAAAGGAGGAATTTGATCCATCCTGAGCAAGAGAGATCCAAAAACATTTTTAAAAGCGCTTCTTGTCCTACTTAACCTTGAAGATAAAGACCTTGCTTTTTCACAAAGGGTTTGCAATAAAAGTGACAGCCAGTTCCAATGGGTGGCAAAAAAAAAAAAAATTCCAATGAAATTTCCTTCACAGGTTTAGGTGTGATCAATTACCCCTCCCAGGTATCATTTCTTTTTTTCTGCAACAACCTGAAATGTATGATTTCCACCTCAAGCGATCTTGGAAAAATACAAAGCTCAAATTTTGTCTTTTCCACAATTCACAGTTGAATTATTTATTTTTTAATGAAAAATTTTCCTTAATGTGGAGCAATTCTAAAATCTTTATTGACTTTATTACATTTTTGCTTCTGTTTTATGTTCTGGGTTTTTTGGTTTTTTTTTTTTGGCCTCAAGGCATGTGGAATCTTAACTCCACATCGATAAAAAGGGATGCTGTTTTCCAATTGCATTCTTATGGGGTCCGAGTTGTATTATTAACAGCAACTCACGTGTGTCGGTTTTCTCCAGGGTCTGCAAAACCAGCCTGCACCCACCCTGCTTTGGAAGGTGATGTCCTAAGTCTTATCCACTAGACCACCAAGGAGGCACCCCACAGGTGAATTATTAAGCTCAGGTCAGTCAGTTACAGTGGGATAGATTGCAGTCATTAGAATTAATTTTGGTAATCTCTGGCACCAGGTAAGGAATCTCAGAGGGCATCATTATAACTATAGCCTAATCTGGTCTGTCTCGTCAGGGCTATGGTTTTTCCAGTGGTCATGTATGGATGTGAGAGCTGGACCATAAAGAAAGCTGAGCACCGAAGAATTGATGCTTTTGAACTGTGGTGTTGGAGAAGACTCTTGAGAGTCCCTTGGACTGCAAGGAGATCCAACCAGTCCATCCTAAAGGACATCAGTCCTGGGTGTTCATTGGAAGGACTGATGCTGAAGCTGAGACTCCAATACTTTGGCCTCATGATGCAAAGAACTGACTCATTGGAAAAGACCCTGATGCTGGGAGGGATTGGGGGCAGGAGGAGAAGGGGACGACAGAGGATGAGATGGCTGGATGGCATCACTGACTCGATGGACATGGGTTTGGGTAGACTCCAGGAGTTGGTGATGGACAGGGAGGCCTGGCGTGCTGCGGTTCATGGGGTCTGGAAGAGTCGGACACGATTGGGCGACTGAACTGAACTGCATCTGGTCTCTTGTTCATCTAAAACCCAGATGTTACAAACCATAAGCCAAGTGTGGGTCTGGCAAGCAGATGAAGTACCTGATTTCGTCATGTTTTCGACTTTGGAGAGGAGACTGTGTTCGGTCTACGTAGCTGCCTCCAGGCTTTTTCTGATTTCATGGCGTGGGGGCTCCTCCCCAGATGCAGGGCGCACGCTTCTCACAGAGATGGCTCCACGGCACATGGGGTCTACCCAGACCAGGGGTCGGACCCGAGTCCCCTGCGTTGACAGGCAAGTTCTTTAGCCCTGGATCACCAGGGAAGCCCTGATTTCAGCCGTGCAACCAGCTTCTTTAACATCCTTGGAAGGTAGGAGCAGAGCCCGACCGAACAGAAGGTCCCTTCTTCCTGGCAAATTGACTTTGGGAACCTTTTCCTCGCAGGGGATCACTGTCTGGTTTTGGTGTTTTTTTCCAATGGATGTTCAGTAGGCGTGCGCTTCGTTGGTGCCTCAGTGGTCAAGAATCCTCCTCCTGATGCAGGTTCGATCCCTGGGTCAAGAAGATCCCCTGCAGAAGGAAATGGCAACCCAGTCCAGTGTTCTTGCCTGGAGAATCCCATGGACAGAGGAGCCTAGCTGGCCACAGTCCACGGGGTTGCAAACGGTCATACAAGACTGAACAATTGAAAGAGCAGCAGATTTATCGCCTACCCCTGCCCTTTCCCCACTGGGAAGAACCACTAGCTTGTTCTTTATATCAATGAGTCCACTGCCTTTCTGTTATATTCACTAATGTGTAGGTTTTGACTCCACACATAAGTCATATCTGGGTCTTCCCTCATATTTCAGTTGGTAAAGAAGCTGCCTGCAATTCAGGAGACCCCAGTCTGATTCCTGGGTCAGGGAGATCTGCTGGAGAAGGGATAGACTACCCGCTCCAGTATGCTTGGGCTTCCCTGTGGTTCAGCTGGTAAAGAATCTGCTTGCAATGCAGGAGACCTGGGTTTGACCCCTGGGTTGGGAAGATCCCCTGGAGAAGGGAAAGGCTACCCACTCCAGTGTTCTGGCCTGGAGAATTCCATGAACTGTACAGTCCATGGGGTCACAAAGAGTCGGACACGACTGAGCGACTTTCCCTTCCATAAGTGATGTCATATGATACTTGTCTTTGACTTACTTCACTTAGTGTGATGTCCTCCGAGGTCATCCATGCGCTGCAGCTGGCATTATTTCATTCTTTTTCACGGTTGAGTAATATTCTGCCGTATACATGGGCCACATCTTTGTCACCTTTCTTCTGTGAATGGACACTTGGGGGCTGTCCATGTCTTGGCTGTTGTCAATAGCACTGCTGTGCTCTGAAAATTAAGGTGCATGTCTTGTTTCTAATTAGAGTTTTCACCTTTTCTGCCTACATGCCCAGGAGTGGGATTCTTCCTGCATCATATGCTAGCTCTAGATGGGCGTTTTTTAACGAACCTGTGTACTGTTCTTCATAGTGGCTGCACCAGCTGGGTGTGGATGTAGATATTTCCAAACTCCAGGTGAACCCCCACAGGAGACACAACCATCAACCGTCTCCATAGAAAAGCATAAACTACAAACAGATGCACCTAGTCACAATCGTTCATATACCTATAAAATTGTTTATCATCATCTATTATCTTATATGTCACATTCACCCCCTAGGATACAAAACTTCACCTGCAGTTCAGCTTTCAATTTCATTGTAGTCCACCTGCCTGGCGTAAGTTAACTTTACCCAGAACCCCCAACTCAAGATCTCCTCCTAGCTCACAGGTGAGTTTCTCTGGACTGAAGTAGTATTGGAAGATAGTTTATGAAACTATTACCACAGACAGGCAAATTCGCATCTACATCAGTAGAAGCGGAATAAAACACCAAAGCTAATGTCACTAAGAATCCCTTCGATATTAATAATAATGCCTATTTTACTATTAGATTGAGGGCAGGAGGAGAAGGGGATGACAGAGGATGAGATGGTTGGATGGCATCACCGACTCGATGGACATGAGTTTGAGCAAACTCTGGGAGATGGTGATGGACAGGGAAGCCTGGCGTGCTGCAGTCCATGGGATCGCAAAGAGTCAGACATGACTAAGCAACTGAACAACGATAATGATGCATATTTATTTCAACTGCGGTATGTGGGATATATATGTAATCCAGGTAAAGAGCATCAAAAATGTTTGTGATTCTCACAGGGGCACTGTCAAATAATGGTGATGGAGATTACAAGCGTGTATATTTATTTCATTAATAACATGGACGTGAGGAAACAAACCACACTTTTTCCAGGGGGTTTTGCCTGACAATATTCTACTACTCTTTAACTTAAAATAAGAAGATGCATTCCATTCAGGGAGGGAAAAAAATCAATGAAGAGATCTTTAGCTATGTGAAAAGATCAAGGATTTGTGAAAAGTACAAAAGAGATTACGTTTTTTAAAAGTAGGGGTCTGTGACTCCCACCGGGGAGGTTTGACTGGCAAGAAGAACCCATTTTAGGGAGAAACCATTTTTGTTTTGTACCAGTAAGAATTTTGGAATACAGGACAAGCATAGGAATACAGGACTGGAAACGTTCCTACTTAAAGCAAACGTAGACTAAACATATGATTGTTAAATTACCCATTCTACACTCACTCACTGTAACAATGTATTTTAATCACCTAAGACGTAAGGTCTGCCACGTTAGTGGCTCAGCCGCGTCCGGCTCTTTGCGACCCCATGGATTGTATCCTCTGTCCATGGGATGCTCCAGACAAGAATACTGGACTGGGTTGCCATTTCCTTCTCTAGGGGGATCTTCCTGACCCAAGGACTTGAACCCAAGTCTCCTGCATTGCAGGTGGATTCTTGACCATCTGCACCACAAGGCAAGCCATTAATCACCTACTGGTTGTCCGTATATATCACACGGCATCTTAGCATCCGTAAATCAGTATCATTCTTAAAATATCAGCTCTGTTTGCAATATGTGCTGTGCTGTGATTGATTTATCCCCTCTAAATAAGTCATAGCTCTATTGTGATAGAAGTTAACAAGGCTTGTAAATATATCTGGGGATTCTTTGCAATGTCTTGAACAATGGATTAAAGACAAAGTATAATGAAATATACTTCAGACTCTTCAACATACATGTCAGCAAATTCACCCAACAAGTTCATCTTCTTTAGTGGTGTGTAATCTTGCCGTGATATACTGACTTCTGACTTTAAAGCCAGTTCTTTGGCAAGGAAATAGGTCATGTGAACATACTGTGTAACTAAGCATCCATTCATCAGATAAACAGCAAAAAAAAAAAAACCTAATTTAAAGTGGAAAGTTCACATAAATTAAATACAAAGAAGATTAAAAAATAAAGGCATTTTGCATTTAAAGGTATTTTTTACGGTAATTATTTTCTAAAGTGTTATTTGTCTCCTGCCCTGTTTTCATGCAGAAATAAGTTCTGTCCTTCACACCTGGGGTTTCAATGTATATTCTTCAACCCTTAACCACTGAGGATGCTTTAAATTAAGAATTCTATGAACTGTAGCTGCAATTACATGGTCAAACAGAACAGCCACCGACTCTTTTAATGGTTTATATTGACTTTGCTTTTCCAAGAATAAAGATGCTTGAGTAGAAAGCACAAAATAGTTTGCCTTTTGACTAAAGAAGACTCAATTTGATTTCATTTGTTCAATCAGCATGATAAATAGAGTGTAATTTACCTTCAAAAGGAAGAGAGGTTTTTTAACGTTTTTTCTGAGTACCGATATAAAACCGCACATTGAATTCTTCAGTTCAGTTTAGTTTGGTACCTCAGTCGTGTCCAACTCTTTGAGACCCCATGGACTGCAGCACGCCAGGCCTCCCTGTCCATCACCATCTCCCAGAGTTTACTCAAACTGAGTCAGTGATGGCATCTAACCATCTCATCCTCTGTCATCCCCTTCTTCTCCCGCCTTCAATCTTTCCCAGCATCAGGATCTTTTCAAATGAGTCAGCTCTTTGCATCAGGTGGCCAGAGTATTGGAGTTTCAGCTTCAGCATCAGTCCTTCCAGTGAACATTCAGGACTGATTTCCTTTAGGATGGACTGGTTGGATCTCCTTGCAGTCCAAAGGACTCTCAAGTCTTCTCCAATACCACAGTACAAAAGCATCAATTCTTCGGCACTCAGCTTTCTTTATAGTCCAACTCTCACATCCATACGTGACTACTGGAAAAACCACAGCCTTGACGAGATGGACCTTTGTCGGCAAAGTAATGTCTCTGCTTTTCAATATGCTGTCTAGGTTGGTCATAACTTTTCTTCCAAGGAGTAAGCGTCTTTTTATTTCATGGCTGCAGTCACCATCTGCAGTGATTTTGGAGCCCCCCAAAAATTGAACTCTTACTGGGGACAAAAAGCAAGCGGCAAGTATGCCATAGTTGTTGTAATGCAAGATATCGTGATTGGGTCTTCACCATGTGGAAAAGAATCTGCCTGCCAGTGCAGGGGACACTTGCTCAATCCCCGGTCAGGGAAATAAGGCCCCAAATGCCAAGGAGCAAGGAAGTCTGTCTGCCACAGCTCCTGAGCCTGTGTTCTGCAACAAGCGAAGCCACCCCAATGAAAAGTCCATGCACCCCAACTAGAGAGCCCTTGCTCACCACAAGTAGAGAAAACCCACATCACGACAAAGACCCAGCACACCCATAAATAAGCAAGTCTATTATTCTTTTTTAAAAAGATGTGATTATCGACTTGAATACTTTCAGCCACCTCCGAAAGCAGGTTTACAACGTGTGCGGTCCTCAGTTAGACCCAGCAAACATGTGTCATGATAAACATGGGCTTAGCATTAACTCAGTGGATCTAAGTAGACCAGGATATATCATTAAACATTCTGACAATTAATGAGCACTGCGCGAAATTGTGGGGCTGGACCCCAAGGAGTAGTTCTCATCGAAGAATCATTCTGAAGAAGAGTAGACTTTGACTTCTGCAAAGACATACTCCAAAAAAAAAAAAAAAAACACATATTTTGTTGATGCTTCATTTTATATTATCTCACAGAGGAAGCTGACACCTTTTTTTAAAAAAAATAACCTGTGCAGATTTTGCACCTGCTCACTGATTTACAACAGTCAGTGACGGTATTATTCACACTCATGATGAATGAAAAGAATCAGCCTTGTGAAGGGAAAAAAAAAATGGAGAAGACATCAGTGCATGGAAAACTAGTCATCCGTTCTGCAATGCAAAATTATTTATTATACATCGCATCGAGAGGAAAACAGAGAGGAACTCCAGAAGCGATTGTTTTTGAGTTTCTGTACTTTTGACACATGTGCTGTGATTTTTTAAAAATTAATTTATCTATTTTGGGCTGCACTGGGTCTTCGTTGTTATGAAGGCTTTTCTCTAGTTGAGGAGCACAGACTCTAGGGCGTGCTGGCTTCAGTAGTTGAGGTACATGGATTCAGTAGTAGCTATTCTCAGGCTCTGGAGCGTAGACTCAGTCGTAATGCACAAGCTTAGTTGCTCCGTGGCATGTGGGATCTTCCCGGACCAGGGATCGAACCCATGTCTCCTGCATTGGCAGGTGATTCTTTACCACTGAGCCACCAGGGAAGCTCAGATGCTGTGATCGTAAATGGGCTAAATTGGAGATGCTTTTCTTGAAAATATGTATTCAATATACTTTCAATTTTTTTCAATGATAAGGTGGTCAGGTAGATATATCATTCACTGAAGAAGTATGTTTGCGATACTGCCCTGTGAAATATGACTTAGATATTCCAAGGAGTTTTACAGTCCTGGACAAAATGAACCATGGATGTAAAGCTATTCTTAGATAAGTATTTAACAGACCATGTGTACTTGTTATAAAGAATGTTCACACACCGGGGGTAATTAAATTCGAATTTAAGAAAATAAAAAATCGTACACCAGCAAAGTTATAATCTTATTACTGTTTGTTACCAGTTGTAATCACGTGTTAAAAATGTCAGATTTCAAGAAACGAGCAATTTATGATATGTTTTCGGCGTCCCTGGTGGCTGAGCTGGTAAAGAATCCGCCTGCAATGCGGGAGACCCAGGTTCCATCCCTGGGTTGGGAAGATCCCCTGGAGAAGGCAAAGGCTACCCACTCCAGTATTCTGGCCTGGAGAATTCCATGGACTGTATAGTCCATGGGGTTGCAAAGAGTCGGACACGACTGAGTGGCCTTCACTTCACTTCATGATATGTGTTGCCCATGTCGAAAACAGTTGGACTGTGTCAAATTTAGACATATTCTCGTTGCACGATCCTGCAATTCCACTCACAATTATGAGACATGAAACCGTGTGTCCACACCAGGACTTGGACATGAATTCATCACGTCTTTGCTTAAAATAGAAAAGATAAGTTGGAAGAACCAAATATTCATCAAATACTGAGCAGACCAGCTTACCTTCTTTATCCATTCATACCATGAATAGTATTCATCAGTCAAGAAGAACAAAGCATTAGTAAGTGCAACAACAGACAAGAATTTCAGTAAACTCCATGCCAAGTGAAAGAATCAAGATGTCAAGAGCCATTTACTTGAAATTCTAGAAAAACACAATGAATGGATGCATGCTAGCCCTGGGGCTAGGAATAAGAAATGGTCGGGCTTCAAAGGGGCTACAGAAACTTGGGAGGGTGTTTATAGACTTTTATGTCTTGATCTCAGCGGCAATTACACAGAATACAGTCAGTGAAACTCACAAACTATACTTCGAGAAAATGGGTTACTGTCTAAAAATTGTATAGCAATAGCGCTGAAAGGGACAGTACTTTTTACACTAAACTTGCATGGTAAATTTTGGGTATTCTCCCTCTTTTTCTCTCTCTGTCTAATCATCTGTCCATCATGTATCTATCATCTGTGTATCATCTAGCTCTCTCTGTCTATCAATAGGATCTAGCGAGCTCACAGTCATCTCTTTGTTTTTGTCCAGCATCTATCCATCCGTCTATCATTTTTCTCTCTGTGTGTCTTTATAGCTATCTGTTTAATTGTTCAGTTGACTAGTCCTGTTCAACTCTTTGCAACCCCCGTGGACTGCAGCTCACCACACTTCCCTGTCCTTCACTATCTCCCAGAGCTTGCTCAAACTCATGTCCATTGAGTCAGTGATGCCATCCAACCATCTCATCTCTGTTGTCCCCTTCTCCTCCTGCCTTCAATCTTTCCCAGCATCAGGGTCTTTTCCAATGAGTTGGCTCTTTGCATCAGGTGGCCAAAATCTATCTAATATCTATTATCAATCTCTCTGTGTATCTACATATCTATATCTGTCTGTCTATCCATCCGTCATCTGTCTTTGTATCATTATCTCTGTGTGTCTACATATCCAGCCGTCTATTTGTCTATGTATCTACTTTAATCTGTCTATCACCTATGTACACATCTCTTTGTCTGGGTATGTACACACCTATTTGTCTAATCATCTGTCTGTCCCTGTTGAGATGAACGTCAAGATATGTTAAAGGATTCTGCTTCACCCCCTGACACCAAGGTGACTCAAGCCCTTAGCAGGTCAGAGTATTGGGCAGTCTTGACTCCACCTTTATCTGCTGAAAACTTCCCAAGACAAATACAGTAAATCATCTTCTTGGCTTGTCTTGTCCGTTACCTGCATGTCCTCTGAATCCTCTCTCCATATAATAGACCTCAAGGAAGGATTGAGTCCTCATGACTGGGTGGTGCCAGGGGTAAAGAATTCGCCTGCCGGGGCAAGAGACGTGAGTTCGATCCCTGGGTCGGGAAGATCCCCTGAAGGAGGGCATGGCAACCCACTCCAGTATTCTTGCCTGGTGAATCCCATGGACAGAGGAGCCTGGTGGGCTATAGTCCACAGGGGTGCAAAAGAGTCAGAGATGACTGAAGCGACGTGGCACGCACACAGAGGATAAAAGTTTGGAGTGTTCGTGATGACCCATTTCCCAGAGAGGACCTATCTCGTCCACCTCCACCTTCTTTGACCAGATACGAGCCTGGCCGCTGAGGTCTGCAATGCGCGTGTTTATCCACATTACCTGATTTCTCTTTTCTATATGAGGAAAGATGCTCATGGAAATCACAATACATGCCTACCCATCACTTAGCCAGCAATAGTCAGCGCTCTTATTAGATTCACCCACTGTCTTCCCCTACACATAAGCTGGGATATAAAATGGCATATGTGCCATAAACCAGAGATGCAACAAAATGCACACAAGGTGTCCATTTCACACCTTTTTCTGCCGACTGCGCGCTCACATTTTGTCCTGTCACAGACCATGACTGATATTTATTTGCAGCCTCTCTGCATGAAAAATGCATTGTGCTTCCACCTAGATTATGGCAAAATGCTATTAAAAGTTGATGCTATCTTACAGCGAAATGTTACTCCACACTCAAGGACTGCTGGTCTTACCATGACTATCTAGGTGTCTCTGGTTTCTTTTTTTTTTTTTTTTACCATAAGGCAAACATTTCACTAATTGCTTCTAAAAACTTGTTGGTGTGAAAGTATTTCTACAGAAAATTAAGGATAGTATCCATTTTCTCAAGATTTTTATCTCCACCCAAATGCTGTTCAGGGGTTCTGATTTAAATTGTACAGGTAGAACAGAAAGCTGAGATATGATTTTATAAGGATAGATTAGATATATTTTAATAAAAGTAATCACTGTGTAATTATCCCGCATTGATCTATTTCTTCCCACAAATAGAGTTCTGTGAGCAAGCAGATTTAATCTAAAGTTGATCAAAACTTAAATTGATTCTCTTAATTAAGGCGAGGGCTTTTTGTACGTTCTAAGAGACCTCAAGGTCATTCCTCAAA
This sequence comes from Odocoileus virginianus, assembly GCF_023699985.2. NCBI lineage: Eukaryota > Metazoa > Chordata > Mammalia > Artiodactyla > Cervidae > Odocoileus > Odocoileus virginianus. Next base: position 1,274,593 of record NW_027224323.1, read on the forward strand.
ATCTTTCAAGCACCAACTCTTCATTTTAACCTGAAACTTAACTATTGGTATTTAGTATGAAGGGATTATGTCATGTTGATTGATGCATTTGAACTGTGGTGTTGTAGAAGACTCTTGAGAACCCCTTGGACTGCAAGGAAATCAAACCAGTCTTTTCTAAAGGAAATCAGTCCTGAATATTCATTGGAACGGACTGATGCTGAAGCTGAAACTCCAATACTTTGGCCACCTGATGCAAAGAACTGACTCACTGGAAAAGACCCTGATGCTGGGAAAGATTGAAGGCGGGAGGAGAAGGGGACGACAGAGGATGAGATGGTTGGATGGCATCACTGACTCGATGGACATGAGTTTGAGCAAACTCCGGGAGTTGGTGATGGACAGGGAAGCCTGACATGCTGCCGTCCATAGGGTCACAAAAGTCAGACATGACTGAGCAACTTTCACTTCCAGTCTGACCTGGAGAAGTGTAGACACTAATTAGAAACAGACATACAGAGAGACTTGGATTTATAGAAGTGGGCATGCAAGTCTAAGGGCTTCCCAGCTGGCATTAGCAGTAAAGAATCCATCTGCCAGTGCAGGAGACGTAAGAGACGTGAGTTCAATCCCTGGGTCGGGAAGATCCCCTGGAGGAGGACATGGCAACCCACTCCAGCATTCTTGCCTGGAAACCCCCATGGACAGGGAAAGCCTGGTGTGCTGCAGTCCTTGGGGTCGCAAAGAGTCGGACACCACTAAGTGACTGAACTGAGCCACGTTTGCCTGTAATCCTTCTTGTGTTCCTCTGGATGGAAAGTCCTTTGGACCATGGGTTGCTTTCCATTAGCAGTCCTCATCCTTTCTGTCAATAGGAACTGGTTTCATGGAAGACGACTTTTCCAGGATCAGGGTGGGCAGGGGCGGTGATGGTTTCGGGAGGACCTGTGCACTACATTGATCAGGCACTTTATTTCTATGATTATTACATCAGCTCTGCCTCAGATCATCAGGCATTAGATCCTAGAGGTTGGGGACCCCTGCTTTACATGGTTAGCTCAATTACGGTGAATATTGCAGCCAAGTAGCTTAAAGGAATCTCTCCACTCCTATTAGCCAAAGTACTCCCGAGGGGCAGGACCCTTTCTCCCCCCTGTGAAGTTTGTAGGTGCCCCGTGAAGGTTGAATCTTACAAGCATTATGCACTTCTCAGCTCATCCAAATCAATGGGGCATGTGGAGTTTTCTGCCTGACTCATCTATGTGCATTTATTCATTTATGGGACCACAACTGCGGCTGTCGAATTGGTGCAAACTATCTACTCAAAGCTGAGAGCAGGTCACTAACATAAACACAAACATTGGCAGATTTTATGAGGGGGAAAATAGTCTAATCCAAGCAGATACCCTCAGAGATTTAAACTGGGAGGTTCTGTCCACAGGGACCGCAGTGAAATCTTTTCTTCCAAACATTTCCTCCGAGACAGAAGCCAGACTGTCCTTGTTTATGTCGTCCCACTGAGGTGGGATGCATTTCTCCTCCTCCTGTTCTCTGGTACCTGATTTTCACTGGTACTCTTGTTTGTGTTTCTCTGCTTTCTTACACGATGTGGTATCATTGTTCAGTCACTAAGTAATGTCTAACTGCGATCCCATGGACTGCAGCACGCCAGGCTTCCCTGTCCTTCACCATCTCCCGGAGCTTGCTCAACAACTTGTCCATTGAGTTGGTGATGCCATCCAACCATCTCATCCTCTGTCGTCCCCTTCTCCTCCCGCCTTCAATCTTTCCCAGCATCAGGGTCTTTTCCAATGAGTCAGCTCTTCGCATCAGGTGGCCAAAGTACTGGAGTTTCAGCTTCAGCATCAGTCCTTCCAATGAATAGTCAGGACTGATTTCCTTTAGGATGGACTGGTTGGATCTCCTTGCAGTCCAAGGGATTCTCAGGAGTCTTCAACAACACAGTTCCAAAGCATCAATTCTTCGGCACTCAACCGTCTTTATGGTCCGAGTCTCATGTCTACACATGATGACTGGAAAAACCATAGCCTTGACTGTACAGATCTTTGTTGGCAAAGTGATGTCTCTGCTTTTTAATACGCTGTCTAAGTTTGTCATGCCTTTTCTTCCAAGCAGCAAGCATCTCTTTGTCTCCTTTATTCTAATATGGATTAAAACACAAGATCCATAATACTAGATAATGGCTAGAAACACTAATGTTAGAGAAGAATGGCCTAGGGTAAATCTTTTTTTCTGCCTCTGATAAGTTTTTAAGACCACTTCTTTCTGTTCAATCACATCTTATTGTATCTGCCAAAATTATCTGCAACACAGTAGGCCTCTTGGATAATTGGGAGAAATAGAAAGCCATTTGAAAGAAAAACAATAGGACTTTTTTTTTTTTTTACCCTAAATTAGAACAGGTTTCTGTTGAATACATATTGGTCATTCTGTAGATATTTTCCAAAATTGTTATGGTCTTCATGAACAAACGCACCAGGTACGTAGTTTAAAATGCACCTTGTCCGATGGACATTTTAAATAATTTCATTTCAGGGTAATTGGTTGAAAGGTGTTTCAAATTACACTCTTTGAGAAAAGAGAATCAATTTCAATTGAAAGAAACATTAGGAGTTACAGGCTGGGCCCAGACATGGTGTGCATGTCATAAATTAAACCTCATTTTCTGCTCTGAGTTGCTAATTTATTTTGCTCTCTTTCTGATGTCTGTTTGATCACATGTAGAAATGAGTATACAATAAGATATGCCTTCAGACTTGTAATTTGCGATTTGAGACATTTAACAGGTTTTTTTTTCACTTTCACTTAAACAGTTTAAACCAATGCCATTTCTCACTATCCCCAAAGCATCTATACGAGGCTGCCTTTTTAAAGGCTCTGGAATATTACATGAAAAGTCTGCAGTTTGCAGAATTTAATGTTTCTTATCTTAACAGTTGCAAAGCAGAAGGCATCTAAACCCTTTCTCTACCCTCTGAAAGTGTTCCAAAACGTCCAGCACTCAGGTAGATTATCTAGAATCCTTGTCCTCCTGCCCTCAATCTTTCCCAGCATTAGGGTCCTTTCCACCTACATCATCATTTAATTGTGAAAACAGAGGGCCACTGATAATATTGAGTATTAATGGAGCCATCAGAGGGAAAAAAGCAATCTTGCGTCTCGAAAGTACAGATAACATTTTTATTTCTTTTCGGCCACATCGAATTATGTTTTCAAAGTTCTGGACATAAGGATATTAGCACTGCATCAAGCTCAACTGCAAATGTTTTGCTTGTGTTTGAAACAAAAGGTTTTCCTGGGTGAATGTGCCAGTATTAGATACCTCTTCAACAACCACAACAACAAAATGTTATTTATTCATCTCTTTTGGGGAAGAGTGAAGAGGAAAAGCATAGTTAGAAGAGCTTATTTGGGATGTGGACACAGGAGGCTTCTGCACATAGAATATAAAAAATACGTTCTCTGAGCTGCCAGGAAAGAGATTCAGCAAGGCAAGGTGACCACATTCAGGGGGTAAAATGCTGTAAAATCTTTGAGCCCAACTCTAGCAGAGGCTCACGTCTTCCCACTCAGCAGTCTTCCTTCTTCCCTGGTGACGATTGCTCAGGATAAGGAGAAGCTGAATTTTTAGCATCTGTTCCTGGTGTTTCTTTTTTTTTTTTTACTTTAAAAGAAATTTTAATTGGAGGATAATTGCTTTATAATGTTACATTACTTTCTGGTGTACAGCATCGTGAATCTGTCATAACTATATATGTGCGTGTTATGTGCATATGTACATGTATACACACAAACACACGTAACACACACAACACATAGATCCCCTCCGCCTTGATTCACACCTCATCCCACCCCTCTAGATCATCGCTGACCTCCCTGGCCTACACGGCAGCGTCCCACTAGCTGTCTCTTTTGCACATAGCAGTGTGTAGGGGCTTCCCTGGTGGGTAACATGGCAAAGAATCTGCCTACAATGCAGGAGACCTGGGTTTGATCCCTGGGTTGGGAAGATCCCCTGGAGGAGGAGGGAATGGCAACCCACTGCAGTATTCTTGCCTGGAGAATCCCATGGACAGAGGAGCCTGGCGAGCTACAGTCCATGGGGTCGCAAAGAGTCAGACATGAGTGAGCAACTAACAGACACACACAGTGCAAATATATATATATATATTAGTGCCACTCTCTCTTTCCCCTTTTGTGTCCACAAGTCTACTGTCTACATCCATGTCTCTATTCCTGTCCTGCAAATAAGTTCATCAGTACAGCTTTCATAGATTCCATATATATATATATATATAAATATATATATATATTTATATATTATATATATGTATAAAAGTCAAGGCTATGGTTTTTCCAGTAGTCATGTATGGACGTGAGAGTTAGACCATAAAGAAACCTGAGCAACAAAGCATTGATGCTTTTGAATCGTGGTGCTGGAGAAGACTCTTGAGAGATTCCCTGGGACCGCAAGGAGATCCAACCAGTCCATCCTAAAGGAAATCAGTCCTGAATGTTCATTGGAAGGACTGATGCTGAAGCTGAAGCTCCAACACTTTGGCCACCTGATGCTGGGAAAGATTGAAGGCAGGAGGAGAAGGGGCCAGAGAGGATGAGGTGGTTGGATGGTATCACTGACTCGATGGACATGAATTTGAGTAAGCTCTGAGAGCTGGTGATGGACAGGGAGGCCTGGTGTGCTATACCATGAGGTTGCTAAGAGTTGGACACGACTGAGCTGATATATATATAAATGTGTGTGTTAAAGTATGATATTTGCTTCTCCCTTTACAACTTAACTTCATCTTTATAATAGAGTCTAGGTTCATGTGAAATAGTCAACACGGGAGTTTGTTGAAAGATTGAACTGGTTTCATTCATTTGCAGAAAATTTATGGAGATAGTCCCATCGATGCACTGCCTTTCCGAAGTCTATTTTGATCAGTGGGGTTTCTAATTGCTAGATGGACTGTTAAGGAAGTTGACCCTCCTTTCTTAAGAATGATTTATTTTTGGCTGTGGTGCTCAGACTTCTCATTTTGGGGGCTTCTCTTGTTGCAGAGCACGTGCTCTGGGCCAGTGGGCTTCAGAAGTTGTGGAACAAAGGCTCAGTGGTTGTAGCAGGTGGGGTCTTCATGCACCATGGATTGAATTCATGTCCCCTGCACTGGCAGGCGGGTCCTGAACCACTAGACCACCAGGGAAACCTCTACGTTGTCTCCCACACACACACAGTGTTTTTAAATTATTTTATTGGAGGCTAATTACTTTACAATATTTTAATAAACTTTGCATCTACAACTCTCAGCGACTCTCTTTGCTAGCTCCCAATTTATCAGCCCGAGGTGCATATTATTTTGAAACTACCAACATCAGAAAATGTTCCCCGACCCCCAAGTTAAATATCACATTAACAGAATGTGGTTTCAAAATGATAGGCTGGAAAAGGCTTTGAAAGAAAAAGCCTTTTTATAACATGTGATGTAACTGAGAGCACCAATCTACTCAGAGGAATCTAATTCCAAAGTAAGCCATTCATCAGTTTAGCTGTCAGAATCAACGAAAATTTGAAAGATTTGAACGTGTCCCCAAAATATCATTATAGAAAAGAACTCGTTCTTTAGGTACCAACTTGTGACTCTAGGTATCACAGGTGGGCAGATTATCAAGAACACATTGAAACATGTAATATAGCCAAACCACTGCAATGATGTAAAGTAATTAGCCTCCAACTAATAAAAATAAATGGAAAAAAAAAATAAATAAAAATAATTTCCAAAGATCTAGTTTGGGGCTATCTTTTAGAGCCATGTCCATACATTTAGCATCGACTAGGAAACTTTTTCCGATTTTCTAAAACCAGTTTCCCCACAGATATACAGAGGTGGAAAAATAATAAGATTCAGCAAAGTGACAGAGTTTAGTATTCTACCCACATAAACACATGTCGTGTCCACATTGCAGGCGTAGGGCAGGGCCAACTCTGCACTTCTTTTGTTGACAAGGGAAATTCCTCAATTCCTAAAGTCCAGTCATTCATCATTTTGGCTGTCAGGACAGTCAACAAAATGTTGCATCAAGCATTTGCACTGAAAAAATTTGCACTGTCTCCCAGAAAATCGTTTTTAGGAAAGCAATCTCTCGTTCTTTCACGGTCATCTTCAATGCTTCTGTCTTTCTAGGTATCCACAGGTGGCAGCATTAACCTCCTGAACACACACACACACGCTCACACATAGAAACACCACGTGCTTGCAGACCATGCATAACCTTGGGGACCTCAGCCATCTTCTGTGACACTTGTCCTCCAGGAACAACGTTCCCCACACTCCCCCCGGCCACCTGTTCTGTCGGGTTTATCTCAGTACCCACGGACACAGAACTTGGTCCCTCATCAGAGCTGGCTCATGCAAGCTCCTTATTCACCGGCTCCTGCGCAGCGCGCTATGTGTGGTTGTATCTACTTAGTTATTTCATTTAGATACAGCGCGGCAAACCAGGCAGTTGCCATCCCCGGCCCACTATCCCAAACAAAAGCCAGGATAAGGGCAAAAAACATGTATTCAGGGACTTTCCTGATGGTCCAGTGGTTAAGAGTTGGAGCTTCCACTACACGGGGCACAGGTTCAGTCCCTGGTTCATGATTCAGATTCCACATGTCTCGGCGCATGGCCAAAATAACAAGAGTGCAACAAAATATTGAATGACCTGGGTGTATTCAATGACCTGCTTACCAACTCACCACCCATCTCCAGTTCAAACATCTTTGAAAATCCCATTTAGGGTCTTCTTTATCTCAAGAGTGCAACAAAATATTGAATGACCTGGGTATATTCAATGACCTTCTTACCAACCCACCGCCCATCTCCAGTTCAAACATCTTTGAAAATCCCATTTAGGGTCTTCTTTATCTCAAGAGTGCAACAAAATATTGAATGACCTGGGTATATTCAATGACCTTCTTACCAACCCACCGCCCATCTCCAGTTCAAACATCTTTGAAAACCCCATTTAGGTTCTTGTTTATGGCAACCCACTCCAGTACTCTTGCCTGGAAAATCCCATGGACGGAGAGCCTGGTGGACTGCAGTCCATGGGGTCGCAAAGAGTCGGACACAACTGAGCAACTTCACTTTCATCTTAAAGAAGTTGGGTTGCACAGATAGGCATTCTTAAGTGGATATGCATTTTACATTTTCACTGCCTTTTACAAAGAAAGGGTCCCGTGACATCTGTAATCTTGCTGGACTCGAGATTTTAGTTAAAATTCTGTCCTCAGAGTGCTTTCCCGGTGGTGTGGTTGAACCCAGGAGCGCAGTTGAAGGCTTGCTGGGCACTCTGTGGACGGGCGGCTTTGGGAGGTCACGGTTTCCTAAGTTGTTCAGTCACTCGGTCGTGTCCAACCCTCTGTGACCCCAGGGACTGGAGCCCACCAGGCTCCTCTGTCCATGGGATTCTCCAGGAGTGGAGTGGGTTGCCATCTCCTCCCCCAGGGGATCTTCCCAACAGGATATAATGGCATTTAAACCCTGCCATCAGAAAATGTATTCAGCGGCTTCCAGATCTATGTTGAAATGACAATGAGAAGCATCTCTAAAAGGTGGGAACAAAACGAAACTCAGCAGAAGAAAAAAGCGGATGCTCAAATGTTCCCCACTAGCCACTTCCTGACATTGATTGGGGGGGAAAACGCCCATAGGAGCCACAAGCATAGTATGCTCAGAATTTAGCTAGTTTATCCCGGACAGTCTGTCACCCTGAAAATGCAAGTGATGACTTCCCAGACTTGAGGAAACAAACTCTCCCCTTGAAGACGTTCCCTTTTCCACCTTTCGGGGACCCTGTGTATAATTATCGGTTGATGTCATGAGGGAACTTAAACATTGTTTTAACCTTTCCTTTTTTCACCCTTTTCCTGACTTTGAAACGTGGCCTTTTCTTTTAAAAATCTTATTGCATACATTGACATGAATCAGCCATGGATTTACATGTATGACAAAACCCACTACAATACTGTAAAGTAATTAGCCTCCAACTAATAAAAATAAATGAAAAATAATAATAATAAAAAAATAAAAATAATAAATAAAAAATCTTATTGCAGAAAAACAGCTTCCTCCTCTAGGGAAGTGTGTTAGAATCGGAACAATGTAGAAGCACACATAATCTGATTATCCAGAAAAAAGAAATCATGAGTAAATTTCTTTTAATAGTTTGATCATTAAGAAAGCCCAAGGTAAGTGGCTGTACATCCATGCCAAATAATTCCTGTGCAATAATTGTGGTATTTTCTAGCCTATAGGTAGTAGTTTGATGGTTTAGTTGCTAAGTTGCGTCCGACTCTTGCTACCCCATGGACTGGAGCCCGACCATGGGATTTCCCAGAAAAAAAATAATGGAGTGGGTACCCATTCCCTTCTCCCAGGGATCTTCCTGACCCAGGGATCGAACCCAGGTCTCCTCCACTGCAGGCAGACTCTTTACCAACTCATTTACCAGGGAAGCCCTACAGAATCCTGTAGGAGATCATTACTATTTGAGCTGTAACGAAACAAGGTGAAGGAGAGAACTGACTCAGAGGCCAGAACACCATATGGAAATCAGGCTTCTTTGATTCCAAAGTTGTCCATCTTCTTCTTGGACTGTACCTTGCATTGCCTCCTAGTGAGATCGGTCCTGTGGTTTCAGACTTGAGCCCTCCAAATGTATCATGTCTGTTGCCACTTTTACTGAAGAACCAACTCATTGATTTTCATTTTTCCCACGCATAAATAATAATTCCTGTTCTTTTTTAGTTCTTATTTTGCACTAGATTAAACTGATTGACAGTGTTGTGTTTCTGGTGTACGACATAATGATTCAGTTGTACTTACACCTGTATCTCTTCTTTCTTCAATTTCTTTCCCATTTAGGTTGTTAAATAACACTCAGCAGAGTTCCCTGTACTATACAGTAGGTCCTTGTTCACTATTTTATATATGGAAGTGTGTGTGTTGTTGAGTCACTCAGTCCTGTCTGACTCTTTGCAACCCTATGGACCGCAGCACGCCAGGCCTCCCTGTCCATCACCAACTCCCAGAGTTTACTCAAACTCATGTCCATTGAGTCGGTGATGCCATCCAACCATCTCATCCTCTGTCGTCCCCGTCTCCTCCCGCCTTCAATCTTTCCCAGCATCAGGGTCTTTTGAAGTGAGTCAGTTCTTCCCATCAGGTGGCCAAAGTACTGGAGTTTCAGCTTCAGCATCCGTCCTTCCAATGAATATTCAGAACTGATTTCCTTTAGGATGGACTGCTTTGATCTCCTTGCAGTCAAGGGACTCTCAAGAGTCTTCTCCAGCACCCCAGCTGGAAAGCATCCATTCTTGGGTGCTCAGCCTTCTTTATGGTCCAGCTCTCACATCCCTCATCGTGATTTTCATTTGCGTTTCTCTTGTAGTTAGATCCATCGGGTCTCAAGGAGAAGGAAATGGCAACCCATTCCAGTGTTCTTGCCTGGAGAATCCCAGGGACAGAGGAGCCTGGTGGGCTGCCGTCTATGGTGTCACACAGAGTCGGAGACGACTTAACACCTGAGCAGTAGTTGCGATGATAAGCATCTTTTCCATAAGCATCTTTTCAGATGCCTCTTGGCCATCTGTCTTCTTTATAGAAATGTCTGTTTGGGCCTTCTTCTGCTTTATTTTAAATGCAAACTAGGATTTCTACCTCTTCCTTGGGGAAAATTCCATTGCAAACGATGGATCCTCAGAAATTAATGCTAGGTTAGTTTGTTCTGAAAAGAAAAAAAAAAATCTCTCTTCCTGTTTTGATGCTTGTTTTTTATTTCCACCTTTCTTTGGGAGAGAGGAAAAGGGGAAGTGGAGGGAAGTTTGAGAGCTGGGACTAAAAGCCAGATAACGCAAACTAAAATTTGCAGATAAGCCTCACCCAAATGTTTTCAGCTTTTGGAGGTGGTGACATACTTACTCAATATCCAGATCTTTTCTGAGAAGGGAGGAGATTGATTACAGCTTTTCAGGGATGTTTCAATTACTTGCCTGTGTTAGTAAGAATGTTTCTGATTAATTGCCTGACGTCTGCAGGTCAGCCAGCCACCGTCATCTAAATCCGTTCTAACAGGTGGCTCACGTCTTGACAGGCAAAGTGATGGGGGCCCGGGCAAAGCTTGATAGAAGCCATGTCAATCTGAAATGTAAAAAAAGAAAAAATTTAAAAGGGATTGTTGAACCATATTGTCCCTGGTGTTCTGTTGCTAACTTGTGTCCGACTCTTTGCAACTCCATGGACTACAGCCCGCTAGGCTGCCCTGTCCTTTAGTGTCTCCTGGAATTAGCTCAAACTGGCATCCATCGAGTCAGTGATGCCATCCAGCCATCTCCTCCTCTGTCGTCCCCTTCTCCTCCTGCCCCCGATCCCTCCCAGCGTCAGGGTCTTTTCTAGTGAGTCGGCTCTTTGCATCAGGTGACCAAAGGATTGGAGTTTCAGCTTCAGCATCAGTCCTCCCAGTGAGTGTTCAGGGTTGGCTTCCTTTAGGATGGACTGGTTGGATCTCCTTGCAGTCCAAGAGTCTTCTCCAGCACCACAATTTCTTTTCCATACCCAACAGTTGGGCAATGCGTGCAAATAAATCCTTTTTGAAATGTTTATTGTCTGGTAAAACTTTCACACACGACTCCTGTTCTGAAAGGGAAAACAAACAGAAAAAGCATCTAGAAGGAAATAGCTTTAGGAACAAGAGTTCTTTCTCGGGCTTGTCCACTTGCTCAGCATCCGAAGTGGGCTCACCTTAGTCCACCCAGGTTAAGGGAATGCTCACGCCTACACTCTTGTCCGTATTGAGCTGACAAAAATAATTTGCCACGTGGACAGAAAGTAATTGCATTTTAGGAAAACATGAGATGGTCTCAGGTACAAAAGCCGTGGTTTGGCTGTTGTGGCATAGCTTGCGAATGATCTAGTTAATATTATCTAGAAAAGCAAAGTGTGTTCTGTGTTTAGTTTCTTTTACATGTTTCTAAAAATTTATTCCTATTTAAGTTGGTTTTCCATGCTGTTAGTTTCTGGTGTAGAGCAAAGCAATTCAGCTACATAGATATAAATTATTGTTTATACTATTTTCCACTGTGGTTTATCAGAGAATATTGAATATTTCTCTGTGCTATACAACAGGACCTTAATATTCACCCACCATATGTATAATCGTTGGTGTTGTGTGGTTATTTGCTCAGTCACATCCAACTCTTTGCAACCCCATGCACCTTAGCCCTCCAGGCTCCTCTGTCTGTGGGATTCTCATAGTCCACAACACTGGACTAGGTTGCCATCTCCTTCTCCAGGGGATCTTCCCGACCCAGGGATCGAACCTGGAGCCTCCTGCGTCTCCTGCATCGGCAAGTGGATTCACGACTGTGAGCCACCCAACAGACTGAGCAGGAGTTTGGAATTTGCAGATGGAAACTATTATGCACGGTGACAGGTGCTGGGATGGCATCACTGACTCGATGGACAGGAGCTTGAGGAGCCTCCAGGAGATGGTGAAGGACAGGGAAGCCTGGCGTGCTGCGGTCCACGGGGTCGCAGAGAGTCGGACACGACTGAGCGACTGAACAACAATGACATATTATACAGAGCTTAAATCTGTTGATTGCAAATCCCTACCCCATCCCTCTCTGTCCCCCGCCTCCTTGGCCACCAAAAGTCTCTTCTCTATGTCCGTGAGCCTGCTTCTCTTTCACAAATAAGTCCATTTGTATTTTTTTTTTAATTCCACATATAAGGAACATCATATGATATTTCTCTCTGTCTGCCTGACTAGCTTCACTCAGAAGGATCACGTCTAGGTCCATCCAGGTTGGCAGCATACGTCATTATTTCATTCTCAGTTTAGAGTCTTGAACCCAGTCACCAGCAGGGAAGATGTTTTCTTTTTGCTCTAAAGTGCGGATGCCACAGTTAATTCCTCCTGACACCGTTACTTCTCACAGTCCAGAGGACGTCAAGCTCTAAGACGTGCAGGTCGTATTGGCTACTGAATCCCCAGAGCGTAGGACTAATGCTGGACCCACAGGCCAAAGACCTTCTGTGTGAGGATCATTTCTGTGCCCTTCCTTGTATGGGGCTTTGTATATCAGAAGTGTCCACAACTCGCTGCAGTGACTAGTGATGCTGTTCTTGTTAAGTCGCTCAGTCATGTCCGACTCTTTGCAACCCCATAGACTGCAGCACGCCAGGCTTCCCTGTCCAACACCAACGCCAGAAGCTTGCTCAAACTCATGTCCATTGAGTTGCTAATGCCATCAAACCATCTCATCCTCTGTCATCCCCTTCTCCTCCTGCCCTCGATCTTTCCCAGCATCAGGGTCTTTTCCAGTGAGTCAGCTCTTCTCATCAGGTGGCCAAAGCATTGGAGTTTCAGCTTCAGCATCAGTCCTTCCAATGAACACCCAGGACTGATTTCCTTTAGGATGGACTGGTTGGATCTCCTTGTAGTCCAAGGGACTCTCAAGAGTCTTGCTCCAACACCACAGTTCAAAAGCATCAATTCTTTGGCGCTCAGCTTTCTTTATAGTCCAACTCTCACATCCATACATGACCACTGGAAAAACCACAGCTTTGACTAGACAGACCTTTGTCAACAGAGTAACATATAAACGTGTTATATATGGATATATTTGGTCATCCTTTATGCAGCTGCTCCTGTCTTTTCTTCATCCTCTGTCTCGCTGTCTTCTTCATGTCAGTATTTGTATCGAATTTCTCTGCTCTGTTAATACACAATTCTCTGTGCCCTACGGTCAAACTTGGTTCCTTTAAACTGCTTTTCAGGGTCTTTTGAAGTCTGATCATTTTCAGCACTCCCGACAGCTTTTTGTCATGCTTGAAATTTTACACAAAATTCCTCAGGATGTTATATCTGAAGAAGGAAAATAAACCGTGGTCGGATTTCTTAAGGAAGGGAATTCTCGGCTGCCAAAATTTGCCAATCTTTAACACTCTGTGCATTTCACTGGATTTTTGTCTGGTGGTACCAGGTTATAGTTATAGCATAAAAGGAAATACATTTTCAGAATTAGTTACTATATAACTAAGTGTAAGTTTTGAAAAGATAAGTATTCTCTCTATAAAATTACGTGTAGTCTCAGTGACTCAATGGATATGAGTTTGAGCAAACTCTGGCAGTTGGTGATGGACAGGGAAGCCTGGCGTGCTGCGGTCCATGGGGCCGCAAAGACTCGGACGTGACTGAGCGAGTGAAGAACAGCCTCAGACAGAATGTGTGACTGATTCATTTTGCTGTATAGTTGAAACTGGCACAATACTGTAAAGTAACTATACTGCAATAAATATTAATTTAAAAATTAAGGAAACAGGGAGAGATAAGCAAGGATAAACTCATTTAAAACGTAACTAATATTTCCCTTTCCTCTTCCAACAGGTTTTAGAAATCTCTCTTTAAAAATAAAATACTAGGTCAACTATAATTCTATTTTTTACTATGTGACCTTCAAAATCAAAATGAAAAACGTTGTAGGCATGACCAGAGTCATTTTAAATTTATTAAGGAAAGTATTACCATCTAGAATATAATCTAACATGCTAAATGTATTCTCTTAAAAATGATGCCTATTTGGCTGGTTGTTTTTTTTTTTAATGGTAATAAGATTTCAAGTTAGCTTTTAAAGATTACATGCAGTGGGTAAAATTTCAAAGCAGTGGTTTTGTAATTTTCTTTGTGTTTTTTTTTAAGAATTTTTTAATTGTATAGCTGATTTACAATTTGGCTATTATTATAATAATTAGGACAAGTTGCTTGACAGTCTTGAACAAATCTCTTATATTTTTGCTAATGATTCTGTTTCCTTTTTCCATCAGTTATGCTGGACTACTTACATGTTAACATGATTATAATTAATTAAAGTTAAATTGTGAATTTCTCTGGTTTTCCATGCGTATCTATCAGTTTTTAGTTTTTTTAATTTATTTTTTCATTGAAGCATAATTGCTTTCCAGAATTTTGCTGTTTTCGATCAAAGCTCAGCATAAATCAGCCATAGGTATGCCCATGTCCCCTCCTCCTGAACCTCCGTCCCCATCCCTCCCCATCCCACCCCTCTAGGCTGAGACAGAGTCCCTGTCTGAGTTCCCTGAGACACGCCGCAAAATTCCTATTGGCTGTCTATTTTACATATGGTAATACAAGTTTCCAGGTTACTCTCTGCCTGCACCTCTCAAATTGACAAACCTCAAATTTGTCTATATTCCTTTTTTGACTTCCTAGGTGGAACTAGCGGTAAAGCACCTACCTGCCCATGCAGGAGACATAAGAGACCCGGGTTTGATCCCTGGGTCAGGAAGATCCCCTGGAGGAGGCATGCAACCCAGTCCAGTATTCTCACCTGGAGAATCCAATGGACAGAGGAGCCCGGTGGGCTATAGGCCATGGGATTGCAAAGAGCAGGCATGCACTCACTAGATGCATAAACATTTAGTATCTTATATCATCTTAGTGAATGAATATTTTTACTATCAAGAAGAAACTCTCTATCACTGGTAGTAGTCTTTGCTATGAGACATGTGTTGGGTATAGTGAAGGTGAAAAGTCACTCAGTCATGTCCAACTCTTTGCGACCCCATGAACTATACAGTCCATGGAATTCTCCAGGCCAGAATACCAGAGTGGGTAGCCTTTCCCTTCTCCAGGGGATCTTCCCCACCCAGGGATCGAACCCAGGTCTCCCGCATTGCAGGCGGATTCTTTATCAGCTGAACCATAGAACCACAACCAATTTCATTTAATTGAGGTAGCATGGTATAACCTTTCTCTATCAAGCCACTTTTAACCTCCTTACATCTTTATATTTAAAGTGAGTTTTACTAAGACACATTAATAATTGTCACCATACCATACAGTGGAGTCCTGCCTTTTGTCCAAGTTGGCAGATTCTGTGGTTAGTTGACTGTATTTACTGCTATTGGGAAGCCCCGCTGGCTCAGACAGTAAGGAATCCGTCTATCAGTGCAAGAGACACAGGAGATGCAGGTTCAATCCCTGGGTCGGGAAGATCCCCTGGAGGAGGACATGGCAACCCATTCCAGTATTGCTGGCTGCAGAATCCCACAGACAGGAGCCTGGTGGGCTATGTATAGTCCATGGGGCCACAAAGAGTCAGACACGACTGAGCAAATAAAGGTTTTACTGCTATTATCAATACAACAAGGTTTGAAATATAAGCTATTTGTCTCATTCTGTCTCATTTTTTTTTCTTTTCTTTTGCATTCATTTTGTTTATGATTCCCTTTTATTTGCTTTGCAAGTTTGTTAGTTATAATACTTTGTCATTTTTCTGGTTGCTTATTCACTTGTGACAGTCTATGTTTAAGTGACAATGTATTTCACACACAGTTTAAGAATATTTCCACGGCGTCCCAGTGTTCTCTCCTCTTGAATTTTGTGCTACTGTTCCACTGATTTTGCATTTTATGTTAAATTCATTTACTAGATCTTATTTGCTTAAAGAATCAATTATTTTAAAGAGAGAGAAATAATGAAAACATTTACCTTGTATGTAAATTGTCACATTTTTGTAATGTTTAAGCAGTCTATTATCTTTAAAAGAGATGTAAATTAGAAAGAAATCTCACGTGTTTTCAGTGTAGTTCCAACTACTGATTTCCTTCATTCCACTGTATAAATCCATATTTCCAACGTCACACCTGATAACATTAATTTCAGTGTAGTCTGTCCTCATGAATTCTTTCTGTGCTTTTATGTTTGACAATTCCAACATTATCTTCAATCTTTAAATACATTTTTGTTATATGATATTTTGAGCTGTCATTTTTAAAATTTTTATTAATGTATAGTTGATTTACAATGCTGTGTGAGTTTCGGGTATAAAGCAAAGCCATCAGTTATTCACACAGATGTATATACATATTATTTTTCAGAGTCTTTTCCCTTATAGGTTACTGAAACGTATTGAGTTCTCTGTGCTGTACCATTGGACCATGTTGTCTATTTATTTTATATCCAGTAGTTTGTATCTGTTAATCCAAATGCCTAATTTATCCCTCCCCACATGTTACTCCTTTGCTAACTATCAGTTTTCTATGTGTGTGGGTCTTTTTCTGTTTTTTGAGTAATTCCGCTGTATCATATTTTAGATTCCACATGTAAGTGATGTCATATGATATTTGTCTTTCTCTGACGTACTTCACTCAGTATGACAATGTCTAGGTCCATCCACGTTGCTGCAAATGACATTGTTTCATCCTTTTTCATGGCTGAGTAATATTCCATCACATCTATGTGCCTCAACTTCTTTATCCATTCATCTGTCGATGGACATCTAGCTTGCTTCCATGATCTAGCTTTTGTAAATCATGCTGCCATGAAGATTGGGGTGCGTGTATCTTTTTGAATCTTTATTGACTTTTCTCCCTTTAATACCTTAAAAGTGGTACGCCATTGTCTTCTTCCTTGCAAAGCTTCTCAGAAGAAACTTGAATTAATCTTTCTCTTTCCCTTATGGTGGTTAAGCTAACTTTCATCTGTTCATGTTCTCAAGCTTTCTCTTCATCGTTACTTTTCAGCAGTTCCATTATGGATTGCTATGAAAATTTCCCTAAATACTGCTTTAGCACCATCTTATAATTTTGATACGCCACAGTTTAATTCATAATTTTTGTGCTTACCATGGACTGAGCTTCCTGGAACTTACTGTTCTAAACTTACATCCAATATGGAAAGTGATTTCTCTTTATTTCTTTTTATTTATTTATTTTGTGATCCCGTTTAACAGAAAATTCAATTGCATGCATATTCAGGTGTTTCACATTTTCTCCCAGAAGTTCTACGAATTTTTTAAAAATCTCTTTTGTTTGGGTTTCAATTTGTAGAGGTTTTTTTGTCATGTCTTTAGTTCAAGGGCTTCCCAGGCGGCTCAGACAGTAAAGAGTCTGCCTGCAATGCAAGAGACCTGGGTTTGATCCCTGGGTTGAGAAGATCCCCTGGAGGAGGAAATGGCAACCCACTCCAGTATTCTTGCCTGGAGAATCCCATGGACAGAGGAGCCTGGCAGGCTGCAGTCCATGGGGTTGCAAAGAATCAGACATGACTTAGTGATCAGTTTCACAAGTCATTTGTCCTGTCAAGTCTAATCTACTGTTAACTCCATTCAACGAATTTGTCATTTCACAGAGTATAGTCCTCACATCGAGATGCTTAATTTGGATCTTTTTAGGACTTACATATCTCTAACTTGGTGGACATACTAAATGCAGTTATAGTAACTCCTTGAAGTCACTCTCTGTGTATTGTTCCCTCCGGGTCATTTGTGGGTCCATGTTGATGTCTTTATTTTATTCTTTGCTTTATCAGTTTTACTTTCCAACTGCTTCTCCTGGCTGGAAAATTTTGTTTGGATGCCAGACATTGAAAAATTGACCCTCCTGGGTCTTGAATCTTTTTGTGTTCTACACAATCGAGTTTACCTCTAAGAAGCATAAAGGCGTATCTCAAAGGTATTTGCAGTCCAATTCGAGACCTCTGTAACAAGGCAAGTAGCAGACTGCTCTATCATTGCACCTGAAAGTTAGGTTTATACTATCCTATCAGCTATTAGGGGCTTGCCTGGTGGCTGATACAGAAAAGAATCTGTCTGCAATGCAAGAGACCCAGGTGCCATCCCTGGGTCGAGAAGACACCCTGGAGAAAGAAATGGCACCCCTCAATCGGTAACACTCACATTTCAGAACATCTCTCCTCTGCAAGGAAATAAATTCTAGATAATTGAAATGAGAAATGTGAACAGAATAAACATGCAGAAGGTGGCTTCAGTGATGTAAAATCATTATGTTCGTGGAATATTTAAGTAGAGAAGAATTCATTTTGAACTTAAAAAAAAAAACCATTTGTAAATGCAGGGCATGTTCCCGTTTTCTTTCTCATTTTGGAAATTTGCATTGCGTTTCAGAACCTCCCCATGCCTTCTGCATGTTTCTGTCTCCTTGTTTGATTTCCACTTCCCTTTGTACCTACTTTGTTTGTTATTAGCGGCTGGGGATGTTTTTCAGCAGTGGTGAGCATGTCTGCCAGACAGCTCCCGTGTGGACGTGTTCACATTTAAAGGGTAAGTCACTCAGTCATGTCCAACTCTGTGCAACCCCATGGACTGTAGCCCACCAGGCTCCTCTGTCCACGGGAATTCTCCAGGCAAGGATACTGGGGCGGGTTGCCATTCCCGTCTGAATCACATTAAACCAATGTTATTGTCATCATTGTGAAAGCATTTAATTTATGATTTCCTAAAAAAAAAAAAAAAAAGCAGGGTGTAGGGGGAGGGAGGCTTCATGAATAAGATCGGAAAGGACAAAGTGTTTTCCTTTAATACACATTTCATTTCAGAGCTTCAAGTAGATCTCTACCATGGAGACTGACATCACATTCTCAATCAGGCTTCTAATTGCTGGGCTTCCCACGTGGTTCTTAGTGGTAAAGACCCCTCCTGCCAATGCAGGAGACGTAAGAGATGCGGGTTCGATCCCTGGGTCGGGAAGATCCCCTGGAGGAGGGCATGGCCACCCACTCCAGTATTCTCGCCTGGAGAATCCCACGGACAGAGGAGCCTGACGGGCTGCAGTCCCAGGGTCACACAGAGTCAGACACGACTGAAGTGACTTAGCACTTAGCATTCATTTTTCACCAGAAACGCCGGGTTGCAATGCAGCTCTATTTCACATTGTTTTCCTGAGACTTCTGGGCGATTCTGGGGAGCAGGAGTGACCCCTGCAGGAAAGTTGTGGCTAAATTTAGCAGTTTTCAAGATAGCTCTTCCATCTGCTAATTTGTATTCACTCGTGGCGTTGAGTCATTGTGTCTAGAGGATTAGAAAGAGGCTGTTTCCTGCGGTGCTTTGTGAATCACGCGCTTGTTACGGGCTCCTGAAAGGATGCTGAAATTCTGTCAAAGGATGCAGAAAGCAGAGGCTGAAATGGATGGGGGTGGGGAGATTCTTCCTATTTATGGTGTTTTATTGATCCTGCCTTCTGAAACGAAGTGTCTCTCTCTCTCTCCTCTCCTGGGATTTATAACATTTAACCCTGAAAAGGTGGGTTTCCTTGGTGACTGTGATGGTAAAGAATCTGCCTGCAATGCAGAAGAGACTCAGGTTCCATCCCTGGGTCTGGAAGACACCACCCCTTCCCAGCCACCGGAGAAGGAAATGGCAACCCACTCCAGTATTCCTGCCTGGAGAATCCCCTGGACGGAGGAGCCTGGCCGGCTACAGTCCAAGGGTTTGCACAGTCAGACATGACTGAGCCGCGACCACCTTCACTTCTCTTTTTCCCTTCAGTGATACCACCTTCTGAAACACTGTGTCTCTATCTTCTGAGACTGTAACATTTAACCCCGGAAACACAGTTCATTGTTGTTGTCGTCGTTTTAAAGCAAGAATTTCCAGGGGAAAAAATATTTCTCTATTTCTCTGCTAGCATAAAAGGTAGTTTATTTTCCCTAACGGTGGATGAGGCTTATTAAAGAGCAAGACACCAGGGTCCACAGTGATGTGTGCGGTGGGCTCGTATGGATGAGCTTAGGTGTCTGTGGGTGTCATCTTTTTCCTATACAGATAGGGGGGTCACCCTATAGAGGAAATCACCAGGTATCTTAGTTTCCTAGGGCGGGGGTCTTAAACAGTAGAGATTTCTGTCTCTCCTGGAGGCTGGCATCTGAGATCCGGTTGTGGGCAGGGCTGGTTCCTCCCGAGACCTCTCTCCTGGGCGTGTAGACGGCTGTCCCCTCCCCTAATCCTCACGCGGCCATCCCTCTGGGTGTCTCTGTGTCCTGATCGCCTCTTCTTATGAGGACCCCAGTCTTGTGGGGTCAGGACCCAGCCTAACACACAAAGGTTGTTTAAACTCGATGACCTCTGAGTTTAAGTAAGTCCTCATTCCAAAGGTCACAGCCACAGGTACTGTGCATTAGAAATTCACTACAGAAATATTTGCAGGCTTCCCTGGTGGCTGAAATGGTAAAGAATCTGCCTGCAATGCACTTTGATCCCCAGGTGGGGAAGATCCCTGGGAGAAGGAAATGACTACCCACTCCAATATTCTTGGCCTAGAGAATTCCACGTAGTCTGGTAGGCTACAGCCCGTGGACTCACAAAGAGTCGGACATAGCTAAGCGACTAGCTCACATATAAATATTTATTTATAAAAGCATATTAATTATATTATAAAACACCATCTTTTACAACCTAATTATATACAGTATATAGTACGTTGTTTATGTTTGTTTATGGCTTAAAACCCTACCATAGTGTCAGGGAATCAACCTTCACTCACTGCGAACAAAATACAGACAATCCTTAGATCCTAGTCTTTCAAGTGGGCTAGCCTGGTGGCTCAGTCATCAAGAATATGCCTGCCACTGCAGGAGCCACAGGTTTGATCCCTGAGTTGGGAAGATCCACTGGAGAAGGAAATGGAAACACACTCCAGTGTTAAATATATACAACACATATATATCACTAGACTGTTGTATGTACATATATACAATGTGTATTATAAAATGTATGTTACAACCATTATATTATAAAACATTATATTATAAACATATATATAATATATCAATATTTATAAATACTAATTTTTACTTATTAAAAATAAATATTAATACATCAGCTAGTGCAATTTCAACCCATACAGCAGTATTTAAGGAGAGACTATATCTTCACTCTTAGTCTGCCGTGATTTAGGCAAATCAGCGTGATCTATAAGGCAAGGTTCTTTTAAGGATCTGGCGGGCAGGGATAAAGGTTTTTCGCAAATGTGAGCCAAGAATAAAAGGTAAGAAACACTCTGGGCTGTAGGTGGTGCTAGCCGTAAAGAACCCACCTGCCGATGCAGGAGGCACGGGTTTGATCGCTGGGTGGGGAAGATCCCCTGGAGAAGAGAAGGACGACCCACTCCAGTCTTGCCTGGAGAATCCCGTGGACAGAGGAGCCTGGCAGGCTACAGTCCATGGGGTCGCAGGGAGTCGGACACGACTGAGTGACGAAGCCCTCCCTGGGCTGCCTGCCTTCCTTTCACGGTGTATTTAACGATTGCATTCCCACCCCAACCTACCTGACTTCTCCCCAGAGGTGCAGCCCCCTGAAGGCGCTCCAAGCAGCCCTCTGAGGACATCAAGCTTGCGGGTGCCCCACGGGTTGGCAAGCACACAGCACCCACCAGGCACCCTGACCCCTGGCAAACTCCCGAGCAAGGAGCACCATCCTTCCCTGAAGCCGACAGCCACAGACGACATCAGAGCCCGCAGGCGGAGAGAGCAGGTCACCCACATCAAGCCCAGAGCCTTCTCCTCGGTGAGATCCAAGGGGATACACTTGCCGATGAATGCTCACAAAGAGGAATCTATTTAACCCACATCACGTCCTTGACATCCATCTATAAATACCCTTCTCCACCTTACGCTTTTTTTTTTCCACAAGTGTGTTTCCTGGTGACATTCACATCCTGCTGTCCCCGTCTGTCTCCATGGGTAGTCTTATTTTAGTGGGAAATCCTGGTTATTCCGGCGTCACTTCTGGTCCTGCTTTTCATTCATCTTCTGGCCTTACCCTGACCCAGCTCTCCCCTCCCCACAATACCCAGAATCCAGAACAGTTCTCACTGCTGCATTGTTGTCAAACATCACTGCCGCCTCACTGAAAGTCGCTCAGTCGTGTCTGACTCTTTGCGACCCGCTGGACTGTACAGTCCATGGGATTCTCCAGGGCATCTTCCCAACCCAGGGATCAAACCAGGTCTCCCGCATTGCAGGCGGATTCTTTACCAGCTGAGCCACCAGGGAAGCCCAAGAATACTGGAGTGGGTAGCCTATCTCTTCTCCAGGGGATCTTCCTGACCCAGGAATCAAACCAGGGTCTCCTGCATTGCAGGCAGATTTTTTTTACCGACTGAACTACCAGGGAAGCCGGCTGAGCTATCAGGGAAGCCTTAACCAGTATCTTTCATCTACTCTGAAGAATTTGTAATAAGGTGAACGCTAAAAATGATCCTGGGAAAATGGAATCTGAATTTTTTTTTTTTTTTAAGTGTGACTAGGATTCCCCGGATGGATTCTCCCTGCATGGTGAGGATGGAGTCCAGACGAAAGGTGATGACAGTAATTAATCGGAGTCTCCTCCAAGGGCCAAAGAAAAGTTACCTTGAGGGGAAGAGATTGACAGGTCACACTTGTAACATTCAGCAGGATGCAGTTACAGGTCTTTGCCCTGGGAGTAAGCAACCCTCCCCCAGAAGAGGTGGACACATACTTAGGTGTCTCCTGCAGGCTGTCGGGAGCATTATCTTCTAGGAAAGTCAATGATTAATTATCGTGGTCCCCGAAAATCACTGATGCACAGCTTGCCGGCGAGTTGATTGAAAGCCCGTGTCCAATGCAATTACCGGCTTGTCCATCAGCTGGCTCAAAATAGAACCCGGAGCCTCACGCGGGGACGCTGGAAGTATTTGTACTGGCATTAATTGTGATCCCCGACATTCACCACACGCGTGCAGAGAGAAATCGCCTTTAATGTCTCCCCAAGATTTCTGTGATGGCTTTGACCTGAAAATATATTTGCAATATTTGCTTCCAGGTCTCAGCCATTGTAAATGATGCCGCTTTGTACACTGGGGTACGGTGCTTCTTTTCCAACTGAAGTATCGTAAAACCCAAGTGAAAAATTTAACACCTGCTCTATGTTTCAATTACAACCAGTCAAAAGGTACAACAGAGGCATCTGATGATAAAAATTTAAAGAAGTTCTGTTTTTAATTGGAACGCTTACACACAGGTAGATTACAGCACAGATGAAATCATTTCTATATGCTTAAACAAAGTGTAAGGTGACAAAGTTAAAAAATATAAAACATAAGCATAGTTGCAATGACTTACAAATGGAGATTTTTTCACTGATTTTGCAAGTCAGGCTAAAATAGTATGTATACCATCCTTTGATTCCACAATTGTGTGTGTGTACACACAGTGTGACTTGCAATACGTAGGATGACAGTTGACATATGACAATTCCCATAACCTCCTTTTTTGTTACTTCAATTACAAGCCCATTGGACCTAACTCGAAAATGAATATTTGCCAATTAAATCTAGTCTGATTATTTTAGATGAGAATTTTCGCTGTTGAGGTCAGCCACCAAGCCTTTCTTCTGTTTCTCTTCTATAGGCATACCGTCTACAAGGCGCTTGAGATTTATTTCATTCACAGTGAGTAGCAAGTCATAGAGAAACAAGACTTAATGGCTTGAATTCGTGGCATTTAAATCCCTTAAAAATGTAATTACTCAGTCATAAAAGAAATGAAGTAAGGTCCATCCACAAGTCTACATGAGTCTGTTGTACAGAGTGAAGAAGTCAAAAAGAGAAAAGCAACCATCATATATTAACTCATGTATGTGGAATCTAGATAGATGCTCCCGATGAACCTATGTGCAGGGACACGGACTTGGACAGACAGACATAGAGGACAGACTTATGGACATATCAGGGGGAGGAGAATGAGATGGATTGAGAGGGTAGCAGTCACATGTATACACAACCACGTGTTAAATAACTTTTGGAAAACTGCTGTATATATATCACAGGAAACTCAGCTCCATCCTTTGTGACGACCTGGGTGGGCTGGAGGCAGGCTCCAGAGGGAGCCTCTTGTATAATTCTGACTGATCCCTGGTAGCTTATTTGATGAAGAATCCATCTGCACTGCAGGAGACCCGGGTTTGGTTCCTGGGTCGGGAAGATCCCCTGGAGAAGGGACAGGCTACCCGCTCCAGTATTTTTGGGCTTCCCTGGTGGTTTGGTTGGTAAATAATCTGCCTGCAATGCGGGAGATCTGGGTTCCATTTCTGGGTTTGGGAAGATGCCCTGGAGAAAGTCAGGGCAACCCACTCCAGTATCCTCGCCTGGAGAACCTCCACCAACATAGGAGCCTGGCAGGGCTACAGTCCATGGGGTCACAGAGAGTTGGACACGACTGAGCGACTTTCCCGTGTTCTTGTAGGGCAGAAACCAAGACACCATTGTAAAGCAACTATTCTCCAGTTAAAATATTTACCAGTCACTGGGTGCCTACAGAGTTTTGGACCCCATGCTGAGCGTTTTCCATTCATTCATTCATGGAATCATGACTCGGATGCAGTTAACAGACTCGTCTTAAACCCATTTATCTCATCTGAGAAGGAATGTCCCGAGAGATCACGGCCCTTTGTTTAGGATGGTGCATCACTGAGCCTTGAGAGAGGCAGAGGGTCTCATGGTTTTACCTTGATCGTGATCAGAGTTAAGTCCTTGCAAAGGTGTGACTCAGTGCCTTTCTGGACATGCAAGCCGGTACCTGTCTGTCTTCCCAAGTCCCATCCCTGTTTTCTTTATGACTAGGGGGTGGGTGTAAGGAGTCGGACAGAGGACCCGAAGCACGTAAGGGATCATGTTTCTCCTTGTTTGCAACATTTCTACCACCTGCCTCGCTGACACATTTACAGCCATCAAGGACATCTATCAATGAGAACATCTTGTGATTTTTTTTTAATTGGTTTTATTCACGGCGGTTGCTCTTGCTGTCAGGCCGTTTATTATGCACGCATGTGAGCCAAGTCCCTTCACTGTGTCTGAGTCTTTGAGACCCCATGGACTGTAGCCCACCAGGGATCCTCTCTGGGATTCTCCAGGGAAGAATACTGAAGTGGGCTGCCGTGCCCTCCTCCGGGGGATCTTCCCCACCCGGGGATCGAACGTCTCCTGCATTGGCAAGCAGATTCTTTACCAAATGCATCACCTAGGACATCCTCTATATGGTAATATTTTCAGTAACATCACAGATGCATACTTGGTAGGCTGTGATAAAGCTGGGCATATGACTTGGGTGATCGTGTTGCATGAGTAGAAGGTCCTAACTGTTTATTCATCACCTGTGACTTGGTCCATAACTTGGGCAATATTTGTTGTACCTTTTGTTACTTTTATAATGCTCTTCTTTTGGAATGTATCTACTTTTTGAAACCTGTGTTGCTAACTCAGCTTTGGGGAGTAAAATAAGTCTTCAAAGGATGTGGTCAGCGGGATGGAAGCAAAAACCCAAGTGGGATGTGTGGTGTTCACAGGTGTCACATTGTAAGCCCCTTTCTTATTTAATATTTAAGTGTTGTTGGAATATCACTGATTTGGAATGTTGTGTTGGTTTCAGGGGTACCACAAGGTGAATCAGTTATACATAGACATTCATACACTCTTTTTTTAAGATTCTTTGTTAGTATAGCTTATCAGAGTATTGAGGAGAGTTCCCTGTTCTATCGAACAGGTCCTTGTTGATTTTCTATTTTATATATAGTAAGGTGTATCTCTTGATTTCCGAATTCCTAACTTATCCCTTCCCAGTGCCTGCTTCGGCAATGATAAGTTTGTTTTGTCTGTCTGTGACTCGGTTTCTGTTTTATAAATAAGATCATTTGTATCATTTTTTTAGATTCCATATATAAGTGATATCATGTGGTATGTCTCTTTGTCACTTCACTAATAGGATAGTCTCTAGGAACATCTGTGTTGCGGTAAATGGTGTGATTACATTTTTTCAAGGCTGAGTAATACTCCACTCTGCGTTTGCCACATCTTATTTCTCCCTTCTTCCATTGATGGACCTTTAGGTTGCTTCCATGTCTTGGCTGTAATGACCTTATGGTCACCAGGGGGAAGGATGGGGGAAGGGACAGTCAGGGAGTCTGGGATGGACATGGACACACGGCTGTATTTAACACGGAGAACCAGCAAGGACCTGCTGGACAGCACGGGGAACTCTGCTCAAGACTCTGTGATAACCTGATGGTCACCAGGGGGAAGGATGGGGGAAGGGATAGTCAGGGAGCCTGGGATGGACATGGACACACTGCTGTGTTTAACACGGAGAACCAGCAAGGACCTGCTGGACAGCCCAGGGAATTCGGCTCAAGACTCTGTAATAACCTGATGGTCACCAGGGGGAAGGATGGGGGAAGGGACAGTCAGGGAGTCTGGGATGGACGTGGACACACGGCTGTATTTAACATGGAGAACCAGCAAGGACCTGCTGGACAGCTCAGGGAACTCTGCTCAATACTCTGTAATAACCTGATGGTCACCAGGGGGAAGGATGGGGGAGGGATAGTCAGGGAGTCTCGGATGGACGTGGACACACTGCTGTGTTTCACATGGAGAACCAGCAAGGACCTGCTGGCCAGCCCAGGGAACTCTGCTCAATGTCACGTGGCAGCCTGGATGGGAGGGGGAGAATGGATAGATGTGTATGTGTGGCTGAATCCCTTTGCTATCCACCTCAAACTATCACATCGTTGTTAATAGGCTATACTCCAATACAAAATTAAAGGTTCAAAAAATAATAATAATAATGGCAAGCAAAGAATCATGGCTATTTTAAACCCATGCATGAGTTGCTTATGTATTTTGATTAGTTTTTTAAGGACCTGAGATAGTATAGAAATGCACAAGAAAAACCATCCCAATCATTTGGGTATAAAAAAACGAGCTATTTGTATGGAAAATTAATGAGAATTAGATAATGACACCTCTTGAAAAAAGAACTTGTCATTTAAAAATTCATTAATTTACAGATAAGTAACCATCTGTAATTTAATCAGAGTTTCTCAGCATATAATTATTTGTGGAAGAGTCATCATTCTCTAATTTTGCACATACCCAAATGGACTCATTGGATTTCTGAACATCCAAAGGGCTAATTCGTAAAACACAACAATTTCTTTTAAAAAACTGTGCCTGAGGTTATCATCAAAGTCTGTCATAACATAAAATTTTAAGCCTATTATAAGCAACCTCCCCCAGAACGTTCATCAATTTTGAAAGGAAAATGACTGTTGCCAGTTATAAAATAGTTTTTTAAATGTTTTCTTTGTAGCTTGAATTGAAGCTTGAATTAATGCACCCTTTGGGACTTCCGTGGCGATCCAGTGGTTAAGACTTGGCCTTCCAAAGAAGGGGTACGGGTTTGATCACTGGTCAGGGAACTAATATCCTACATGCCTTGCAGCTAAAAAACCAAAACACAAAACAGAAGCAATATTGTAAAATATTCAGTAAAGAATGTAAAAATAAGTTCAGCTCAATTCAGTTGTGTCCAACTCTTTGTGACCCCATGGACTGCAGCACGCCAGGCTTCCCTGTCCATCACCATCTCCCGGAGCTTGCTCAAACTCACGTCCATTGAGTCGGTGATGCCGTCCAACCATCTCATCCTCTGTCATCCCTTCTCCTCCTGCCCTCAATCTTTCCCAGCATCAGGGTCTTTTCCAATGAGTCAGTTCTTTGCATGAGGTGGCCAAAGTATTGGAGTTTCAGCTTCAGCATCAGTCCTTCCAATGAACACCCAGGACTGACCTCCTTTAGGATGGACTGGTTGGATCTCCTTGCAGTCCAAGGGCCTCTCAAGAGTCTTCTCCAACACCACAGTTCAAAAGCATCAATCTTTAAGCGTGTTCTTTATAGTCCAACTGTCACATCCATACATGACTACTGGAAAAAAACATAGCTTTGACTAGACTGACCTTTATCAGCAAAGTAATGTCTCTGCTTTTTAATATGCTGTCTAGGTTGGTCATAGCTCTTCTTCCAAGGAACAAGCGTCTTCTAATTTTATGCCTGCGATCACCAGCTGCAGTGATGTTGGAGCCCAAGAAAATAAAGTCAGCCACTGTTTCCATTGTTTCCCCATCTATTTGCCATGAAGTGATGGGACCAGATGCCATGATCTCTGTTTTTTTTGAATGTTGAGCTTTAAGCCAACGTTTTCACTCTCCTCTTTCACTTTCATCAAGAGGCTCTTTAGTTCTTCTTCACTTTCTGCCATAAGGGTGGTGTCATCTGCATATCTGAGGTTACTGATATTTCTCCCGGCAATCTTGATTCCAGTTTGTGCTTCCTCCAGCCCAGCGTTTCTCATAATGTACTCTGCATATAAGTTAAATAAGCAGGGTGACAATGTACAGCCTTGACGTACTCCTTTTCCTATTTGGAACCAAGCTGTTGGTCTATGTCCAGTTCTAACTGTTGCTTCCTGACCTGCATACAGGTTTCTCAAGAGGTGGGTCAGGTGGCCTGGTATTCCCACCTCTTTATTTAAAGAGTAGCTTTGATATATACAGCTTACCATATGTGAACCAGATGGGAGGTGGCATTTGTATGACTCCAGGAACTGACACCTATGCTCTAAGACGGCCGAGAAGGGTGGGATGGGGTGGTAGGTGGGGGAGGTTCAAGATGGAGGGGCCACACGTATACCCCTGCCTGATTCACATTGTCACATGGCAGAAAACAAAACAGCGTTGTAAAGCAGTCATCCTTCAACTGAAAATAAATAAATTGAAAAACCAATTTTTTTTAATCTGGAAAAAAAAATACTGCACAGTTTAACAGAGAAATATTATCTGAGGCAGAGGAACAGCTGTGAGGGTAT
This sequence comes from Odocoileus virginianus, assembly GCF_023699985.2. Classification (NCBI taxonomy): domain Eukaryota; kingdom Metazoa; phylum Chordata; class Mammalia; order Artiodactyla; family Cervidae; genus Odocoileus; species Odocoileus virginianus. Next base: position 1,303,120 of record NW_027224323.1, read on the forward strand.
CATGCATACCCTAAAACAGCCCACGATGTGGCTCTTTTTCATTGGCCCCGCCAATTATAAACCACAGAGGCTTCAAAGTTTATAAGCGTGTATGTGTCCTGCCTGCTAAGATCTTGCAAAGAGGACTTTGGGAGAAGATCAAAGTACCTGTTGCTCCAAAACCATATTATTAAGAATGGCAAGTTTCCCAGACAGGCTCAGCAAAGACTCATCTAGCCTATCAGAGGAAGTGTAAAATCCTGAACACCTTGAATTTATGAGAAGCGGACGCACCATCCTGTTGGTCATAGCTAACCAGTATAGACTATCATTTTTTTTTTAAACAACTTGTTAAAAATCCTGTTACCTGTTAGCACGTAAAAGGAATCAATTGTATTTGTTTTTTTTTTTAATTGGAGTAAAATTGCCTTACAGTGTTTTGTTTCTGCTGTGGGATAAAGTGAATCAGCTATAAGTATACATATATTCCCTCTCTCTAGAGCCTGTCTCCCACCCCCAGCCACCCTTCTAGGTCATCACAGAGGACCGAACTGCCCTCCTTGTGCTATAGAGCAGCTTCCCACCAGCTGTCTGCTTTATGCACGGCGCTTGTATGTGTCAGTGGTATGCTCTCAACTCCTCACACTGTCTCCCTCCCCCGCTGTATTCACATTCCATTCTCTGGGTCTGCATCTCTATTCCTGCCCTGCAAATAAGGTCATCTGTACCACTGTCTCCTAGATTCCTCACATGTGTGTGTGAGTACACGATATTTGCTTTTCTCTCTCTGACTTTGCACGACAGGCTGTAGGTCCATTCACGTCATCCCTATAGCTGACTCGATTTTGTTCCTTTTTTAGGGCTGAGTAATATTCCATCATGTATATGTTGAGGATGGACAATAGACAGGTGTAGCACTTTCTGGAAATTTTGCAGACATTTGCTGGAACTTTTGAAGGATCAGTTACATTCAATTTCTTAAGGAGGCTTTAAAGAAAAAAAAAATGAGACTTTAAAGAATTGCGCATGGATAGGCAAACATGCCCTGAGGAACAAAGAATAAGGTGCCCACAAGTTTTAAATCAGGAAAGGACCAGAACTACGCTTGAGGAGTCATCCTTCTTTAACTGACAGATAATAGTGCAGAAAACACTATGGTTAATAAGAATTTTAAGACAGACCCTGACTGAGCTTTGGAGAATGTTCTTAAAACGAAATCAGTGGGCAGAGTTCATTCAAGGTCAGTAAGTTAAGGTCAGTCAGCCCCCTCACCATTTGAGATTCCAAGCTTAGTTTCAAGATTGCAGCCCTTAACCTTGGGTTCCATTGGTCCTGATTTGTTCGTCTGTTTACCCGAGTTACATATTTCCAAACAGAGGATCTGTTTTTCACAATGACCAGAGTATTTTCCTAGATATCCAAACAATTTGTGTATATGCTGAAGGAATTTAAAGCCAACACCATCCAACGAGCAGTGATCCTACTAAACTCGAAATAGGAAATTTGCATTTAAAAAGAAACTGTTATTCCTCTTTATTTCTTTTCCAGTGGAAGTGAAAACCTGTGAGATTAAACTATTCTCCCATGAGTGTCTTGTTTTCCCGTATAAGACATTCTAAAAAGTGGATTTCATAGAAATTTTAGTACCTCGTTAAATATTAATATCTTCTATTCCCACTTGTGGTTTCTGACTTAACATATTTGAAAGTGAGTGAGTGGAATAAAGCCAGGATTTTTTTTGTTCATTTTAAAAAATTTTTTATCTTTTTTTAACACCAAAAGCATTTTGTATTGGGTGTAGCTGTTTAACAATACTGTGATGGTTTCAGGCAGACAGCGACGGGACTCAGCCGTACATACACATGTATCCGTTCTCCCCCAAACTCCCCTCCCATCCAGGCTGCCACATAATGTTAGCAGGGGTCAGTGTGCAATAAAGCCAGGTTTTGATCTCACAGAGTTTTCTTCAGAGCTTTTAAGAAATTGGGATTTCGAACAATTGGGCATATTCTATGATTTCTTTCTTCCAAAATTTGTCGAACTGAATTCTTTAGCCATAATTTTAATAGGATAATTGCTTTACAATATTGTGTTGGCCTCTGGCTTATATCAACATAATGTTTTTTTTTAACCACCGTATACTTGTGGATAATAATTGATAATAACTAATTACATCATATCAAAAACCTTTGTGAGCATAGCATACACTTCCTAGTATGATGACTATGGTCGTTTCATAATTTCTAATACAAACTTTAAGTCTTTAGGCAACCTGCAGTGTGATTATTAGATTTCTGTGTTCACACAGCTACAAAAATCTCCTCAGTTCTTTCCATGGCCTTTATTTTTGTGATGACGATAAGAGAGTAAAGTTTTATTGGTTTAAGCTTCAGTGGGCTTAATTATTTTCTACAGTGTGATTTGCACAATGTCCATGAAATTGCTTTATTTGACACCCAATTCTGCATTTTTTAAATCATTTATACATCAGGAATTACCCATTCTGCTAAAAGTTAAAAACAGATTTTGTTAAAATGAAGACTCTGTTATGTTCTGTTTAATTTTAAAGAAATCTTGAGTATTAAGATAAAGCTTGGAACATTCAAGTTTTTCAAATATTGTCTCATATTTATTAGAAATAACCACGTACTCCTTTAAAATTGAAACATAGTTGATTTACAATGTTGTGTTTGTCTCTGGTATAAAGCAAAGTGATTCAGTTATACATATATATTATTTTTTATATTCTTTTCCATGATGGTTTATCAGAGAATATTGAATATACTTCCATATGTGGTACAGTAGGTCCTTGTTATTTATCTGTTTTATCTATAGTATCTGCTCGTGCCAAAGTCCTAACTTATCCCTGCTCCGTTTCCCCCGTGGTAACCAGAGTCTGTTTTCAAACTCTGAGTCCCTTTTGTAAATAAGTTTATTTGTATCATTCTTATCTTTGTGAGTTTGTATCATTTTTGGATTTGGCGTTAAGTCATGTCATGGGATATTTGTCTTTCTCAGTCTGGGTCACTTGGTATGACCATCTCTCGGTCCATGCATGTTGCTGCACGTGGCATTATTTCACTCTTTTTTGTACCTGCATAAAAGTCCAGTACTTTCTGTCCACATCTTCTTTATCCGTTTGTCTGTCTGTACACATTTAGGTTGCTTCCATGCCTTGGCTGTTATAAATAGTGCTGCTATAATCACTGGGGTGCACGTATCTTTTCGAATGATGGTTTTCTCCGGATATGCGCCCAGGAGTGGGAAACTTCTGGATCATATGGTATTGATAGTTCTATTTTTAGTTTTTTAAGGAACCTCCACAGTGGTCGCGTCAATTTACATTCCCACCAGTAATTTAGTAGGGTTCCCTTTTCTCCACACCCTCTCCAGCATTCATTGTTTGCAGGCTTTTTAATGCAGGCCATTCTGACTGGTGTGAGCTGGTACCTCACTGTGGTTTTGATTTGCATTTCTCTGATAATGAGTGATGCTGAGCATCTCTTGAGGTGCCTCTTTGGCCATATCTGTACGTGTTCTTTGGAGAAATGTCTATTTAAGTATTCTGCCCATTTTTTGATTGAGTTTTACTGTTGTTGAGTTGCATGAACTGTCTGTATATTTTGGAAATTAAGTCCCTGTCACTTACATTGTTTGCAAATATTTTCTCCCAGTCCATAGGCTGTCTTGTTTTTATTTATGATTTCTTTTGCTGGGCAAAAGCTTAGAAGTATGAGTAGGTTCCATTGGTTTATTTTTACTTTTATTTCTACTCCCATCGGAGATGACCCAGGAAAACACTGGTACTGTTTATGTCAGAGCATTTCTTATGTATATTCTCTTCTAAGAGTTTTATGATGTCAGGTCTGTATTTAAGTCTTTAAGCCATTTTGAGGTTTGTTTTGTTTTTTTTTTAAACTTACTCTCAGGACATATCAAGTTCTTCCCTGTAGCTCAAATGGTAAACAATCTGCCTGCAATGCAGGAGACCTGGGTTCGATCCCTGGGTTGAGAAGATCCCCTGGAGAAGGGACTGGCAGCCCACTCCAGGATTCTTGCCTGGAGAATTCCATGGACAGAGGAGCCTGGCGGGCTACAGTCCGTGGGGTCGCAAAGAGTCAGACACGACTGAGCGACTAACACTACTGCTACCAATAAAGATGAATTAAGTTCTTTGCAAAAGTGGAGCGACTCATTTCATTGGTCAAATCTTCAATTTAAATATAAGGGTTTTATATCTATAAATATAAATATTTATTAGCATAAATATTATCACCCGCTCGATGGACAAGAGTTTGAGTAGCCTCTGGGAGCTGGTGATGCATAGGGAAGCCTGGCGTGCTGCAGTCCGTGGGGTCGCAAAGAGTCAGACACGACTGAGCGACTAAACTGACTGAATACAAATGTCATATAACATGCAAGTAATCTGCCAGCATGAGAAGCTTGCAAACCTGTCCAGGGTGAGAGGAGAGGTCACAGGCAGCCAGTGACTTTCGCCCCATAATTATGCATTTGTTTCTAAAGGATAGACTCTAGACCTTGGCAGAAATGATGCAAAATAAGAATAATAGATTGACCCTGAGAACTTCAGGGCCATTCCCTGGTTGACGTAGCTTTTGAATTGTGACAATTATGGGTACCTTTGGTTGAACTAACATGAAATGTCCCATTCTCAGAAAGATATATACAGGTTTTGAGATGATGTTGGTGCTGTTGTATTAAATTGCTAAGTTGTGTCTGACTCTTTGTGACCCCATGGACTATATATAGCCCACCAGGCCCCTCTGTCCAGGGGATTCTCCAGGCAAGCATACTGGAGTGGGTTGCCATGCCCTCCTCCAGGGGATCTTCCCAACACAAGGATCAAACCCACATCTCCTGCTTTGGCAGGCAGATTCTTTACCAGTGAGCCACCAAGAAAGCCCTTGGCATCAGACAGATTGATATTAGCTAGCAGAATTTTTGTTTTCACCTCTTTGAATAACATGAGAACATCGGTCTTAATTTAATATTTGATATTAATATTAATTATCAAATATTATAAAATATTCATTTTAATTATTGGTTATTTAAGAATAGCATTATATTATTGATTATTAATATTTACATAATATTTATGAAATATTTGTTAATATTAATGTTGATATTAATATATTTGTGTTAATGTTTATATAATTATAAATATTAATGCTATTTATGGTATATAGTATATATTATGTGAATATTAATGTTTATTTGTTGTTGATTATTATTAAATATTATTGATTGTTAATATTGATATTTAATAGTAATGTCAATGTTAAGAATATTAAAGCACATTCAGATTTGAGGAGTAGAATGTCCCTCGGGGTCTTTGGGGAAAGGCCTTTATTTTAGATATTGTATCCTGCTATCCCCAGGAGATGGTGACCTCTTCTTGGTTAAAACACAATTTATTTTTTTATTCTTAACGATTCATGTTTTATACACACTAGGAATGTAGTCAGCTAAAGAAAATAAAGAAGAAAGTGAAAATAAGCACCTGAACCAAGCAGTTACGACTTTCTGAAAATCCCAACTTGACACCGCTTGTAAATTTTAAACCGTCATTTGGAAATGAGTGTGTTTGAGATAAGTATGTCAATATTTGGGGCAGAGTTTGAAGGTTCCATCCATGCTACGGGGACCATTAGTAATGAAGCCATAAGTTACAGCTCTCTATTCCTAGGCTATGTATATATATCTAAGTATTAAAATTATATATATATACTTAAATATATATACACATGTTCCTGTGCTCAGTCATGTCTGATTCTTTGTGACCCCATGGACTGTAGACCACCAGGCTCCTCTGTCCATGGGATTCTCCAGGCAAGAATACTGGAGTAGGTTGCCATTTCCTCCTCCAGGGGACCTTCCTGACTCAGGGATGGAACCCACGTCTCCTGCATCTCAGGTGAATTCTTTACTGCTGAACCACCCGAGAAGCATATTCCTGAGATCATGTAGCTTCAGTTCCAACCAAAGACTCTTCTTCCAAGGATATCTCATGAGACCCGCCTGAGTGGCCCTTGATGAATCATCCAACCTCAAGGTTCTTGAGTCAGTGATAAAATTCTCTAACAAGTCCCTCCCGGGACCTAAAGAGAATGTACAGTGTTTGGTGCACAAATGCATCAGTTTAGGGACAGGCTCATAATTCTACTCTGATGCTCAGAGGCTCCATGATCCCCAGATATTAATAACCACCAGCCGTTCCTTGCAGCCTATTCTTTCATACTTCTAAAATGATGGAGTGAGATTACACCACCTTTAAGGTCAGTTTTCGCTGGGTAATTATATGCATCTATGAATTTCATAAAACTTCTTCGAGGCAAGCTCTCCTCTTTCTCAGACCACGTCTTAGCACAACGTTTTAAAGCCTCCAAGGGGAAATAAATCACTGAGGCCCAAAGCAGATCAGCACCTATGAGAGAATTCCATTTGTCAGTGCCCACAGATTCAAGAGTCTGCCTGAAGAATGTGTCAGAAGCTGTAGTTCATGGTGTCACAGGCAGATTATTGTTCAGAAATAAGAGGAACTACTACCCGAGCCTAAGGAAGATCTCCTGGAGGAGGAAATGGCAACCCACTCCCATATTCTTGCCTGGGAAATCCCATGGACAGAGGAGCCTGGTGGCCTGCAGTCCATGGGGTCGCAAAGAGTCGGACACAACCGAGCACTCACGCATACACACATTACCTAAGCTGTAGGAAAGTGTCTTTTCCCCTCTCCCAAGTGGAGGCAAACAACTGCATATTCCTACTCTGCCGGTTTGTTCAAGGAATCAACAATCTGCAGCGTGTCCAATGGCATAACGGGTTTCTCCCAAAATAGCAATATGGCACATGTATGTCCTGCATTTTCTCTTGCAACGGGTGTTCAGCTAGCTTACAACCATTTGATCTTCATTCAGTCCCTCTGCCTTCCCGAGACTTATAAGCACAGAAAGATGAAAATAGGAAGCCAGCTTGGTCAGCATTGAGGGGGCATTAAAAAAAACCCAAAGCCATAGGATATTAGGAATGTCAATGCAATATGATACAGACAAGAATGGATGGAATGGAACATTCCTGGTGGTCCAGTGATTCACACTTCACCTTCTGATGCTGGGCCTACACGTTCAATCCCCGGTCAGGGGGCTAAGATCCCACACAGCTGAAAGTCAAGAAACCAAAACACAAAACAGAAGCAATATTGTAACAAATTCAATAAAGACTTTTAAAAATGGTCCACATCAAAAAAAAAAAAAAAAAATCTTTTGAAAAATGGATGGATTGAAATGCCCATCGGAGATTCAGAGTGAGTGACACGTCATTTGTCTTTGTTCACAAGTATATTTCATTGGGCTGCAAATTGGATTCTTTAAAATATTGAACCAGTGGGTACTTTAAGCCCAACATACATCATCAATAGTGTACCTTCCCCATTGTTTCCCTTATGATCGTTATGTCCCTAAAAGATTTTTATTTCCCAACCACTGCCACGGATAGACTGCTGTGACACTTGATAATTTTGTAAATGTGTTTACTTGGTAGAGACAAAGCAAGACAGCTTAAGACACGTTGAGTTAAACGCTGGCAGTGTGAAGTCCAGCTTTGGTAGACTTGATCCATTTCTAGTTTAGCTCCCAGTCTAAACCATCACCTGGTTAGTTCTTTGTTTGTATATATGTAATCAGACAACCGAGTGATTTTAAATACAATTTTCTTCTTTAGAGCTGCACCTACTTGTCACTGGAAAATAGGCAAGCATAAAATATCAGTTATAAACTTAGCATATCCAAAAAGCTCATGTGCAGAACTCCTCCACAATATAGCAGACAGCAGGATGTGTTATTAGCCTGAAATAAATTTTCGTTAACAACGGATGAAGGTACCCGGCAATTGAATTCTGACGCGAGATGGTTTACCTTGAATATCCTTCAAACATGCTTCGGCGAGAACTAAAAATTTAATAAGAAGTTATTAAACTTCCTTCTTTGAAAACAGTTGACTGAATTACATGGGCTCTGATCATAGCCGTTCATTAAAAAGACATGTCAAGGGAACTGGCTGCCTTAAGAAAATGGAGGATTTCAGGCAGTGGAATTTCATCACAGCAAAGAAGGTTGAGTGTGGAAATGGCAGACGTGAGTAATCTTGGACCAAGAAAAGCAATTAAGATGTCACATTGTACCTCAGAAAAATTAGCCCTGTTACTTTCAGCAATTTAGCTATAGGAATGGCAATGTCTAGTGTTCTCTGAAGCTTCAAAAATTCTATAAGAGATAATCTAGAGAGGAATTTGGAATATATACACATGTGTGTGTGTGATAACTGTTGTTCAGTCACTCAGTCGTGTCTGACTCTTTGCGACCCCATGGACTGCAGCATGCCAGGCCTCTCTGTCCATCACCAACTCCTGGTGTCCACTCAAACTCACGTCCATCGAGTCAGTGATGCCACCCAGCCTGTCTCATCCTCTGTCGTCCCCTTCTCCTGCCCTCAATCTTTCCCAGCATCAGGGTCTTTTCCAATGAGTCAGTTCTTCTCATCAGGTGGCCAAAGTATTGGTTGCAGCTTCAGCATCAGTCCTTCCAGTGGATATTCAGGGTTGATTTCCTTTAGGATGGACTGGTTGGATCTCCTTGCAGTCCAAGGGGCTCTCAAGAGTCTTCCCCAACACCACAGTTCAAAAGCATCAATTCTTCAGCGCTCAGCCTTCTTCATGGTCCAGCTCTCACATCCATACGGTTGGCTTTGTGTTCTACCTATTTGGTCATCTTGTTGCGTGTGTGCTCAGAGCGTGTTTGACTGACTTGCTCTGGAACTCCGATACGTCTGCTCTGCCTCTAGGTCAACATGTCCACTCTCATGCATTTTAAACATTGAAGTACAGTTGATTTAAACTTTGTGTCAATTTCCATTTACAGCGAAATGATTCAGTTATGCATATATGCATTTTTTTCAGATTCTTTTCCAGTGTAGGTTATTATAAGTTATTGATATAGTCACTGTGCTATAACAGTAGATCTTTGTTGTTTATTTTGTATATGTATGTGTGTGTGTGTGTGTGTATTTTAATCCCAAATTCCTAGTTTTTCCATTTACCCCCTTGGTAACCATTTGTGGTTCTGGTCATTTACTCACTCAGCTGTCTGTGAGTGCTCAGTTATGTCCGACTCTTTGTGACCCCATGGGCTATAGCCCACCAGGCTCCTCTGTCCATGGGATTTCCCAGGCAAGAGTACTGGAGTGGGCTGCCCTCTCCTCCTCCCAGGAAATGGCAATCATAACTTTGTAATCCTGTAAGTTACCCTGTAAGTAACCAGTAAGTTTGTAGTTCTTGGTAACTGTAAATTCGTTTTCTGGGTCTACGAGTCTATTTCTGTTTTTGTAAGTGCGGCCACGTGTATCATATTTTACATTCCACAAAAAAAGTGATAGCATATAATGTTTGTCTTTGTCTGTCTGATTACTTCACTCAGTATGACTTCTCCATGTCCGTCCATGTGGCTGCGAATGGCATCATTTCATCCTTTTTTATGGCTGAGTGATATTCCATAGTATATGTGTATACCTTCTTCTTTATGCTTTCGTCTGTCCACGGACACTTAGGTTGCACCCACGTCTTAACTGTTGTGTCCACCCTATGCTCTGAGTCCCATCTCTATATCAGCTGGTTTCTCATTTATCATGTATAGTGGCCTCTCTCCGAAGCCACTCTAATTTCCTAAAAATCAGTTGACTCTGCGGTCTCCCCATTTGGTGCACACTCAGTTGTGCCTGACTCTTCACAGCCCCTTGGACTGTTGCCCGCCAGGTCGTCTGGTCATCTAAGAAGATCTGAGATGCACCAAGCTTCAGACAGAAAGCTTCGATTGTTTTCCTCCCCGGGGAGAAGGAGAAGGGAGGCAGGGTGTGCAGAAGGGGGCTGGGCAGAAGCAGGCAGTGGAGAAGCAGAAGACGGAGGGAAAGAAGGGAATAGAGAAGACAGGCAGAGATGTGAGGACAGGACCCGCAGCAGGTTCATAACTGATCCATGCTTTCAGCCCTGCCCGAGGCTACCTTCTCCCCCACAGACTTAGCAGCCGGCTCAGGCCATACAACTGGCCTCTTTTGAAGCCTTGATGTTCTCATAGTCTTCTTGCTTTGAACCCACAGGGCCTCCCCAGCTGTAATTATCACCTCCAGAAAGGTTCTTCCCTAATTCTGCAACTTGCCCCAGATTCACATTTCCCCAAGTCTCCTCGGGTGGTTTCCGACCGGCTTGCGCCCGCAGCCTCTCCACTCCTGCAGGTCTCAGAACAGATGAGCCAGCCCAGTCCCCAGTTCCAGGTCGTCCTCCCTAAGTCCCACTTCTTCTAACAGCTCCATCATGCTTGCCCTCAGGGTTGAATTCCTTTGGGCTGGGGGTGGCCAACCTGTCTTGCACACTGCCTTCCTTGCGTCTTTGTCCAGAGAACAGTTTCCTTACCAAAAGCTGCATCCTTTTCTTCCCTCGGATTGCATTTCCCTGGCTATTACTCTGTTCTTGGTGATTTTCTCCAGTTCAGTTCAGTCGCTCAGTCATGTCCAATTCTTTGTGACCCCATGGACTGCAGCACGCCAGGCCTCCCTGTCCATCACCAACTCCCAGAGTTTACTCAAACTCATGTCCGTTGAGTCGGTGGTGGCCTCCAACCATCTCATCCTCTGTCGTCCCCTTCTCCTCCTGCCCTCAATCTTTCCCAGCATCAGGGTCTTTTCCAGTGAGTCAGTTCTTCGCATCAGGTGGCCAAAGTATTGGAGTTTCAGCTTCAGCATCAATCCTTCCAATGAACATTCAGGACTGATTTCCTTTAGGATGGATTGGTTGGATCTCCTTGCAGTCCAAGGGACTCTCAAGAGTCTTCTCCAACACCACCACAGTTCACCACATCTGGCTTATCTTTTACTGAATGTTTTGTGTTTCCACTGAATTTTTATTCTCTTGAGGGACCAAGTGTATGAATTTTGCTATTTCTCATGGTCTCTGGCACATTGGAGACTCTTACTCAGTATCTGTAAACTGAGTTAAAGAAAGAATGAACTGTATCATGTCTTACCCGTTTAAGTCGAACGTCTCTACGGAGCTTAGTAAAATTCACCATGGGATGGGTTGTCATTTTCACGGTTAGTTTTTATCTTCAAGATAATAGCAGTAGCTGCATGTCAGATTCTGCAGAGGAATCATCTGTCTTTTTATCTTTTTATTTTTTAATCATTTCTACTGCTTCTCTCACGAGTTTGAAATTTCCATGTCAGGTCACCAATGAAAAATTGAATCGCTGCTTTTCGGTTTAGAGGATCTCAGCAGATGTCTTTGATTCACTCTGCCTAAATGTGGCCATTTGATATTCTGATGCTTTGAGCTGGCAGTTCCTTTTTCACTTGCCCATGTCTGCTTAGGGAACCCGCATTCGCTAAGAAATATGTGTTGTAACCATATCCACCCCCTTCCCCAAGACCTCAGTTTTTCTGCTTCTTACCTGCAGAATGAAAATCAAGATATTTTCACCTGCTACCTCCGGTCTTTCGTGGTAAAAGTGTCACTTGAGTTATTTTTTATTCCTCTGCAATGCTTCCATATCTGTGTTTTTCAGATGCGTTTTTGAAATGAAGAATTAAAACAGGATCTGAGGGGGAGAAATGACTTTCCTGAAGTTTCCGAGCAATGTAGGATGGACACGGTGGGGGAAAGGAGAGGGTGGGGTGAGTTGAAAGAGCAACAGTGACGGATACATATACGACCCTGTGTAAATCAGATGGTTTAGTGGGAAGCTGCTATATAATCCAGGGAGCTCAGCTGGGGATTCTGTGATGACCTAAAGGGGTGGGTGGGGAGTGGGAGGTTCAAGAGGCAAGGGATAGATGTACACATATGGCTGATTTACACTGTTATGCAGCAAAAACTAACACAACATCCTGAAGCTATTATCCTCCAGTTATTAAAAAAAAAAAAATGAGGTCAAGACACAAAATGAAGTTATGACGTTAGTTTAGTAGCTGTGACGCAACAATGGAAACACGGGATTTCTGCAGTATGAAAAATCAGACCTTCCAAATAATCGTACCCCTTTAAGGGTCCTTGATAATAATCTTGTATCATGAAAACAAGTCGAAATTTCATCATCATTGAGGCAAGTGTAGATTAATGCATCTGCGTTTGAAGTTATGTGTCTGGAACATAACGAAATATACATAAATATACCTCTGTTATTGTTACACGCAAAGGCGTAACAGTGTATATATGAATACATATTTGCATTCGTAATCACAGTTCTTTAAACTACCGTTAACACATCCATTATCGTTACTTGCAAAGACACAGTTTGGTATATACAGTACATATATGTATCACATGGGAATAACATCATAATTTAGATTAGCTATCCTCACTCTGCTATCTGTGCCTGTCACTCTTCAGTAGCGAGAATTCTTAAACATTGAGGTTTAGTTGACTTACAACGTCCGTAACTTGATGGCTGCTTTCGACTATAATTTCCGAAACCATGGCAGTTCTCCCCACCATCGTAGTTACCTCCAAAATCTCCTCCTCCACTGTGACCGTCATATCCACGTGTCCGTGTTTCGGTCCACGCCCCCAAAGCCTCTACTTCTATAACCCAGACCACGGCCATTAGGGCCCCATCGCTTCCAAATCCATCCTATCCACCATCACCTCCTGCAAGACTCGATCTGCGGCCACCGCCTGGAGGCTTTCCCGCCACGACCCGTGGAGTTTCCAGAGCCACCTGCCCAACCTCTGTGTGGTCCAGCAGGTCGCATCTCGTATTGAGAAAGGGCCTTTTTCACCTCGCAACGACACCCCCCCGAACAGTGTGGTATTGTTTTTAAATGTATTTTTGGCTGCCTGCCCTGGGTCTCGGCTGCTGTGTGCGGGTTTTCCCTAGTGGTGCCAAGCGGGGGCTACTCTCTAGTTCTGTTTCGTGGGCTTCTCGTTGTGGAGCCTTCTCTTATTCTGGAGCATGGGCTCCAGGGTGTGGGCTTCTTAGTTTTGACGCACGGCGTTAGGGTTAGGGGTCAGGGAGGCTTACTTGCCCTGAGGCATGTGGGATCTTCCCAGACCAGGGATCGAACCTGTGTCTCCTGCATTGGCGGCTGGATTCTCCACCGCTGGCCCACCAGCGAAGCCTTGCATTTTCTTGTTTAGAAAGGACCTTTTCTTCACTTCGCAATTTTGTGCTACTTCTGAACACCAGTGTTACCAAATGCATCGGCATCAAGAAAAAGTTACAAAAGCTGGTCCTCTCACTGCCCCCCGCGCTGCCTGTCTTCCTTAAGCTCCGCGGTTTCAGTCTTGCCATCCGTTTCAAAGTCGTCTCTCAAATCACAGTGTATATTTTCAATGCCACCGACAAACACGTTCTTCAGGGTCAGATGGGCACCAGGGCTTCAGCAGATCCTCCGTACAGACAGCTGTCTTTGGTTCCACCAGATGCCCGGCAACCTTCTGAGGTCGCTCACACCTTCCTGCATCCACGCCTTCCACAGAAACTTAAGTCGCAAAACCAAAGCCCGTGCAAGGTCTGGTCCGGGGCCTCTCTCATCTCCACGCAATCTCCTGAATTTTCCTCTCTCTGTCTGATTCTCTAATTGTCTCTCTCTCCTGTATCTTTCTGTCTTTCTCTGTCTGACCCTCTGATTCTCTCCATCTCCTGCATCTTCCTCTGTCTGTCTGATCCTCTGGTTCTGTCCATCTCCTGGATCTTCTCTGTCTGATCCTCTGATCCTCTCCATCTCCTGCATCTTCCTCTCTGTCTGATCCTCTGATTCTCTCCATCTCCTGCATCTTCCTCTCTGTCTGACCCTCTGATTCTCTCCATCTCCTGCATCTTCCTCTCCATCTCATCCTCTGATTCTCTCCATCTCCTGCATCTTCCTCTCCATCTCATCCTCTGATTCTCTCCATCTCCTGCATCTTCCTCTCTGTCTGATCCTCTGATCCTCTCCATCTCCTGCATCTTCCTCTCTGTCTGACCCTCTGATTCTCTCCATCTCCTTCATCTTCCTCTCCATCTCATCCTCTGATTCTCTCCATCTCCTGCATCTTCCTCTCCATCTCATCCTCTGATTCTCTCCATCTCCTGAATATTCTTCTCTGTCTGACCCTCTGATTCTCTACATCTCCTGCATCTTCCTCTCTCTGTCTGACACTGATTCTCTCCATCTCCTGCATCTTCCTCTCTGTCTGATCCTCTGATTCTCTCCATCTCCTGCATCTTCCTCTCCATCTCATCCTCTGATTCTCTCCATCTCCTGCATCTTCCTCTCTGTCTGATCCTCTGATCCTCTCCATCTCCTGCATCTTCCTCTCTGTCTGACCCTCTGATTCTCTCCATCTCCTGCATCTTCCTCTCTGTCTGATCCTCTGATTCTCTCCATCTCCTGAATTTCTTCTCTGTCTGACCCTCTGATTCTCTCCATCTCCTGCATCTTCCTCTCTGTCTGATCCTCTGATCCTCTCCATCTCCTGCATCTTCCTCTCTGTCTGACCCTCTGATTCTCTCCATCTCCTGAATCTTCTTCTCTCTCTGACCCTCTGATTCTCTCCATCTCCTGCATCTTCCTCTCTGTCTGATCCTCTGATTCTCTCCATCTCCTGAATTTCTTCTCTGTCTGACCCTCTGATTCTCTCCATCTCCTGCATCTTCCTCTCTGTCTGATCCTCTGATCCTCTCCATCTCCTGAATTTCTTCTCTGTCTGATCCTCTGATCCTCTCCATCTCCTGCATCTTCCTCTCTGTCTGACCCTCTGATTCTCTCCATCTCCTTCATCTTCCTCTCCATCTCATCCTCTGATTCTCTCCATCTCCTGCATCTTCCTCTCTGTCTGACCCTCTGATTCTCTCCATCTCCTGCATCTTCCTCTCTGTCTGATCTCTGATCCTCTCCATCTCCTGCATCTTCCTCTCTGTCTGACCCTCTGATTCTCTCCATCTCCTGCATCTTCCTCTCTGTCTGACCCTCTGATTCTCTCCATCTCCTGCATCTTCCTCTCCATCTCATCCTCTGATTCTCTCCATCTCCTGCATCTTCCTCTCTGTCTGATCTCTGATCCTCTCCATCTCCTGCATCTTCCTCTCTGTCTGATCCTCTGATCCTCTCCATCTCCTGCATCTTCCTCTCTGTCTGACCCTCTGATTCTCTCCATCTCCTGCATCTTCCTCTCTGTCTGATCCTCTGATTCTCTCCATCTCCTGAATTTCTTCTCTGTCTGACCCTCTGATTCTCTCCATCTCCTGCATCTTCCTCTCTGTCTGATCCTCTGATCCTCTCCATCTCCTGCATCTTCCTCTCTGTCTGATCCTCTGATTCTCTCCATCTCCTTCATCTTCCTCTCCATCTCATCCTCTGATTCTCTCCATCTCCTGCATCTTCCTCTCCATCTCATCCTCTGATTCTCTCCATCTCCTGAATATTCTTCTCTGTCTGACCCTCTGATTCTCTACATCTCCTGCATCTTCCTCTCTCTGTCTGACACTGATCCTCTCCATCTCCTGCATCTTCCTCTCTGTCTGACCCTCTGATTCTCTCCATCTCCTTCATCTTCCTCTCCATCTCATCCTCTGATTCTCTCCATCTCCTGCATCTTCCTCTCCATCTCATCCTCTGATTCTCTCCATCTCCTGCATCTTCCTCTCTGTCTGACCCTCTGATTCTCTCCATCTCCTGCATCTTCCTCTCTGTCTGATCCTCTGATTCTCTCCATCTCCTGAATTTCTTCTCTGTCTGACCCTCTGATTCTCTCCATCTCCTGCATCTTCCTCTCTGTCTGATCCTCTGATCCTCTCCATCTCCTGCATCTTCCTCTCTGTCTGACCCTCTGATTCTCTCCATCTCCTGAATCTTCTTCTCTCTCTGACCCTCTGATTCTCTCCATCTCCTGCATCTTCCTCTCTGTCTGATCCTCTGATTCTCTCCATCTCCTGAATTTCTTCTCTGTCTGACCCTCTGATTCTCTCCATCTCCTGCATCTTCCTCTCTGTCTGATCCTCTGATCCTCTCCATCTCCTGCATCTTCCTCTCTGTCTGACCCTCTGATTCTCTCCATCTCCTGAATCTTCTTCTCTCTCTGACCCTCTGGTTCTCTCCATCTCCTGCATCTTCCTCTGTCTGTCTGACCCTCTGATTCTGTCCATCTCCTGCATCTTCCTCTCTGTCTGATCCTCTGATCCTCTCCATCTCCTGCATCTTCCTCTCTGTCTGACCCTCTGATTCTCTCCATTTCCTGAATCTTCTTCTCTCTCTGACCCTCTGGTTCTCTCCATCTCCTGCATCTTCCTCTGTCTGTCTGATCCTCTGATTCTCTCCATCTCCTGCATCTTCCTCTCTGTCTGATCCTCTGATTCTCTCCATCTCCTGGATCTTCTTCTCTGTCTGACCCTCTGATTCTCTCCATCTCCTGCATCTTCCTCTGTCTGTCTGATCTCTGATCCTCTCCATCTCCTGCATCTTCCTCTCTGTCTGATCCTCTGATCCTCTCCATCTCCTGCATCTTCCTCTCTGTCTGACCCTCTGATTCTCTCCATCTCCTGCATCTTCCTCTCTGTCTGATCCTCTGATTCTCTCCATCTCCTGAATTTCTTCTCTGTCTGACCCTCTGATTCTCTCCATCTCCTGAATCTTCTTCTCTCTCTGACCCTCTGGTTCTCTCCATCTCCTGCATCTTCCTCTGTCTGTCTGATCCTCTGATTCTCTCCATCTCCTGGATCTTCTTCTCTGTCTGATCCTCTGATTCTCTCCATCTCCTGCATCTTCCTCTCTGTCTGACCCTCTGCTTCTGTCCATCTCCTGCATCTTCCTCTGTCTGTCTGACCCTCTGATTCTCTCCATCTCCTGAATCTTCCTCTCGGTCTCTCTCTGACCCTCTGGTTCTGTCCACCTCTATCCATTTCTCTGTGTCTCTGCTTCTCTCTGCCTCTGTCTGCTTTTCTCTTGGACTCTCTGCTCCTCTCTCTGCCTCTCTCTGCCTTTCTGTCTGTCCGCTTCTCTCTCTGTCTCCATCGCCGTCTCCTCCTCTGTCTCTGTCTCTCTCTCTGTGTGTCTCTCTCTGTCTCGTCTCTCTCTCTTTCTCTGTCCCCGTCTCTCCGCTTCCTCCTCCATCTCTAACCCCGTCTCTCCTGACTCTCTCTCTGACTCCGCCTCTGTCTCTTCTTCCCTCCGTATCTCTGCCTCCTGCCGTG